>NC_036243.1:11623803-11678460 GCF_002742605.1 Olea europaea var. sylvestris | reverse complement strand
CAAGTCCAAATTTAAATAATAGTCCAAGAAAATAAATAAAGTTTAAATAAAATAAGTAAACGTCGTCCGATGTCCTCATCACTTAGCATCGTGATAGCCAAACTTCTCAAGCAACTTCTTCAAGATATGCCACAGACACCACCTATGTGTCGCACGTGGAAATACAATCTGAATTGAATTTTGCATTGCCCTGTCTTGAACAGTAATTATTCCATGCGGTGCTTGATCGTGCATGTATTACAACCATGTTCGAAATAGCCATACGAATGTAACAGTGTCCTCATTAGCTATCAACCCACAACCGATTAGTGTTGATTAGCATCGTGATAGCCAAACTTCTCAAGCAACTTCTTCAAGATATGCCACAGACACCACCTATGTGTCGCACGTGGAAATACAATCTGAATTGCATTTTGCATTGCCCTGTCTTGAACAGTAATTATTCCATGCGGTGCTTGACCGTGCATGTATTACAACCATGTTCGAAATAGCCATACGAATGTAACAGTGTCCTCATTAGCTATCAACCCACAACCGATTAGTGTTGATTACCCATGATGATTGACGCCAACAAATGGGGCGAACGACATGTCGTACTTATTAGTTAGGTATGTCGTATCAAAGGTGACAACATCACCAAACTCTTTGTATATTTGTCGACACCTGTTGTCTGCTCAAAATACATTCTTCAACCGAGACTCCTCATCTAAATCTATACTGAAGTAAAATCCTGAGCACTGTACTTGCAAATTTGAAAAATAGGTCTGTATTACGGCATCATCTCCTTCTCCGAGTTTTAACCATCGCACTTGTTCAATATAATTTCGACAATCTTTCTCGATGAAAGTAATAGTCTTATAACCACCCATTTCCACCACTGCGGAGTTGTAACTCTTATGTAATGGAATTCGTGCCATATCATTCACTTCAAACTTTTGTTTGACATTTGCAGTCAACTCTTGATTGCATCGGTACATCCTAGATTTCGAAGGACTCGTTACATGATTGTGCTCTAGGTGGGCTGTATTTACTCTCCGTTTTCCATTACTTAGGCCATCTCCAACCCAGCACCAAATTTTGCACCATTTTGCACCAAATTTTGCACCAAATCTTGCACCAAACTAAAATTCATCTCCAACCATTACACCAAAAATTACACCAAATGAACAGTATTTAACCATTTTCTTCCCTTTTTTTATTCTTTATAATCTACTTATTTGAAATATTATTTATTTAATTATTTCAGAAATACATAAATTACTAAATAAATAATTAATTAATCGTGTTTGATGTATTTTAAATTATTTTCGTCTTTTAATTAATTAATTAATTATTATGTCTTACATTTAAAATTTATTTTAAACACAAAAATTATTAATATTAATAAAAATAATAATAATTTATTGTATCAAAAAATATATAGCACAAATTACATAAATACCCTCAACAAATTTATTTAGGAAATGTAAAATAAGGGCAAAATTGGCATTTTACACTTGCACCATTTTGGTGCAAAATGGTGCAAAGTGAGGGAACCTTGGGATGGGGAGATGGACTTTGATGATCTGCTGACCCCAGAAATACCCATTGAGCAAATGCCTGATGTTGAACCATTAGAAGCACCAGTGGAAAGCCAAGAAGTGGCAGCAACTGTTGCCTCTACATCGTCACAGAATGTTGGTGGGATCGGTATGCCTGAACCCGATCTTCAGTTGCTTGCTGAATTGCTTAAAAATCCGCAGTTGGTTTTCGCCCTGACATCTGGCCAGGGTGGTCAATTATCAAGTGGCGAGACTGTTAAGCTGCTTGATATGATAAAAGCGAATGGAGTGAACTCTTCGAGTAGTTTAGCTGCCCTAGGCACAAAAGCTGATAATAAGGTTGAAGTATCTCTTCCATCCCCAACTCCCTCCAGCGATCCTGTAACGGTGCGTAAATTCAAGCACATATTGTATACAACTTTGTTGAATATATATGGAATTGTTTCAGTTTTCTCCGCAACCTTGTGGTGTTCACGTCTGTGTTCTGGTTTGACTTGCAAACTTTGGAGGTCTTGGAGGATGGGACGGGCTATATACGTGAACACTGAAGCTGAAAATGTTCTTTGTTTTCCTTCTTTTCCCATTGAACCTACGAAATTTTGAATCCCGTAAAGAAGGAAGGGAAAAAAAAAAAATAGAAAAAAAAAAAAAAACCCCTACTTGGAGCAAAATTGTCGGAGTTGTTCTTTTTTTGGGTTTTTTTTTTGGGTCATTTTTTTAATTTTTTTTTTTTTTTTTTTTTTTTTTTTTTTTTTTTAAAACTTTTCATTTTTTTTTTTTTTTTTTTTTAAAACTTGTCAGGTCAGCAATTTCAAAACCCTGTGAGTTCCGTGTGAGTTTAAACCTGTACGTGAAGAGTTATTGTTAATATATATTTTTTTTCAATATTCAATACTTTAAATGAAAAAATTCATCAAATTTTATTAATTTTAATAGAAAATGGTAATTAAGATTATTTAAGAAATATGATAAACAATAAAAATTTTGGTTTATCAAATATATTAGAATAATTTAACTTTTAAAAATAAATTAATTAACTAAAAATTTAATAACTATAATATTGTTTAATTTAAATAAATGGGGCAAAAAAATGAATGATAAAAGAAAGAATTAAACGAATACATAAATGGGGTGAGACTAAAATGGGTAATGGGACAAGAAAATGTCTGGCAGGGTCGAGGGTGGGTTTGGTCGTTTCTCCCCAAACATGCCCCGTTGCCAACCCTAATTCTAAGGGTTTGTTAGGTATAGTTTATGTGAATTTCATTTTTTCTTTCTAATTTACTTTTAATCATACCCTTTGTTGAAAAACTTTGCACGCAAGTTTATATTTTTTTTCTACTTTTTCATAAATATTTTTCGAAAAAAAATTCACATCAATAATTTCTTTTAAAAAAAAAAAGCCCTTATTTAGCTCTATTATCTAAAAAATTATATTTTCTTTATTTCTTATTTTTAATTACACATTTTTCAACAAAATAATATTACCTATAAATTCAAAATGAAGTTCAAAAAGAGGCTAAGATATTTATGTAGCGATTGCATACCGTTAATTAATTATTTTTCATCAATTTAGTAGTGATATTTGAAATTATAATAATATTGTTTAAATTAAATTGAAATGCAATGGCTCAGTCGAAATATTTTATATAAAAGTTCAGGGACTCAATTGAGATATTTCTGTAGTTCAGTGACTCAATTGAGATATATTTTTTAAAAAGTTCAGTGAGAACAGATGAAATATACCCTTTATGGATAGAGATTTATTGCTCCATAAACCCACTTCTCTCCCACGGATAGTTGATAATATACAACAATGGCTTCACTTTCTGCATTCTCAATTTCCACACCCAATTCCCATATTCTTCTCACTTCGTCGTCATCTAATTTCAGACCAATTCGATTGCAATTCCCATGTGTTCGATTTCAAAATAAAATCAAAATTTTCGCCATTGCTGCTTCTTCGAAGCGAAGGTTTCTTAGACCCACAAAAATAAGGTCTGTTGCAAAGGAAGAACAAACCCTTGTTCCGGAAGCTGAAGCTGAAGCATCTCCGCCGCCAGCTGCCGCCACTGCTGAGCAGACAGTCTCCCCTTCTGATGCCCTCACAATGTTCTTTCAGGTATTTCTATATATTTATTAAGGGGAAGCAAATTTGTTGAATAGAAACTCTTTGTAATGATTTCGGTTTCGATTCAAGGGAGCATAAGTGGTTTCGAGTCCATTTATGAAATTGTGCCCACATGAGACATGCTAGGATGACGAGGGAAAGTTTGATAATTTCTTACACAATCCATCATTTATATTATTACAATGGAACAATAATTAATGATTAATGTGGCGGAAATTCCTGTTATCTAGTAACTGCTAATTATCACTTGCCTGAGTTCTAAGCAAGAGTCTGTTAAAAATCATCATTCTGGCTTTGACTCCCGTTTTGTGCCTTCTTGAAATGTCTAGGCAGAAGGATCAATGATTGATGCTGCTATTCCCATAGTGACCAAAGCTTTGGAGGTATTCATTTATATAATATTTTTCCTTTTTCTTTTCGTTAACACCAGGTATTGAGGTTAAGTCGTATTTATCTAAATCTTCTCATGGGGTAAGACGCATACCTCATGGATTTTCTGTAATATGAATTGTTTTTACTAGTTGTTAGTGTTGACTTCGAAAATTGGACCTTCCACGTGACCAACTGATAGCTACTCCACATATTCCTCCCTGCACACAATCAACGCACGGTCAGACGCACATGGTCGGGACCAGCGGGGGTGGTGGCGGCCGTATACACTCCGACGGTCAAGTCAGATTCAGGTGATTGGAACAGTACCCAGAGGTTGTGTCAAAAACACTAAGGGGGAGGGGAAATTATATAAACTTGCTATGGAGTGCTATGTTGTAAGAGTTTCATTACATTTGCCTCTTGCCAAACCTTGGGTATTTATAGGTGGGATGAACCGTTGGATGTGAGACACGTGTATATATCTGACGGTATGAAGCATCCGCTCATAGGTTTCAATCAGCCACGTCTGTAGAGTGGGCGAGCAGTTTGTTTCTCCCGAGTTGAGTTGACATAAAGTTGATAAGTCACATCAACTAGCCTCATGGAGACGTCAAATCAATTTAAACCTTAGGTGTAGAGAGAATCTTGGCAAAAGTCTCTTTCTGAAATTGGCGGCGGATCTTATGACAGAGGTCCACTTCGCCTCGGCCCTCAGAAGCGAGGGTGCTTCGATCAGTTCAGCAGGATCGCCTATGTCTCGCAGTGTGGTATCAGGTCGTTGACATTGGTGAGATCACTTTGGAAACACTTCGGATGGGTGTCTATTAGGTCGGAATGTGTGGTGGTGGGCATTCCGAGGCGGTTCAGATAGGGGCGTAACAGTTAGCTCAATGTATTTATACTGTTTTTTAGTTGAGTTTATTTCTTTTTTGCATTTTGACTTGAGTAATGCTATTCATCTAGAGTCTCCAGTTGGAATGCATTTATGTACATTGGACATAGACATATGATGATCTAGACTCTAAATGTATAGCATTATTCTTTTGACTTATGCTGCTCAAGTAAATGTATGAAGACAAATTCCATCAGTTCGTAGCCAACTCTCGCTTCATGCTACTAGCCGTGGGAGGTCTAGGAAATCTGTTTAAGTGTCGTTGTATACATTTGTGATGGTTATCGTGATGATATTAGGTCAACTATAATTTTCGAAAGGACAGGAGCGAGTCGTACAAAATGCAAATGCGCGTTGACACTGAAACCTTTGAATTCCTAGGCAGCGGAAACCTCCTCTATAGTCCCTATATAAGGTTGCAATAGCTACACAGGGAAATGACCACTTCAATTTATATGACAGCATAGCTACACAGGGAACTGACCACTTCTATTTATATGGAGCGTTTGTCCAAGCTTAAAAAATGAGTTATACTTTATTTACAGCAAGTCAAAAACTGTAAGATTTTATGTTTAAAATTTAAAATTAAAAAACAACTTGTAAAAAATTTCAAAAATGCTTGGCAAAAAGGATACTTGAAGGTCACTTTCAAGCGTAACCAAACATGCTTCGAGCTCAATGGAGTCATCAGATTAGGTCTTCAATTCAAGATGGTAAAACACTGGCTGGCTGATTTTACCTTTCTTATATTCCTGCTGCTTGAAAAATTCTTCTTTGCTTAAAATTCGATGTCTGCTTCTAAAATATAATTCAAAAGTTGGGCACTATTTAATCTTCCAATTATAGATGAATCTATGAGTTCATGCATAGTCATTCTTTCTGAAGTGGATCTATTGTATTGTGTAGGAAGTAGAAGGCATTTCATATCTCAAAGTACAAGTTCGCGAGGGCATTGCCAGTGTGAAGGTGAGCTTCACTACCTGTTGCTGTTTACATTATATTACCAATTTTTTTCATTAAGATGTGGAGAAAGAAATTAGGTGGGGTGTAGAGAAAATTATTTCTGTATTTTATTCTTTTACTTTTTCTTAAATGAGTATTTCAATTTCGAACCCAAGAAAGCACTGAAAGACTTGAATGTGTATTTCATATGTGAATTCAGCTATAGTAATTTTGTCTAGATGCTTTCTAAGTCGAAATGCATCGCTTTTAACACCCTGAGAATATAGTGATAATTTGGTAAACTTCTTAGGACCATGTTTGGATAAGGTTAAAAAGTTTACTTAAAAGTAAATTATTTTGTCTTAAAATAAATAAATTCTTTAGATCAACATAAAAAATAAGCTAATTACTTATTTTGGCAGCAAGGTAAGAGTTACTTTGAAAATAAACAACTTATTTTACTTGAAGTAAGAAAAAGTTTAATTACACAAAGATACTTTTAAGAATCAAAAAGTTACTTTTCAGCTTATCCAAGCTTTCTTCTAGAAAATTATGAAACTGATCCATGGTTTGATTTTGCTCTTGCTTTCCTGTTTACAAGCTTCTGGTATCAAAGAGGGACAGTAACAGCTGGGCATAAGAACTGGACTGTGAATATTTATTTTGTAGCATAGAACAAAATATATATATAAACTGATGATGATCTCTTTCTATTTTGTGTAGTTAAGAAAGCAAACAACCGTACAAGCTACAGGGGTGGCTTCAAGTTTGGTCGAAATTATACAAGGGTCGGGCTTCAAATTACAAACATTGAATTTGAGCTTCCAAGATGAAGAGGATATCAGTTAGATTTTTAACTGCTTGGTCTTTTGGGGAATCCAACGACTTCATTTGAAGTTTTCTCTCAAATTTTGAGTAACAGATTGTAGTCGAACCCATTGCTAGTAGAGTTATATGCCCGTCTCTGTCGATTATGTTTGTAAAATTGTCTTATCTTGTGTATTACTAGGTGAACAATCAATCTATCATTTAAAGATGGCCACTCAGCTATAGCTTCATTTTCTGGTCTCATTTGTGAAATTTGGATTGTGAATTTTGTATATTTGGTATGTTAGACTAAATGGAACTCAATTAGACAACTAATCGACTTTGCCACATGCTTAGTCATGCATATATTATAAAATTGTATCTTGTATGACTAAGCTTAAAATTTCTTATAAGTAACATAAGTTGCTTTGCGAAGTTTGGCTACAAATTGGACCAAGTGAGATAACTAAACCATCCCCAACCAAAATTGTTTTTGCAAATGATAACCTAAACACCCTCCAATAAAGGATGGATTGAGAAAGTTGGAAGTAAACTCAAAATCTAGAAAAGTTTGTTATACTTTTCAACGGCATACCTCGTGTGCAACTTAATGAATGATCAGGATTCTGTAATAGAAACTGGATAAGACAATTGACAAATTTTATCATGTGTCTCTCTTTTGTATTTTGATCTTGTCTTGTTTAATTTAACGCATCAAACATGTTCCATGTATGCGTCTTAAGTGTCAAACTCGACTAAGCCAAAAATCACCCATGTTTTATGTTTCACTGATTTAAGCTGTCTTATAGCTATGTGCAGCTAGCTACCAGGAGTGCAACTCAACATTCTCTTAATGTAGTATATACCATAATTATACTTTTGAATTATCACTTATAAGTAGCTCTTGTCCTTGGTTTAATTCTTCTGTTCCTATCAAAAAATGGCTTTAAAAGAAGTGCTCTTATCCTTCTTCTTATAGCGTGTATAAAAGAGTTTAGATGGTTGAAACTTGAAGTGACGTACAAAGTTATTTTTTATTTTTTATTTATTTATTTATTTTTTATTTTTTTTGGGGACTCGATTCCGAATTTCTAACAATATTTTTAATTTTGTAGGTTTTTGAAAAAGTCTGCTTTCTGAAGAAATATATTTATGCTTGATTATTGTTGCCATTACATTGTGATTAACGTGTACATGATTCAAGTTCTTGTAAAGATTTTCCATGAAGAGACGTGAATCAATTTCTATACTAACTATTATCCAATCAAGGGCACGTTACTAAATAGAATTTGATATAATTCGACAGTAGGAAGAACAAAAATTTATTTTGTTTTCCTTCCTTAATACAGACTAATTTGTCGATGAATTAATTTACATTTCTCTAGTTTTTCTACACGAGAGGGGCATATTTTAAAACAATTTACATAGATCACCCTTGTTTGAGCCCCATTTTTCCCCCCTCAAAATACAATTTTCAACAGTGATTTGATCCCACTTCAATAATATTACACGTAAATTTAAAACTTTTATTTATTTTTAATCACATATTTTTCATCAATACACTATTCAAAAATGTATTTTCTAACATCCTTTCTCTAGTTTTTCTACACGAGAGGGGCATATTTTAAAACAATTTACATAGATCACCCTTGTTTGAGCCCCATTTTTTCCCCCTCAAAATACAATTTTCAACAGTAATTTGATCCCACTTCAACAATTTACACGTAAATTTAAAACTTTTATTTATTTTTAATCACATATTTTTCATCAATACACTATTCAAAAATGTATTTTCTAACATCCTTGAGATCAGATTCTCCTCCAAAAATACATAGGAAAATGACTTGGATAAAAAAAAAAAAAAAAATGTGACATGATTTAAGAACATGGGTTAAAATGGACTAAATTACCCCCTCAATCCTGTTTTAATTAAATTACAATTATTATGGATAATTTTAGAAACATAAAATGTCGGGTATGTTATAAGTAGTTGCCTTTGATTACTCAAAATATTATTGGACTTTGAGGAAAAAAGCCAATTGAACTTGTCTTCATAACATAATTTTATTGTTGGTCCATATGGTTCATTCGATATATCAACATTGTTTAGCATATATTTTTTAGATTTTTGGAAGAATATACGGTTAAAAAATGGAGAAAATTTGTGAATATTATAGAACATGTGATTGAAAATAACTTTAGAGAAAAATATTTTAAAAAATTTCTTTAAGAAACAAGCTTGGATGAACAATGAAGTTAATAATCAATACAAAATAATTAAAAATATAAAGTGCCTACATGATTTGATTTTTAGGTGGCTCATGTCGAGCTCTAGAATATTGGTTTATGGTACATATAGTTTTGTGCCTATCAAATTGATCATCAGTTTGAATATAGTAATTTAAAGTTTAAACTAATAACATAGACAGTTCGTTGGAGGATAGGGGATCTTCATCTTACTAAGTTCGTATTTGACTTTTATAACATTCATTTTCAACACATATTCACAGAAGAACATATTTTGCAGGTGAATTCAAGATTTTCATTATTTTTTAATTACATAAACTCAAAAAAAAAAAAACTATTTAAAACATCATTTTTCCTCAATTCCTCTGGTTAAATATATAGAGATATCGTTGATAATTGATTTGAAAATAGTGTAAAGTATGTTACATAACTCAGACTCTAAGATGGCTCGTGTCAAAGTATAGGACGAGTTAGTTTATAGTACTTCTAGTTTTATGCCATTTAATTTGATTATCAATTTGAATATAGCATTAGATGTGTATAGTCTTCAAGGAGTCCTTTTAAGTTCCGCCCGAATAGAGGCCAATTCGGTCGATGGTTTCGTATAGCGGATATTTCGTACTTATTGCATCTTTTGGAAAGCTTAATTATTTTTTAGAATGTCAAAAATACATTTTATGCATACGTAGGATCTACATCTTTTTATCTAAAAGCAATACCAAACAGCCCTTATTGACGTCAGCAAGACTTGTTCCTCGTTCCGTTAACTCAAATTACCCATTTAAAGCAACCTTCGTAAACATGAAGATCCAGCCGCCATTTGATGAGATCGAGGAAAAATCACTGAACCAGTTCCCTAAAAACCATACAATCCTAACCTTGAAAAAGCATGAGGGGAGGCAATGGGATCTTGGGAGTGAGTGCCAAAAATTCCCAAGAAACAAGCATCATCAAAACAAGAAAACAATGGTTGAAAAGAAAAGAGAAATGGCTGGTTGTTCTAGGAATTATACTCCACGCAGTGTACATGCTTAGCATTTTCGACATTTACTTCAAGACCCCTATTGTCCATGGCATGGACCCCGTCACTCCTCGTTTCACCGCACCCGCTAAACGCCTTGTTCTTCTTATTGGTACTGCTTTTCTATTTTGCACTCTTAGTGTTCGATGTTTTGTTTCAGTGAATGGTTTTAAGGATAATTAGAGTTTTGCAGCTGACGGTTTAAGAGCGGACAAATTTTTCGAACCGGATTCAGACGGGAATTACAGAGCGCCGTTTTTGAGGAGTGTAATTAAAGAGCGTGGTCGCTGGGGAGTATCGCATGCCCGGCCTCCCACTGAATCTAGGCCTGGTCATGTTGCAATCATTGCCGGCTTCTATGAAGATCCTAGTGCTGTCACAAAAGGTAGGCAATCTTTTTGATGTTTATTTTAATGCATCGAAGCGAGTTTTTCCAAGTTGTTCAGTGCCATGTATTATAATGGGAAAGTGCTTCATTTGTTACGTCTAATTGCAATCTGCTGGAGTATACGTGTGTATGTACAGGATGGAAGGCAAACCCTGTTGAGTTTGATTCGGTGTTCAATAGGAGTCGACATACATTTGCTTTTGGAAGCCCAGATATTGTTCCTATATTTTGTAGTGCTTTACCGCATAGCACTTGGAATTCGTATCCTCATGAATATGAAGATTTTGCCACTGGTTTGTTACATCCTTTTAAGTATGATTTGTTTAAATAGACCAGGTTTCTCATTTTGCCCTTATTCAATGCTTTACAGATACTTTATTGTTTATGCAGATGCATCCTTTTTGGATGAATGGTCGCTCGATCAATTTCAGAACCTTCTAAATAGGTCCAATGAAGATGCACACTTGAAGCAGCTTCTTCACCAAGATAACCTTGTTATATTTCTGCACCTGCTTGGTTGCGATTCAAATGGTCATGCTCATCGGCCCTATTCATCCATCTATCTCAATAATGTTAGGGTTGTTGACCGTATTGCTGAAAGGGTTTATGATCTTATTCAGAGTTACTTCAAGGACAATCTGACATCATATGTTTTTACAGCCGACCATGGGATGAGTGACAAAGGTTGGATATGTCTGTATTCCATTGCATTAGTTAGAATGCCACTTGCTGAAATCAATATTCAATTTAGTTTATGAATCTGGTATATGGCATGCTGAATTGCTATATTTTCATTATAGGAAGCCACGGCGATGGACACCCTTCAAACACTGATACTCCCCTTGTTGCTTGGGGAGCAGGTGTTCGATACCCAGTCCCAGTTTCCCACAATCATCATTCTGAGAATACTGTTCTCTTTGTTGACAAGCACGTGCATGACATGCCAACTCCACCAGAGTGGGGTCTTGATGGCATCGAGAGACTAGATGTTAACCAAGCTGATATTGCACCATTGATGGTTGTACAAATTACTCACCGGTGGACCTTTTTGTTTAAACTCCAGATTCTGTCATTTGAAATGCCTCTTACATTTAATTCTCATTTTCTTTTTAAACTTTTGGCAGTCAACGCTTCTTGGTTTGCCAAGCCCTGTAAATTCAGTTGGGAATCTGCCTCTTGGATATGTCAGTTTTAGTGAGGTGCGTTGCAATTCTTTTCAACAATTCATGATTGAGCTATCTGATGGCGACATAATTTACTTATTTCTGCCTTTTGTCATTCTCTCAATAATTTTTCCCATTTTACTGGAATTGATTGGTGGATAAGTGACTCAGGATTGATTGTTTTACCAGGTGGAAGAAGTTGAGGCTGTGCTTGCTAATACGAGACAAATTCTCAACCAATTTCTTCGCAAGTCACGTATCCTTTATACTGAAAATGCCACTACTATTATAAAATGCAACAAGCTTGACTATTTCAAAAGCCATTAAACACCAGAGTGAGAGACACATACATGCTTCTATTTGGTTTCCTGGCCTCAGACGAAATACTTTTTAATTTCCCAGAATTTTGAAGTTAGTTTATTTTAGGAAAAGAAAATGTTTTTGCTTTCTTGTTTCTGAGTTGTCACTTTTTGAAGTTTGTCATTGTTTGCCTATTAGTTTTAACTATTTCTAGCATCTAGGCAGTGGAGGATCCAGGGGCGGCGACTGCTTCCCAACATTTTGAAATTTCTTTAAGTCATTGTTGAAATTTTGATTTTTTTTCTTTTTATAATATAGAGATAATACATGTGCATTTTGCTCCTTCAAAAATTTTTTCAGCTACCATCGTCAAAATTTCTGGTTTGACTACTGCATCTAGGGTATTTATTATATTTGATTAAAGTTACCTTGACATATATTTTAGAGTTAAAGGAGTCAAACTCGTTACATTTCAAACCTTTCAAACCCTTGGCCAATTATTCTCGGGTATTGGATGAAATAGAATATTTGATATCTGTTAGGGACTATGAAGCAGCGAAGAATCTATCTGAAAATCTTAGAAGCTTGGCACTGGAAGGGCTTCATTACTTTCAAACTTACGACTGGTTGATGCTGATGACTTTTATTTCACTTGGCTATGTTGGGTGGATGATCTACCTTATACTTCACGTGTTGCAATCTTATACTTTGCTGCCGGTAAAACTTTTTGAAAAGGAGCAAGTAGTTAATCTGAGAAACAATTCCGGAAAGGTACATAAACTTCCATAATTATGTGCCCAAATCTCTAGAAACTTTCGTTTCCTTTTTGTGGACAGGGAGTTCAAAAGTTTCAGTAGTTTTGTTTGCATGTTTTTTTATTGATTGGGGGCTTTGGAGATGGATGCACGGTAAGGCCATCAATGAGAAAAATTATGCAATATTAAACAAATTAGCACGGTTACTCTGGGGAGGGGGGCGGAGGGGAGGTGAGAAAAATATATTGTAGAAAACATTGAACTCTGAGAGGCGGAAAAATATCTTGAACATGAAAATAGTCCAGTATAATTATCCTATCTAGAAATATTAAAGAAGAAACTTTGACTCTCTATCCTATCTTTAAGTTGTAATATTCGAAAATCTAAAAAATTATCACAGGCCTGGGACTGGAAGAGAAAATTTAAGTAATCAGTCAGAATATTTCTCTCATCTAGTGTGAACATTTGGGAGTGGCATCTATATTCATTCTTTGGAATCAGTCACCATATCAGTAAATTAGCATTGTTAGCTATCATGAGTGTAGTTAATGAACATAACTATCAAACTTATGATATTAGAAAATCTAAAAGAGTCATCAAAGGTTTGGGACTGGAAGAGAATTTAAGTAATCAGTCTGAATGTTTTCTCATGTAGTATGAATATTGGGGACTGCATCTATCTTCGGAGTATTTGCTTCACTTCATATATTGCACTCATGATATCAAACTTCATTTGTTACGATTCACCTTTTCTCACTGTTTCTACTTTATGGTAGGTATATGTTGCTGGATGCCTATTCATGGGATTAGTGTGTATTCTACTACTTGTGGAGCATTCTCCTCTTCTTTATCATGCATATTTTGCAATGACAATATTACTATGGACCCAAATATTTAGTGAATATCAATTCATAAAAGCACTGTGGAGAGATATGCAACGAAGAGAAGTTTATTATTTCATAAAACTTATAGCCACTTGCATTGTCTCGGTGTTCGTTCTTGAAATCCTGGTACAGTTTTGTCATATGCTATGTTTACTTCCCAAGTAGCCATGTTACATGGAGCGATCTGAACTGCATTCGAGTGATTCAGTTTAATATTTTATGCAGGTGAAAAGCTTCATGGAGAGGAAGCTGTATACTTGGTGTTTCTTGTTTGTTGGAGTTACTGCTTCAATTTACCTTTTTTACTTGATACCATGGAGATCTGGAGTGCCAATTTTTGTATGGCTCTCATGTTGGTTTTTGTCTGTATTTACTTTGATGCCTGCTGAAATTCCAGATAATACTCAACTAGTGTAAGTTATTCTCTCTGTGTTTTTTTTTTTTATTTTTATTTTAAATCAACCTTCTCTTTTGCAAACTTTAAACTTCTGAGCAGACTTAGACTATTATTTATCATTATTGAAGATAATATTTAAATAGCGTACATGTGGCCATATGTAACAAATTAATCTTTTCGATCAAGTGGTTTAATACAATATCAAAGTATTTAAAGGTCTTGAAGTCTCATGGCCACCTTTTAATAAACTTGTGCATGTGTAAGGCTTTGATGGAAGAAAATAAATTCTATGTTCACGTGAGGAAGTGTATTAAAGACAATATTTAAATGATATAAATGTGAATATATCTAACCGTTTAATCTTTTAGATCAATTGGTTCAATAAAATGATTTAAGAAAAATAGGTATTGCCATATTTAGGGCTCAATTGCAATCTACGTATTGGACTCAGCTTGCACCAGTCTGTTGAATGGTTGTTTAGCATATTGGTTGAGCCAAGCTCAAAAATCTTATATACATTCCTTAAAACTAAATTCAACCTCAAGTCTTATGCTTGGTTACATACTTATATTCAATTCACATGATGTTTTTCAATTTATGCAGTGGAAAGATCAATGTAGGAATGAGAAACTGATGATGAATGCTAGCTAGTTAACAATGATCAATTAAAAAAGAAGGGGGAAAAAGAGAGAAGAAGAGAGAATTTAGAGTAAGACTTGTAATTGTATTCAACGATAAAAGTTGCGTTCTATTACAAATAAAGAGCCTCTTTATATAGAGTTTAAGTAAGATCATTAAGGAAAAGTAGAGTTTCCTCTACAAGGAAATAAAATAAAGTCTTACAAATGCAATAATAGAAAATTAGGAAAATACTGTAAACTCTAATTGATCTAATTTCTCCTATGCCTAGAATAGACTTTCCATGTTGCATCAGAAACTTTTTCTACAAGTGCTCTCATTAGAATTTGTATCCTTGCTCGACATATTATTGTTGGGGTTTGGGGTGTTATAATTTGTGGCTGAATTCCTTGCGTTTGTTAGAATCTTCAGCTTTTATGAGAAAATATTTTTATGGATGTTAAATATCTCCAGACTTGCACAAAATTTTTAAGTTGTAAATTTTTCTACGAATGCATTTTGACATAATTAAATAATTTCTTCATCCTTATATCTAATGAATTCTTGCATTTTTGCCATTCCATTTCTCCTATTTTTATCCCCAGTCGAAATGTGTAATTGTGAGTTTTAACTCTTTGATAATCCTAAGCTTGTTCCATGCAATGTGTGGTTCTGTTTTGCTCAACTATGATTGCGAAAATGTTACTTTCCTTCAGTTGGGGATGTATAGGTGGCAAAACTCATTCATTTATTGAAATCTTCTGCTTTTATGAGGAAATCAGATTTTGTTACGGATATTAAAATTTTTTCCAGACATGCACAAACTTTTTTATTTAGTTGTAATTTTTTCTATGTAAGCATTTTAACATCATTGAATTAGTTTTCTGTTCTTATATCTAGTGAATTTTTGTGTTTTTTTCAAGCCCAGTTCTACTATATTTATCCCCAGTAGAATTTGAGGCATCTTACCCTTACACTTTTGAGTTCTAACTCCTTGATAATCCTAAGCCTGTATTGTGCATATGTTGTTCTCCTATGCTCAGCTATAATTGTGACAATGTTGCATGCCCTCATCTATTCAGACTGGAAATTTGGTTGAAATACATATAGTTACATACCATGCCATGTATTTGCTTATGGTTTAACTTTTCTTTCAGAACTCTCTTTTTATTTATGGTTTTTTATATAATTGAAAATGACATTTGAGCATGAAACAGAATTAGCGTCGAGAATAGCCTGAAGAAAGTTACATGTCAGTTTATTTGGAATTTTTGTTTTTCTTTCCTGTAGAGTTGCTAGTGGATTCTTGATTATTGTAATTGGAGGAGTTGCAAGATATCTAAATAAGCATGCTGGAGATAGTAGATATTGGCTTAGCCTAACACGTGACATGAAGAAATCCAAGTTCCCAATGCTCTTTCAGTTGCAGGTTTGCTTATTGTTTTACTTGTCCTCACTCTGTTTTTACAATTGTGTCCAAAGAAAGACTTAATTTAAGATCTTTGCTTCTATGAAACAGATTCTTCTGGTTGGCATTTCATCACTGATGGTCTCCCTGTCAACATCACATAGAACCGAGAAACAGGAGTTGCTTGTATTACACCAAGTAATAAATTGGTTAATTGCAGGTATTGTTTTGGCTCTTTTTCATGATATTAAAAATTTAGCTGAAAATTTGAGATTGTTATCTTCTTTTTGTGCTTACTATTAAAGCGAGTGTTGTCATATACTGAAATCATATTTATGGTCAACAGAAGTACTCTTTTTTTTCTGAAGGCTTCGCGACTGGCTCAGTAACCATAGACCTCCATTAATACTGGAGAGCATTTTGATAATTTTGTAGAGCCACCTCTCAGTGTTCAATATTATCTGAAGATAGTTTGAAGCATAAACTCTATTTTTGTCATTAGCACATTGTAACAGACGTGTATTATGGGCTATTATGTAAATTTACATAGCTACTTCGGTTTTCATAAATGGTTCTTTTTGTAGGTTTTTCCCTGGTTCTTCCGCTTTTTTCGGCTGTTGGTCTCTTGTCTAGGCTTACTTCAATATTTCTTGGTTTTGCGCCTGCCTTCCTCCTCCTGTCAATTGGGTATCCTTCATTCCTAAAACTGATCTCGTGAAAAGACTTGAAGCTGTTGTGCATGTAAAGAATATATTCTGGAGATTTATTTGTGATGTTTAAAATTTTGTGACTCCTTACAGATATGAAGCTGTCTTCTATAGTGCACTTGCTCTTGCACTTTTGGCATGGATATTATTTGAGAATGCTATTCTCTGTACAAGTAAAGTGAACAGATCTCCATCTTCAATAAATGCTATGGAGGATAACATTATTGTTTCACATGATGATCGGCATCTGCAGTTATCTGATATGCGAATTCCCTTAGCCTTTGTAAGTTACAGTGTAGTTCATTTTTTTAGTCTATTCTTGGTTAAATTTAAATGTTTTTGAAATTGTAGTCTGTGCATTACATGTCTCTGTGTGTGTGCAATTGCACCAGAAAAGAAATAAAGGATAGTGAAGAGTGCTCTCTCGTTTATGTCCCAACAATATAAAATCATTCACTTGTACACCCTTAGCTTTTAAGTCACAGCCCTCAGCAAGTAACCATGTTGATCATGCATCTGTCAAGTGTTTTCACGAACTAATTTTGTGCATACTATTATTACCTAATGCAGGATTTTCTTCCATTTTTTGTGCTATTTGATTTTCTTATAATATATTCGTCATACTTCACTTTTTGACCTGGTTTTTCCCTACAATGACATGATGCACCCAAGAAAACATGGACACAATCTTAACAATGAAATAGATAAAGGATTTTAAGGTCAATACAACTGTATTCCACCAATAAATCAACTAATGAATAAAAGGCCTTTTAACAAGAACAATACCAATGGGAAAAGGTGTTTTACTTTAAACTCCCTAACCAATTCAATTGAAGTAAGTTGCTTCACTCCCTTGAATAAACTATATGTCTGTTTTTGAAGTTCAAATGTTTTGTTAGATATAATACTCGTGATCAAGTAAAATGCCTTGTAAAATTTCCATGTTTCAATTCAACCATAAGAGGGGTTTCAGGTTGTGCTTGTAGATTAAGTGCCATTGAATGTCTGAAAGTAGTGGGCTGTCTACTTAACTTTTTTATGTTTATATACTTTCTGAACAGATGGTCTTCTTCAACATTGCATTCTTTGGAACTGGTAACTTTGCGAGTATTGCAAGTTTTGAGATTTCGTCTGTTTATCGATTCATCACAATTTTCAGTGTAAGTGGATGATCGAATGCCTTGATTTTACTTTTCAAGTATTGTTGAGACTGCTAATATCGTATAATTTGTTTTCCATTGCAGCCATTTCTGATGGCGGCCCTTCTCATTTTTAAATTGTTAATACCCTTTATACTTGTCATGTAAGTGCATTTACCTAACACAATTAATTGATGACAAGAAACTGCTTCGCATGAATTAAGAAAGCCTGTTCCTTCTTTCCTTTTTTTTTCCCCATGAAGTTAAAAGTATGGAATACCATGTGCAAAATTTGTGATTTTGATCTGGTTCTGACTTTAGCTTAGAGTTTGCTTGTGAAATATTTTGACAATTTTTCTCTTTCTGGATTTATATTGGTGTTGGTATCATGTCCTGTAGCTTAGTTTCATGGCGGAGATCACAATGACGATACTATGTTTTCCAGACATTTGAATAGAAAGTTCATTTAAGTTATATATTTATAGTGAAATTAGTATTATTGTTTCCCTTTTAGGTCAGTTGAATTGAATAACATGGATTTATCTTACTGGATTCCATGGAGCCTAATTATATAGTTCACTTAACCCCTCAACTCTGGATCAACCTAGCTTCCTATGTGATATTAGGAATTTGATGGGACCATTTTTTTTTATGTGAGATCATATTGAGGGTGAACCGATATAAAGCTTTGCTTTTTTCAGATTTCTGCTTGTTTTGATTGCTTACGTAATTCGGTTTAGGGCTTACTCTGCAATACGTCTTTCTGGTCTCATCGCAAGTTATGTACTCATTTTGCTGAAACTAAAATGCAGTTGTGCGTTTAGTGCAATTACAAAATTGATCCAAGTTCCATTGTTGGGATGCTATTTCCTTGTTATCTGCTGTTCGGATGTAATGACAATCCACTTCTTCTTCCTGGTACAGTCTTCACAGCTCTGATTACATTTTTCTTGACTTGTTCAGCAATCAATTCTCTGTTCATGAAACAGATTTTTCGCCTCTATCGACAATGTGAAGATTATATTATTGATTATTGATTTCCTTTTTCCATTGCTTGTTTGATGTTCAGTCTGTTAAATTTTCTCTTGGGGTTGGCCTAATATAATTTTATTATGCTCAAAAATGACATTGGTATTTTCTCTAAGATCTTCAACCTCTCTAACTAATATTCCGATGGATAACAGGTCCGAAATACTGGTAGCTGGATGGAAATTGGCAACAGTATTAGCCATTTTGGAATAATGAGTGCCCAGGTTGTGTTTGTTCTCTTGCTTTTTGCCCTTACGAATGTTTACACGAAAGATATTCAACCAAGATCTAGGAAGCAGTTTACACGAAAAGCATTGTGATTCATTTGAAACCTTAACCATTGTTCCTGTTCTGCAAAAGTTAGGTCCTTCAATTTTGTGAACTCGAGCTTTTACATTGTAATAGGCATCTCTGTTATTCTTTTTCTCATGTGTGCTGTGCAATGAAAACTGACCAAAATAGCACTTTCTTATGAATTTTTTGCTTATCCTTTGTAAATGATCCAATAATGAACGGAACAAACTCAACAAAGTGAGTCGACCCCATATTTCTTAGGAACATTTTTTTTTTGTCAGCAAGAAATGCAACGATTAGTGATTGAATTTGGGGGCATTGGAACTGAAAATAGAATGGATTTGTATTATTTATATACGACTTCCACTTTAAAAGGATCAATTTTATGCTGCCAGTTAAGCATTTTGGCTGGCTTTTGGATCACTCTGTTGATATATTTATCGCATTTCATTGATGTTAACTTCCAAAACTGCTTGATCGGATTAAATGCATAGCAAAGTGGTACTGACCTTCAAACCTTGTGGTTAAAGACGAGTTAGGTGACAACTAAGGGAAGTGGTGTCAACGAGATGAAACTCGAGGATTGGGCTCGACTCGAGTAAAATGATCTAAGCTTTTTGGAGAGATCGAATCGAGCTTTTGCCCAGTCAAGAAATCTAGGCTTGGCTTGAGCTTATCAGGTCGGGTCGGGCCGAGCCAAGTTTTTATTTATTTATTTATTATTAACTTCATAACAATTCTAACATTTTTTTAAAAAATAAATAAATTAAATTTGTCTAATTTTTACGAACTATAAATCAAATAAAAGTTACCATCCTCCTCTTTTTTCGAGGCTTGGGACAGATTACAATCAACGTAGGCGGAGTTAAAATTCTACATGAATAAAATATTTTGTATACAATTTTTTTAAGACAAATAAATTTTAAAGTTACGTATTTTTTTAAAATTAACTAATTTTAAAACTTACAATATCCTTATGCTTGGATTTCTTGCAACTCTTCAATTATTGTGTTGTTAACTTGTTTTTTAATACGTAATTTTGCATATTCCCAATCCTTAAAGCATATTAAAGATTCTAATATATCTTCTTTTAGTTTCGATTGTTCGTCAAATCAAACTTGACAGTCTAAACTAAATGCAACCTCGGATGCCATTGTAGACAAAGGAAGTGTTAGTAGATCATATGTAATTTTTGATACAGTTGGATATTGTTTTTTACCATGGTAGAAGACTAAATTCCTGTAATTTTTTCGGTTGTAATACATTACGAACGTCCATGCGCATATATTTAGCTAATTCAGACGGAATTTTAAGATTGTTCCACTAACATTTATCGCTCTAGATATTGATGAACTAAAACTAAATGAAGAAATACTTGTATTGGTGTCCAAATAATTTCATAAATCATTTGAATTTGTTGAAATATTTCTTCAAAAAGAACTTTGGAAAGTAGAACTGCTTTGACCTACCTTTTCAGCGTAATAGTTATATATTTCACATAATGTAAAATTTATATGCACATGTGATAATCTAAATTCATGAAATTTGAAATCCCCTTTATAATAGCTTTTGTGCCAATTAAATTAAATCGAAGGTCCATCACTGAAGCTATTAAAAAAAAAAAAAAAAAGAGGATAACTCTTCCTAATATTTACGAAATTTTAACTCCATGGAGTAGATTACTTCAACAAAAATTGGCAAATTCCAATATTTATGAAATGTTTGCGAAATAGAAATATAAAAAAAATATCGTAAAACATGTGAAGATGTAGAGTGATAAACACCACCACATTCATTTGTGGTATTGAAAAAGGTTTAAAAAATTCCTCCATTCACACAAAATGCAATAGACCATTCTTAATCTTCCAAATTATATTTAGGTTCATATATATGCCTACCATTATAACATAGTAAAATAACTTTATTATAATTTTCACACGAATGTAACATAAGATATGTAGAGTTTCATCTATTGTTATATCAGTGACAAATGATTTTTCTTGTAGGCTATACTCTGCATAAAAATTGTTAAATGCTTGCTTTCTGGTTGGTGACACAGTAATAAAATTTATTACTTATCTAATTTTATTTAAAGGCAATTTTATATGTTCTAATCCATATTTCACAATCAAATTGATAATGTGTCATATTAATGTCATTAATAAATTTATTGACAACAAATTTGTTCATATTAGCATTATCTTGGTTGCATTATGAGAATATTCTACACATCTAAATGCACTAATCTTTTTGTGTAGAAGTCATATGTGATTAATGTAATGAGCCGTTGCAGCAATATAACTTTTTTTGTTAGCACCGGTCCATAATTCCAAGGTAAATGATATAACACTATTAAAAGTTTTTAGTTTAATAGCAATTTGTTTTATTTTGTTAAATAATTTCCCATTTTCTTTTGTCAAATAATTTCACAGTCTCTGAACGATGAGTGTCTGTACAACAAGAAGTATACTTGGTTGAAGATAATTTTTTATGAGTCGAGTAAAGTATATTGAATCTATCATCATAAGCAACATCTTTGCTGTAATAGCGTATGCAGTCATTCTTTTGCGAAATCTTTCTAGTAAATATACAATAGTGGAAAGAGTAGAATCGAAACCATTAAACACTAATTCAGTCCGTTTTGGATCGAGACTAACTGATTTCACTTTGTAACTCCTTAATATGTGCCTATTCAAATGCAGTGTTTGAACTGAGCTTCCAATTAAATTCTTTGTCATAGTAATTGCAAAATGTTTTCTACATATCAACTTCATTTTGAACGCCAACCTTTTTTAGTATCATATGTTGCCAACAATTTGAAGATTCTTTTTTTGACCTTTTAGTAGTCTCGAGTACTTCTTCCTCTTTGATTTCCTCCAACTGAATCGAAACATTTTGAGATGTATTGTAGCCAGCTAGAATACTTGAACTATCCTTAAACTGATAAATTCCATCCTAGTAAAATTTATCTATATTCTAAAATTATTATATCAAAGTGAAAAAGTGAATATTAGAGGGAAAAATTTTGAGATTAAATTTGAAACTTAAAACTAGAATACTGCAAGTTAAAATTGATTGAAAAAAATTGATATGAAACTAAATAATCTAACCCATATTTATAACCAAAAAAATCAAACCGTTTAAACTGAATTTGAAATCAATTTCAAATTCGATAAACAATCAAATAGCTATCGATAGCTTGCAACTGTCTGCCTTAACAGGCTACAGATTTGTTGTCGATCTCGATAGTAAATTTGCTACCACTTTAATTTTTTTGGGCTTAGGGCAGCCCGGGCTCAAACCGATGCCTTGAAATGGGGTTTTGATAGCAAATCTACTGCCATTTTAAATTCTTTGGGCCCAGGCTGGCTTGGGCTCGAACCGATGCCTAGAAATGGGGCTCAATCCGAGCTTCGACTTGATTTTTTCGAGCCACGAGTATGACCGGCTAGGGCTTTTCTTAGGCCGTGCCACGGGCCGCCCAAGCCCACGACTCTAATTTACATCTCTAACTAAGGGTGCCTTTGGTCTTGATAGGGATGTCAATTGGGCCGAGCCGGCTCGGTTCGTCAAAGCTCAGGTCATGGGCTGCTCGGGCTCGTCAAATGACGAGCCCGAGCTCGAGCCGAGCGGGGGGTCGATTCCAACGAGCAGAGCCCGCTCGGCTCGTCGAGCTCGACGAGCGGCTCGTCCAAAAAAGTGGAAAAAATTAAAATTTTATCAACAAAAATTGAAAAATTTGCAAAAAAAAATAAAAATAAAAAAAAATTAAAATAAAATTTCACGAGCTCGCGAGCCGCTCGTGGGCTCGGCTCGGCCCGCGCAAGCCGCTCGTGGGCTCGGCTAGGCTCGGCCCGGCCCACGAGCTCGTGGGCCGAACCGAGCTCGCCCACAAGCAACGAGCCGAGCCCGAGCTCGGCTGGTGAAAAACGAGCCACGAGCTCGTGGGTTAACGAGTCGAGCCGGCTCGACTCGACCCACTGCCACCCCTTGCACCAAATAAGGATATTTTTTCCTATCCGATGTTTGGTATAGATAGTACTTAGATTATATCAACCCAGTCAAGTTATAGTACATATCTGAATAAATTGAACCTCTATAAATAGACGAGTTAAGACCTAATAGAAATGTGATTGCGTACTATCACAAATTTTAAATATTATAAATTTACCACGCGATACACCAATTTTATCCCTACATGCCACTGTTAGAATGTTCAGACCTAATCTCCTGTCCCTAGTATACAGGATATTAGTTTTTCGCAATTGATGTGGTTGCCATGTCAGTGGTCTATTTTTTTATTTTTATTTTCTTCCCTTACCATTGCTTGTCCACCCCTCCCTAGCCATTGCTTATCTACCCCTCCCACCTCTTACCATTTCCGATTTAGTCTTTCTGCCCATCTCTTTTCAGTTCTCCAACCACATTTTCCTTTTTCCTTCGATGCTGTTTGCTCCTCGTCGTCGACTTCATTCCCGCCCTCGTAGTTGAAATTTGTGTATCTTACGGTAATATCACTACATGTCCTTTTTTCCTCTATCCTCGTCCCTTTTACTTTGTCCACATACTCACCATCGACGTGTCTCCTTGCAGCAGTAATCGGACTCCATATTTTCTCTATTTAAGCTTTCCATGTGTTGAATGTATTAGGCCCTTGCTGTATCTTTAAGTTAATATGATAATTTTTGAGATGGGGATCTTCGAGTATTCCTGTTGATGGTGTTGGAGGGCAGTTTTTGATGATGCTTTTGGTCCTTCAATGTTACATTGGGAGTATTTATAGCATTACAAATAAAATGGTGGTCCTTAGATAGAAATACAGGTGGTCTCATATCTTTAATCCAAGCATCAATTTTGACCCATGAGCGTGTGGTGTACTCAATGTTTACACAGAGCCGCCACTTTGTTAACAAGACTCCACATTTTACTCATTACAAATGTTCCATTAATCATTCCAAAAAGATTTCGTATATAAGTTCAAGATCTTTCTTGTGCAGGTCATCACTAGATGTAGGGGCTTTGGACGCCTCTGAGGCTATTCACCTCAGCTTCAGTGAAAGAGACGAGCCCCAGACTAATCTCTCTGGCCTCGTCACTCGTGTGGGAAGCTTTGTGGAGGTGGTTCCAATACTTTGAGTGGTCAGCTGATTGACTAAGGAGGCTCGGTGGTCGGCCATATGGATAAGAGGACCCCGGTAATGTGGAACCACGTGTGGTGAGGCATAATAATAGTTATCCAAGTTCATGTATATTTTATTTATATCATGCGTGGACTTTAGTAGTAAGTGAGATTCCGACATTCCATTAATAGGCATATCGACCATAAATAAACCTGGGCTCGACTTAGTTTATCTATCTTGTTAATTAAGACGACAGATAATTGATAGAAATAACACTAAAATAGACAGTTAATGACGTGTAATGTTTCATTTCTAGATTTGTAATATAATAACTCTTACCATTTTGTATTTGGTATTGTTAAAAATAGAAAAATAAAACCCTGTTAGGTGAGGATGTAAATTAAACTTTTAGTAAATTTTGATAAAAGTTAAAGAAATATGTGGTTAAAAAGTTGTGAATCTCATGAAATATATAATTAAAATTAATTATTGAATTTGATTTAAATTAAAATTTTAATTTTAATCTGCGCCAAACGAATCGTCATTTACTAGACATGATTCCGTGATATTCTTATGCTGCTAAAAAATTGTTATGCTGATGATTGTTTGGTAAAGTTAAAGGAATTCAATGTTGGAAAAATGATAAAATTTTATTCACTCTACTATTATTTCTAATAATAGGGTATATCATACATGTCATTAGAGCTTTAAGATTTCAATATATGAGCTGTCAAGTGAATCATCATTATTTATATATATATATATATATATATATATATATATATACACACACACTTCGATTTATCTCTTTTGCCAAACGTGTCATAGATATATTGTCCAAAATAATCGGACAATGTTTAATAAACATATTTATGTTTAGTCCCCGTTTGATTTTGCTAAAATTTAGATTTTTCATAAATTTTGATAAAAATTGATGAAATTTATGAATAAAAAGCTTTAAAATTACGATTCCATGAGATATGCGATAAAATTAATTACTAATTTCAACGTAATTTTTATTAAAACCAAACAGAGACTTGGTGCAATGAACATGGTACATACAAAACGCTCTACCAAAACAAAAAAAAATAAAAATAAATAAATAATAAATAATGGTAATAAAAAAGAAGCAAAAATAAAAATCTCTACAAAACTAGTGAGAATCATGAACACAAGTACTTACGAATATCTATAAAACTAGTTAGGAAAACAAAGAAATTCAGAAACATCAAGCATATATCCTTAGTCAAATAGTAATCTGATCATTTATTAATATAATTCAACATCCATGGAGAAACGAAATTGTTCATTATAGTAGTCAGTCATATTAAATATGCACAGTATATATTCGAGCATAACTTACTCCCAGAAGGTAATAAATGGTTTTAATTTATACTATTATGTGCAACAGTACAAGGACCTATGAAATCCATGGAAGTTGCAGAAACAAATTAAAAACCCTAAAAAAAATTCTTGATTTTAGAAGACGAAAGGAATTCAGACAGGAAATAAAGATCCATAAAATATGCTTCAAAGACAAAGATATTATGATCCTGGAAAATGTCTTCGGACTTGTTTGGTGAAATGGACAACAATATTGAAGGAGAAAGATAAAATTTTATTCACTGTGCTATTTATGTTTATATGACAAGGTGTATGGTAAATGCAATTAGAGTTTGGGTTTCAATATTTCAGCTGTCAATAAGTCATCTAGGTAATGAAGGAAATTGTTAAGGATTAAGATTTTATTTTTTTATTTTTTTATCATAGTTTTCAAGTTATTTGATATTATCTAATATTGTCCACCAAACATATAATTAAACATGAGTATATACAGAAAGCTCTACTATATTAGGAAAGTCGTGAAGTACACAAGAATTTCTACTATATTCTGAACAACGCATATAGTAATTATACGTTTAAAGTATGTTCAATGGGAATAGAAACGAACAAAAAAATTAAATTTTATTCATTATATTGTCAAATCGTAGTAGCCCAAAAAAATAAAAGTAGAAGCAATTATAGAAAGCATTGAGATGACAAATGATTCTATATATTGACAAATCAAGTCTATGGAAGTTGCAGAAACAAAGATGACAAGTTTAATTAGAAACCCTAAAAACATAAAATCTTGATTTTAAAAGATGCAAGGAATTCAGACAGGAAACACAGATCCATAAAATATGCACCAAAGACAAAGATCTTAACAAACTAAGGGAGATCTTTGTTTCATATACAGATACATAAACTAACAGTAAATGCTTCTCAGTACTAATATAAGCAAATTCATAACCAACACTAAACATAAATACTAATTAAAACAAGATCTATGTATAACCTTAATGAGTGCAAAATTTAAACGGCAAAGAGATTAATCTAATTTTAGGATTCTAAGTTGTTGTAGCAAATCGGACCAAGATGCTTAATTCCCCATGAGAATAAGTGATTTTTAAAGATTGTTACAAAGAGAAGGAGACCCTTTATTTCACTTCAAACGTAGACTGAGCTTCTTGTTCTTCTCCTCCTTGTAATCCATTGTCAACCGACAAAAGTCCAATTTTCTGACTTTTTTCTTCTCTGTCTTTGTTGATGATGCTACGGATGATGATGATGGAGACAATAATGTTTGTGAAGAAGAAAGGTAAGGTGGGTGGCGGGGCAGTCGAGAACATGATGATTGCTTTTTTGGTTCAGCCGTTGAAAATTGAGACGAGAGAGAGAGAGAACCTAAGTCTTGTTTTCCTACTCTCTTTCTTTCCCACCGAGGATTGTGTTTCCTATCGAGAGAGGGACATTATAAGCATTCATTGAAAACTTGTCCACTCTTTTGTTACAATATTTATTTCACCATCCCTTTCATACGCACGCGGAATTTATCTATCCGTGATGACTTTGGGACTCGCTGCTTGGGGTTTCTGGAGTGGAGTCAAGGTTTGCTGTCCAATTTGTGTTCATTTTACTGTTCATGAAATTAATTCTTAACATGTAATTAATAATTAATAAGTTATCTCAAATTTACCATCATTAACTTCACCACTAACTTACTAAATTGATGATATGTCAAGAATTAATTGAATGGATAGCAAAATTGAACAGCCGATTTCAATTCAAATGTGTGATGTCAAAGTTTGAATTATCTTTTTTATTATTTTTTTTATTCTTAACACAATCAGAATTTTAGCAAGAAATACAAAAACTTAAACTTTAATATAATGTTAAAATATTTAAATTCTGTTCGAACAAAACTTATAGGGGTACGAGATTATTAACTAGTAATGTAATGACTTACATGTATCGTCCCACAAAGAATAAGTGTCAATTATAGTATACTAATTTCTATCAAACTCGAGGTAGTGACAAATTTTTTTTATTTTTTTGGTAATTATCCAAATTAAACTACGAAATGCGTAAAAGTGAGGTTTTTATCAAGTTATGAAGTCAATGTATTGAATTTCAGAATCCACCTATTGGCATATATTTTTAATTCTCAACTTACGTAGTTTAGCATTGTTCAAGTTCTCGTGATAATTGATAGTTCTATATTGTTTAATCTTCTTTTTCAAGATAAACTAAATATATTCTAAGCATGACTCAATTCTATTCTTAGTTGGAATTTATATGCAAAGAGATGCATTTAACCACACGATTATCCAACTAGATTGCGCATCCACAAATATTATTCCTAACACTTATTACTCGTGTGTCAATTATGCAATAATCAAATTTCTTGTGAGTCTCACAATAGTACAATAAGCAAAAAGTTATCTAATTACTAGATAAGCAATTAAACAACACAATAATAATGAATAATAAAGAACACAAAAATTCGCCAAACTACAAATTCTTTAAATAAAAAATACATTATCAATGGTTTTATTATTCACCCAATACAATAAAGTGTTTAGCTTAGCATATTTGTGTTCAAGTTGTGCAAAAAATTATTGGAAGGTTATCACCTGAATGAAATAATTGTATGAAGATCTCAAAAACTCAATTTTTTCAATTTTAAACTTCAATCCGAATCCTGAATCTTCATTTTTTGTTATAAATCTCTTCTTGCCTCTTTTAGACATCACTTGGTTGATAAAAGACTTGATAATCCACGTTCTCGACGATCTCTAGGTTGAAAAGATGTTAAAGATATCATACCATACAAAGATGAAAGTAAATCTTTCGAGTCGGGAAACCATAAGATCTCACGGTTATAATCCATGAGGTCACATGGTTTATGGAGTTTAGCCTCAGGTGGCCTGCAGTGACCCATGCACTCATGTGAATTTTATACCATGCGATCGCATGGTTATGCCTCTGAGCAATTGTCAGTATTTTTATTATATATTTCTCTCTTGATATTCAATTGATGTTATTTAAACTACGTTGAAAAGCCAACTCAGAGGAATACAATTCTTCTAGCAATATATATATTCAATTCAAATGTTTACTATGAGAAAAATTAGTTTCAATTCGATGTTGAAATTTGGAGCATGATTTGTTTGGCTTGAAATTGATATGTGAGAATATTTTGACTATATTTCACTCATTTGATTTATTTTCTCATCCAATTGTATTTTCACTTTAGTCCCCAAACTTTGGATTTTTTGCAATTGAGCCATTTTTGAATCCATTTTCTCCAATTTGGGCTTTTTCATTGATCTTTACCTAGCAAGTACAATACAGATAGAATTAAGTCATATTTCATCAAAAAATCCAATAAATACTTGAACTTAAAGATCTAAATAAGTGTACAAAATACTCTTATCAAACTCCATCAAAAACCTCAACCGTCAAAGATATTAACATCTACACACTTTCTTATGTTGAAAAAACAAGTATATTTAATTGTGGACTAATAACACAATTTGTACATTTTTGAGATAATTGAACCTCAAATGATGAAGATAAACAATGAATCTAGTCATGCCGCTGAAGTTAGTGGAGTGCAATGATCGAAAACTCTCTTGTATGCAAATTAATAAGGTCAAAATGTAATTGAGTATGAGGAGATAGTTTTTGTTTTAGATTGCTTAACTTTTGGAATGAATATGGCTCCTTATATAGGCAATGTGAGGGCTAAAATTGCCATGTTGACATAAGTTATATGTAATCGAGCTTGGGTACTTGAACTAATTAAATACTCATTCAGGGTTTTGATTAGTTAAGTTAAGGAGGGCAATTTGTTAATATCATCATAACCAAAGGATTACTCTCCAAGCTTAGATTATCTTGCTAAGGGTCCTGATTGGAAGGATAAGGCAACATTGTACGTGTCTTAGGACAAACCACAACCTCATCTAACCCAGGCTTTTAAATTTAAATCCTTAAGAGATACCGAAGTTCAAACTTCTTTTTCTTTTTTTCTAGCCTACGGATAATACTTGACCATTTTGACATCTTATTTCATAAGGTCAAGTTTATTGTAATAGTTTGGAGCATGCATAATCATAGATTATGGGTCAAGAATCCTTCTTGGATTGGCGAATTTCAAGATTTTTTGAATATTTGAATTAACTTACTTTTCCAAGCATCAAATTGCTTTTTCTTATTGTCAAATGGTCCCAATCTGAAACACAATGAAAGGGGATTATTATCCATAATCTAAATGCCTTATTTGGTGAGATATCATGTCAAAATAGAGATTTTATGGCCTTCGCAATTTTGGTGTATTTTTATATACGAATTTCACCATATTTTCTTGCCATCTCTTCTCTCTCTTCATGCAATTTCAAATGACGGGAGTTATTTCAAGATTAGGGAAGTGGATGGGAGTTGAGGAAAGTTATGTGTTGGAATTCTACTCAAACCCCTCCCACGACCTGTATTTTCCAACATTTATAAGTATCAACTCTGCATAAGGTAATGGCTCAATACCCAACTTGAACAACCCTCAGGGCTAAAAAGAGGAAAGAGCATAGTGAGGATGTTCCTCCCAAGGTTCAACTGACTGAAGGGCACATATGCCCCCTCCTCGAGTAGCTTGGGTTACATTTGTTATGTGAGACCGTCTAGATCAAGCAAAGACTCCAGAGACTTCTCCAAAGAGGATCTGGTTGCTTCCAAGGAGAAGTGCCTCAAAACCACCACTTGACTTTTACCAAACTCGTCCGATTGGAAATGTAATTACACCTCATTCTATGTGACTCTAATCACTGGCCACGTGGCGCCAGCAACCTGCTACCTCAGGCTTGCTACATGTTATCAACCTACCTGGTCTAATCGAGGCCATCAAATAGAAGTAATTAAAGCGATGCCATCACCACAATTCAGACACCATGTAGAGAGTGACCTTCCATGACCGAAGCGGGGTGCTACAAAATGTTGCAGCTCACTTCCAAAGCAACTAGCCTTGAACCTATAAAAGCATCTTCTTAGCTTTGCTTCTTCCAAGAGATCATCATTATATGGTTCAAAACAGACACCCAGACAATGGTATAATAGATTGGACTCTTATATTCAAGGTCTAAATTTTAAGAAAAGTGATTATGATTCTTGTTTATGTTATAAAAGAGACAGAAATCTGAATTCTTTTATTTCCTTTTATATGCAAATGATATATAATTTTGTTACACTTAATTTTATTATGGAAAAGTTAAAATCATAATTTGAAATAAAAGATTTAGGTCCCATTAGACAGATATTGGGAATGAAAAAAGGGGATGGAATAAATGGAAAACTTAGTTAACATAAGAGTTTTATATTGGAAAAGTTATAAAAAATTTCACTCCATGATTCTAAAGCTATTATTTTTCCTTTATTTAGTTATAAGAGACTCTGAACAAACGAATAGAATGGTATATGTGCTTTATGCTAGACCTGATATTGCATATGCTGTTAGCGAGTCGATTTTCGAGTAATATAGGTGAACTTCATTGGGAAGCAACAATTTTTTTATTAAATATCTTAAATGAACACAACACTTAGGACTGATGTTCAATATAGATAAAAATGTACTTAATGTGAGAGTATATGCATATTCTGATTTTGCTGGAAATTCAAATAATAGGAAATCTAATTTTACGTATGTATTTGTTATATATGGAACTTATATTAGTTGGAAATCACTACTGTTACGAGAAGTTCAAGAAAATCAGCTCACTTATACTTAACAAATATACGAAATAATAAACAGGAAATGAAAGAAACATGAAAAGAAAACACAAAGAACACGATATTTTTGCCCTAAGGCAAGAGGTTCGGAACTTCATTCCTAATCCCCTTTTGAGCTTCCATCAAACGGAAGAAATCACTATATCAATGGAACCAAAATCTGTCTGGTACAATCTTCATAGCACTCAGCCAAAATCGCACAAGATTTCTCCCAAAAATAAGCCTCACATACTGTACAACATTCACTCAAGAATGATGAATCAAATGGCCTATACAACAATTACTCAAGATAGTTTCTACATAAGCCTTTCTCATTCGACAATGGCATTTACTCAAGAATAGCACCAATACACCTTGTTAAATCACTCAAGATTAACTATACAAGGCTGGATTAATTTTCCATCAACAGGCTAAATTTTTGGAGTGCAAAACCGGAAGACAAAGGACCACCGAGAGAGAGAGAGAGTTTGAGAGGCGAGAGAGTGAAAAATGAATTCTATTGTTTCGTCCAAGCACTAATGCCAATTAATATAGAAGCATCTAGAATTCTCCATCCAATGGTGCATAATTGGACACTTGGCAAAATCTAGGCACCATCTATTAAAACCAAAAGAAACGTATTTCAATAGCGGGTTTTTGGCAAAGTGAAATAGCAACATTTATCAATTTGGATCACCCGGCCCACTGACTTAATAGCAGGTTCATTCCAGCCCATTATTGTGCCACTTTCTCAACATTCTCCACCTTAGTACAATGATTCCAATATCATTTATAGTGATTTCTCCGACCATAACATCATGTGCTCTTATTCCTTGATACACAAATCAGTAAAAATTAATATTCAGCTATTTTAAATAGTCTAAAAACTTGTTTAAAGGCAGCACTTTAGTTCCAACATCAGCAGGACTCAAATGGGTAGAAATCTTTTCAAGCTTAACAACACCTTGAGAAATTACATCTCTAATAAAATGAAATTTCACATCAACATGTTTAGCTCTATTATGTAGCACATGATTTCTACTCAAATATATAGCAGATTGGTTATCAGAATGTAAGACGACAACATTTATGAAACCAAATTCATTTAGAAGTCCTTTTAGCCAAATTCCCTCTTTAATTGCATCAGTTGTAGCTATATATTCTGCCTCAATTGAAGACAATGCAACAATCTTTTGTAATTGTGATTTCCAACTTATACAGGAATTACATAAAGTATATATATAGGCAGAAGTCGATTTTCTGTTATCCCTATCACCTGCATAATCAGAATCAATGAAACCCCTCAAGATAACACCCTTAGATTGTTTTCTATACTCAATTCCTAGGTCACAAGTTCCCTTAATATATCTTAGAAGCCACTTCATCGCTTCCCAATGAACCTCACGAGGATTAGACATGTATCGACTCAATACACTTATTGCAAATGCCAAATTAGGTCTAGAACAAATCATTAGATACATAACTGACCCCACAGCATTAGAATATGGCACTCTAGCCATTCTTTTAAACTCTTCTTCAGTTTTGGGACATTGATCATTAGATAATTTGAAGTGATTAGCTAAAGGTAGACTCACACTTTTAGCATCGGACATTGCAAATCTTTCAAGTATTTTCAAAGCATAAGATTTTTTATTTAGGCTTAGTGTGCCCTCCCTTCTATTTGTTTTAATTTCGATACCCAAAATTTTTCTAACAGGACCTAAATCCTTCATTTCAAATTCAGATTTTAATTTGTCTTTAATTGACTCTATTTCCTTTATGTCATGACTTGCTAAAAGCATGTCATCTACATAAAGTAGAAGATAGAGTGAATTCTCACCTCTATTTCCTTTACAATAAAGACAAGTATTGAAATTACTTCTTTTAAAACCAAGTCCAAGCACAAAAGTGTTAAATCTCTTGTACCATTGTCTTGGAGTTTGTTTTAAAACATAAAGTGACTTTTTAAGAAGGCATGCTAAGTCTGAATTTTAATTATCTTCAAAGACTTTAGGTTGTTCCATAAAAATTGTTTTTTTTCAAGATCTCCATTTAAAAACGCAGTTTTTACATCTAATTGATCCAATTCCCAATTAAATTGAGCTACAAGGGCAAGTATGACTCTAACAGTTGTAAATTTTACAACGGGGGAAATATTTCATTAAAGTCTATTCCCTCCTTTTGAGCAAAACCCTTAGTCACAAGTCTTGCCTTGTATCTAATGTCATTCTCATCTTTTTCACCTCTTTTGATCTTATAGATCCACTTGCAATCTATAACTCTCTTTTCTTTAGGTCTTTTAACCAAGGTCCAAGTTTTTTCTTTCTCAACGATTTCATCTCATCATGCATTTTTTGTAGCCAATGCCTAGAGTCCTTGCTACTCATAGCATATTTATAGGACTCAGGTTCATTCTCAATGAACCCCTGAACAGTGAGAAGGGATATTTCATCATCAAATCTCATAGGTGGTCTTATTTCTCTATCTTTAGCAAGTTGATAATTATTTAAGGGTTGATTAACCTCAAAATCAGATTCATTTTGATCAGTTTCTTAATCATTTTGAGCCTCAATTTCATTATTTTCAATCTGATCAGGTTGTAGATTATCATTATTAACTTGCTCCACCTCAATTTCAGTTTCTCTTCCTTCATTTTCAGTCTGACCAGATTCATTAGTGTTATTTTCAGATTTCAAACAAGGTAGATCAGATTCATTAAACACCACATATCTACTTATAATGATCTTATAACCTTTGGTCTCTCTTATCCAAAGTCTATACCCCTTCACCGTAGCCCAAAAAAACACACTTAAGGGCCCGAAGTTCCAGTTTCCCTTCAGATTGATGTGCAAATGCTGCGCACCCAAATATTTTTAGATTACTCAAATCTACAAGTTTTTCTGTCCAAACTTCTTCAAGGGATCTACATTATATAACACTAGCGGGGCTTCTATTTATGAGATACCTAGCAGTTTTTGCAGCTTCCCCCCAAAATAACTTAGGAAGATCAGAACCTAATAACATGCATCTAACTCTCTCAAGAATAGTTCGGTTCATTCTTTCAACCAAGCCATTTTGTTGTGGGGCGCGTGTCACTATTCCGTGTCTCAAAATGCCATGCAATTTGCACAATTCATCAAATTCATAATTGCAAAACTCAAGTCCATTATCAGTCCTCAACACTTTAAGGCCATGCAATTTTGACTATTTTCAATCTAATCAGGTTGTAGATTATCATTATTAACTTGCTTCACCTTAATTTCAGTTTCCCTTCCTTTATTTTCAGTCTGACCAGATTCATTAGTGTTATTTTCATATTTCAAACAAGGCAGATCAGATTCATTAAACACCACATTTCTACTTATAATGATCTTATAACATTTCGTCTCTCTTATCCAAAGTCCATACCCCTTCACCGTAGCCCAAAAAAACACACTTAAGGGCCCTAAGTTCCAGTTTCCCTTCAGATTGATGTGTAAATACTGCGCAACCAAATATTTTTAGATTACTCCAATCTACAGTTTTCTTGTCCAAACTTGTTCAGAGGATTTACATTCTATAGCACTAGCGAGACTTCTATTTATGAGATAACTAGCAGTTTTTGCAGCTTCTCCCCAAAATAACTTGGGAAGACCAGAACCTAATAACATGCATCTAACTCTCTCAAGAATAGTTCGGTTCATTCTTTCAGCCAAGCCATTTTGTTGTGGAGTGTGTGTCACTGTTCAGTGTCTCAAAATGCCATGCAATTTGCACAATTCATCAAATTCATAATTGCAAAACTCAAACCCATTATCCGTCCTCAACACTTTAATCTTTTTATTTGTTTGATTCTCAATCAAGGTTTTCCATTCTTTAAAAGCATTAAAAGTGTTGGACTTATGTTTAAGCAGAAAGAGTCAGTTTTTCCTAGAAAAATAATCTATGATTAAAAGAAAAAAATCTGAAACCAGTATGTGTGGGCACAGAAGCTGGTCCCCAAAGATCAGCATGCAAATATTCAAGAATAGATACAGATTTATGCATCCAATGTAGAAATGGTAATTTTTGCTTTCCTAGTATGCAATGATCACAAAAACTAAGTTTCTCAATCATATCTTTACCAAATGCACCTTGTTTTTTCAAAATCTGAAGACCTTTGTCACTAATATGGCCCAATCTTTTATACTATAATTGTGACTTATCATTGGGAGCAGAAATTGCTACTGATGTAGAGTCAAAAAAGTTTTGAGTATGTAAAATGTAAAGCCCATGTCTCTTCGGGGCTTCGGCAACAAGTTGAGAGCCCCTCAAGATCTTAATGTATCCCTTATTAATCACAATATTGTAGTTCAGGTCATTTAAAACACCTAAGGACATCAAATTTCTTTATAGGTTAGGAACATACCTGGTCTTCTCTAAGATCAATTCATTATTACCATCCAACCTTAAAGTGATTGTTCCTATTCCTTTTACTTGACAAGACATGTCATTACCCATTAACACTTGGCCTCCATTTATATTTTCAAACTCACTAAACCATTCTCTTTTAGGACACATATGAAAGGTGCAACCGGAGTCAAGGATCCACTCTTGACTAGGTGGACTGACAGCAACTAGACCTCATCTAGGTTGGACTCGTTATTATAGGCTAAGGTAGCACCACCATCATTATTAGACTTATTCCTCAAACCATTAAGTCTCTTACGACAATCTTTGATAAAATGACCTTCACCTAGACAGTAAAAACACTTTTTACCCTTAGGCTTGGTTTTCATTTTATCTTTAAAGTTCACCTTCTTTTTGTGTCCGGGTTGCTTATTGAAATTGAAAATTTTTGGATTTGGGTTTGGTTTGGACTTAACCATCAAATTTTCACCACTAATAGATTCTCTCTTCTCAGATTTTAACTCTAACTCTTTGTTTCTCAATGCATTTCTTATCACATCGGTAGTTAGAGTCTCCCTACCATATTCAATAGCATTTTTGACATCTTTGTATTTATAGCTTAGTGAATTTAACAAAACCACAGCCAGCTGCTCTTTTGAGAGTTTCTCATCACAGTCAACTAGGTCACAGGATAATCTGTTAAATCTATCAATGTTAGCGTCAAGATCAAGAGATGGGTCCAACTTGAAACCAAAAAAATTTGTTTTAGAAGATACACTTTATTAGGCATGGTTTTATTCAAATAAGTATCTTCCAATTTTTTTCATACCTCAGCAGCAGTTTTTGTCTCACCAATTTCTCTCAAAACATTGTCAGACAAATGCAAGGATATAGAACTCCATGCAATTTCATCAAGTTCAGTTTTCTTATTTTCTTCCATATCATTAGACCATGATTCATCTCGCATTTTCTGGCGCCAGAGACTAAAGTCTCCTTTACCATTAAAAATCTCCAATTCAACTTTAGTTGACATAATGAAAACACAATTTGATTAAAAATAGTGCATGCAGATCACATACAAAGTCAACAGTATATACTACTTGCAAGAACTCAAATGTCATACACCATAATCAAATTTAAAGTGCACAGTTAACAAGTGAGTTATACAGTAAAGGTTATGCAGTAGAATCTCATGAGTTCATTCACCACAATATAGGCAGTTTACTCAAAAACAGCAGAATTGTCAAGTCATAGTAACTCGAAAATATGGAACGAACTCACCAAAATCCCTTATTAGGGTTTCAAGAAGCAAACAAGATCTACTGAACCAGTGCAAGAACTTTCAGATCTACCAACATCGGCGCCAAGAACCACCATCAACTTGCTCTGATACCACTATTACGAGAAGTGCAAGAAAATTAGCCCACTTATACTTTAACAAATATGCGAAATAATAAACAGGAAATGAAAGAAACATAAAAAGAAAACACAAAGAACACGATATTTTCGCCCTAAGGCAAGAGGTTCGGAACTTTGTTCCTAATCCCCTTTTGAGCTTCTGTCAAATGGAAGAAATCACTATATCAATAGAATCAAAATCTGTCCGGTACAATCTTCATAGCACTCAGTCAAAATCACACAAGATTTCTCCCAAAAATAAGCCTCACATACTGTACAACATTCACTCAAGAATGATGAATCAAATGGCCTATACAACAATTACTCAAGATAGTTTCTACGTAAGCCTTTCTCATTCGACAATGGCATTCACTCAAGAATAGCACCAATACACCTTGTTAAATCACTCAAGATTAACTATACAAGACTGGATTAATTTCCCATCAACAAGCTAAATTTTTGGAGTGCAAAATCGGAAGACAAAGGATCGCCGAGAGAGAGAGAGAGAGTTTGAGAGGCGAGAGAGTGAAAAATGAATTCTGTTGTTTCGTCCAAGCACTAATGCCAATTAATATAGAAGCATCTAGAATTCTCCATCCAATGGTGCATAATTGGACACTTGGCAAAATCTGGGCAGCATCCATTAAAACCAACAGAAAAGTGTTTCGACAGCGGGTTTTTGGCAAAGTGAAACAGCAACATTTATCAATTTGGATCACCCGGCCCACTGACTTAATAGCAGGTTCATTCCAGCCCATCATTGTGCCTCTTTCTCTATAACTACTTCACAAATTAGTTGCATCATCTTCAACTGAGGCAGTATATATAGCTACTACTGAAGCAGCCAAAGAAAGACAACGGTCGAAAGGCTTGTTAAATGAATTGTTAACTTGTTATTGAAACACGCTTTATTAACTAATCTCGGTTTTACTTCAATGATTGACACGTGATAATGGTAACCGCCGAATGCAGATTTTGGGGCTCTTCATATAAATTTAGTGTTTTACTTTCATTAGGGTTAGATTATAGCCCTAGCAACTTTACTGAAATCTCGTTTTGTTCCCTATATGCACTGCTCGTCTTCTTTGTTTCTCAGTAATTTCTAAATGAAATTGTTGTATAAAGGATGAATATTGATGTGAACCTTTGATGGCAGTGACCCCTCTTTGTGAGTGGATTAGTTTGTGCTAGTTGTTGAAAGAGATTAATACATGATTCCTGTAAATATTCTTTAATCAGACCTTTTCTCTTGTCATTTGAGATTGTACTAGCGAATTTGAGTGTAATCTAAGAGGTGCTCAACGAGGGATTAAGTGTTTAAATCGGTCACTAAACCTCCGAAATTTAGATCATAAAATTCTTATGATCTTTATGTTTTTCTTGTTGAGCATTATGTTCTTGGTGCTAGTTGAATCTCAAAACTAGAATCGATGGTATCTAATCAAATCCTTGTGTCCACTCTCAAAATATTTGATGCAAAATTACCGACCATTATTTGAAATATCTCATTAGACAATTGTGCCCACACAGTATCTGATAAGAATTAGTCACATATGCTACCTTGAGGGTTAGCCAAATGTACTCAACAGTCTGTTTGATGGAAGCGAGATGACTTCACCTTAGAAAATGAAAGGGAAATTCAAATTATTAGTTTATTAAGTCAAGAATGAGAATATAAATTAATCGACAAACCATCAAAAATTGTAGAACTAAAATCACTTCGACTACAATTAGTTTTAGCCAAAAGATCTGTACAAAAAAACACGAGGTTGAATTTAAATCCTTTAAAATTAGTTGTGCTTGTTAATAAATTTTTTTTAGTAATTATTTTTCAGTTTCTCTCACCACTTAATTTCCACTAGCTCAAAGTCAAACTTTGCAGCAAATTCACATATTCAAAGTCGGGGTGTGCTTGGTGCACATAATTTGAGTACATAGAAGTGTCCACACCCCCTCATATGGACGTGGACCCACGTCCACCCCATGTGAGGGGAGTGGACACTCCTATGTACAGAATTTAGGTATACCAAGACTCATCCTTCAAAGTCAGGGTTCACTTGGAAGGTGGGAGTATCTATTTTTGCCATTAAAGGGTGTCTGCAATTCACTGTAGTAGGTTTGCCGACACTGCATATTACAGATTGAAAATGCAATAAATATAAATTAATGGACCATCAGCAATCACCGAGTAGGCAATAAAGCTTATGATACATTAAATTGAATATAATCATATGAATGTTTAGTACAATGAATTGAGTTTATAATGGATCAAAAGATGGTACTTTTTGACATGACAAATATGCAAGACTAGTAGACATCTTGGCCAATATTGCTTATCGGACAACCCCGACCCATATAAAAGTACAAAAATATAACAATCAGAAACTATGTGGAAAAACATTATTGCCACCTATACTAAAAAGGATATGATCACAGTGTTTCCGGACATGATTTTCACAATACACTAATATATACATGCACACACATGCATACATCTTGAAAATTTACAAATGTGAACGGTTGTAATTGCTTAATTCGTCACTTCTGATGTTCATGTTATCCCAAACCTGTAAAGTTTCACCTGAAAATCTTACCAATCTTCATGGCCAAACACGTGTGGGGAATGGTGCTTTACTGAAAGACAGATAGCCTAGCAACATTTGTCATGTGCAATTTAGTCCTTTGACAACAGGTCCTGAAAGAGAGGTACAATGACGGTCAATTAGCGCATGGTTACCAAGAGCCTTGTTTCCAAGGGTCAAGTACCATGAAAAATAGTCCACAACAGAATAACATCCTACATATATTCCACAACAGACTTGCTTTGAATGGAAAGTGAAAAGAACTTTACCCGAGTACTCAATGCCCAAAGAAAGATGGCTGCATTGCCATTAGAAACATGCTTCAACCTATGATTTCCTATATATTGATTGCCGTTTCATTAATTCATTGCAATCCACATTCAAGTTTGATCGCTGATATGAGCTCAGGAGATATAACTGGTCGAACATTACTCTCTCCACCTGCTAAGTCATTTTTCGAATCTTTGTTAACCTTTCCAGTAGCTTGGGCAAACTCCTCTCCAGCTCCCCAACCTCGATAAAGTATGACTTTACTGGGCTCTTGAGACACCAGAGCAGCACCCGTGGCTTGCTGACAGGATAATTATGAAAGAGATTGAGCATACTTGTCTAAAGCTTAAAAGAAGTATAGGTACGCTTTTCATACATTAAGAATGATTTTTAAAGAAGTAAATTTCGAACTATGAATCTCCGAAAAGGTAACTTCTATGATAGCTCAAACATCTTTGGCAAAACAGTTACTTAAACTAACTTTTAAGTTTAGCCAAACAAGTTCTTCAATTTGCACGATCTAAACAAATACAGGTACTTGAAAAGATTCTCAGATACAGACCTCCAGCTGGAAAATCACCTCCTGGACTGATGTCCCTTTGGCTCTGCCTTTAACATTCACTATGGCAAGAGGATGCTTTTGAAAGTGTGCTTTTATGGCTTTAGCAACACCGGTAATGACATTGCTCTTCCCTAATAAATTGTAGTAACAGTGAAAAGATTTCAAAGATATTCCATGACAAGGAAGTAAAAGACTTGAGTCATGCACAAAATGGATGAAGGAAATGTATGAAAGGGAACATGGGTGCTTGTAATCAAATCAAATAACAACTCCAGCTAAATATACCTATTCATCTTATTATGAATGTATACGATGAAACAGGTAAGCTTATTCATGTTGCTGGGTAGGGTTATTGAATATTGGCTCCCACATACATACATTATGCACATAAAAAATAATCAGAAGTACGCCCATCATATAGACACAGATTATCACAATAGTACAAACAGAAATATTTGAAGGTAAAAGATGGTTTTCAACAGTTTCATATAAACAGAATACTAACTAGGAAGTAACATAAAGATGAAAATTCACTCCAAAGAACTGAATTTAGACTTCAACAGTAACGAAGAGTACAAAGGTGTTACCTATAGCAAGCACAGGTAGCCTTTTAAGCTTGAGGGCTTGTTTTCGTAGAAGAAGCCTCTCTCTGTTGGAAAGTCGTCTAGCTCTGAAAGGTGTTCCAGAAGACCCCTTCGCCATAGATTTGTCTATTGAAGATTCTAACATAGCCTCTCGAAAACCAACGTTGGATGTCATAGCTTTATTATCACATAAGAGAGGCTTGACATAAGCAGTGGAACAAGAGCTTGTCTGATCTGGTGACTAAAAAATTGTACAACACAACATATTAGAAATTACTCTGGAAAATTGTGTTCTCGAGAGAAGCAAAATACACACATATATAAATATAGATAGTCCTCAGCAGTTTCTAAAATTTACCCCAAAAAGTGTGAAATTTTCATCTTGCACATTTATATCCAAAGAACCTTTGGTTTCTTTGGTTACTGATTTAAGTTGAAGACCTGCTTCAGACACATAGAATACATCTTCCCCCTTGGCCTCAGACTGTAGAGATTCTCCCAAGTCCTGTTGATGTACAGAAACCATTGCAGTGTCCATGTAACCCATTGTGTCTGTACAAGTTACAACAGCCTCATGGCTTCCTCTAGCCTTCAACAACGATGGTAAAAATGTATTCACACAAGTGAGTATACAAGTGAGTGTTCAAGCAATTTTGCAGTTAGAAGACAATTATAAGAAAAAAAGAAGTACATGGCTTGCTCATAAATACCAGGCAGCACTCACTGCCTGAACACTAGCCAGCAAAGAACATGAGTTCTGTAAAAATAAAGTTCCAAAGCATTATTTATGTATACTGAGAATACACATAACATTTTGCCAGCCTCTGCACATCATATTGGGTTTTCTTCAATTATTTTGGCAATTCAGCTTCCTAGCAACCTTTTCCATCAAGGAAGTTTTACATGATAATGAGTAATGGTATAGTATAGAGGTAAGAGAAGACCAAAATAAGGAATCATGCATTCATAATGGAGGTAAGAAAAAATATATTGCTTGGAACACATGCCTAAGGTAAACATAGTGTTTGAACAAAGTCGATGGTGAACAAAGATTTTGTTGAGTTCTTACTGCCTCTGTATATTGTGTCCATATTTTTGATTGTTAAAAGATCATTTTGTGCACAGTAAACTGGGGTTTAATAGAAAGTTCATTTCCATCAGTGCAAGTTTAATGGTTTACATCTTCCGATCAAATAATTAATTTTTAAGTTTTAATTAGTATGTGCATACCTGAACACTTTATTTATTTTTATTAATTTAGGCATCAGGCATATTTATTCCCAAATGTATAGATCTTGCCAATTAAGTGTTCAACTCAAACCAATTAGTGCTTGTATCGTAAATGAGTGCCATTTTAAAGGGTGTTCAACAAAGATTTTAATAAAAGTTGATGAACTATGTGGCTGAAAAGTTAGTAAAAGTTGTGGATCCCATCAAATGTGTAGTAAAAAATGATTGTTGACTTTGACCAAACTTTTTAGCAACTGTTTAAGCTTCCCAAACAAGCACTAAATGTTAGCTTTTCACCTCTTCTAAGCTGGCACTTCCAGAGTAGGACTGGTGATCAATTTTAGGATTTCTATCAGATTTTGCATCCTGAGTAACAGGAATTTTGTTCATCTCCCCCTCTTTGACCTGCATGATGACAACATTTTGCAAAAGGTTAGCCTGGATTGATGAACATAAACCTGACCAAGAGAAGCATGGATAATCAAAGAGAATTCACCACTTCATGTTCCAAATCTTTGGCCAACTGCATGTCATTTGAATCTTTATCCTCAGCATGGGACTGGATACAAGTGTATAATCATTAAAACATCAAGTTATTAAACCAACTGGCTGGAAAAACAAAAAAAAATTCATCAACAAAGTTACCAGTCTAAGCTTCAATTCATCAATGTTCCGAGTGAGCTTCAAAACATGTAATTTCAAGGACTGCACGCGATAGCAAGATTCATAAGATACATCAGCCAACATCATTCGCTAGAAATGTCAAGAAAAGAACAGAGAAAAAGGGAAAAGGTGTAAAAAACAACACAGAACCGTTTACCACGAGAGAAGGTTGAATCTGTATTTCACAACTCAAGTTCTTTGAGCCAAAAAAAAAAAACTAAATAGAATAAAGAAAAGAGTTTTTCACTAGGCTAGTAAATACCTCCCAGACATTGTAATAACCTATTACAGAATCGAGAATTCTTTTTTATTGTGCTGTATTTACCCTCCCCACAAGAATACCCATGAAATTAAGCCCTTCTTTTAGCCCCATTTTTATCAAAATAAAATTTTCTCTTTCTTCTTTTCAACTGCACATTCTTCAATAAAATAATATTACACGTAAATCGAAAACTGTTCCTTATTTTTCAACCACAAATTCTCCAAAAATTCACTATTCAAGAATACATTTTAACAAAAAATGGGACTCAAACAAGGGCTAAAGGAAAACTTCCTCAGCATATCTGATGTTGATAATGCTCATATAAACCAATAGTTCCCCGATTCCCATGACTTATTTTTCTGATGATGAATAGAGTTGGCATTTGGTATAAAAGAATGGATACTTATTTATAGTAGGTCATTCACTTTGAAGACTATTCAAAATGAATAGTAGAACATAATTTTTGGGATGAGCTTATATTTAGATAACTAAAATCATTTCATATGTTCCCTTACGGAGTGAACTAATAAAAAGGAAAATACAAGTCCTCTCCTTCAGTAAACACACCTCACGACGTTGTGCCTCTATTGAGCGTTTCATTGCTTCTCTTTTACTCAGAAGTGTCTGAGGCCTCAAAGAAGCAGGACGTTTATAGTTCTTTCCACGATAGATGATAATTGCGTAGCCCTTACTGACTCGCTCAACTGCAACTAATATTCCACCACTCTCTGCCTCTAAACTCCGTGCTACTCCATGAACCTCTTCAATGGTCCTCCTGCCTATCAATACCTTAACCAATTCCCTATATTTCCAGTGTAGATGCATGTTTTCAACTGTTCCATCAAAAACTCCTCGCCTTCCTGAGAATTGAAAGAGAAAATAATCACAAGATAAACTATTACTATGACATTGAGCCCTATGCTATGATAAATTTAAAATGCTATGCTTTTTATATGCCCACAAACTAGAGTGCTCACCCAAAAGAAGAAAAGGTTTCATCCTCAGACCCACTTTCCTCAGCATATACCTTTCTTCTTCAGTAATTCCCTCTTTATCTATTTCCAGTTGTTGAGGAATCTCTTCCTTATCTAACTCTTCTAAAAGTTTCTCTGCCCTGGCTTTCTTAGCCAATGCCTGCAATAAAAACATTAATACCGGAAATACGTTAAAGAGATGGCAAAAGAATATGACAACTATATTCACTTGTCAATTCCTACCATGGACAACTTAGAGTTCGTTCTTTCAATAGCTGACTTTGTATGCCTCAATTTCCTTTCTTCAGAGTGAAGCTTCAATTTCTCATCGCTAGACTTGTGATGTCCATCTTGAGGGCCATATTCCACGGTCTCATGTTTGTGTTCTTTCACATTCAAGTCATGATCCGTTCCCGTTTTCGCCCCATCCATCCCATACTTTCTCCGCTCTTCTATTGCTGAAGATACTGCAGCTGGCAAGAAATCCTTTCCTCGGTAAAAGACAATGAATTCCTTATCTCGTGAAAGTAAGGTTCCTCCTGTTAGCCACTGCAGGAGTTCAATGGTAAATAGATGTCCACGAAAAATTATGTACCAAAATGTTTTTAACTTCAGCGTCATGAAACCTTTACACAAAAGAACATGCTGAGCATTGATCAGATTTAAGATATCGCGTGTACGTCACAGACCTTCAGTTCTTCTGCCATCATTTCACTGTTTGTGTTCTGGACTCCTCTCTTGATCGCTATTTTTGCAATTTCACATTTCTCCCACAGCTTAACAATAGAAGCAGCCAGTCCTTGAAGTTTCTTATTTCTGCCTGTGATAAAGACAAGAGCAGGAGTTTTATGTTTGTCAATAATTACATTCGACCACTAAACATTTGTTAATATGGGGACTGCATATGACTCCTAGTTCAATAGATTTAAGAACCATCTCCCCCCCCCCCCCCCCCAAAATGGCACGGCAAAGGCCGACCAAGTCTCTTTAATGTTGTCATTTCATCATTTGTCAGTTTATTTTTCACTCCATAGGGAAGTAAACGGAATGGTCTCTTGTATCCAGGAACTATTGCTGGCAAAAGATCAGCATCAACCGGTAAGGGATCATATCCCCACCAATCAGTAAAACGTGGACCAAGTCCTTCCAACAGCATGTCAGCTTCTTCAGCAAGTTGAGCCTCACCAGGCAACTGAAATCGTACTCTATCTGGTAAACCTACACCTTGAATCAGACGTGGATGAGATATGCCCATTAATGAGTTTGGTTGAGGAGATTTCATAGCATGAGTTCCGGATGATAATGTATCCCTTCCATCATGTACTCCATCATTAATATCCAAATCAAGAGAAGCTTCATTGGAAGCATCATCGGTTGAATTATTATCAGTAAAGAAGTAAGGATACTTGTAATCAGATCCTCTGTACAATATTATGTTGCTTCCAGATCTCCAAATGACTAAACCTCCTGTTTTTCTCTGAAAACATCCCAAAAGAATTTGAAGTTAAATAAAAAAATACATGGAGATTGCCGAAACCTAGCAGATTAATGAATTGTTCAATGGATATTAGCTTTCTAGATAACTGTCCTAATACTATTCACCAAGTGCATGTTGAGATCTCATTTAAGGGTCAGCTAGATTATTTTAACATGAACACTGATGGCTTGTTACATAAGATCAGCTTCTAAAATTTTATGAAGACTTCAATCTGAAATGCTTCACGGACTTGAAGAAACTCAAATTAGATCCAAATTTACAATAATAAGGTGTTGCTCAGTTACAAATGAGAGCAAACCATCTTTTCAATAAAAATCCCTTCCTTCTAAGTATATAAGTTTCCTGCTGCACCTCTCTTTCAAATAAAGATTTGATTATAAATGTCAGATGTCAAGCTACAAGGCTGCACTCACAATTCTATGGAAAAAGGCTGCCATCATTGAAAGTTGGACATAACTAAAATTGAAAATAGTAAATTTTCTTTTGCTACGTATTAGCCATCTGAGGATGCAATTTGACATTGAAAGCCCTTTTACGTATTTAAACAGATATTTGAGAAAAACCTCGACTTTTCACCACATTTAAACTCGACCAACCAAGGGACGAGAATTGTAATAACTATATTGGTCTTTCCTCTTAACGTAAAACATATTGGGGATGAACCGAATTCATTGAGCATAAAAAGCCAAACCAGAACTATTGATGCTTAGGTTCTGAATTTTGCATGTCATTTGCTCTATTCCATGATAATAATGAAAGAAACAGGATCTAACCTCCAAGAGATCATGAGTCCTCTTCATGTTTAACCTACAAATATCCTCACACTTGATCTTCACCAGCTCAGAATGCCTCCACCGCTCGTGAATTCCATTCACAATCCCCTCAGTGATCCCGGCTTTTCCTACCTTCAACTTCTTCTTCAATCCAATACCAATTGACCTCAACCTCCTTAACTCTTCCCCTGGCAATGTGAGTTCCGCCAAGCTAGGAGTGTTTCCTCCTTTCTCCTCTCCCCTTCTCCTCAACCTCTCCTCCTCCTCCTCCTTTAAAACCCCACGCCTCAACTCATGAAAATTCTGTATTGCATTCCCCGACCCGGGCACAGGCACAGGATTCTCGGGAGTGCTCCAGCTTGGGTCAAGTGTATGCCCAACACGGTACTTGGGCAATTTGGTGGGTAGTGGAACAAATATTTCACCAGGTGGAGACCCATTATAGTTTATACCTTTTTCTGGGTTTTCTTTGTCTTCTTCGACATAGCCAAGGCTACGTAGCTTTTCAGAGATACGTTGGATGGCAGACTGCGGTAGAGTTCCTGAATCCGCACTACTTCCCCCTTCGCGGGCGGCGGAAGCTTGGTGGAGGAGGGGTTCAAAGGGTAATCTTGGGAAGGAGAAGAATAAATGAGGGATTTGGGGTGAGGGATTTAGGAGGGTTTTGGAAGGGATTAAATAGCAGAATTCGTGATTTCTGCTTCTGCTTCTGCTGCTGCAAAGAGTATTCAACATTGAATTGCGAATGATGAGTAGACCGATTCAATTAGCAAAAATTAACATTTGAATTTGAAAAAATAAAAGAAAAAAAGACACTCAAATCATTCCCTTAATCCTCCTCACTCTACTGCTTTGTGTGTATAATTTTATCAGCTTCAGTGAATCAGTTCCGGTATCTTTATAGTCACCAATCCTAAAGCCCCCAGCTGTGTCAGTGTGTACGTTATCCACGGAGAGCGTTCTATTTTTTCTTGATTCTCAATTTTATAAACTGGTAGTAAGAAAGACACATTGCACTTATAGGATAAAAGAATGCGTGATATTTTTGAAATATTAATATTGTGCGTATATATCTAGAATAATGCTATTTGCAGTGAAAATTATCGACAATCGTTCTATGTGGCGTATATTTGACAATTTTTTATTTGATGTATAATTCAAAAAATGACTACCATATTTATGTATCAAATATCAAATTGTCAAGTCTATGCTACATAGGACGACTACTGACAGTCTTCACTATGAATAGCATTACTCACACATATATATATATAAAAAAAATTTTAAATTTTTAAAGTAGATGGTATAGTTGATATTATTAAAGGAAAAATTAAAATTTTAAAAAAATAAAAAATAAAAAATTATATATATAATGTGAAAATGTTAAATAAATTTAAATGTAATTATGATCACAATGACACTTCTTTGTACGTAATATTTTTTGTCAACATCCAACATCCCTTTTTTTAATTTTTATGTTCAACTTTTACCAAGACTTTCGATTTTTGCATTGAAACTTAATGAAAAAGTGCAACATATAATTGTCCATAAGAGAATATATGTTCATGAAAGTATATTCCAATAGAAGGCACTGTTTGTTCTAGGGCCTTGTTAATGATCATTACAAAGCATACACGTATTTAAAATTATTTTTTCTTGAATTTAAATGAATATCATTAATCATTTGTTGGAGTTAAGTGCAACAATTATTTTTGAACGGAGATTGTGCCCTTGTAAAGACTATTGGATGAGTCCATAATCCTCAAGAGATTCACTGGATAATTTCTTTTCATGATTAACTTATGTGGATACCATTTGACAACAATGTATTATAAGCTCTTGATAAAATTAATTTGTATTATCTATTGCTTCGTCAAAGTTGACAGATTCTTCACTTTCTTCAAAAAATAAACCAATTAGTTTGTCATTGAGGTAGTCAACATACTCAATTTTTGTTTAAAGAATGTCATGTTGTGTCATATAATCAGAAAAAGCTGAAATTTTTTATTAAACCTAAGAATACTAGATTTATTAAGTGTAACTTCGAAGTTTCAGCATCGTCGCATGCTATAACTATCCCCTTTGTTAAGTTTATGAAGTCATAATGTATAAAAGGTTCTGTTCCATTATTAATTTGGATCAAATGTTCTGCAAATCAATTGTCATTTTGAGCGTGAATATTTTAATTTAGTTGCAGCTTTCCGATTTTTTCCAAAGGTATTATTTATCCAAATTTTAGTTAATTGTGTCATTGTCTTGTTGCTCTTGGGACGATATGTACTACTTGATGAAAATCTCTTCCAAATACAAGACTTTTGCAACAAATAGTTTTGAATTGTCCAAATCTCTTAAGTATGTTTGATTGACTTTATTTTTACATAAATTCCTATTTTTTGAATGTTCGATTGACAATTTTTTCATGCAAAATATTTTATAATTATTGGTCATCTGATCATATTTTTCTCAAAACACAGGGAAATTTTTTTTTATGGAATGGTTATTTTTATTTTTGAGATAATTTACTCTCTCTCTCATGTATCCACTTTCTCTTATCTACATACCAATAAAAAAAATGGATAAGTAAAATATTTTCTATATTAAAAATTAAATCAATCAAATACATTTAATTAATAATTTACATACGAATAAGATCTAGACAATTGAATGTCGAGAATTTATTTTCTTTCCATACAAATTATATACTCATAAATAAACGCACCCTTAAAGTTTTATCAACAGTTTCTATTATGTTTTTGTTGGCCATTGTTGCTTCATTACACATTATGAACTATCAAATCAATTTTGTTGTAGTACTTTCCTATACGCTAGGTCCATTGACAAAAAATACATATATGTTTCCGTTGTTCATTCTTTCAAGTATGACATCAAAGCATATTTTTTTATCTGGTTATAGATATGATGCTACTTGAGTATCAACATTTGAAAACTCAATAGAGCATACATATATAATTTCCTTTGCATTGGATTCATTGTTTCCATAGAAGGTTGATATAAGGTCAGTCGTTTCCATAGATTGGAGGAAAAATTGTATATCTCATAAATCGCACTGCATGTAATATTCTAATAATTCTTCGACATTTCTTTTGTAATTTGCATTGAAATCAACTTCATCATGTAATGCATGTAATTTTCCTCTCAACTTAATTTTATAGTATAAACTATCATGAATTATACCTAAATTATATTCATTTGAAGATCAATTTGATGAGAAATGAGAACTATATTTGACTTATTATTATAAATTGCAAAATTAACTTAATGCATGAAAAATTAGGAAGATTGAATAAGAACAAAATTGACAAAAAAAAAATTAAAAATTATGGACAAAAAGTTACAAACCAAGTAAGGGTATACTGGACTCCACGTGAATGTAAAACATAAATTCTAGTGCCAAGGGGAACATATTAATACAATCTTTCATAGATATATTTTTAAATTATTCTTTTTGTGAAATAACTATTATTTTATAGGAAATGGATGTAACTTACTACTATAAGACTAATAATTTAATAATTTTAGGAAAAAAGTAATGAATGGAAAAAAAAAAAAAAAAAACTTAGCCCTTATATGGGATCTATTAAAATCAAATTTTGGAGAAAAATATATTTTAATATAGTGATTTTTTGAAGAATATGATTAAAAAAAAAAGGAAAATTTTGAATCTAAATATAATATTATTATTATTTTTTTTTTTTGGAAAATGTATGATTGAAAATATATTATAAAATCGAGCCCAGACACAAGCTTCATGCATTAGAATTATATATTATTATATTCTTCAAAAATTTGTCATTCGAGTTCCTTAAACAACACTCATGTATCAATTTCATATTGAAGAACTTAAATTAATGCTGTTAATAGCAACATTCACTTTTCAATTTGATTTTAGAGTAATGCTATTAATCAAATAAATTTTATTTTATCTCAAAAGGGAAATTTAATGTCATTTTTTGAGCTCCTTAAAGAACACCCATTTTGCAATTTCACGTAGAACAAATTGAATTCATGCTGTTAAAAATGACATTCGTTTTTCAATTTCATTCTGAATTAATGCTACTAATCAAGTGAAAAGAATTCTTTTTATTTTTATTTTGTTTATCTATAAAGGGGAATTTAAGGCCATCCTTTGAGTTCCTTCAACAATATCTGTTTTTCAATTTCATGTTGAATAAATTAAATTAATGTTAAAAAAAATTAATGTAATATCAAAAATATTAATTTAGGAAATTATTAAAAAATGAGATTTTTAATTTATGAATAAATTGAAATAATGTTATTAATTAATTATTAAAAAATTAAAATTAAATAAGTGTAATAAGTGCATAAAATACACTTATCGAAGCCTAAAATAGAAATATTTGATAGTTCTTTTTATAAAATATATCCTAAATTTCTATTTCATGTTATATAGATAAAACTCAATGATTGAATGGGTAATTGGAAGAAAGAAGCCAAAATTTGGTGAAAATTTGTGACCCAATATATGGGGATTGAATTTCAACATTTCAACAGTTGATTCAAACCATGAAATGAAGATTGAAGATTATACGAGTTCAATTGGATGCAATTAGAAGTTAAATGACCGAAATTGCAAGAGAAAATGACTTAAAAGAATCAATAATCGAATTCAGGGCCAAAATGTAAGGTTTGAAAGATGCATAGTTGGGCAACTGCCTGACTTACGAAATCAAAATCAGTGGCTTCAAACTTGGCCTGAGCGAGTGCCCCGTTTACTAGATTCCTTTTTTATTCCAAATTCTACACGGAAACCACTTTCTTGCACAACTTTTAACCTAATTTCACCTCTATAAATACAAAACATGGGTAGCTAATTAAGGGGACCTCTCATACATCTCTCAGATACATAATATACTCCAATATTCCATTAATTGATACACAAAAGGAGAGAATTAATATTTGTGGAAGATAACGCCTGTGAAATGACAAACATATCATTCAAGAAAACTTCATACTAGGAAGTGGGCATAAGGATAGAAAGGAAAATTCAAGAGATATCAAGAACTCTTTGAAGATATTCAAGACTAAAATATTTTTCTTCAAATATTTGATTCGGGTGATGTTTATTCAACTTAAAATGATGTGTTGTAATTTCAATGTGCTTGACTAGGTTTTCATATTGCTATAATGAGATAAACCATTGTTATGAAATTTTTGATTTAAATAATTGAATTGATGTTAATTTGTTTGAATTATTGGATGTTTATCATTGTTTTAATACATTGTCAGCATGTACTAAGAAGTTTACATGAATGGTGGACCTACGTAACAATTTATTAAGGCCCCGTTTGGTACCAATTTTTTCAAAATGTATTTTTATGTATTTTTTCTCTTTTTTTTCAACCTCACATTTTTTTATTAAAATAATATTTCACGTAAATAAATATATTTTCCTTATTTTTTAACCACACATTTCCATCAATTTACTATTCTAAAATACATTTTTACATAAAAATAGGTATCAAACACCCTCTAAAAATGTTTAGGACCTTTACTACATTTATTATTAAAGGTTTGGATCTGCTGTTTGAATACTTGCAAAAGATTTAGGCCTGTGTCTACACTACTTATAAAGGTTGGGACCTTTGTTACACCATCTTCAAAACATTAGGACCCTGTAGTGCACTTGTATTTTGAAGCAATATTTGACCATAAAGGAAAAATTGGAAACTGTGCAAACATATTAAATTAAGAACGGAACTAACACCAAAAGCAGATCTAGCTACACATCTATTTTACAATAACTCCTACCAAAAATCCAAACATTCAAGTCCTCTACAAACTAGTTTTCATTGAATGGAGGGTCCTAACTTCAACTTCCATTTTTTGCCTTGTATGAAGAAAAGCATTAATCAACTCTCTCGTTTGTCGCACTTTGGGAGGGTCATACCACGCAAAAAAGTTACATCCATCCATATCTTGACTACATGGGCGAGTGAGATATCATCTGTTTGGGTTAAAGTTCATCCGTTTGATCTTCATCTACAAAAGGTTTCCACATCTGCAGACATTCATTTCCATGGCTGGGCTCACAGGTGAGAAAATGTTAATAGTGAATAAAGAGAGAGAGGATTTTTTTCTTTCTTTTTTTAGGGCACAAAATAGGAATGAAACTAACATTAGACTTCTCGAGGGAAGTGAAAATAGCAATATGATGAAAGAATGGATGGATTTCATCTCATATCCTCCACTGCCATCATCGTTAATGGTTTGGGACCCTTAGATGGAAAAATGAATATTTTAGGTATACATTGTAATAATTTGAAAGGTTTGAGACCCCGATTGCAATTTTTCCAAAGTCTATTCATAATTATTTATGGGAATTAGCAAAATGAAGAGTAATTATAGAGTGTGAAAGATAAGACCATTCACTCTCTATTTATATAAAATTCCAACATGCTCTTATATTTCGAATATGTTTATTGTTGGAGATGCTTGATCTCTAATAGTTTCTTTCAAGGCAAAATACTCTTTATTTTAAAGAGAAACTTAAAATTAGATTCCAATAGCTTCTTTATTTTAAATTTCAAAATAGAGTGAGTTTGTCTATTTATATTTAGAAAGTTAAACTCACTCTCTATTTGTATTAAGTAAATTCTGATAAAAATTGATGAAATGTGTGATCGTAAAGTTGATAAAAGTAATGGATCTCATGTAATGTGTGGTTAAAGTTAATTGTTAATGTTGACTTAATTTTTTATCAATTTTTCATGTCGCACTAAATATGGACTTATTATCCACACACTTAGTAGGATTCATTACTATTTCTCTTTATAAATGATTTATAAATTTGGTAACAGAGCCTAAATGATTATTGGAAAATTAAAACTAAACAAAGTACAAAAGTTTGTTGAAGTATGTAAAAACTTATACTTTTTAATTTAAAGATACTCTCTATTATGTACAAGATGTTTGAAAACATAAAGTCTTTTGAAGATGCTATTAGAAAATGGGACTATAGAGAGTCTTTTGGAGATATCCTTAAATAATTTAGGGGATTTTGTTTAAGAAGCCTAGTCAACCATAATCTTTGGTAAAATAGCCTATATCAATAATTTTTGTTTAAATAGTCTAAAGTCTATTTGATTATATATTAAAAGTCTTAAATACCCTTAAGTTGAAATGACTAAAATATCCAATTTGAAAATGAATATTACCCAAATCCCCAAATATAAATCCCTAAATCCCCTTCATTTCTCTCGTTTCCAAGTCCATTCTCACCATATTAAACTCTCCTTAAAATTCAGTTGTATTCTTCTTCATATGCATTATTCTTGCTTACAATGAATGATTGCATGTTGAAGTTCCCTTTCTTGAACCAAGAACAAATGAAATAGTGCAAATTTTGGAGGTGGGTTAGCAAGAATCGATTTCACACAGTTGATGGTGAGCTTTATAAATTGAAAATTATAGATTTGTTGTTATTTTCTAGTTGTATACTATGAGAAAAATCAATTGGATAATTAAAATTTGCTGTAAAATATTGAAACAGAATGGTGCCGTTTCTCAGTAGTTGGGTGCCCTTTTTTCCCAGCTGGCTGCTGTTTTAATAAGACAATGGAGGTATTGATATACTTGTTGGCAAATTAGTTGTTTCCCCATTCTTTTATAGCATTTTATTATCATAAATAAATTTAAACGGCACATACACATTTTAAATTACGAAATGCCGTTTTGTTCTGCTGAAATGTGTTATGTAACAATATGAGTAGCCTTTTGTTTGTTATTGAAGTTGTGATTCATAGTACTCAGTTTTGGCAATTAATGGAGTAATATATTATATTTTTTTTGGTTGAATTGCAGATATGGACTCTGGTGCAATGATTGTTATTTGTTATTTTGTTAAATTTGAAAAGAGTGATGAAGATGAATGGAGTTGGAAATGGATAGGGAATGATGAAGACACCGCAACAAATATTTTTGTATCAAAAGCAATCTCATATGCAGAGTTGTATAACGAAGTCCGAAAAGCAGTTAAGGTTGATCCCAATGTGTATGACATCAAGATGAAATTTCTCGTTCCCGACATGGCAAAATTATCAGTTCCGCCAATGAATATTACTTGCGATATGGATGTTAGCTGGTTTCTTTCTTTGCATGACAAAGTTCCAATTTGTGTAACCCTTGTAGAAGAGGGTTATGTTGATCAAGAAGACATGAATGTTGATATTGTAAATGTTCAGGAGAATCATGAATGTATTTCAAATGTTGTTGCA
>NC_036243.1:11620201-11623703 GCF_002742605.1 Olea europaea var. sylvestris | reverse complement strand
GTTAGAGTCAATAATGTCTGGCATACTGTAAGTCGAAATCTTCTATAGTGGATACCTACTGGCTTGTGCCCGGAGTTTTTACCTAGTTGGGTTTTCTCCATCAACATTTTGTTGCGTTTTTACTACTTTCTGTTGTTTTGATTTCAACCGGCAATTCAACTTAGGTAGCTAAATTATGTGAATGAATTTGAACAAAGCGTAATTTATGTGACATGTTGCATAAGTTAATTAAATTGTTAAATTTCGCATAAACACCTATTCACCCCTCCTCCTCTAGGTGTTGTTTGGGTTGAACTATGGACTTTTCAGTTGGCATATGATCCTTTTTGTTTGGCAAAGCTTTAAAAGTTTGGGAAAATGCTTTAAAAACGTTTCGTAAGTGGTGCAATTATAAGATTCAAATTATTAAATGAAGAATAAAAGTATAATAGTCTTTTTTATACTACATTTATATTTTTAGCCCCTAGTTGATATCCTTAAAATTTGAAAAGAATTATTTTGAATAAAATTTTGGAGAATGTGTATGTTCTATTTCAATTGTATTGGCTATTCTTTAAACAAATGGAATATTATAAAAGAGTTGTAAAAGTCAAGGAGTCTGTTGGAATGTTGTATTGATGAACTAGGAATCATTGGGTTCGAGTGTGGAACATGGAGAAAGAGTCGCCAGAATTATGCTAGCCTGTTGCAAAGTTGATGCTCGAGCAACTAGAATAGAATCATTGTCGCCTACCTATTGCCTGACCATCGCTTGAGCGATACACCTATTGCTCGCCTGGAACTAGCTCGACACTCGAGCGACGGTGTTTTTCAAGAAACCCTAATTCACGACTTTCAAGAGTTATATCTATCTTATACCGCCTCACTACCTCTCTACTATAAATATATAAGCCCTATTTCATGAAAACTATGGTTGAACATTATATTCTACCTTCATAAAATCATTTGGAGATCAAACAACAATTCTACATCTTGAGATCAATCAATCACAAGTTAGGAAAAATATCAAAATGACATAATCCAAAACACACCCACCTCCTAAATATAATGAGGAAGGTACTTTCTCAATAATTTTTAGAAATTGCTAAAGATTGAGGAAGGTTGGACCAGTAGTACAGGATGAGTACAAGAATAAGGTGTCCTTGGTAGTCCACAGAAGATAGAAATTTCCAGAAGATCGGAGGCAAGCGTAGGTGAAACATATTCCAGCTGGTCTTGGAGATTTTAGGAATTACATCAGCGAGTCTAGTAGGTTTTCTAAACTGGATCATACTCTAAGTTCTTATTGTCTATAGTGGAATTCACTGGTGATTTGTGAAAAGAAATGATTGATATCAACGCCCAAATGTTAAAAGTAAAAGTAAGGTGGAGAAGACTAAGGCTTTAATATCGTCCAATTGTTTTAAATGGTTAATGACATAGCTGTGTGGGTAGTGGTATTTATAGAGTTATCTCAATCTTTAGGAAGCTATGCCGAAAGGGCTGTCCTTAATAATTTTTTTAAAGTGCTAAAATTATTTAGAAGAGTACAACAGAAAGTAACGTTTTTAGAAAGTTTTTCTAAAAGAAGCAGAGATTCTCCAAAATGGCCCTTAGTATAATAACTAAAAGATTATTAAACACTCACAACATGCACTATGAAAGAGAGGGTAGTGGTCTTAAAAGAGCATTAGGAAAAATTATCTGGTACTAGCAATGAAAAAAAGACAACGATGATGATCAATAAGGCTAACCAACCTTTGAGGACTAGAGCACAAAATCAGCAGCCCTCGTTCTGATTTTGTCAGCCTCTTCCTTATTTTTTACCTCTAACTTAATAGGTGATTGCTTGTTGAGATAGTAGCAATGTATTCTGCTTTAATTTATCAACATCTGTAACCTTATTTGGAATACAAGGATTCATTCATTTGGATTACTTTTGCAAATTATTTTGCATGACAATATCCTCTATAAAATCTTGTTGTGCATTCCCCATTTAATGAACATGGTGTAACATTTTTGTGAAGATTTTTTCAATAGATAGTTGATCATTGATGAACACATTTGATGCTATTTTGTGAAGATCTTGTCGTTAGATAGTAGATCATTGATGGACACACTTAATGCTACAAAGAAAGCATTCCAATCACACCCATTAAATGATTCCCATCAGTTGTGAACTATAAAAGCTGACAATTCAATTGTCGGACTAGACTGTGAGGACTGGGAGATAAAATGTCAGAACTAGATAGTTTGTAAATGTCAGGAATGACAATCTAACTACCGGTCTCACCAGTTTGCTATTGTTCGGTATTATCTATTCGTAGTTGCCATTTACATGCTATTAAAATCCGATACATTAATGTACCAAATGCTTATCATTGCTATCTCAAAATTTTCAGGTATGAGTAATAATATAAAATTCGTTTTCTCGCATGTGGAATATTTATCCACGTAGATGACGAATAAAATGGCGAGAAAACAAGACCACTTCAATCGTAATTTCAAGTTATATCTCCCTCATAGGATTTGTGTTAAGATTGATAGAGAAACATCGTACTCTATAATATTGATGGAGAAACTTACAACATCATCTGGTCGAAGAAATGCAAATGTAACAAAGAGAATGCTATTGAAACTGTATTCTGTAATATTGAGGTGGCTGCCATACATGATAACTCCGATAAATATAGCAAATTTCTCTATAAAAATTTGGAATATTCCCTATTAAATATAACATTGTGTAAATTCTTTATAAAGATTTGACCATTTAGTTGTTAAGCATTGGTGAACATACTTATATTTTATCAAGATTGTTTTTACATCATACGCCTTAATTGCGAGCTCATTAGATATTAACCGTCAAGACAGAAGGTTCAAATATCAGTCTCCACATTTTTAGACTGTCTAGATAGGCATTGTAACTTTTAGACTGACAAGTTTGCAATTGGTTGGTATAATTTATTCATAGATGCCTTGTGTATGCAATTAAAGTTCGATATATTAAATTTATATGAAACATTATATGCCCGATAGTTGTAGTGCTTGTCTCGATAATTCTATTTTATATTCATCTATAATTCAACATGCTACACATTACGTAAGAATCGACTTACAAACTATATGTACTACACAATAAAAATGATTTTTCATGCATGAACATAAACTACAGACATCCACAATGAACATAAATATATTTGTCCAAAAAAGCCTAAAACTACACGTGAACATTAAATTATTTAGAAAAACATTCGTTTACATACCAAAAATAATACTAGAATTTAGTATAGACAGTTCAAATGTAGATCTAGACTGATTTCTCTGACTTTCTCAATTGTTCCACTTATTATACATTATTAAGTCTAGAGATAGAAAGAAATTACATGTAAATTACAAAATTCAAGAACATAAAATCAACAAATTATTGAGAAATTAAAACTAGAATTTAAGCAGCTTAATTACCAAAAACAATGGAGGAATGGGGAGGGTTACGAACCAAAGTGGGAATAGCCTTTGAAACATG
>NC_036243.1:11607729-11613246 GCF_002742605.1 Olea europaea var. sylvestris | reverse complement strand
CTAACCAAACACAATGAGATCTATTGGATGGGAATCGAAATAATTTTAATTTTCGCTGTGCATGTATAAGTAGATTCCCAACACTAATTATGTATGAAATTCCAATTATGGAAAACAAATTAGAGATTGATTTTGTTTTTGCTAAATTAATCTAAGAAAGTAATAAAAGTTTGATTTTTTTTTTTATCAAATTATGGATAATTGTGTTGAAAAGATGACTCAAAGTGTGTTGAAAAGATGAATCAAAGGCTACAATTCTTCTAGAAGTACAATATTTCTAATTCGAACATTTTGCTATACGAAAAATGGGTATCAAATAAAAGCTAAAAATTCGGAGCATGATTTTTCCAGTCCTATGACCTCCAGTTGCATCCAATTGATCAAATGTGATGTTGAATCATCATTTTATCGTTCGAATCAACTATTGAATGTTTAAACTTTGGATTTCTTTCTTTTTTTTACCCATTTTCGTTCATTTCTTTCAATTCCTCCAATTTGCATTAAGTTCAACCCAACAAACATAATTAATACATTATTAAACTATAACTTATCCAAGTCACTAACAAATACTCTAATTCAATGGCTTAGATAAGTGTACGAAATACACTTATCACCTGGATTCCGTGAAACGTACACACTTGTAAAATTATAATAGTAACAGTTAATTAATTTATATTGAATACACTCAACCTTTTTTCCTAATCTATAGAAGTTTTATCCATCCATGAATAACACTTTTACACAAAATCAACGCCTTAGTCATTTGTGAACTAGGAAAGAAAGTAGCATTATGAAAGTATAAATCATTCTTTGCGTACCCCACAAATAGAAGGTAACTCCAACCACAGGCTATCAAGTCCTAAATTGCTTACTGTGCATAAAACTATATGTATAGTATCATTTATATCTATTACTAGTTAACACTATCAAAAAACATTGGTCACAACGTGATGATGGAAAAAGCCATGACGAATTTTATGAAGATACAGTCTAATACGTACGACAATTCATCTATATGTAACGAGGTACATATGATAAAAAATTATTTAATTTAAAGATGCTGAAGGTGCTCCAGCAATAGAACATCTCAATAAATTAAATATAGTTATCAATCAATTGATCTCAATCAATGTTAAATTTAATGATGAGGTATGTGCACTAAATCAATTTTGTTCACTACCGAAAAATTGCGAGTCTATGAGAGTAACGGCCAGTAATTCTATAGGCAATGCGAAATTAAATTCAGTGATATTCGTGATACTGTTCTTGCTGAGAAAGTCCACAAATGAGATATGGAGAAGTCTCCATATCGAGTTCTACCTTTAGTGTCAAGAACAGGGAAAGGGATTTCGAGAGAATTTCCAATAAAGGCAACAATGAGATGTGGAGGAATGGTAGAAGCAATTCTAAATTTGAAAACAATGTCGAATGCTGGAACTATGGCAAGACTAATCACATGAAAAGAATTGCAGAGTACTAAAGAATGAGGAAGAAAAGAATAATGATGATACTAACGTGGTGACTGAAGGGTGTATAAGATGCTTTAATCTTGTCGGTCGACAATCCTATTAATTCTTGGGTGATGGATTCAAGAGCTTCTTTTTCAAACCACTGCACATCATGAGATTGTGGAAAACTATGTTGCTAGAAATTATGGTAAAGGTATATATTGCTGATGGAGAGAAACTATAAATATTATTAGTATTGATGAAGTCAATTTGATGATGTCAAATGGGTTTGAATGAAGTTTGGTAAGGATTTTAATCTAAATTTTAATCTACAAAAGTCAACAATTATTTTGACTATATATTTCATGGGACCCACAGCTTTTCAATCACACATTTTATCAACTTTTATTAAAATCTACTAAATATCTAATTTTAATCCCTACCAAACAGGAGTTAATAAATAGTATCCATTTAGTATAATTTATATCCAGTAGTGATTAACATTGTTGAAGAACTTTGTTCACAACCTGACAACGGAGAAAACCATAATGAATTTGATGAAGATACCGTCATATATGTAAAGTCATCTACTTATAACAAGGTACCTCTGATAAAAATTTATCTAATATAAAGATATTGAAGGTGCTTCAGTAGTAGAACATCTCAACAAATTGAATAATATTATCAGTCAGTTTATCTCAATCAATATTAAATTTGATGATGAGGTATGAGCCCTAATTCTATTGGCATCACTACCAAATAATTGTGAGTTTATGAGAGCTTCGATCAGTAACTCCATACGCAATGCGAAATAAAAATTTAGTGATATTCGTGATAGTATCCTTGCTAAGGAAGTCCGCAAAAGAGAAATGGAGAAGTTCTACACTTAATGTTGAGAATAGGGAAAGGGATTTCGAGAAAAATTCCAATAAAGGCAACACTAGGAAGTGGAAGAATGGTAGAAGCAAGTCAAGATCTGAAAAGAATGTAGAATGTTGGAATTGTAGCAAGACTAGCCACATGAAAAAGAATTTTAAAGTACCAAAGAAGAAGAAATAAAAGAATAACAACAGTGCTAATATGGAAAAGAATAACGATAGTATTAATGTGGTAACTAAAGAGGTAAAAGATATTTTACTCTCGTTGATTGACAATCCTATTGATTCTTGGATGATAGATTCAAGAGCCCTTTTTTTTCATATCATTGCACGTTATGAGATTGTGGAAATATATCTGAAACTCTTTACACCACTTCCAATTGTATAGACATGATCGTAATATTACATTCTTTGATGTTACAGATGTTTTATTCCGTTTATGAACACACCACACCGTATTGCACTTATTCCTACGTATATTTTATCATACCATATGACATTTCTCGTTACATGTATTGCCCTGACATATTGACATTTGGAACGACGAATTTGAATTGGTGATAAATTAAAAAGAAATATTTTCATTTATTGATTTTGATTAAATCAAAATAATATTTTACGTCGTTAGACATTGTGATCGAAAATTTAATGGGTCATACACTAAAAGAGAAGTAGAAAAATGAGATTTATTAATTAATTAATTGACAAGAATTTGATAATATTCTTGTCAATTAATTAATTGGGTTGCTTGTTAATATGCCCGAATTAATTAATTGGATTAAGTAACTCAATGACCAAATTTAATTAATCAAATTAATTAAATTTTAGACCAGGTTAAGTTCAAAAAATGGTTCAAGCCCACTTGAACTTATATTAATATGCCGTAGGATTTAACAATTTCATAAGTGAACATAATTATATTCTTGTTACCATAAGAAAAGAAAACCCTAATGCTTTCAATTTTGTTCCCTGAGTTGATTTTCAATGAAGGTTGGACAATTAAACAATAGTGGATTACAGGTCATGATTGTTCGTGTTCCAAGATCAACAAAAGGGTTTGCAGAATTTATCAAAGGTATTATTCTAAACACAAAGAAGATCCTTAGTGGTTTCTAACACATTTCTATATTAACAATAAGTCGAAATTAACGCCAATTCGCAACTGAAGATTTGGCGACACAACTCCATCTTCCCTCACCATATCAGCTTACATTTCAGTAAGTAGCTTATCTTCCTTAGGTGTCCATGCCACTTTATTCCAGGATTGTTCAGGAACACCCCAACCTGCCATTGATCGAAACCTTGAAAATTCAACAAACTTGATTTTACTATTTCTATTGACTACAGATTGTATAGAAGAAATTACATATAAACTCTTCCCTTTTCAATATCTTTTTCGAAGCATTATGCGGATCTCATTAACACCAAAATATATACACTTTGTTGTTTATTACTGATAAGAGCAAATTGTTTACTTAATTAAGTCGTATTATTAAACTTAATTTCTATTTAACTTAATATAATTTTCTTTGTATTTTTAGTGATGGACTACTTGGAAAAGGATGAAGGATTAATTGTTTTTTTTTTTTTATGCAAAATTTGGAGATCAAATTTCATACTTGAAAGTCGAGGACGTGAAGAAAATACTAAATTAAATGGGCCTAAGTCTTGGTCTTAAAGTTGGATTTAAATTCATTAAACAATTGAATTCCTAATTCAACCAAAAGAAAGTGGGCTAGAGTTAGTTTGTCCGGTGGAAGTGGACTCTAAATTGGAGACAAAAAGATCGGTTGCTATGGCTAATGTTTATAAATATATAAAAGGAAAATTTCATAAGTGAGAGATTAATTATGTTACATTTCAAAAATAAGAAAATAAGTTTGTAATTTCAAAAATCAGATTTTTATTAAAAATTTATTCATAATTTAATTAATTATTTATTTATTTTAGTAATTAAATATATTTAAGTCACAGATGTATATAATTTGATCACAAATTAACGATTTAATTCGCCACTTATTATTTTTTGCTCACAAATCAGAAATTTATGTCACAAATTATTTTACGGTCACAATGCAAAAATTTTATAGGTCACAGTTTGTTCATCGGTCACAAATCGAAAAATTTATAAGTCACGATTTATTTATTAGTCACAAATTACAAATATTATAAGTCATAGCTTATTATACGGTCACAAATTATCAAATTATTGGTCACAAATTAACAATTTTTTAGGTCACATATTATTTTTTTATCACAATTTATCTTTTTCATTGGTCACATATTATTTATTGGTCACAGATTAACCAATTTAATGGTCACGGTCAGCCAAATAATTTGTGACCACCACCAACACTTACGATTCACAGTCACAATTTTCAGGGTACGTGTCCAATTGTGAGTCACGATTACAATTTTCAGGTCACATATCTAATTGTGAGTCACAAATCAACTAAATCGCCACGACCACTGCCACGATCAATTGTGACTTCCAAATTGTGAGTTACAATTGGGAGTCACAATCACAATTTTCAGGTCACGGGTCCAATTATTTGTCACAAAATCAATCAAATCGCTATGACCACCACAACCATCGCAATTCACCACCACGACCACCATCACAAACCACTGCAAAACAATACATAATCGTTGCCGATTTGCAACTGCAGTAACCAGCATCACCACCAACCCCAAACGCCACCAACATCACCACCAAAGCTGTTACCCACTCCCAATCGCTAGCCCCACCACTACACAAACCGCACAAAAAAACCACAAACACCACGACAAAATCGCCACAACACAAACAATGCTCATTTCACCGTCGCGGCGGATTTGTGAAGAGTCGCTGAGGTAAGTGGGTGGATCTGCTTCGTAAATCGCCATTGAGATCGCACCACCGCTTATTAGTCACTGCATATGTGCCTGTCGCCGCATGCTTTTCTCCGTTTATGCACCTGACGTGGCGCTCGTTGGTACACCAGATCGCCACCACCTTGTCACCTCAAATGCGTCTGCAATAGCCGTTACCCACACGCCATTCATCACCACAGATGCCGTGCCCGGCGACGACGAGAGAGAATCGAGGGTGGGTGATAGGGTGGGCTTGACGGCGGGAGGCGAGGACGAGACCGCCAGAGGTGATGGTCGGGTTTAGAGAGAGGAGGAGCAAGACGGCTGGAGAAAATGGG
>NC_036243.1:11599035-11606195 GCF_002742605.1 Olea europaea var. sylvestris | reverse complement strand
AAATTCGGACTATGACTAGGATCCTCTCGTGGTAAACATAGGTCTATTATCTTGGGAGAGAATAATAAATAAAAGTGGAATTATCGATCGTGGCAATTGCATGAATTAAGATAATTATTATTGGTTGAGAATTAGAACTAAGAATTGATCATTATCGTCAGAAATCCAATACGTTCGCGCATTTGATTTTTAAACCAACCTTCATTGTTTTCACAAGTTTTAGTTATAAAAATTATTTACCTATTCTTTTGATCGTCTTTAAGTTACAAACACGAATTTAAATATATCAAATATATTAGAATTAATCCTTATTCCTTGTGGGATGATAACTCTCTCATCACGATTATTACTTGTACAATGAACCCGTACGTTTGTGGGATTTTGATGAACTAGTTTTTAGCGCCATTGCCGGGGAATAAAGGTGTTAATTTTAGTTATTAGATATTTTAGATTCATTTTTTTATGTTATTTCTAGTTGTTGTTTTTAGGCTACCATTACACCGCTTAATTCTTTTGTGTCTTGATACTTTTTAGGCGACTTTAGTTTTTGCAAAATCCTGACGAGCCAGATCTCTTTTCGATAGACCACGAAATCGAAAGGACATTCAGAAATCGTAGAAGAGTTCAACGTCAAGCAAGGAAAATGACTGAGAACCAAAATCAACCACAGAATCAAGTTTAGCTTCACGAGCTAATATCGCAGTCAAATCAACCGAGAGCTATCCAAAACGAAGCCCTTGTCTTAGTTGGAGATTATGTCAATCCAATTCCAGCACCAATGCAACCGACTATGGTATATCCTCCCTTTGGACAGCCTAATTTCCACCTTCGACCAGATGTCATCAACTTGTTTCAAAATCACCAAGACATCCAGTTCTTTGGAAAAGCCACGAAAAATCCTCATAAACATATTTCTGCTTTTCTCATGTTATGTGAAGTGATCATTCATGAAGGGATATCAACAGATGCATTCCGAATGAGATTATTCCCTCACACCTTGAAGGACACTGCTAGAGAATGATTTTTTTTTTGTTTACCACCAGGGAGCATTCAATCATGGAACGATATGGTTCAAAAATTTACGATGAAATTCTTTCCACCTTTTCGAGTTCACAAAATCAAGAATAACGTTCACACCTTCAAGCAGAAAAATTTAGAGAGCTATCCTAAGGCATGGGAGATGTTCAAGAATTTTTTCAGAAAATACCCCAGCCTTAACATTCCCAAGCAGGCTCAGCAGTATCTTTTCAACTACGGTCTAAAACAAGAGTTCGAAAATATGATAGATGCTTCAATAGGAAGATCGGTGATGAAACTTGATGTGGATGATGCATATGACATATATGAAAAAATAGCTGAAAACCAATCGATGTGGCCAACCGATAAGGAAACTTCAAGGAAAACATCAGGGTTACACAACGTGGATGCAGTGACAGCACTAGCCATGTAAATGGAAGTTCTTACAATGAAAATAGACAATCTATCTAAGTCAATTAACATGGTACACCAATCGCCACCTGTTTGCAAAGGATGTGGAGCGGATCATGCGAGTACACATTGTCCTTTGGCGTCTACGCATGTTAATCAGTCTGACGAAGAAAGTTACGCTCAGAACTTTCACAGATAGCAAAATAATCCCTTCTCCAACATATATAATCCGGGTTGGAAGAACCATCCAAAATTTTCTTGGTCCAATAATCAAGTACAAGAACAAGGAGAAAACAATCAGAATAAACCACCAGGGTTCCAACAGCAACAACAGCAAGAGAGAGCCATCGTTGGAAGATTTGTTGGCTCAATACATTACTAAAACTGAGACCAACTTTCAGAACCAACAAGCCTTGATCAAGAATTTGGAACAACGGGTTGGACAAATTGTAGCCGCACTATCAGGTAGAGCTCAACGAACATTCCCTAGTAATACTGAAACAAATCCTAAGGAGCAGGTCAAAGCAATCACTACATGTAGTGGCGTCCAGTTACCAAAAATACATATAAAGCAGCTAGCAACTGTCATAGAAAATGCACATACCATGGGCGAGGAGCAAGTGGATGAATTAGACAAAGCCACAGAGGAAAATCAAGTTGAGTCATCAGATAGTCCACAAATAAAGGCAACTGCCCCTATCAAAGCATATGTTCCTCCAATCCCATTTCCACAGAGATTGCAAAAACATAAGCTCAATAAGCAATTCCAAAAAATTTTGGATGTGTTCAAGAAGCTGCACATTAACATACCATTTGCTAAAGCTTTTGCACAAATGCCCAGCTACGCTAAGTTCATGAAAGATATTTTATCAAATAAGAGGAAGCTGGAGGACAATGAGACAGTCATGCTTACTGAGGAATGCATCACAATTCTCCAACATAAGTTACCACCAAAGTTAAAAGATCCAAGGAGTTTTATTATTCCTTGTAACATTGGTAATTTATATATAGATAAAGCATTGTGTGATTTAGGAGCCAGTACTAATAAAATGCCTTTATCGCTTTTTAGGAAACTAGGTTGAGAAAAGCGAAATCGACAACAGTTTCACTGTAATTCGCTGACAGGTCGATCAAGCACCCTCGAGGTATTTGTGAAGATATTCTGGTGAAGGTCGACAAGTTTATCTTCCCAGTGGACTTCATTAAACTGGATATGGAGGAAGGTAGGGACGTTCCCCTCATATTGGGTCACCCATTTTTGGCTACAGGAAGAGCTCTGATAGATGTGCAAAAGGATCAGTTGATATTGAGGTTAAATGAAAAACAACTGACAATCAACATATTTAGAGCTTTCAAATTTCAAAGCGAACTGGATTCTTACATGCGGATTGATGTAATAAAAAAAAGCGGTGTCAGAGACATTCAATCTAGATCACCCTCAAGATTCGCTTGAGGCATGTTTAGTGCATTCTCAGGATTACCATCAGAAAAGGAGGAAGTAGAAGAATGTGCACGTTATTTGGCAGCCATACCACAATTTTTCAAGTAACCACAACTGGAACTCGGTGAGAGACTCACAACACCTTTACCATATATACAACAAGCTCCAGCTCTTGAACTCAAACATCTGCCCACTCTTCTTCGTTATGCATACTTGGGGGAAAAGAATTCGCTTCAAGTAATTATCTAAAACAATCTTACAGAAGTGGAGGAGGATCAGTTGTTAAGGGTACATAGGGAGCATAAGACAGCAATAGGATAGACGATATCAGATATAAAAGGGATCAGCCCTTCATTTTGCATGCATAAGATTCTAATGGAAGAGGACTACAAAGCTTCAGTTGAGCATCAGCGTAGATTAAATCCAACTATGCAAGAAGTGGTAAGGAAAGAGGTATTAAAGCTTCGGATGCAGGGATCATCTATCCCATATCAGACAATCATTGGGTGAGTCCAGTACAGGTCGCAGCGAAAAGGGGAGAGATCATGGTGGTTCCAAATGAGAACGAGCTCATCCCGACACGTACAATCACAGGTTGGAGAGTTTGTATTGACTATCGCAAACTTAACAACACCACAAGGAATGATCACTTTCTTCTTCCTTTCATTGATCAAATGCTAGACATGCTTACTATTGCTTCTTGAATGGTTATTCGGGGTACAACCAGATTCTTATAGCGCCGGATGATCAAGAGAAGACGACCTTTACATGCCCTTTTAACACTTTTGCTTATAAGAGGATACCCTTTGATCTTTGCAACGCTCCTACCACCTTTTAACGTTGTACGATGTCTATTTTCTCGGACATGATGGGAAATATCATTGAGATGTTTATAGATGATTTCTCAGTATTTGAAAAAAATAGTGGCTTGAACATTTGGGAAAAGTGTTGCAGCGGTGTGAAAACACAAACCTTATTTTAAATTGGGAAAAATGTCATTTCATAGTTCAAGAAGGGATTATGTAGGGCATCTAATTTCAACGCAGGGTATTGAGGTGGTTAAAGCTAAGATACAAGTCATCGAAAAACTACCATCGTCGTTAGCAATGAAGGGAGTTAAAAGTTTCTTGGGTCACACTAGGTTCTACCGTCACTTCATCAAAGACTTTTCCAAAAATCTCTAAGCCAGTATGCAATCTATTGGAAAAAGGAGCTCCATTTCACTTTTCTGAAGAGTGCTTGACTGCTTTCAACACTTTGAAGGAAAAATTGGTTTCTGCTCCAGTGTTGGCTCTTCCATACTGGGATTATCCATTTGAGCTTATGTGTAATGTCAGTAATCATGTAGTGGGGGGAAGATTTCCCATGTTATTCACTATGCTAGTAAGACTTCGGATAAGGCTTAAATGAATTATGCTACTACAAAGAAAGAGCTTTTAGCAATGGTGTTCGCAGTTGATAAATTCAGATCATATTTGATTAGGTTAAAAGTGAATGTCTACATAGATCACTCAGCATTGAAATATATAATGAGCAAGAAGGATGCAAAGTTGAGACTTATTCAATGGATACTCCTATTATAAGAATTTGATTTGTAGATCCGAGAAAAAAAGGGGAGCGAGAATGTTGTTGTAGATCACTTATCTCGCCTTGAATCACATGAGTCACACTCTATGAAGGAGATCGATAAAGTTTTCCCCGATGAAATGCTTTTTTAGATTATCGCTACACCATGGTATATCGATTACGTCAATTATTTGGCCCACTCCATCATCCCACCAGACTACTCAAGTTACCAAACGAAGAAATTCTTTAGTGACTTAAAATACTACTTCTGGGATGATTCAATTCTTTATAGAAAGGGTCCAGATCAGATCATACGTCATTGTGTGCCAGAAGTATAGCAGCATCAAGTATTGGAATCATGTCTCTCTGCACCTTATGGAGGCTATTTCGCAGCAACCAAGACAGCAGCAAAGATACTACAATCTGGTTTTTATTAGCCTACACTGTTCAAGGATGCCCATTATATGGTGAAACATTGTGATAAGTGTCAGAGGACTGGAAACATCTCATGCAGAAACAAGATGCCTTTGAACAGTATTTTGGAGGTTGAAATATTCGACGTTTGGGGCATTGACTTCATGGGACCATTCCCTCCATCCTACGGTCAACAATACATACTGGTGACAATGGACTCTATGTCTAAGTGAATTGAAACTGTGGCTTTGCCAACTAACGACAGTCGAGTAGTAACTCAATTTCTGAAGAAAAATATTTTCACGGGTTATGGCACCCCGAGGACGATTATTAGTGTGGTGGAAAGCATTTTTGTAACCGCCTATTTGCTTCGCTGTTGGCCAAATATGAATTGAAACATCTTGTCTCGACTCCATACCATCCTCAGACTAGTGGGCAAGTAGAAATCTCTAACAAGTGGTTAAAGAAGATTCTCGAAGCTATGGTCAATGCATCACGTAAAGATTGGGCTAAGAAACTAGATGATGCACTTTGGGCATATAGAACAAAATTTAAGACTCCAATTGACATGTCTCCATGTCGGTTGGTATTTGGAAAGGCGTCATCTGTCGGTTGAGTTAGGGCATAAAGCATGCTGGGTAACACACTTGCTCAATTTCAATATGAGGGTAGCAGAAGAAAAGAGGGTTCTACAATTTCATGAGTTAGATGAGTTTCGTTTGGATTCATATGAGAATGTAAAGATTTACAAGGAAAAGACCAAGAGATGGCACGACAGGCATATAAGGGAGAAGGAGTTTGAGGTTGGTTAGCAAGTATTGATGTTCAATTCACGCCTCAAGCTTTTTTTGGGAAAGCTCAAGTCTAGGTGGTTGGGTCCCTTCACAATAGTAGCTGAATTTCCACATTGTGCTGTGGAAGTGGTGTCTCAAGATCAACAAAAGAGGTTCAAAGTAAATGGACAACAGTTGAAAGCTTATTGGGGAGGTGGCTACTCCAGTGAGAAAACAACCGTGCCACTTGACAATGCAGAGTAGCCAGGACAACAAAGTTTAGCTAAAGACTATAAATTAAGCTCTTATTGGGAGGCAACCCAATTTCTAACCCTGATTTATTTTGCTTTCTTTATGGCATTGCGTATAGATTTGTTTTAGTTATTAGTTTGCATTAGATTTAGGTACGTTTAAATTTATAGAGTATCATCATCCGAGTATGTTTTCACGAAGGCCCTTAAATATAATATTGGTTATTTCAAGTGTTTGGACTAAGTAACACATGTTTTAGATTATTTGATCTCTAATATTTGATTTGATTGCCATATGCAGGAATATGATGTCGTGAACACTCAAACCAACTCGACCAAGGGGAAAGCATGATGAGAAAGATTGTCTAGCCGTCACCTACAGTATCTTCCATATTCAATAGAAAAATTCAGGGAGTACCTTCATCATTTTCTTTCTCGTCCCCTTATATTCTTAATTATGTTTTAAAATATTGAGGACAATGTCTGGTTTAAGTTTGGGTGTGGTAAACACTTTGTGTTTTTTATTTTCATATGTTTTCGTGCGTTGTTTTCATATGTTTAATTAACAAAAAAAAAACTGTTGTGTGTGTTAAGTTAAAAATAATAAAAAAAAAATTTTTAAAAATTGTTAAATTTTTATTTGTTTATTTTTTATTGTATGCTTGTGTGGGTTAGACTGTTTGGCTGACAATAATAATTAAATTTGAAATTTGGTATTGATTTATTAATTGTGGATAGGGAGCATGCTAGATTGATTGAAACTTAAACTTGCAAAACTTAATATTATATGCGTACTAGAACTGAGTTTGACATTTTGATGAAATGAGTTGATTTATACATGTGATAGTTTGTTTTAGTTGAACATAGATGCGTTAAACAAACCATACTAATTATTTATTCTTAGACCAAATTTAGCACAATTTGGTGAGATCTTACTATTGTAGGAAGACACGGATGTGAATGTGGATTCCTTGTGTGAAAAAGTTTGTGTGGATTGTCTTAGATTAACATGATAAAATTAGGTGAAAATCTTAAATTGGGGGTCGGTTTGCTTGAATGGGTGTGTGATAAGTGACATTGCACTAATCAAGGCATATATTTTGAAATTTAAAACTTCTCTTCGGAGCTTTTATGACTCGAGCAATTAAGTCTGCATGGGTATCTCAAAATCTAGTGCCCTAAAGTCAACTGAGTTGGGAGTCAGTGGCCTAAAGCTCGTTACAGGGATCATTTAAAAAGCAATCGGAGTTGAAATTGTCCTAAAAATTGTTCTATTCGAAACCTTTT
>NC_036243.1:11586137-11598745 GCF_002742605.1 Olea europaea var. sylvestris | reverse complement strand
TATACAAAACACACAATTGGGCCTTGTATTGGAGTAAAAAAGATATAGGGTTTTCCAAGTATTGAGTAGATATATTTTTGAGGGAAAAAAAAAGGGCTGCCATCTTAGGGGATTAAAAAACACGCCAATCGGATCAATAGGGCGGCTGTGGGAGGAATTGAAAGAAAACTGCAGCTGCCTTTATATATTTCACATGCCAACTTGGAGGAAAAACATTTTTGGGGGCTTTTGATGAATTTAAAAGTATACATACACATCCTGTACACTGGCAGACAAGATAGGAAAAGGAAAAAGAGCTGTTGAGTTTTATGATATATAGACAAAAAGGCAGCTGGATTTGGGAAGAAGTTGGAGAAAATTATAGTCAATAAAATTAGCAACATTGTGGGGAGTCACATACACGGTGTTGGCTGCTGCAATATACAAGGAAAAGGAGGGGGATTTGATTCTAAATTGGAGACTGCAAAAAAAGGGGCAGCTTGTTGGGGAATTTGTTTACAAGCCAATTGGGGGAAAAACATATCTACCTAGACAAGCCACGCACGTGCAAAAGTGGAGAAAATTCGTGGAGTTAATCACGTTCCATCAATTTCTCGGTGATGTCTTTCCAATTTTACGCGTTTAATTCCTATCTTATGCTAGGCTAAATATTTTCATATATTGGATGGATGACATAACTATTTAATTTTTAGTTTTAATTCGAGACCTGTGTTTTTATCTTAATTATTGTGTTGTGATTTTATTAATGTGAATAATTATATTGTTTTAATGTTTGCGCATCATTACGACAATAAGTTGCTTATTCTTAGTGTTGAAAAACTCACGATAAGTAGAACACTATTATTGGGATTTACGAGCAATAAATGTCAGGAATAATATTTGTGGCGTCTGCGATCATTTGTGATAATCCTAAATATAAATGCATGTTTGCCATATGAATTCGGACTATGAATAGGATTCTCTCGTGGTAAACATAGGTTTAATATATCTTGGAAAAGAATAATAAATAAAAGTGGAATTACCGATCGTCGCAATTGCATGAATTGAGATAATTGTTATTGGTTGAGAATTAGAATTAAGAATTGATCAGTAGCGTCGAAAATCCAACACGTTCGCATATTTGATTTTTAAACCAATTTTCATTCTTTTCACAAGTTTTAGTTATAAAAATTATTTAGCTATTCTTTCGATCGTCTATTAGTTGCAAACATGAATTTAAATATATCAAATATACTAGAATTAATCCTTATTCCCTGTGGGATGACAACTCTCTCATCACGATTATTACTTGTACAACAAACGCTTGCGGCATTTTGACGAACAATTACCAAATCAATCTTTTCAACTGCAAAGTATCTGCCAAGTGTCATTACATTGCTTTCACAATCTTATTCTTGACCAAGAAACTTTAAACAAGTGTTGCTTCCAAATCTTTGTCACCGTACAAAGAAGCATACTAAGATTGAAGTTCCTAAATATAATTCCTGACACTAACTATTATAATGTATGGTTCGATAATGATAGTTTGAATCACTTTGCCTAAAATATTGGACCTTTATGTTTGGTCAAATTATTGTTTATAGTAAATCTAAAAATTGTACATTTGGTTTTCCTAAAGATTAGATTTTTAGTATATTTTAATAAAAGTTTATGAGAAATCTAAAATTGTACATTTAGTTTCGTGCTTTTCTTGGATTTCTTCCATGATGCATTGTTTACCAGAGATATTTCGAGAAAGTTCTTAAACATTGTTGGTAATGATTTGGTATTGGAGTTTTACTACAAAAGGCGAAAAATAAGTTCAGGGAAGGGGCTGACTAGATTGGAGAGTGAAGAGGATATTAAGGAAATGATTAGGGTCGGAGATGGGCTTCTACTAATGCAAATATATGTCATAGACCAACTGCATTAATGCATTACCATTACATTCAACGATATCAGAAGTTGATGTGCAATTAAATAGAGGTGCAGGAAATGAATGTGATGAACCACAAACATTTGAAGGTTGTTACGTACCTTCTCTAAAAGAAAACGAGGGTAAATAGATTGAAATTGATTAGTCAGATTAGTTTTTTCATGAGCATGCTAAAAAGTTGTGGTCACATTAGGAGGAAATACTTCAATACCATTATTAACTAGATCAAATTTATGTGATATTTGTATGGAAGATGAAAAAGTTGAGTTGAAGCCCATAATGAAGGACAAAGTATAGGAGAGAGAACGTTGAATGTTTGGTAGAATTTGATCATGAGATGGAACAAGAGCTCGTTTCTATTGTTGAAGCTGGGAACCGAAGGGTTATTTTGATTTTGAATTTGGTGTGTCTGATGAGCAACTAGTTAGGGAATCGGATACCAACCATAAGGACTCCGATGAGTTGCAAAGCATTGATAGTAAAGGAAGGATGATACAACTTCAAGAAAAAGAGCTTCAACTGATGCTTTCGATACAAGGACTGATGTGAAGGGCCTAATGTTCAAAAATGGTAACTTCAACACATTATTTACCTTACTTTAAACTATTCTTTATGGATGATTGATATGATTCCATTTTCTAATTGTTATGGTTAATATTTAAGTCCATGTCAATGTTAAGGCTACCATCACTACACATTCAGTTAGAAACAATAGGGTGATCAAATAATGATGCATTGAGATTGAGAGCCGAACATAATGAAAAGTGTCCATGTGTATTTTATACTACCAATGAGCATAAGAAGACAAATTGGGTGATCAAAACATATGTAGAAGAGCATATTTGCCCCATGGTGTATAAGAATTTTTGAGTGAGCTCGACTTATTTGACAAATAGATATTTATCTGACTGGAGGTCTGAACCAAAATGTTTGTGAGCACATTCACAAAGAGGGTTAAAAGGGATAGTTTAGGTCATAATTCACATTGGCGAGCGAATGTATAGAACAAAGGAGAAATCACTTGAAAAGAATTAGCTTGAAGCTAACTTTAGTGTCTCACACAAGAGATTAGTTTTGAAGCGTTGTCTTCAAGATGCGGCCAAAGCCACTATGCTATTGTAGCTTGAACACATGCAAAAGATGTTGAAGTTGGACCTGGATGTGTCTGGTTGGCTTGAACCAAAAACAGCATCCTATTGGAAAAAATCCCATTCAAAGAGTAAACACGGTGTAACATGCTTTTGTACAATTTTTGTGAATCATCCAATAGCACAATTGTCAATGCAAGAGAGAAGCCCATTCTAACTATGCTTGAGGAGATTAGGGTATATTTCATGAAGAAAATTATAGCCCGTAGAGAGTTAGCTGATAGATGGACAGGATTAAGGCCATAAAATCCAAAAGATTCTCGACAAAAATAGTAAGTTGGCAAGGTTTGAGTGAGCTGAAAATTTGATATAATACAGGCATTGTACTACATGTTGTTGACCTCAAGGCAAGGACTTGTACATGTCATGCTTAGCAATTATTAAGAATCACTTGTTGCCATGTGATTATCTCAGTGGTATTTAAAGGCCTTAGTGTAATTGATGTAACTATCATGTACAAAAATGAGTCTTACCTCATGACATATATGCCATCAATTTTTCCCACAATTGGTCCGGACTCATGGCCTAGTCCAGATCTCAACCCTCTAAGTCCACCTATGTATGCCAAAAAGTCTGGGAGGCCAAAAAAGAACAGGCAAAAAGAGCCAAATGAGGTGGAGTCTTCAAGTCAGGGGATGAAGTCCAAAAAGTCTTTGCAAAATGAAAGCCCTTCAAAAAGCAGGGAAGAGAGGATGATGACTGAGACATGTCGAAAATGTGGTGAACTAGGGCACAATAGGAGGAGCTACAAATGGATACCACCACCAGCACCTAATGAGTGACTTAATTTATTTTTTATTTATTGGTTTTTGTTGGATGCACTTGAAATGAGTTGGAGGTTAGGCTGAATTGTAAATTTTTTTGTTGATGTGTCTAAATGATTGATAGTATAAGAGTCAAAATGTTGTGTATGACCTTACATAACCTTTTCGTTGTTGCTAAAAGTCTTCATTTTGCTTATTTTAGATACAAATTTCGTTGTGACTCTTAATTCTGTTGCTTAGTTTTTGTTCAGTATGTTGAAACACTATCTTTAAATTGTAGTTTGATCAGTGTGTTGAGTTACGGTAGTTGATTAATGTCTTGAGATACTATGGTTGAACAAGATGCTTACAGGATATGATGGGGTTGATTTTCACATAGACACAAAACATAGGGAAGTTCTACGTAAAGATTGTTGAAACGTGGGACAAGACCCTTCGAAATGTTGGGATGTTTTATGCAAAACCCTTTGAAACATTGGGACTTCATACGTAAAATAGTTTGAAAACATACGGACATTTTGCAAAACAAATTGTATATCTAAACTTTGGCATATGGTAGTTACCTAGATAATCTAAGAAAAAATCTCATAGACAAAAGTTTAGGATTGTTATGAATAAATATATTAGATTTGTTAAACGGTTCAATAGTTAATATACATCGTTGTGTTGCAAGTTGTTTCCCAACCTCGCTGATACAAGTTGCACTTCTGATTAGTTTCAATCATCCTGACCATGTCTTTCAAGAGCTATTTAGGAGCCTTTGATAAATACCAAGCTTCTTTTCACTTCCTACAAGTGTAAGATAAGTTGGATTAGCCAATCCCATGCCACTAGAGTGCGACATATGATAGACCCAATTCTCTAAAATGAAAAAGAAAAACTCTGTGATGCAAGAAACTTTCCCATTTTAGTCTTTTAACTAATTTTGTGAGAAAGTAAATAATTAAAAAAACCGATACTCGATCCTGATGGTGAGGGTCGAACACAATTTTCATCCCAAGACAACTCGACCAATGCACTGCTCCCATAGTAGACGTGACCGATTAAGGCCTGGCTAGGTCTTTCTCCCCCACCACTCCCCAACAAATAGAAAATGTACATAAGAAACTACGCAATGTAACTTTTCTTGTGCACTATAAAATCAAGAATCTCTTAATAAATCCATAAAAGAACAATTCCAGATCTCGTACTGTCTTGTTCAAAAGCTTTATATATGCAATTTCTAGGACTAGGATGATACACTTCATTAATTACCTGTTTATGGCATTCTGAAAATAAGCACTAACTTTGGCTAATAAAGAAATGTCCAAATTTTCTATTAATTCTACTGAGTCCACGAGTCTTTGATATCATCTTCATTTACATATTCTGATGTAATGCTCGACTACTGATTTGGTATCAAGAAGCTTCTTAATGCATATAGTTTAATTAATATCTCATCATTAGCATTTAATTATATCTTAAATCTCTCATGCTTATGTATAAATCAATGTATGTTACAGGATAATTGGTGCATACGCCATTTTCCTAGAGACGCCAACCCCCGCTAAATAATATTTCTTAGTTAAGATTACGCTTCCTTTAAACTACATTAAACTTTTGGGCAATGTTATTTAGCTCCGTTGGTGTTTAAAACTAATTTAGGGTTATTAAATTAAAGATTCAATACAAAAAATTATGCCATTTAATAGGACTTATTATATGATGATACCTAGAATTGTGTTCAACACCATTGGTACTACATGGTATTATTCTATACTTTTACATGAGGTTCATATTTCAATACTGTAATAATAAATATCTTAAGTTCAAGTATCGTTGTCACTTATTTATTAAATTTATTCACCTATTATGTTTTTGATAAAGAATAATATAACTTCACATAAATTATAAATATTTTAATTTTGAAACGGCCAATTCAGTATATGATAACAAACTATGTATTTTAAAACACATTGTTAGGGGATTCAATCCCCGGAACTTCTATCTTAATCTCCTTGTTTGACTCTTTTTACTCTCTTCCTTCGGATTTTTGTCCATTCTCACCAAGATAATTTGAACAATTTAAAATACAAAATCTAACAAAAATACATACTCTTGATAGAATTCTGAATAACCATTCATTTTGTAATTTAATTTGTCTACTCTAGAATCTGTACAATTTCTAATAAAATAATGCTCTGGAAATGCATATTATAAATACATGTACATGAACACAAAAATATATACCTAACACGAGTACATAAACTATTACGTGTATACTATGAATGTAACAAATATATTATTTCCAGAATTTTTTTATCGCAAAAATTAAATTGTATTTACAATACCCTTCACGTATGTGAGATTTATTTTCATCATTGTTTGAAGTATACAATTTTCATAAATAGATGACATCGAGACATGAAGTCCAATCATTTTAGTGTTATAGTATTAAGTTAAAAGCACCCCTAAGAATGATTTGCGATAATTGTGTTCAATAGATTGTCATAGAAAAAATCTCATAAGACAATTTAGTTTTTGCATGATTCATCAAAGCAAATTAATGAATTGCTTGATATGTGTCATGCAGCTAAAGTCTAACACGAATATTGTGAAACCATAGAAAATCAAAGTCGACTAAAATTTACAACTCTTGAGTAATTAGATTTTTTTTGTCATTATAGACAACATTCCAAAATATTTACTTTTTTACCATCATTATATATGTAATTTAAAAACCATCATATTATTCTATTATTTTAAACATTTCAAGTTTGAGGATCGAGTTTGTAACCGTAAGTAAAAGTTGCAAAAATTAAAATCGAAAGAACATAGAGATTTTTCGCTCTCGAAAGGGCCGATGTTCAGTCGTGAGACCTAATCACCTGTTGAGCATCCACTAAGGAATTTGGCTCAAGATCCACTAGTATCAACCAAGAAACAGTACAAATGTGCGAAGAAATCTCAGATTTCTTTGTATTTCTCTCTCCTCTTTTCACAATAGAAGTAACCTCACAAAACAGTATCTGTCGATTGTACACAGCAATCAGATTCTATCACTAAGAAAAATTATATCAATCACAAAGGTCAATTTCAACATTAGAGATCAAAACCCTAATTTTCACTCAGAGAACGAAAAGACTGAAAGAAGGATCCAGAGAGTGTGAACAGTGCCAAGGTCAAGTATATATCTGATCAATTCAACAGTCACAATCGAAGGGTTAGAATGTAGCCACATGGATGGCAGATTCACACTCCCTCAGAGGCTAAAATCGTGTTTTCAAAATGCGATATATTAAAAAGCTAGCAACCCGGTTTCTCATATTGTTGGGCTCAATATAAATGCAGCCCACAGGCCCAATAGCCCAAGATTAAATGAGGCAGCCCATATTTCTTAACAATCTCCACCTTGCCGAGTTGAATCTTGGTCTTTACTAATGAATCTTGATACTAAATCAGTTAGTTTCACTTGCTCTTTATTCCTGTAAAACAAAAACAAAAAAATTTTAAATCAGTTAACCTTATTATAAACAATACTTGAAGTTCTAAATTTTATCACCCCTTCATCTGATATTTAGAATCTTCAAGCAGAATTTAAATTTGTTTAGAGGCAGTACCTTAGTTCCCAAATCAGAGGGATTGAACTCTGTAGGAATTTTAACCAATTTGATCACACCCTTTTTGACTATATTTCGCATAAAGTGAAATTTTATGTTTACATGTTTGGTTCTATCATGATATACAGGATTCCTACTTAGGTGTATTGCACTTTGATTATCTGTATAAATGTTAACAGAATTATTTGCAAAGCCAATTTCATTTAGTAGACCTCTTAACCATATGCTTTCTTTGACAGCATCACAAGTAGTAATATATTCAGCTTCTGTAGATGATAAGGCAATTAGTTTTTGTAATTGTGACTTCCAGCTTAAACATCCATTACACAAAGTAAAAATATATGAGGATGTGGATCTTCTCCTATCTAAATCACCAGCAAAATCTGAATCTGTGTAACCCTTCAAGGTTATCTCTTCATTGCTTCTTCTGTACATTAGACCTAATTCAGATGACCCTTTTAAGTATCTTAACACCCATTTTATTGCAAGCCAGTGAGTTTCACCTGGGTTAGCCATGAATCTACTTAGAACACTAATTCCATGTGCTAAGTCAGGTCTTGTACAGACCATGAGATACATGATAGAACCTACAGTGTTAGCATAAGGTACTTTCTCCATTCTTTTTAATTCATCATCTGTTTTAGGTGATTGTTCACTAGACAGTTTAAAATGATTAGCAATAGGAAGAGTGATTGGTTTACAATCGAGCATAGAAAATTTTTCAAGAATTTTCTTCACATAAGATTCTTGTTTTAATATTAATATGTACTTATCTCTATCTCTATCTATTTCCATTCCAAAAATCCTTTTAGCTTGTCCTAAATCCTTCATTTCAAATTCAGACTTTAACTTTGATTTAATGAAGTCTATTTCATTTCTATCATGACAAGCAAGCAACATATCATCCACATATAATAACAAGTAAACTGATTCAGCTCCTCCTGAGCCTTTATAAAAAAGACAGGAGTCATAGCAGCTTTTTACAAAACCTAAAGTCTGGACAAATGAATTGAATTTCAAGTACCATTGCCTGGGAGCTTGTTTAAGCCCATAAAGAGACTTTTTCAGCAAACAGACTTTTTCTGATTTTGATTTAATTTCAAATCCTTTGGGTTGAGTCATATAGATTGTCTCATCAAGATCACTATTTAGAAATGCTGTTTAACATCAAGTTGATCTAATTCCCAATTAAAATGAGCAGATAAAGCCAGTAGGATTCTAATTGTAGTGTACCTGGCCACTGGAGAGAATATTTTATTATAGTCTACTCCTTCCTTTTGAGTGAAACATTTAGCTACTAATCTGACTTTATATCTTTTATGTTCTGAATTTGAATCTCCTTCTTTAATTTTAAAAATCCACTTAAAATCTACGATCTTTTGATTCTTAGGTCTGTTGACCAAAATCCAAGTTTTATTTTTAATAAGAGAATCCATTTCCTCATCCATAGCTTCCTTCCAAAGCTTAGTATCAGGAGAATTAATGGCTTCATCAAAAGATGTAGGTTCAAAATTTAAGGAGTCAAGTATAGAAAATAGAGTGACAAACTCTTCATTATTAAATCTGGTGGAAGGAATTATAGTTCTTCTTTCCCTATCTCTAGCTAGCTGATAATCAGCAAAAGTATTTATTGAAAATTCAGATTCATTTTCAAAATCATTTTCTTCATTATTTATTTCAGATTGGGAGTGCTCCACCTCAAGAGAATCATCTTGATTTACAACATTTTCAGGTTGGACTTCCAGGGTGGTTTTATTCTCAGGTGCAGATTCAAAAATTTTAGAGTCTTTAGATTTTAAACAAGGCATGTATGTCACTTTCATTAAAGATGACATCTTTACTTATTATTATTTTAAAGCCTTTTTGGTCTTTAACCCAAAGCCTATAGCCCTTTGTTTCCTCTCCATATCCCAAGAAAACACATTTTTGGGATCGAGGCTCAAGTTTGCCTTCACTTTGATGAGAATAAGCAGCATAGCCAAAAACTTTGAGTTTACTATAGTCAGGTATTTTTCCAGACCACAACATTTCAAGGACTTGAAAATCAATAGCACTAGATGGACTTCTATTAATTAAATAGGCGGCTGTGTTTAAATCTTCACCCCAAAAAGCTTTTGAAAGTCCAGAACTATACAGCATACACCTTACCTTTTCCAGCAGGGTTCTGTTCATTCTCTCAGCAACTCCATTTTGCTGAGGGGTGTATGTTATAGTTCTATATCTTAGAATTCCAACATCTTTACAAAATGAGTTAAATTCAAAATTGCAGAATTCAAGACCATTGTCAGTTCTTAGTGCTTTGATTTTTTTATTTGTTTGATTTTCAATCATAGATTTTCATTGTTTAAACTTTTGAAAGGTTTCAGACTTTTGTTTTAAAAAAAATGTCCATATTTTTCTTGAATAGTCATCTATTATCAGAAAATAGTACCTAAATCCACTTAGGGTGTTTACTGATGCTGGACCCCAAAGGTCAGCATGTAAGTAATCTAGTATAGAAGTGGATTTATGGATTCCCGTTTTAAAAGGTAGCCTTTTCTGTTTTCCAATCAAACAGTTTTCACAAAAATCTAATTTTTCAATGTTATCTTTTCCAAAACATCTCGGTTTGTTTAAGATGATTAATCCCTGTTCTGAAATGTGTCCCATTCTTTTATGCCAAAGTAGGGATTTGTTAAACTCATAGTTTGAGGCAGTGGTACACTGACTTAAGACAGGCTCAGCATGGACAATGTAAATTCCATTTATTTTAGGAGAGGAGATAACTTTATTTTCTCCTAAATTTAGGCTTATAAGACCCTTGCGAATATTGATATTGTATTTCTCATCTAATTCTCTCAAGGAAATAAGATTCCTTTTGAGTTCAGGAACATATCTTGTGTTTTCTAGTTCAAGAATATAGTTGTTATCTAACAACAGCTTAACTTTACCAATACCTTCTATTTGACAACTCATGTCATTCCCCATCTAAATTTGTCCTCCATTGAGGTCAACAAACTCAGAAAACCATTCTTTGTAGGACACATGTGAAATGTGCATCCAGAGTCAAGGACCCACTCTTTTGAGTCTCTTTTGGTGGTGTTAACAAGAACCACCCCCTGGATATCAGGTTCATTCTTGCAGGCAACAGCTGCAGAACCATCAAAATTATTTCTATCCTTCATGTCTGAGAACAGTCTTTTATTAAGTGACCTGTTTTACCTCAATAGTAGCATTTCCTTGTTTGATTCTTTGGTTTCACATGATTCTTATTCTTGTCTTTGACTTTAGAGGTAGGGAATTTTCCCTTCTTATGAGGATTGGTATAGTATTGGTTATATTTCTTATTGTGATTCAGCTTTTCTCTTATGTAAAGCCCTTCACCTGACTTTGAGTCTTTTGACTCAGCTTTTAATTCAAGTTCCTTATTTCTTAAGGCTGATGTTACTATATCCACAGTGAGATCTTGCCCCCCATATTCTAAGGCATTTCTAATGTCTCTATATTTTTCACTAAGAGAGTTTAATAAAGCAACAACTTGTTGGTCATTAGAAATTTCCTCATCACAATTGTCTAGGTCCTGAATCATTTTAGTGAATTTGTCAAGATTTTCTTCTAGGCTAGATGTGGAGTCAAATCTGAAGTTGTAAAATTGCCTTAGGAGATAACATTTATTTGGCAAAGATTTAGTCAGGTAGAGTGATTCTAATTTTGTCCACAAAGCCTTAACAGAAATGGTTTCTCCCACTTTCCTAATCACACTATCAGACAGATGAAGAAAAATAGTACTCCATATAGTATCATCTAGTTCTCTCCTCCTATAGGCACTAATTTCTGCAGCCCATATATTATCAAGGGCTGCAGCACATCTTTGCTGCAGTACCAGTGCTCTCATTTTCTGGAGCCAGAGATTAAAATCTCCAGTACCATTCCATGTTTCTAGTTCTAGCTTATGTGCACTTAACATACTATCAGGTAAGTATGCAAAGATGCAACTATGCAGTACACAGTATATTTATATGATTCAGGCAGATAATTGTAAATAGCAGACAAGCAGATTTTTGAACAGAATAGGAGAATTCAATTAATCCTATCTAACAATAATTCATGAAACCAAATGTTAACTATGAATAGGTCTAAGGAGTGGTGATCCTTTATAAATCTACTGCTCCCTCAGATTCCCAGCAGTGGGGTCTTGGACAAAGGAAAGCAGAGGAGAATCACTTACCTTAATGACCACTTTCAAGACTAACAAGAAAACAATAACAGATTAAAGAATAAGGTTCAGAAGTATACCAGAAGCCGAAATTGTAAAAATTTCAGTATGTAAATTGGGACCAGACTAGTGGAGTGTAAGCAGCCTTTTACTACAGAAGCAAGAAATAAACGTGTTACTAAAACTCAGTATGAACTCGGATGGAATCGGAATGAGTCAACTCGACTCACCAGACTCAATACAAGTCAGACTACTCAGGCAAACTCAGTTAAGTCAACTCATAAATTTTCCAGAAACTCAATAGCGAAGAACAGATCTTCAATGAAATCGTTGAACATAAGAGAAAAATTCAAAAACCATTATAGATCCAACCAACAGTTGAATCGAAAGTTTAACTCAAGGTATCAACAAATTTTAAACATCAAGTTTTGCATTTGAGACAAAGAAGACTATAGATCTGAAAAAAATTTCGAGAAAATATTGAAACTAAGGTTTTAAAAAAAATTCAGAAATCAGAAAAAAACGGTTTCATAACCAAATGCTCTGATACCACTGTTATTTTAAACATTTCAAGTTTGAGGATCGAGTTTGTAACCATAAGTAAAAGTTGCAGAAATTAAAATCGAAAGAACACAGAGATTTTTCGCCCGTGAAAGGGCCTGGATGTTTAGTCATGAGACCTAATCACCCGTTGAGCATCCACTAAGGGATTTGGCTCAAGATCCACTAATATCAACCAAGAAATAGTACAAATGTGCGAAGAAATCTCAGATTTCTTCGTATTTCTCTCGCCTCTTTTCACAATAGAAGTAACCTCACAAAGCAGTATCTATCGATTGTACACAGCAATCAAATTCTATCACTAAGAACAACTATATCAATCACAAAGATCGATTTCAACATAAGAGATTAAAACCCTAATTTTCACTCAGAGAACGAAGAGAGACGAAAAGACTGAAAGAAGGATCCAGAGAGTGTGAATAGTGT
>NC_036243.1:11583110-11584372 GCF_002742605.1 Olea europaea var. sylvestris | reverse complement strand
AGAGAGAGAGAGAGAGAGAGTCATTACTTGTTCCCCCAAAGGGCATGGAGTTCAATGATGATTCCTTCCTCCTGAGGTGTTATATTGCCTCTTTTGAGTCCAGGCCTCAAATAATTCACCCACCTTAGCCTTCAACTCTTTGCACTCCTATTCAACCCTGATTATAAAATATTTTCAAATTAAACAAAGAAGAAGAAAATATCTGTATGTCGTTTCATTTCGTTGAATCTAGTTAGTAAAGTGTACAACTTGAGGTGCATTTGAGATGTTGGAACAGACAAAGGATACAACTAACAAATTTTATCGTGTGCCATTTTTTATTAATCATGTCATTTTCGTTCAATACAATTTAGCGAACATATCTATATTAACGATGAGTCAAAAGTTACGATGATTCGTACCTGATCTGGAAATGCAACTCCATCTTCCCGCACCATATCGGCTTACATATTCAGTAAGTAGCTTATCTTCGTCAGGCGTCCATGGCCCTTTTTTCCAGGCTAGTTCAGGAACACCCCAACCTATCATTGATCAAAACCTTGAAAATTCAAGAAACTTGATTTTACTGTTTCTATTGTCTACAGTTTGTATGGCATAAATTACATATAAACTCTCCCATTATATATCTTACTCGGATTGTCATTTCTTTTTCAAAGTATTACGCTGATCTCATTAACACTAAATAGACTGACTTTGTTCTTTATTTCCATTTCAATTTTTTCCACTGCAAAAGTATCTACCAAGTGTCATTACAATGCTTTCACAATCTTATTCTTGACCAATAAACCTTAAACAAGTGTTGCTTCCAAATCTTTGTCACCGTACGGAGAAGCACACTAAGATTGAAGTTCTTGAATTGAATTCCCTAACAGTAACTACTAGAATATATGGTTCGATAAAGATGTTTTGAATCACATCATCTAAAACTTTTAATCTTTATGTTAGGTCGATTTGTTGTTTATTGAACCTAACAATTTTACATTTTATCCTTGTTAGGTTTTCCTGAAAATCAAACTTTTGTAAATTTTAAATAAAGTTGATAGAATGTAATTGAAACATTGATAAAAATTATGGATCTGATTAAATTGAATGGTTGAAATTGAGTTTAAGAAAAAAATAAATACTAAAAATGGGAGCCACACCATGGCTTTATAATTGAACAACAACGAAACTCAAAGTTGAAATTTTTACTGATTAATCTGATATGATGTCGAACTCTTGTAAAAGCTAAACACATCATATGATTCTTCTTTGTTTTTTTT
>NC_036243.1:11582193-11583010 GCF_002742605.1 Olea europaea var. sylvestris | reverse complement strand
TTTTTTTTTTCCAGATTTGTAAACCCATTTACAGGTAACTAAATCATCATCCTTTGGTTTTGGTATAAGCTCTCATGTGCAGTTCTTGTTTAAAGCTGAAATTTCTTCTTGCATTGCTTCTTCCTATTCAACAATCCCTTTAGCTTCATTGTAGGATTGAAGCTCATTCCCACCTGAATCTCCCATGGAAAAAGAAAAGAAAAGAAAAGAAAAATGATTTAAATCAACTTCATAATTAGCTAGATAGTCAGGTTGCTTTTTTGTCTTGTCTACTTTCGTATAATAGCCTCAGTAATCTCATCTATTTGAATGTTTTCCTTAGATGAGGAAATATTGCCCCCCTTATTAATTGATACAGCATCACCAGGAAAAAAATACAAGATTAGATGTGTCTTTTCCTTCATAAACAGACCCAAAAACTCGAAAATAACTCACATTTGGTTTGCGACGATACAATAACTCAAAAAGAGATGATTCTTTCCCCGGCTATGGAGCCAAACAATTTACAACATGACAAGCTGTCTGAATAGATGTAGCCTATAGCTCTCTTTAAAGACTATGTATGTAGCCATGACAAGGACATAGATGCTAGATGAGCTATTTACGCTTAGCAACCCTATTTTGTTGTGGGATTTCTGGACAAGTCATTTAATGCTAAATCCCATGTTTTAATCTGTAAATGCATCGGTCCGGTTCACGATAGAAGTCACATTTGTTGGTTTATCAATAAACTCAATGGATAAGCACTTTTCCCATTTTGATTGTTTAGATTCACTATTTTCATGTGCAAAAATTGCTCCCATTTTTTTTTTTTTTT
>NC_036243.1:11577459-11579907 GCF_002742605.1 Olea europaea var. sylvestris | reverse complement strand
TTTTTTTTTTTTTTTAAATTAATATGACAATTTGATTTGATATGGCTTGGTTTTCCACACCGATTACACCCCACTTTTACCTGACAATCACGATTGATGTATCCCCGCTTTCTGTACCTATAATAGGCTTTTGAATTTTGTTTGGGCTATTCCTCAATTTTAAACTAGTTTCTATCACCTGTAAAGAGCTTTGAGACTAAACTATTTTTCCCTTAGTCCTTGGTGTAAAGAGCATCCTCTATTTGATGAAGAGGTTGTCTGTTGTTCGTCACTTGTTTCGCCAAAGCTTCCTGATTCGAAAATAGATTTTCACACTCAATGATAGTAGGTTGATTTGNTTTTTTTTTTTTTTTTTTTTTTTTTTTAAATTTCAGAACCTAGGGATTTCTCCCCTTTCAAACGTTGCCAACAATGGCAGCAAACTAGGATCGCCATTATTGTCGGTGAACCATGAGAGTAATATCCCTATTTTGCTTTCTTCACTATGCTGCCTGTCTAGTTTGCTGTTATTTTTGGCAGCAAGCTAGGAACATAGCTGTCCCAAGAAAACTATTGGGGATAAATTTGCAAATGACATGAAAAAAGTTGTGGCTGTTTGCTGCTATTACAATTTTCTTTAAAATATTAGTGTAGATTGTGATTGTGGGGTCGTCTTGATGTACAATTTTACAAGAACATCTCGGTTGGGTAAAACATATTCATTCAATTTGGATTCAATGTATAGAAGTTTATAATTATATTTATTATTTATTTATTATCCACATTTTATGAATTCTTCTTTATAGTTTGATTTATAAATATGGCAGAGCATTGTTTGCAAATCAGATGATACAATTAAAGATCAATTAATAACAGTGTTCTAAAAGGTGTAATGTGTGGCGATACGTGGAGGCTAAACTATGGGCTACGCGAACTTAAATGAGGCTTAGGCATAAAAAGTTATTTTCTTATTTTAATTTTTAATAAATCAAAAAGTTATTTAATAATTAAAAATAATACTTACTAAACATTTAAAATAGAACTATAGGAATGTTATACATTTTTTCAAAATTTTAAATAAAAAGATAAGTTTCAAATTTAAATACAAAATAGTAAATAAATAGCATAAGAATTTAAATTTTATCTAACTCTTTATCGGACTCCAATTCAATATTCTCTTCTTCATCTAATTTGTCTTCTGTGTCTTCCGATACAAATGGATGTTTTAAATTAGGGCAAAATGAAGAAATTAGCCATTGATTATTTTTTAACAACACAAAATAAAAAATAAAAAATAAAAAAAAGGATGATAATGCGCGCCAATGGGTGCATAATCGCGCCTAGGCACACATTAGAGGTCAACGGTAATCATTGATCGCCAAATAAGGCGCCAAGTTACTTCGCTCGGCGTTTTGGCCGAGCATCACGCCTAGGCGCACATTGACACCTCCCTTTAGAACACTGATTAATAATGATGAGTATGTTACCAACAATTTGTCAAAAATGATTAAGTTATTTATACATCAAAATATGTACATCTTATTTAACACTTCCTATGTGTAAAATTTTAACCATTGTTTGAAAAACGTATTGTTAAATCAATGTCTAAAATCTATCAACTCAATGAAATGTCAAACCAGATATAAACTATAATGTACATGTATCACGATTGTGTCAAAAAAGTGTTGCATCTTCCAATGGCTTTTCCTCATTTTCAGATAACTTTATGCAAGGTTCTAGAGGAGTAGTCATTTCTTTGGACTCCCTCATACATAAGCGATTTAGTAAACTTGCTACATGTCTTTTTGGGAAAACAAAATAACCATATGATTTTTTTCAATTTCCAAGCCAAAAAAATAGCTAGCTTCACCTAAACTCTTCATTTCAAAACAAATGGACAAAGCATCCCAGAGACAAGTAATTTCAAAATAGCTAGCTTCATCTAAACTCTTCATTTCAAAACAAATGGGCAAAGAATCCCAGAGACAAGTAATTTCAACATTATTGTCTTCTGTAACGATCATATTATCTATATAAAGCAAAAGCATAGTGCACATAGTGGGGGTTTTCTTAATAAATAAGTTCAAATAAGCATTTGAAGACTTGAAACCATAAAGGAATTGGGTGATCTTACCATACAAAGCTCGTGGAGCTTGCTTGAGGCCATACAAAGCCTTCTTGAGTCGGCACACATGATCAGGGAACTATTTGGAAATAAATTCATGTAGCTGTTCCATTAAGAATCGCGATATAACTCCACATAAAGCAATGCATTTTTCACGGCCAGTTGCCATAATTTCAAGCCCTTGTTAGCAGCCAAAGAAATAATTGTTCAAACTATTACCATTTTATTAACAGAGCTAAAAGTTTCATCGTAATCAAGACCATATTGCTGAGAGAACCCACAAGCAACAAGAAGGGCTTTGAACCTATCAATTTTATCATCAGCCTTTTTTTTGTTTTTTTTTT
>NC_036243.1:11549343-11573636 GCF_002742605.1 Olea europaea var. sylvestris | reverse complement strand
CAATGCTATAGAGAAGATTTAAATTGATGTTACAATCACAACAAGATGTTGATTGCAAGTAGTACAAGATATTTGTAAGAAGCCTGATACAAATTAGAAAAACAAGCTTTATGAGAGCTATTTTGGAACTTTTCTTACTAAAGTAGTTGCTATTTTCATGATATTGATATTTTTAGAATGTTTTTGGCTACTAGCTAGTGCATTTGCAACCGCAATGATTCTGGATATTGAATATAATTTAAATGTACTTATTTTTGTGGCCTTTTATAACTTTCAAATTTACATATTGGACATATCCATGTTGTTAATATTATGCATACTCAATCTAATAACGATATACATTCTATTCCTATGACACATAAAGTATTAATGTCATTTAAGTACAAAAATGATCTCATTCTAATAACAACATTGAAATTGTTCTTAAAGCACAAAATGATATAGATATTGTTCTAATACAAAAAGTGCACCGATTAACATAACGATATTAAAATCGTTCCTGTAACAAAAAACGATTTAGATATAATTTTAGTATGAAATACACACTGCTTTACTAATTTTTGCAACAACATAGAAATCGTTATGGCTATACATAATGACATCGAAGTCATTCTTCAAACAGAGCGCGCGCCATTGTAATTGGTTATTCTCAGTATCTCTTAGTAGTTACTCAGGCGCTTGCCATCTCTGCAGGCATAGGATGGTGCCTGGATGACTTTTAGATTATCTTCAATTGAGTCATCCAAGTAATTGCATCTCAGGTCCTTCGATGACATATATATCGTTTATTTTCATATAAAATAACAATTATATCGTTGTAATGTCAAACTCTTGAAGTAGTGTAACGACATCCATATCGTTTCATTACCAAATTGACGAGTTTGAACTTGTTTCAGTTAAAATTGTACCTAAAACAACATTAATGTCATCTATTCTCATATAAAACGACAATTATGTCATTGTAGTGTCAAACCCACGTAATAACGTAATGATGTCCATATCGTTGCAATTAATATCGTAACTAAAAGAACATAAATGTCGTTTTTCTCAAATAAAATAGCAATTATGTCGTAGTGTCAAACCTACGAAATAACGTAACGACATGAATATCATTTCATTATAAATTTGACAAGTTCGAAATCGTTACAATTCAAATAATAACTACAACAACATTGACATCGTTTCTTCTCATATACAACGACAATTACATCGTTATGTCTAAAAATGACGATTCCACTATCTATGGCCATCCGACATACATCCATCGTAAGTAGGATAACAAAAATAGATCATCAAGCAAGTTCAATTTAACTAAGAAGAAACTATGGGAACATTTATGTTCCATATTTGTCTATGATCTTTGAGTTTTTTGATGGAAAGAATGTATCTTCGTTCATTCTTTTTGAGCCATTCAAGTGCTCTCAACCTACTTGATGCCCTCTTTCGATTATCATATATATGTCGAATGTATGTCGGGTGGTCATAGACAATCGAATTGTCATTTTAGCAGAAACAATATAATTATCATTTTAGTCATGATTTAAATAAAAATAATATAATGTCGTCAAAATTGTACTGAAAAGATAATAATATCGTTGTGTATCAAATCACGAAATAACATAACATCATCCAAACTGTTTTATTACAAATTTGACAAGTTTGAAATCGTTCAAATTCAAATAATAAATACAACGAAATAAATATAGTTTCTTTGCACAGAACATTAATTATACCGTTTTGGCTAAAAATAACGATTTAACCATCTACAATCACCCAGTATGCTTTCAACATGGTAAAACAATCAAAAGATGTCATCAAGTGGGTTAATACTACTCGAATGTCTTAGAAAGAACAAACGGAAATACTTATTTCTGTCAGAATAGTTCGAATGTTGTACACCATTATAATAACACAAATGTTCCCATAGTTTTTTTTAGTGAGATCGAACCCACTTGAAAACCTATTTTGATCGTCTCACATATGTTGGATGCATGTTGGATGGTTGTGGACGGTCGAATCATTATTCATAACAGAAACGATATGATTATCGTTTTATATAAACTAAAACGATATATACGTCGTCTTGGTTATGATTGAAACTGAAACGACATCAATGTCGTCAAAATTGTATTGAAACACTAATGAAATCGTTATACAGTAAATCACGAAATAACATAACGACGTTCATATCATTTTAATACAAATTTGATGAGTTTGAAATCGTTCTAGTTTAAATAATAACTACGACGGCATAGATATCATTTCTTTTAATAGAAAACATTAATTTTATCGTCTTTGCTAAAAATAACGGTTTGACCGTACACAATCATCCAGCATGCCTTCAACATAGTAGAACGATCAACAAAAGTCATCAAGTGGGTTGATGCCACTCAAATGACTTAGAAAGAACGAACGGAGATATTTTTTCTATTGAAATAGTTTGAAGGTGTATACAATCGTGGGAGCTCAAACGTTCTCATTGTTTCTTTTGAGTAAGATCGAACCCACTTGATTGTCCCACATATGTTGGATGCATGTCGAGCGATTTTAGATGGTCAAATCATTGTTTTTAGCAAAAACGATATAATTATTGTTTTATATAAACTAAAATTATGATTTAAATTGAAACGATATCAATGTTTTCAAAATTTTATTAAAACAATAATGATATCGTTATGTAGCAAATCACGAAATAACATCGACCTCCATATCGTTTTAATCCAATTTTGACGAGCTTGAAATCGTTCCAATTCAAATAATAACTATAGCTACATAAATATTGTTTTTTTTTCATATAAAACATTAATTATATCGTTCTGGCTAAAAATTGTTATGATTTTAACTAAAACGATATCAATATTTTCATAATTATACTAAAACAATATGAATGTTATTATATTATTGCGTGAGTTTAATATATAATGATATCAATATCGACACATATTGAAGAAAACGATATCTATGTCATTTTAGTTATGATTTGAACATAAATGAATTTAATCTCGTCCAATTTATTGAAATGATGCGGATGTCATTATGTTATTTCATAAGTTTGATATCATAAGTTGTCGTTTTTTAAAAATTGTATGAGAAAAGATCTCCATTAAACGAAGGACGAAAGTTTAGGGTCCGAAACATTAAACCAAAAAATTTCTGGTTGGCATGTGCACCTTTGAGTTATTTATTACCCTAATAGAAAATGGTCCCTTGGACACAGGCGTTGCGGCTCCCTATGTCACATGCGCTGTGCAAGTTTTTATATAACGACTTTCATATCATATTATTGGTATATAACGACTTCAATGTCATTATCAAATCAATAAAGCCGTGTAACTTTTATACTGGAACAACATCAATTTCGTTTTGAGTCTCAAGAGCGATCTAAATATTGTTATGTAAATTAGTTCAATTTTCATATTGGAACGATATTAATATCGTTTTGTGTCTTAGGAATGATTTCAATGTCGTTATATAAATCTATGCATTCTTTACATTGGAATGACATATGCATCAACTATAACAATATAAAAGTCATTTGTCTGTAGTATGAAAAAAAAACACGGCAACGTGAAATGACTTTAATTTTGTTCTAATAGCAAAAAAGCGAGAATAGCACAATTACTGGAAAATCTAATAAATCATTTTATGCTTCGAATAAGTAAAAAATAAAGTTATAAGTTAAGATAATAGTAGAACTTTAAGTTTCACTACTAATTATTTTGGCATTTACAAGTGGAGTGAACATGACCAATTTTCTTATAGTTGGAGCCTTAGACATTATAGGAACAAAAGTTGACATTTCCATTTTGTATAGTATTGTACCGACCTTCAACATGTCTCTAATTTTATCATACAAGTTCACACAAGAAATTGTTTTTGAAACAATAATAAGTGATGTTTTCTCTTTGCCATTCACTGCATATTTTCATTTTCAAACACCTTCAACTGGCTGCTCATATAGTTGATAACAAATTGAATCCATATCACATCCATGATGTCTATAACTACAATTCAACATAAAATTTTTAGAATTTCATCAAATATCAAACTTTTACATTATTGATATCGAGATATATGTTGCTATGGTTCACAAAAAACGATATGTAAGTCGTTTTGGATGGGAAAAATGAAATGTATGTTTCACAGCAGAACAATAAATAGAATAACCAAACATGTGTTTATCAACACATTCACTTCAAAAATAAGGGGTAATAAGAAAAATTGAAAGCAACCCATATCAAAACTCTAATTCAATTATAAAATGAATTCAAAGCCATTATTGAGAAATAATCACCATAAACACAAATCACGACATATGATTTAGAAAAATTGAAAAAGAAAGTAGCCAAAATATTGAAATTTAACATTACCTTCACCTTCTCTTCTTCTTCAAATGCCCATAAAAAAATATTGTAAACTTTGATTACTTACTTCAATCAAGTGAGTGTTTAAAAGAATGATAATAGTAGATTTTAGGGTTTCATGAAGGAGAAAAGCTGATGATAAAAAAGAATAATAATTGCAGAGAGATGTCGACCCGATTATGGAAGAAAGGAAGCCAAAATTAAATTAGGGCTAAATGGAAATTGAAAGGGAAATTAGGACATTGTCTTTTTACATACAATGATATTTTAGTAATTTACAAATTGTATTTTCCTTTTCTTTGTATATTGAGGCTATCTAACTAAAAAAGATAGATTATAGGCTTCTTAAATAAATCTTTGCTTTGACTGGGCCTCCTAAATGAAAGCTCCTAAATTTTCTAACTTATGTTTGAACTAACGTAATTAAGAAAATGAAAAAACCAGCAGTACGTTTATGTGAAAAACATAAAACCCTATAAGAGATCGAGAATATTATCCCCTGAACGTGATGGTGGAGGCAACTTTAATGAAAGGATCTTGTTTGAACTTATCCCTCAAAGAAGAAGAGGAGTTGGCACTACAAGAAGGCCGCCTTCTCGCCAAATCTAGGGAACTAGCAGTTGATGAAGTGGAATGACCTGCACGACTATAGTGCAACAAATTAGGGATTTATTTGACATGATTTTTGAGAAGTTAAAATGAGCTTTGAAGACCTAAAGCTATCTTTAGACTCGTTTGGTTAATTTTATATAAGTGTTTCCTCTAAGAAGAAAAAGCGTGATCAGGAGTTTTTTTCACCGATTTTCACCGATTTTGGGTAGCACCATTTATGAGGAGTTGGGAAAATCAGTCCTTGCTAGTTTTTGGCAACTTTAAACAACCCAAAATCAGTATAATATAATTTTAATAGGTTCTTTCAACCACCAAATCGGCAACTTTTTGTCGTTTCTCATATTCTCTTCTAATTTTACTCTTTATAAAATAATTATTTCTAACTAATATAATTCGCTCAAAACCAACATGTAAATAGAAATATATTAATTAAAAAATTATTAATAAACTAAAAAATTACATTATAGTTAAAAAAACTACTTACTTTTGTGTAAAAATTTGTTTATAAAGTAAAAATATTACTAATAAAATAAAATTTTACTTATAGTATAAAAAGTTACTTATAAGCAAAAAGTGCTTAAAGTATAAAATTAACATTTAATTATAAAATTTACTTTATAAGTAAAAAATTTAAGTAAATATTTAAATTTATTTAACTTTTTAAGTTAAATATTAACAATTAACTTACATGTAAACAAAATTATCTGTAAGTAAAACATCACTTATAAGCAAACAAGAACTTCATACAAGAGTCTATAAACTAATAATTTTACTAAGGAACATATATGTAATTTTTTCTTTCAAAAAGTTTTCAGAAACCAGTGGATAATAAACTCCAAAGTATGGGTTGGATTATTTTAAAAATTACTACTAAAATCACTCAAAATCAGACACTCCATAAACGCTCAAAATCGATACTTTAAAAAATGCTCATAATTGATATCCCAATACTCCCAAGCAAGCTTGCCTTTTATAACTTTACTTCGTGATTATTGGTTGTGGTTCATGGTTTTGTTTGTCGTACTAGAAACATAGTTAGCCGCAACCTTGCTTCATTAACAATACATGTTTTGCGAATGATTAGACTGATTGTATTCATTTATTTGTCCAATGAGGTCGTTGGCTTTCAAAAAAAATATCAGTATAAAATTCTAACGGATTTTGAATAATGAAATGAGCCCTTGTTTGACGATCATTACTTCAAAACTCTTTTTTTTACACACTCATTTTTAACTACACATTCTCCAAAAATCCACTATTCAAAATATTATTTTTATCAAATAATGGCCTCAAAACAGGGGCTGAATTAGGTTGCTGATGATTTGTGGGAATGTCAGTCAAATGTTTTAGATGTTAGAACTTGAGCTATTGTGCAACGTATAAGTATAAAACGAATCACTGGTTATTCTTATAATTGCTTGGTTCTTAATGCACAAGTTCACTTAGACACATTCATCACAGGTTCCTATGCATTGATATGTTCAGTTTCAAAGGCCCAACATGCATTTTTATTTTCTTTCTTTCTTTTTTTTTTTTGGCCTTGGACTCTTTCATTAATTGATAAAAATATTAGCCAGTCACCATATTTTTCAACATAATATTTAAGGAGATGGCTCCATATGTTTTAATCATTATTTGGTTCAAAAGCACTACCGAAGTGTTTCAAAGGTGGGATTATCTTGACGTAGGTTTGCCTCTAGCCTAGATCAACTTAAGTTAAATTATGTCTCTATCGTTCGGCTTAAAAAATAAAATATGAAACTTCATACACCTTCAAGTTTGAGATTTTTTGAGGACCTTATACTCATTTTTCCTAGCATTAAATGGACTAGTAATGACATTATCAATATCTCAAATCAATGTATGTGATCTGTTTAGTACCTAAATGGCCACCAAAATTAGACCGAACCATTTGTAAGGTTATTGTTCCCCTACAATTATGGAATAAGACATCGATTTCTCAATAAGATGCATTTTTTAATTGTATGATGAACCCTCCTGAAAAAACATTGGCTTGCATGTAAACGAGGTGCTCTACCTACTGAACTATAGCCCTTTGTGCTTGTGATATATATGTTATCATGTAAATAATTTTTTGTTGAGACGAATATTCTATGATCCTACATCATCAATATTTGAGTGGTATTGCTTGTATTAGTATTATTCATATATAATATGATATTTTTAATCCATAGATGGCATGGGCTTTATTTGGTTATCATAAATGACCTACATAACTCAGTGGTTAGAGTATTATTTTCTTAAGGCAAGACTCATTGGTTCAAATCCAAAAGGAGGTAGAACTTATTAGATACTGAATTCAATGGAACCTAACAAGTTTTCGACCCACCCTCTTTTATTTTTATTGCTTTTATATCTTATTTATTTATTTTATTTTTGTTGTAGCAAATAAGATTCTGCTCAATTAGATTGACTCGATAGAATCCTATCAAAATAGGCTTAGAAACAGAGCTTCTTTTGATTATTTGGATTCACCAATTAATTAGGAAATCAAGTTGATAGCCTCTACTCTTGTTGCCGCTCATGGAGAGCTAGATTTGTCTCGATTATTTATTTATCTCTTTCCTTCAGCTTTTCTCAAATTAGCTTCCACTAATCCAAGTGTTTGCCAAGCTTCTTGTGGATCAATGCCACTGTCCTTTTTCTACGTCATTTATATAATAGTGATATATTATTGCCTATTCTAGCAAAACCACCCATCAAAGCCATTGCTTGTTATAGTTTATTCTCAAAATCTCTATGTTTTCAGCTGTAGTAATAGGAATATGATTTGGTAATACTCCAATCTGACTACTATTAGTAGATAAAATGATTTATTTCACTTACTAAATCCCAAACAATTCGATTAAAGGTTAGCACATAAAGATTTAAAGTCATTTTTGTAAATTGATCTTCGTTTCTAAGTTCATAGCCTTCACGATAGTTTCATCAATATTACCTACCAAATAAAAGGTCGGTTCAGAATTACCATCTAATTCTTCGGAAAGGATCAATTGAAGCCCTCTTATAGTCTCTACTAGAATAACATATCTCCCTGGAGTACTAGTAAATACTTCTACTACAAAAGAAGGTTGTGATAAGAAACTCTCAATTTTTCGTGCTCTTGCTACAGTTAAACGATCATCTTCGGATAATTCGTCCAACCCAAGGATAACTATAATGTTCTCGAGCTCTTTGTAATGTTGTAAAGTTTCGTAATGTCCCTCACCAACAATCTGGGGTTGAAACATGGTTAACATTAAATCTAAAGATCTACTGCTAGATAGATCCCCTTGGCAACTGATTCTCTGGTAATACCATAGTAGCATCTAAATGTGTAAATATCGTAGCAAGAGTAGGGTCGGTCAAATCATCTACAGGTACATAAACTGATTGAATAGAAGTTATGGACCCTTCTTTGGTAGACGTAATTCTTTCTTGTAATGTACCCATTTTGGTACTTAAGGTAGGTTGATGATCAACAACGGAAGGCATTCTATCTAATAAAGCTGACACTTTGGATCTTGGACGAGATGGAAGATATTATCAATAAATAGAAGTACATTTTGTGAAAATATTCTTCCATAGTTAGGGCAATCAAACCAACTCTCATACAAGATCCGACGATTTATTCATCTGGCTGTAAACTAGAACCACTCTTGATTCTACAATGTTTTCTTCATCAATCACTCCAAATTCTTTCATTTCCATGTAAAGATCACTTTCTTCAGAAGTACTTTTACCCTCTTGGCCAAATACTAATACATTACCATAGACTTTGGCAATATTGTTAATCAATTCCATAATGAATACCATTTTACTAACTCCAGCTCTTCCAAATAGTCTAATTTTTTCTCGACAGCGATAAAAGACTAAAAGATCTACTACTTTAATTCATGTTTTAGAAATAGATAATTTTGTACCTAATTGTAGAAAGGCAGGCACAGATCCACGGACAGGCGACGTTGTACGAGTATCTACAGGATCTAAATTATCAACATGCTCTCCAAGCACGTTAAAAATTCGTCCCAAAGTCGCTCTATTGATCGAAAAACTTAGAAAGGAGCTCATGTGTCAATCACTTACATTCCTCTAATCAGATCATTTGTAGCACTCATAGCTACAATTATAACTCAATTATTTCCTAATAATTGTTGTACCTCACAAATGACATTAATTGTTTGACCAACAGTGTCTCGACCTTTAGCCACCATAGCATTATAATTATTAGGCATCTTACCCAGCGAAAAGGCTACATCTAGTATTGGACCGGTGATTTGGACGATATATCCCAAGGTTTTCTTTCAAGCATGGAAACCCCAAAACCTAAAGTACTAGGATTAATTCTCAAAATAATTTTTTTTTGGGTGAAAATTATTGAATTTAAAATAAAGGTCCGATAGCATAGAGATCAATTATTTTAACAACTGCTGCTTATTCAAGTACTGGGACTGGATAATTATTTTGGGAGTTTGCACTCGATTTCATTGTTACCATTCAATCGAATCCAATTCAATTGTTTACTTATTCATTTACTTGAAATTTTCAAGTTCAATAAGCTAGTTTGAAGATTTCAAACGGATGAATAAGAATTTTGAGAAAGTTTTTCATTTGTCTATAATGATAGACAATCTCATCTATATTATAGAAAATATTCTATGGAATCCGATCCTCAACTCTATTTACATTAGGATTCATTATTTATATATCATTGGTTCTTCATATCGTTTATTTCAGCATATCGATTTACGCTTACACCTAGCCTATAAATATAATTTTTTTTCATTTTCTATACCCTTTCATAGACGAATTCCCTATATGTTCCCATCTACGATTTATGCATACAACATATATCATTGTCAAGAGGAAATTCTTATTAGCTAGGTTAGATATTTCGATTATGAAAAGGTTAAAAAAATTGAGTTGTACTATATATATGAAAGAGTATCATGGTATAATAATCAAACATTCTTATCAGTTAATAATATTAGTATTAGTTGAGACTTCTTGTCAAAATTCTTAATTCATGAGTTACAGGAAGGGGTTTATATCACTACAAACAGAGAGTAAAGGAAGTGTTGGATTCAAAGCGAGTGTTAAAAGAGTACAAAATGACTTATTATATCCTGAATATGAAACCAAAGATATTAATATCTTGGGAGCATTCCATAGCTTTTGAATCGGACAACTCTGTGGATCAATGGACTCACTAGCCTTGATTGTTGCAAAGTGCGATGCTACCATATTGAGCCGTTCTTGGATAAGCAAATCAATATCTATTATACATCTTACCCTTTAGACCATTTTGAAGAAGGTTTTATTACTAACATGTTTACTTCCATTTTAGGTAATGCATTTACATGTTTATTTCCATTTTAGGATATGTATTTACGTTCAAAGCCTTTCGTGCTTTACGCCCGTAGGTAACGTATTTAGGTTCAAAGCCCTTTATACCTTTTTGAAGAAGGTTTTATTACTAATATGTTTACTTCCATTATAGGTAATGTATTTTGGTTAAAAGCCTGCATGCTATACTCTGGAAGATCCGCGAATTCCTCCTATTAGAACTTTCCAAAGCCCATCTTATGGGATCCAAGTTAAGAGAGAGAAATTGAACAAGTATGATCATCCCTTGCTGGCATGTACCACTAAACCAAAATCGGGGTTATCTACTAAAAGCTATGGTAGAGCAGTTCATTTACATGCACCAAACATGCATTGACCAGCCTCCCATAAGAGAACAGGCAATGTACAACCCTTTCCGGCACCCAACCTACACCAGTATGAAGCCTTGTTCTTCCAGATAGCTGCAGAATAAAGTTCATTGTGCATCCATATACCAAGTCATATCATCATAAACAAACCCACCCACTCCACTTAGCCACACACTGAAAGCCATTTCGCGATAGTGATGCAATGTCAAAAGGCGTATAACAACAGCATATCTTGAGCAATAATCTGAAAAAAAATGTAAACGCAAAATCATGGCAGGGCACTCCAACAAAATTTCCCTTCAACATTAAACATCAAATAGTTGTTCGAGTTCTCTGACTTAAATAATCGTTAACAATAACGAACAATATATCTTTTGGTACTATTACAGTTCAATACATCAAGCTAAGTTGTAATAGGAAAGACAAAATCTATTCTGGGTTGCAGCCAAGAAAAGATGGAGTATACAGAACTCTTTACCGTGCAAATACCCAGAGGGAGACTTGGAGACTGCCAGATTTAGAAATAACTATCACCAGCAGGTTCTGCAATCCACCGAAAGCCGTTTAACACAATGAAAATTACAAAACTAACATCTTGTGAAGCCGTGCAATTGAAGATCTGAAAGCTAGATGTTATCAGTTTAATCTCTCCATTATTCACCATAAACCCTAATGTTTGCTCATACTGCTGCGTTAGAACTCCCACTTTTCGTTTGCTTAGCCACATATATTTGTTTCATTTTTGAACCGAGACCAAACTTCTCTGCACCAGAAGACTGGTTCCTTCCCTGGAAACCCATTCTTCGATAGGAACACTCATTCCCTGCATTGTTTCTTTGGGACATCCCACCACCTCTTTGATAAATATAGCCAGAAGAATTACTCTGCCGGGTGGATGAATTCTTCTGAGGAAACGGCTGAGCCTTCAGATAATTAGTGCTCTGGTGCTTACCATTTTTGTCAATGCCATTCTTAAGAATATTAGTCTTGCCAGACTCGGCAGTAGAACTTCCAGAAGAACTTTGATCAATGCCAATCTGGGCAGATGTGCCTGAATTGATGGATCTCAATGTACCAACTAATCCTAGCTCAGCAGGAAACTTAGCAATAGCAGTATCTGCTGCCACAGAAAAAGATGGGTCATTCTCCAATGGTGTTGAAATTCGAGACTCAGAGAACCTATTGAAATTTAATGGTTGGTCAATGGAATGTCCCCGGCCGACTTGAGAAGGCAGTACAACGTCTGCTTGTTGCTGCAATGGTAGTGAGAGAGGAAGAGAGTGAAGGGGTGATGCAGGAAGATGTGGCCAGCGAACTTGGAAAGATAGGTCCGGCGCAGACTGAAAAGAAGTTTAAGACAGTTCCAAATAATCAGATATTGCATTTTTTTTAAAGATACTGGATAAGAGCTGCTCGAAGCCAATAACAAAAATCAACAAATCCTGCAGTATTCTCCTTATCTACTAAGTCATTCTACAATAGCTGATAAAAGCAAACGCGAAATGAACCATAGCTTCTGGTAAATCAGAATTTTCCACCTAAGAATTGAAAGTTCCGATTTTTTTGTCACAAGCAATCAAGTCATCATATACACAATTTGATTTTTGGTCATCTTGATGATATTGGAGGCACAAGGTATAAAGCATATTTGTCTCAAAGGGTGACCGTGTTAGGTTATTTAGGTTTGATTAATAATGATGGACAGACATTAGGAGAATGTAGCGCATAGGCTAGAGCAGGTTTTATAGATTGTAGATAATATATCGATATTCTCATCACAGAAACATCCATGTAAGGTCAACAGCAATATTAGAACCAATTATGCACGGTAACGAGCATTGGGCAGTTGAAAGGACCAGAATGTAGAGCAGTGGTGATGAGAATATTAAGATTAAGATTAACATGTGATCATATTAAAATAGATTAAATATAAAATCAGATTACATGCCCACAAGTAGAAATGACACATTGAGGCCAAATTAATTGGGTGGTTGGAACATCTCTTTCATAAACCTAAAGAAAATATCATTCATAAGAGAGAGACAATTAAAGTAGAATATGTAAAAGGAGTGATTAGAGTACAATTAGCATATAAATTTGCAAGAACTATATCACGTTGGATATTCCAGTAAGTGTAACTATAGATCAATGCAGTGAAAAATGTGATTCATGCAGAAGACTCCAAATTTATCGGGAATAAGGCTTAATTTATTGTTAAAACTAATCAAGAATGTAAACAGAATAAGACAGGAAGTGAAGAAAGAGAATGACAAGAGACTTGCAATACCATAACCAACTTCAATAGCATTATATGATCTACACAAGGCAAAAAATATTTTACCTGGAATGGAGATGCATCAAACATAGGCAAAGGGGAGGCAATGGGCAAGAGAGGTGATCCAGGGGCAAGATGCTGAACAGGAGCAGCCATGTTGGAAGCATTTCGTTGTGTGGACGTAGTATTCATACCACTCATCTCTCCCTCACCAACATGCATGGCTGAAGATGTTGGATTTTGTTTCCAATCAGATTGCTTACTGGAAGGGATATAAGTGGTACCCATAAAACTCAAACCAACCTGTCCGTATTGTCCCACTGGAGCAAAATGGTTATAGACAACCATATGTGGAGGCCCCTGCAATCCAGGAATACCACCAGGAGGACTAATGAAAGGACCAGTATATCCAGCTGGCGGACCATAAATTGAGTCCAGGCTAGAATGACATTGTTGCCAGGTACCAGGAGGTCCCGAACTTGATGCTGTACTATTCTGAGGTTGTGATTGTGTGCCAGAAGAATTTTCGCATGGACCAAATGCAAAGATTGGACCCCCCAACATCGGATTCATTTCATAGAAGGGGAAGTGCGAAGGTGGACCTGCAGGAAATCGAGAAAGCATCTGAGGCGTAGAACTCGGTGAACTTGACATCGGTGGCCATAAGGAGATAGGAGTTGTCTCAACAGAAAGATCAGCAGGAAGAGATACGCTTAATGATTCTTCACATCGTGAATGATTTACCAATTGCTGATCTTCTGATACGGCTGCAATAAATTCAAACAGTCAAATGAACTTGCCAATGAAAAGGTAAAGGCTGCTGGGTCAAAATAGGGGAAGAAACTTCAAACCTACCTGCTATAATTCCACCAATGTCAGAGCCTCTGAAGTTTTTGGCATCTGAGAAACCAACAGAACCTAACCCATGGGCAACAATCTCATCACTACTGATGGCTGCAACAGCGATTGCAGAAGCAGCTGCTTCAGCTTCTGCCTCACTATCTTGTAGAGTAACACAAGAGTCACTGGGGTGTTTCTCCTTTTCATAGAAAAGAGAATTATCTTTCTCAGCAGCAGAAAGATTGCGGGACATTTGTATGTCAGGTCGATTGGACCCCGGAGCCCCAATCCCATGTGAAACAACACGACCACTTGGAGGAAGGACTGTTGGAGAGGTAACAGCACCTGTTAGATAAATAAAAGAGTCAGAAATTTATCAATAGAAATCAGAGTAGCAACTTAATTACAGTATAATGAATAGTACCGAATTGAATTTTCTCTCCAGCAAGCAGGGAATTGATTGGACTTGCACCGGAAGAAAGAGACTTATCCTTTGTTAACACGGATGATGAAGGCAAGACAGAATCACTAACAGTGCTGGAATGGCATTCAACAGAAATCTCTGAATCATATCGAGCAGGCTTCATAGCCTCCTCAAGTTGAGTCTGGGTCAAGGCCATAACCTGCCAGATATAAAATTCATCAGCAGAAGCATTTACAATGCACAGAAATAGTCCAATTGGTTTCAAGAATTTTTCAGTGGTGACAAGAGACAAAGGAAATATGGATCTCATTTAATATGGAAGTGGGTTGAGGTTCGTAAAAGAAACTGGGATTGTAATGCCGAAAAAGGAGCTCAAGTAGAATAAATAAAATCAACATGGATTAGTCTCGCAAGACACAGAACATCTGGGAGACTAAGGTATCAGGTTGTATGTGAGTGAGGATTGACAACCACATATTCAGGAGCTAATCACACGGAACGTCTCATAGAACGAAACTAATAGAGCAGACCTCTTAGCACTGCTATTCATTACTCTTAAGAATCACTAAATTTTCCTAGGAACAAACTCTTCCATGATTGAGAAATTAACAAATATGAAATCCAACAACTAATATCAGTTTGTTAAAAATTCTTTCTGGTGCTAATATATAAAATCACGTCTTTCAGGGAAAATGGTACTATATAAAATGCTAATGAATGAAGAATTACTTGGAAATGAGATTGGATAGAAGATGAAATAATGGAAGTGATAATATTCATATATAAGATTCCAATGGAAATGGCATATAATGATTATGATTTGATAAAATCAGGACATCTGAGAGAAAAGTACTAAATTCAACATAATTTTAGTTCAAAAAGATATTAAAAACCTTTTAAAGACATAGTTTGGGTTACGCATATATTTTTTTTTCATTTAAGAGCTAAGATATGCTGTAGTAATGATCCCCCCTATTGTTCTTCCATCTCGAGTCAATGACCAAGATATTGTGAATGAAATAAAGAAGTGTACTCTTCTATATCATGAAGATTGTGAACAGAATTATTGAAATCGAACTGCGAAAATAGTTGGAAGTCACAGATAAAATTCCCATTATAGAAAATATTTATTAATAGCTCTAATGATAGATATTTTTTGCATCTTCTAAGTATCTACTAGAAGTTGAAAGTAAATGTGAGTAATTGGAAGCATTCTCCCATAAGCTAATAATCACCAGCTACAATTAACCCATATTAAACAGAATAATTGTTAAGCATACCTGTCGATTAAGTCCTGCAGTGCTCCAAGTACTCGCAGCCAACTGGAAATTATCCAAAACCTTATTTTTGTTCTCAAACATTTTCGCAGTCTCCAGGTCATTTCCACTTTTATTAGAAACAACAGAAACCAATTCTGTCTGGACAGATCTGCAAAAATATAGAAGCATACACATTAAGAATACTTCTAATAAGTGTCACAAGCAAACTTTCTATTGAATGACAGGTACGTGATAGCATGAGATGGTGTCTCAGACAGAGTTTCGGCATTCAGAGCAGGAGTGCCAATTGGAGCCAGTGGTTGGGAAACTTCAGTGGTTCCTGCAGCTACTTCGTTGTCACTCAAGCTTTTTCCCTCTGAAGCAACAAAATCCAAGGGAGAGTTGGTTGATGATTGTCTAGCCAGTGGTGTAGAAAGCTTATTAGGACTTGTTGAGACCACTACACTTTGTCTAGGAGCACGAGATTTAGGCAGTAGCTGAGATGAGAGAGAAAATGTAATTAAGGAATTGCAAATATCAGAAATTTGCCAAATGAGAAAATATATGAAAGAGAACAATAATTTTCTAAAGCATCAATACCTTTGTGACCCTTGATTTTGCTTTGATTTCTCTTTCCCTCTGCTCACGTCGATCGATCAACATTTGCCTTTTGGATCTCACCTCAATAAAGTCATCTTCATCACTGGGAGCTTCTATGCCAGGTTGTGTATAAACACGAACAACACCACTTTGCAAGGGAGCATCAACGTCCTCCTCAGAAGCATTTCTCTTGAAATTTGACTTCCCAGGGGGAGGATTACTCTGCTTCTTCATTGACATATCTTTTACACTTTCCTTTCCTATTCTGTAACTGGAATTCAACTCCTGAGAACTAGTATTTCCAGACACTGAGCTCTCTGGTTCAACTCTCTGATTCGATGGTCTATTAGAGATTGTACCTCTCTTAGAACCACCTCTCGCAATAATTCCCACAGCTCTTGATTTGTAATTTGACTGATCAACTGAGCCTCTGTTATTAACAGTAGCTACAGGTTCTTGGTTCAATTCATTCTCTCGCGCTCGAATTTCAGTTTGCTGAACAGTTCGTCGAGGTTTCCTCTGAAACCCACTTGAATCTGTATTAGTATCAGGAGCCAGAAAAGAAGATCTGGCATTGGAATTTTTTACTGCATAGGCATACCGTCTCCCTCTGCTACCTCCTATGCCTTGATGTCTTGTTCTACTAAAAATTTTCTCACCAGAAACATACTTCGATGATGGTTTTACATGCTGCAACTGACTTACAGACCCATTCTCCTTTGATGATGACAAGTAATTGTTCGAAACAGAATCACGTCGTCCTTTCTCTACTGATGGAGAAACAGATTCTAACTTGATCTTATCATCACAGGCACCAGAAACCACAGAACTAATTGAATGAGAAAGAAAGTCACCTTCTGAACTGTCTTCTGCCAAAACCGAACCTAATTCCCCGGGAAGGTTCCCACGAGATTGCTCTGGCTGTCCAGACACCAAACTAGACTGCTTATTTACCCCGAGAGAGGTCACCTCAACTTTTACTGCATGTCGTGGAGCATCTTCAGCAGGTTGGTTAGGCACAGAGCCTCCAACATTCTGTTTCAGATTATAATGGGCCTGCATGTTGGGCTGGACAAAGGACATTGATTGGTGGGGCATGGGCAAAATTCCCTGGGAGATAGGAGATGCATAACGCAGCTGACCGAATTGGAAGATAGGAGGTTGTGAAGGATGCAAATGTGTAAGAGATGGACCAACAGGAGGATGAATGTGGAGGGGCATTTGTATTGAACCAATCTGAATAGCAGGGATTGGAGATGGTATAAGAGATGGACCAGAGAACAGCCCAAATTGAAGCTTAACAGGTACTTCAGCCTGAGTCCCAGCAGACGCCACAGATGACAAATTGATCTCACCAGCAGCAGATGTAACATCACCTGAAGCTGAGATGGGTTGTTGAGCAGGTAAACCGGAGTTAACTGAGGCATCGACATACAAAAAATCTGATGTGTCCAAGGCATAAGGAGCATTGATAGGTTGAACGGTAGCCGCTGGCAACACCTTATCAGTTTCCTGGACCTTCCGAGAGAAGCTATCTTTGCTTGTCCCAAAGGAATCATCTGCAGGAAGAAAGCTTTGTTCATCATCTGGAACCCTATCGATAGCTCCTTGTTCCTCCACAATATGAACATGATTGCCAGAAATTCCAAATGTTCTTTCTTTGGTCCCTGAATTTCTTGCAAAATCGTCACTTGGTATTACAACTTCAACGCCATCATCAAAGCCTAAGACAACATTGTCCAAAATATGAGAAGAATCCCTTTCCTCGAGATGCAAATCTTCAATTTTTGGATCCAGATCAAGATTCCTGTCATATCCTCCACGCACTTCATCCTCATCCTGATAACCATCTTCATCCTCATCATATTCCTCTTGCTGCTGCAATTCATCATCATTTTCAGGACTCCACTCCTCATCCTCACCAGCAGAAGTAGAACTTGGTGCTATTAGCATGGTATCATTTCCAGAACGATCATTCAAGATAACAGAATCAATTGCAGATAGCTGATTCTTTTTTCCTTCTGCTCCTATGGATATCACAGGAGAATCTCCAGATTCATCCAATTCATCATTGGAGAGATGAGGCGGAGAGTTGGGGGGACTTGAAACAGATAGTGAAGATTGTGAGTCACATCTTGATGAAATGTCCTTCAATTTCTGGTCTTCATTAGGGGTGTTTTCTTGCCGCAGTTCGACAAGGCTGGATGCTTCAAGGGCTTCCTGGTTACCCCCATAATAACCTGTCTGCCTAGTGGATTCACTTCTTGCTCTGTAAGCATAATGGATGCCATTATCTAGGACAGCAGATGGACCAGGATGCTCATTCACACCCCTAAAAGTTCTTTGAGAGGAAGCAAGTGGAGGGGGGAGGACGCGAGGCTGCTTCATGGAATGACGTGACCTCCCATATGGATAAAGCTCATCTGCCTCAGAATTCATATACAGTTGCTCTGGGTAAGGTGAGCGAGTACTACTACGAGAATGGCCCTGTCCCAATCCATTATCACCATATTTATCTGCAAGATTGTCATGAAAATTGGAATTGATTTCCCTGTTTTTGCTGTACAAGTCAACATCCCCTGGCAAGTTCCACCTATGGTCCTTCTGATGTCCAAAGTCATCAAAGAAAGGGTCTTGACTGCCTGCTTTGGAATGAGCCCTAGAATTCATGTATCCAGATCCACCATGGAAATCTTTCCTAGGTACTGTCCTGCCACCACCAAATGTATCTCTTCTTGGACTGTTACGACCAATCTCCTGGTCCTGTGCTGGGAAGGGCAAGGTACTCACATTTTCAAACATATCCATTTTCCATGAATTGACACTTTTTCCTCTGTCAGAAAAGCTTGAAGCAACTTCTTCAGGAGGGTAAGGCGTAGAACTGATATCAGGTCTGTCGTAAGCAGATGAATCAAACAATTCTGTTGTCATCGTCTTATCCCCCATTCTATCACTGTCTTCCCAGTTGTCCAAATCAACAGTCCTAGAGCTATCTTTTTCCTTCACCCCAGCATCCACTTTATCATCCACAATCACATTAGACGTAGAAGTGTCAACATTTGAAGTTTCACTCTGTCTCTTGGCCATTCTAGCCTCCAACTCCAAAAGCTTTTCTTTGGCAGCTTGCTTCCTCCTCTCTTCCTCCATAAGAGTTCTCTTCTTCTCCTCTTCCCTGGCAAGTCTTTGCTCTTCGGCTTTTCGTATAGCCTCCAGTCTCTCCTGTTCTTCTCTCCAAGCAGCTTCACGAGCTTCCTTCTCTAACCTTCGCTGCCTTTCTTCCTCTTCCCTGATTCTTCTCAGTCTCTCCTCTTCTTCTCTTCGAGCTTGTTCCAAAGCTCTTTCTTGTTCTTCAATAATCCTCTGCCTCTCAAGTTCTTGCATCTTCTGAACTCTTTCAAGTTCTGCCTCAAAAGATTCCCTAACAGGATCGTGAAAATCAGTCGGCTTAGCAACATCCTTCTTCCTCTTAATTGCACCAACAAGATCCCTGGAAAAGAGCTCCCTTTCATCGAAACCTGTAGTACCGAAGTCGTTGGAGAAGGGATCCTCTGTAAACAGTCTATCTCCTTTGGAAAAAGCATGTTTCTCCCTGCCCAAAGTTAGTTTGACATCAATCACAGGAGGAACTTTCCCACTAGAAGCAAACGGAGATTTAGCTAATGCATTATTCCGAAAATTATCACCCCTATATCTGTTGGATTGTTCGGCACCATAACGATCTCGATTATTACGCTCAGCCCCTCGATTATTAATTAATTCCATTGAATTGTTAGATTGCTGCCTCACTTCTGGAACATGTACCACATCCTTCCTTCCAAATGAAGAATCACGATTAACCATCACACTACCATCTCTACCAGTGTCACCAAAATGTGGTGTAATGCACTTATTGTCCTTCACATCATTGTTAAGTCCATCAGTCCTTGCACCACCAACATATCGGTCATTTCCAACCTCTTGAGAATTTAATCCATTTTTAGGAAGTGGTGAGGTTCTCCACTTGTTGACTTCCCTGCCTTCCCTACTAGTTGTTCTCAAATCTCTGTTATACAGGTCCGGTTTAAAGACTTCACTGGAAAGTACATTTCCAGCTTTATTGTCTCGTTGACTCCAATGATTTTGATTACGAACTGGCTTCTGCATTAAAACACTGGGCCTGGGCAAGTCAAAATCCCTATCCCAATAATGTTCAACTTTTGAACCCCCAACTTCTCTTCCCCGTTCTGCAAACTCATGGCCAGTGTCACGCTCATCATCAGCCCAATCAGATCTTGGATTAAACTGAACCAGTGGCAGTGGACCAGGAAAGTAATCATCCTGCTTCCGAGCGTGATCTGCCATTCGCAAACTGCCCATCCTATGACCTTCTCCACCATTCTCCAACGAACTATTTACAACAGTACTGCGTGAAGACTGCCCCTGTTGCCGAATATCAGCTAGCAGACTTGAATGGTAACTGTCCCTCTTGTCCTCAGATGTTTCCTCACTCACTGCCTGCTTCTGTCTTTGGTTCAAAGCATCCTTCTGTTTCTGTGATGTGCCTGATGAAACAGGCCTTGCAGCCTGCAAAGAAGGGAAATCCTCACCTCTCAAGACTGTGATTTTCTCTGCTGAAGGCGGGAATGCCCCAGGATAACCGGAACGCACAACTCGAAACTCATCAGATTGAGCTGATATTGGCAAATAAGAACCACTGCCACGACTTAATCCATCAGTAGCATTCATTCCATCAGCTCCATGAACATCAGCACTGCTCTCATTCTTCTCTGATGAAGCAGTAGCTGCGACTGGCTTGGTCCAGCCCAAACCTGACGAAGTGGGCCTTGGCCCATTTCCAGGACCGATGCCACCACCCAGCCCTCCGCCTGGCCCTGACAAGTCAAATCTTTCGTGTTCTTTTCTCAAGGAGGGTAAATTCAAGGGGGGTGGAACAGAGAGTTTTGGACCAGCCTTCTGTGTGCCCCTATTCCTTGACAACAATACCATTCCCGTACCACCACTCCCAGGGCGCCCCCGAGCCCCAGTGCCACCCTGCCCATAAGAACTACTGCTGCCACTAAAAGCTGAATGATGAGTATAATGAGAAGGCTGGTGCTGCTGCCCATAAGACTTGTTCAGATTCGCAGACACAAACTTGGCACCAGAGTTGGCCATCCCCAAACCGGACCCGTAACCTGAACTGACCTTACGAATCTCAACCCACACCAGCGCATCAAAACCCTAAGCCAAATTTTTTCCCTCTCTCCTCCACAATAAAAAAATAATCAGCACTCGCCCCAGGAGATCTTACTGTAAATATATTTTGCAAAAAAACTTAATTATAATCAAATACAGGATTCTCATAATAATAATAATACACTTCAGAAAAATAAATCAATTTAACCAAAACATATTATTAGAACTAAAAATTGAATAATAGGGAGGGAAAAAGAGTGTTATCAGTCTAATTAGGGTTTGTTGTTGGATGAATGGAGAAAACAGGGGATCAAGTAAGAAACAAAGATGCGTGGATGAAGAAGAATCAGAAGCGTACCTTTAATGGAGTAGATAGAGGACAGCGGTGTACTCTTCGGGCGCCGCGTAGAGAGAGAAAGTACTTCTGCGTTAGATAAAGAGACGAAGATACGTATATAGAGATAGAGTCAGGTTTTCTGTTTGCATATATACAGAGAGCTACGGAAGTACAAGAGGAAAAGAAGGAATTCAATTTGTCCATCTTTCAGTTTTATACCCCTGTATTTTTGTATATTTTCATATTGCCCCATAAAGTTACGTGATATATTAAGAGAGTGTTTGGTGGAGGGTTAAATTTATTTATTATTATTATTTTTTTTTTTTGTAGATTGTAATAGAAGTTTTTGAAATGTGTTGTTGAAAAGTTATGAAACCCACAAAAGATGTGGTTAATATTGATTGTGTAACTTTAATTTAGATTAAAATCAAAATTTTATCCATAACAAACAGGCTCTAACATTTTCCCTTTATAACGATTGGTCATTAAGCAAAGTAAAAATGTTAAATGGTCGAATACAACAGTGTGATATTTTTTATGTAATAAAAAATTCTTCAATTTTTATTATAATTAGGTCATATTAAAATTTAAAGTACTATTTTAAATACACCAACTAAAAATATCAAACTTAATTATTCAACAGCTAATAATATTTTTAAAATAACTATTAGCACTAAATTGTCAATTTTTTTTTTTTTTTTTAAAAGAGACTCGAGTGAGGAGGAGCTTCAATAACTTCAAGTAACTTTTCTTTAACCATTACTTCATCATACTAATGAATGGGATTCTCCGTGACAAATTTTGTATTTGAACGACAACTTATTCTAAATGATAATGAAATGCCCTTCTTTCTCGATGATGTACTAAATTAGTACATTATGAAGAACACAAGATGCAAAGCAAAACCTCCTTAATTTAGAGTAAATTACGACCATCGTTTCCCATTGTTGGACTTCATTGCAATCTCATCTTCAAAAAGTGTTGGTAATTTTTAAGACGTCACTAATCAAACCTTATTGAGTAATATTGATAATTGAAAAGTGAAAGACAAGTTTTTTATGCAATAATCTGATCAATTTTAATGGAATCAATAGATACAAAAATTGTTTATATGATAAGAAAGAGATTATTATTCATAAGGACAATAAATGGAGGAATTAATATCTAGAAAATTATGTTAATGCTTCACAAAGAAATCTTAATTAATAGGCTAAAACAAATTACCAAAAAAAAAAAAAAAAAATCAAAAAAAATAAATAAATAAATAAAAATCTAAGAAGCAAACATATGATGATTTATGCATTTCAAAATCTGTACTTCATACACAATCATAGTTAAGTTACAATTTAAAGTATCGTGAAGCTTGCACATTCTTACTAAGCTCAAACTTCATGGAAGAGTTTTCATACAAAAGTATTGCTTCAAAATAAAACAAAGTTACAAGCAAAAAGCATCGTGAAGTTTTTGTGATCAATGCTACTAAATAAAACAAAGTTGTTCAAAGGTGGTTGTAGCGGAATCATTTAGATGGAGATGGCAAAATGAGCAAATCCAACTTTTAGGTTGTAGCATTGATGTTGTCTTCAAATAAGTATGACGATAATTAGTCGAGTTTTCCTTTCGCTGTCACTTGATCATCTTCGGAGTTAGAGGTAGCAAGTTTTTCCTCAACCTTTATATTGGAAAGTACTGGCTCACTCGAAGCTTGGAACAATGTTCGTTTTGCAGATGGTGGTGACATTTCGTTTTTGTCACAACTCTTCTTTACCTCAGCAAAACACAGAAAACCTTTGTCTTTCTCACTTGGTTGTTCTGCTTTATTAGTAATAGTAGGGAATGCATTGTGGACAAATATAATTTCATACTTGTATTCAATAGTGTGACCTTGACATAAAAAGAAATGTGTTCTTCTTCAAGATCCATTTGAACAAATTCATTACTGTTTGGATCATTTCCTTGTTGAAATTGAGGGTGCACAATTACTATTTCTATGTATGAGTGATTAAAGGTGAAGGGGTTAGGGCATGATATATGCACTAACTAATTTACAATGCTTCATCAAACTCTCGACACTATGCTTCAATAGTGTCTCAGTAGGGTTTCCAATCGCACTTGCACTTATTATTCCACTGGTATCTTCTAATCGTAAATTGGCTTTTGCCCTATGATAATGGAGATTGAGTTAATTATCATTATCATTAAGAAGAAAGATTGAAATAAAAGATGACATTACATCCTTATAAGTGTTATCTATTGGAAAGGAGTGTTACCTAGGGATAGCTTTTACAGTAGGATATTTGCAGTAAATACATGGGAAAGTCTCACCAAAATCCGCATGGTTGACCTTGTTGCAATTGCTACAAGATATATACCAGAAAGTTTGCCTCGTTGCTTTAATTGTTGCTTTAGCTTTTATCCAAAAGTATTTACGTTGTTTAAACAGTCAATTTGAACATAAAGAAGTAACAAACTACATCTATATACAATAGAAGAAATATACATTATTTTCACTGTGAAGTCAAAAAAATTACCCCTGGTAGCCGACCTTCTATATTTTGTATCTGCGTAAATTTCTTGTGGTTTGGAAGAGACAATTTTGTTGGTGTGACCGTAAGATATGGTTTCTCCAATGTGATTTCATTCAATTGTTCATTATGTGTTTCGACCCTTGCAATGTACAATTCGATTATTAT
>NC_036243.1:11509581-11542134 GCF_002742605.1 Olea europaea var. sylvestris | reverse complement strand
TCTGCCATTTAATTGCATTAATTATATATAAAAGTATTTATGTCCAAAGTTGATTGGACCTAGGGCATAATACTTACAGAAGGCACTATTTATTTTTGGACGACAATTTGAGGCTTGCATTTAAGACTAGACATTGGTTGTTGCTTGTATAGATTCACGACTTTTTACAGACAATAATAAGCTATATAGTATGGTGTAGAACTATTACAGTTAAAAGATGAAACTTTCAACCGATTTGCAAAGATAACAGGCTTCTTGGTGATGTTGTCTGCAAGAAAAACACATTTTTTTCAACATAGCTATCTCACATTGTTAAGATGATTGTGTGGAAGCTTTTACCAATTAGTAAAATGTCTTGCACGTATATTTGGTTTCCAGCTTGTAGTTGAATAAGTCATTTTGGACACATGTAGATAGCAACTGCAAGTATGCCTATATAGATATTATATGTAATATCATTAGATAAAGTAATAGCGAACATGAGTGAAAGCAAATATGAATGTACTGAAGTAAAAAATCTGAGATATAGGTATGAAAAATGTATAGAAAGAATCTATTAGAAGATACTTGTATCGTTGTTGCAAATTCATATGCTTTTCTAGTTCATCAAATGGAGTAAATGTGTGTTGAAAGCAGGAATTCGATGTTATTCTCATTGACTTCTTGAATTCATGTTTTTCCAGAAATTGTCCACTGCACATTACCATTTGAAGCTCTATATTAAGGTTTTGTCTCCTCAACGAGAACATTTGAAATGATGTATGTCTTGCTCAATAAGAGTTGATCTTCGAAGGCAATAATGTTTCCATCATACAGACTTGTATGCACTTTGTTTCCCTATGGCAGGTAAAAATGGGAAGGTAAGAACACTTGTTCATAAAGTAATGTTTACTTTGGAAAAAATTAAGGACCATAGATTGTATTGCTTTATTTAAAGCTATTTAACTCAAGATCCATTAGCACCATGTTTTGATATCTACTATTACTGTGTTTTGCTTGCTTTGGGGCCAATTTCTCCTCAACTATTACCTTAGCTTGCCAATTCTTTTGATTTGGACTGATTTCTCGTATCAACTTATAGTTGCTTGTCATTTTTTGAGTCTGGAAGAAAGATTAAAGGATTAAAAAAGAGATATTAAAGTATCATTGAATGAACTAATGTGTAAAAGATATGCATATTTATTTACTTACTAGAGAAAATGAAGTGGTTGATGGCCCTTTTTCTTCTTTCAAGTAAAGAAGCAAAAAATCTATTTTTTGTTGTTTTAAATATGTTTTGAGGTTTGGAAAGAGCAAAGATCGGTATATATAGATGTGTTTTGCTTTTGCCCCCCAGGGCACATCCAAGTTGGCGAAACAATCACATTGGGGGGCTTTGGAACCAAGTGTGGGGAGTTCGATTCCTGGTTGGAGCAGCCAAGTGATGTAATAACCAGAGTAAGGGTTGGAGCAGCTTGGTGATGTAATAACCATGGAGGAGGGTCCATTTGGGGAAGGAGTAAAAGCCATGTGGGAACTTGAGAATCAACAAGGGCACAACCTGCGATTTACCTCCACTAGTCACTGAGGGACCGGGAGCTAGAGGTCCAGGATTTAGTCCGGCTAAGCTGGGACACCTGGGTTATAAATAAAAAAAAAAAAATGTGTTTTGCTTTTCTTTTTTCTCTTGAGAAGCAATATTTTGCGTGCTGTAATAGTAGGGGAAAGCTAAAGTAAACTTTTTTCAGGAAAATACAGGTAATATTTCCAAAAAGTAAAGCAAACAGTAACAGAAATATGTGTACTCAAATCATAGTGCAAAAGTATTCTGACAATCATTTCTACAAATGTGGTTGCTCAGATATGCATTATTTCTTTTTGCATACTTTTCTGCAATATGTAACTAAATTGAAATTTGTGAACAGACACTTGGATATTTAGAGAGTCTAGCCATAATGGTCATAAATGTCAAGACTTCCATTTAAATGTATCAAAAATATATTTACTAATACATGGCCACCTTAATTATGTTACTTCTTATCAGTTACTATCTTGATCCCACTTTAAGTGAGATGCAATGCAATTTTTTTCCTTCTACCATAAACAATACACGGGCGTATTCACATGGAAACATAAGAATAGTAAAAAATTCACGAAAGAACTAGTAGCTGATTTAAATTAATTTAAATTCAAACAGGATTGTTATAGTTCATAGAAATATTCAACAAAATACTTACTTCAAAGAGTTATACAAAGAGAGACTTAGGGTTGCAACTGATTTGAAATGGTACCATGCAAATTTAGGCGTACTTTGACCTTCAATTTTGCCTTTTAACCTTCTGTGGATTTGAAGGGTCCAATCTATAACTTCGATAGGAAAATAACAGAAATATTGAGATTTAACAATGAACGACAGTATATTCATAGACATAACTGACTAAAAGTACGGCATGATGACAAAACACTATTAAGTACTTATTACCTTCTAGACGTTCACTTGATTTTCAAGTGCGCTTTTACGTTATAAACTCATGATCACTTTTCCACTATGTGCATCTCCACAAGATTTTGGTTTTACTTATCTTCAATGTGTTGAGTTTCGAAGGTCTAAGAAATAGCAAAAACAACAAAAGAAGACTTTAAGTTCTAAAGTTATAAAAAGAGACTTATTGCCAAGCCAACAATAGTCTCTTAATTTTAAAAAAAAAAAAAGAAAAAGGAATGTTTTCCAGATAAATGCATCCATTTCATAGCAAATAAACAAATATGGAAAAACATTAATCAATCAAAGGAGGTGGAAATGAAACTCATAATAGACTTTATGTCATCTAAATGTTGAAAGGTACCTTATACAATCTATTCTCCCAAATATTAGAGAGAGTTCTAATGTAAGATATAATATAGAGATGTTGGCCATGTGACGCACAACATTGTTGCTTGGCAGAAAAACAATTTTCAAAATATTCCAGACAGTATGATTTCTTCCAAGATTTATGGCATTTTATAGTGTGTCTGAATATATATGATATCAATTTATAGGATAAATGCTAGCATAGGTCATCATCGGAACTGACATAAAATCATTCAAAAATGAACATAACGAGAATGAGAAATGGATAAATCACTCCATATTTGACCTATAGAGAATTCATAGTTGATAGTTCGACAGAGAAGACATCAACGTACAGGCATTAATCCATTTACACTGATGATCAAAGAGAACAAAACAACATGAAAACCCACAATTGAAAATATAATTTACCGGGACTTAATTTATATATTCTTACCATGTGGAGGGATCTTATTCCTACCGTGTTCCACAAATGTTCTGTCATCTATGATAATAGCAAATATCCATTGCTTTCCACAAAATTAGATGTTTGTAACCATATTTTCTAATTCCATAACCATATCAATATGTGTTAGTTTGCATGTAGAGAGTCATATAAAAACGAAAGAGTGTGGTAAATATGGATTACTTGCTTAAGAAAGTTTGCCAACCTTTACGCTTAAAACTTCTCTTCAATTAGCTCTCTTTTAACTTCACTGCTAAAGCTTCGACCTAGAGAACTGAACAATCCAAAGTGAAATAAGTAAAATTGTAATGTGTCTTTGTTTTCAAAAGGTTGCAAAGAGGCAAATGATATTGAACAAGGTAGGAGAAAGTGCTAAATGAATATTCAATATACATTGTGTCCAAAAGAATGAAATAAGTTAAAATGTAATGTATTCTTGGGTTTTCCCGAGTAATATTGCCCATAGATACATGTAAAACATATTCACAGTGGAAAAGGATTTTTAAATAGCTCATATAATGAACATTTGGCACTAAGTTAAGTAAATTTAGTTAAATTCAATTTTAAAAATTTGGTTTCTCATCTTTTGCTAATCCATGTTTTAATCCAGAGGAATTACATTACTACGAGAGCCCTACCTTCTCAACGGACTTAATTTCAACTCAAATTCTCAATGCTCAACACAACCCTATTATTTTTTAGTTTCCATTTGATGATTTTTAATTCAATCTCCAAAAACAAAACAAGAGGACAACAAATCAAACTTTGAATAGAAGAATCCTGAAAACGAATAATATAGAAGAAGAATTTTTCAACCTTTGCATCAAAGTAAAGACATCATTAATAAATTCATTCCCACTCCTTAAAAAATATAATCATCCCAACTTTTCACTACTAATTCCTTCCCCAGACCTTGGACATCGAGTAATATCACCTTTCCATTGCCATCCCTAATAAATAAGTAAGAAACATGAAAATATTATATTCTACAAACAACTAATAAGGCCCATCTCTCTCCTCCACAAGCTTTACAATTTCATCACCACAATTAAAACACGAACAATAATTTCCCTGTTACTTTTTTGTGTGAGAGCTAGACGTGAATTTTTTGTCGTCTTGAAGTAGGTTTTTTCCATAGCAAAAACAACAAAAGAAGACTTTAAGTTCTAAAGTTATAAAAAGAGACTTATTGCCAAGCCAACAATAGTCTCTTAATTTTAAAAAAAAAAAAAGAAAAAGGAATGTTTTCCAGATAAATGCATCCATTTCATAGCAAATAAACAAATATGGAAAAACATTAATCAATCAAAGGAGGTGGAAATGAAACTCATAATAGACTTTATGTCATCTAAATGTTGAAAGGTACCTTATACAATCTATTCTCCCAAATATTAGAGAGAGTTCTAATGTAAGATATAATATAGAGATGTTGGCCATGTGACGCACAACATTGTTGCTTGGCAGAAAAACAATTTTCAAAATATTCCAGACAGTATGATTTCTTCCAAGATTTATGGCATTTTATAGTGTGTCTGAATATATATGATATCAATTTATAGGATAAATGCTAGCATAGGTCATCATCGGAACTGACATAAAATCATTCAAAAATGAACATAACGAGAATGAGAAATGGATAAATCACTCCATATTTGACCTATAGAGAATTCATAGTTGATAGTTCGACAGAGAAGACATCAACGTACAGGCATTAATCCATTTACACTGATGATCAAAGAGAACAAAACAACATGAAAACCCACAATTGAAAATATAATTTACCGGGACTTAATTTATATATTCTTACCATGTGGAGGGATCTTATTCCTACCGTGTTCCACAAATGTTCTGTCATCTATGATAATAGCAAATATCCATTGCTTTCCACAAAATTAGATGTTTGTAACCATATTTTCTAATTCCATAACCATATCAATATGTGTTAGTTTGCATGTAGAGAGTCATATAAAAACGAAAGAGTGTGGTAAATATGGATTACTTGCTTAAGAAAGTTTGCCAACCTTTACGCTTAAAACTTCTCCTCAATTAGCTCTCTTTTAACTTCACTGCTAAAGCTTCGACCTAGAGAACTGAACAATCCAAAGTGAAATAAGTAAAATTGTAATGTGTCTTTGTTTTCAAAAGGTTGCAAAGAGGCAAATGATATTGAACAAGGTAGGAGAAAGTGCTAAATGAATATTCAATATACATTGTGTCCAAAAGAATGAAATAAGTTAAAATGTAATGTATTCTTGGGTTTTCCCGAGTAATATTGCCAATAGATACATGTAAAACATATTCACAGTGGAAAAGGATTTTTAAATAGCTCATATAATGAACATTTGGCACTAAGTTAAGTAAATTTAGTTAAATTCAATTTTAAAAATTTGGTTTCTCATCTTTTGCTAATCCATGTTTTAATCCAGAGGAATTACATTACTACGAGAGCCCTACCTTCTCAACGGACTTAATTTCAACTCAAATTCTCAATGCTCAACACAACCCTATTATTTTTTAGTTTCCATTTGATGATTTTTAATTCAATCTCCAAAAACAAAACAAGAGGACAACAAATCAAACTTTGAATAGAAGAATCCTGAAAACCAATAATATAGAAGAAGAATTTTTCAACCTTTGCATCAAAGTAAAGACATCATTAATAAATTCATTCCCACTCCTTAGAAAATATAATCATCCCAACTTTTCACTACTAATTCTTTCCCCAAACCTTGGACATTGAGTAATATCACCTTTCCATTGCCACCCCTAATAAATAAGTAAGAAACATGAAAATATTATATTCTACAAACAACTAATAAGGCCCATCTCTCTCCTCCACAAGCTTTACAATTTCATCACTACAATTAAAACACGAACAATAATTTCCCTGTTACTTTTTTGTGTGAGAGATAGACGTGAATTTTATTCTCGTCTTGAAGTAGGTATTTTCAAATGAAAGACAATACTCACATTCCAAAACATTGATTTTACATAGACCATATAACCAAAATATTCAATTTCACGATTTAGGCTTCCCGTATGTCTTTCCCAAATACTTGAATGAATGGCAATGTAGAGGAAGCAAATGAAAGAAATTAAGAAATAATTACTTACAGAAGTAAAAGATAGCTTCATCATAAATATGATAAGCACTCCATAAACTAAAAAGCTAGTGCATACAAAACAACAATACACCCAAATGTTACTGGATTGACAAGATAAGAAATCGACTATTTCCTTCTTCAAATCAAATAAATATTTTCTAGGTTAAAATAGAACAAAAAACAAAAATACAACTATTTCAACCCAAACTACAAATGAGTTGTTTCAAGATTCAACATATGAGGTTTTTAAGATTATTTATACATATAATCACTTAATGTTTGGTTTGATAGATTTTGTGAGCAACACAATTGAAAGCTTAAAAGAAATTAATCAAAATTTAAATGGTAGTTGAATTGCTATTTTCAATATACAAATAATGCAACTAATCAATTTCTATGGTTATTTTTTTATTTTCCCTTTTCAAAGTAAAAACCACACAACTAAATCATGACGATCACATATTTAATCACAAGCAAGCATAATTAATAATAGAAAAACTTGTAAAATAATGCAATAGTACTACACTTCAAACTTTGATTGATTTAATCGATAATTATTTTACTCATTCTAGAATAATAATAATAATAAATATCAACTGAATGCAAATGAGCTGTTGTAGCTATTTATATTATAACCCATACTTCAAACTATAAGTAGTCATACCCACTGCTAGTAGAAAGTTTACCAGCCAAACCTTGCACAATATCAAAAGGCAAAAATTATAACAAAATTAAAAGGAAAACTGACCCCAAAAAAATAGAAACTAAATATATATGGATACGAAACCACAATAGAAGCCAGCAGAAGCACAAAAGCCTGAAGAAACACACATTTGTAGGAATATCTCACTGTTTAATTTGATGAATACGATTGACAGTAACACAACAAGTATTCAAAAAATCACAGCACTAAAACAGAAGTGTTGGAAGATCGACAAGAAACAACGATTTCTATAAAACATACATTTTACACTATTTTGAATATGCACTTAGAAAAGGCAATGAAGACCGTATCAAAGCAAGAATTTCTTAGTAAACGATATTTTTTGTGCATCTACTATGAGTTGTAGATTTTCTGGTGGCTTTATCAAACCTTAATAGATTTACTTGTTTTGGCTCTCAACAAAGCAACATACAATTGTCCGTGGGAAAATACAGGTTCCGGAAGATAAAGCCCGACAAAGTCTAAAGCTTGACCATGATATTTGTTTATTGTCATTGCAAAACAAGGATGAATTGAAAATTGAGTTCTTTTAAAAGGAATTAAAGTTTTATCACTTTCAAGTGGTAAAAATGGAATTCTAGTTAAAAATACTCGCTTTCCACGATATTCTCCAATAGCAATTTCTGCATTAATGTCATTTCTTTAAAATCTTCGACAAATAAGTATTGTTCCATTACATAAACCTTTAGATGTATTAATATTTCGAAGTAACATAACAGGACAATTCAATTTCAATATGAGTTCATGTGGTGGAATACCATTTGGAGTTAGCATATTTAGAAAATCTTATTGGATACTTTATTCGGATTTTTCAATGGCTTCATCAAAGCTATAATATGTAAATACTTTATCGGGAATTTCTTTTAGTAAAATATTGTTTATTTGATTAACATATTCATTTTTCGGTGTCAAAATACTCTATTAATCAAAGCATCTAAATTTTCAACATAATTTTCTATATTTGGAAAAACTACATTAATCAAATGTTTCAGAGATTTAAATTCGCCTTCAAAACATATTGTTTTATCATAGGGAAATTTAATCATCTGACATGAGTGTTCTTTCTCTGTACCATTTTCGATACTAAGTAAATATTTACAGAATAATGGATCCAATTGAGCTCTCATATTTTGAACCAATGATAAATTGGTAAAAGAAGGCCACAAGTACGAAAAACAAATTTACTTTCATTATATCTTCTTTTTTCCCTCTTTGAACAATTGGCAAAACCTGATGGAAATCTCCTCCTAATATAATTACTTTTCCACCAAACGGTACATCTCGTTCGTTTACATCTCTAAGCATTTTATCTAAAGCCTCCACATTATAATGGTTTACCATTGGCGCCTCATCCTAAATGGTTAGCTTAGCCATTCTAAAAAGCCTACTAATGCAGACTGTTTACTAATTGAACAGTAACATCATCAATTATTTCTAGAGGAATTTTAAACCTCGAATGTGTAATCCTACCACCTAGTAATAAGGACGCTGCTACTCCAAAAGAAGTTGTAGCTAAAGCAATGAGATTTCTTGACCTTACAACTGCCAATAAACCCTTGTACAAATATGTTTTACCTATCCCACCAAGCCCATCGATAAAAAATCATGCCACTTTGATCACTTAAAACTCTGTGTAAAATTGCATTATAAGCATGCCTTTGCTCTTTATTTAAAGTGTTTGTATCAAAATTGTCATTTTGATTACCATTATTTCTCATCTCTTCAGAAAATCATGATAGCCAATGCTTCATCTTCGCCCATACTTATATCAAACGATACCAATTGGTAATCGTTTATATTTTTGTTCAATGGTTTTAATATAGAATTTATACACTGTAATGCTTTTATTTGAGCAGCACTAAATGACATACCCTGTTGTATGAAATCTTCTAAAATATAATTTTTAAACTTATCCTATAGTGAACATGGATTGTTAGGACTACAAAAGGTTTATATGGTAGCAAATAACCTACGTAATGAAATGGGCGTTTGGTAAACAATTGCTTCTACTAAACATTCCTAACAATTATTATTTTCACTTAGTAAACACGTAAAAGAGCTGCTTCACGAAATGTGGATGGCAATACACCATTTACGACTCTTAGATGTTCAAAAGAAGTTGATCCCTTAACGTGATTTAACAAAACACGTAAGTAATATCTTTACCTTCAGATGAATTAGCTGTAACTATATTACCAATTATATTCTTTTTCTTTCTAGGAGTCCAAATCCATTCGTTTCCATTCCATACAAAATAAGAAGGAAAATCTCTATATGAAAGTGTTCTAGCCTTTTCATTTAAAATATTGGTACGAAAGAATTCAGTTAACATTGTCCTTCATGTATAATCTCTACTAATAACTGCCTGCAAATTATCAGAGTCTTTATATGTAATTAGTTGATAGTATTCGAGAGTCTTTATATGTAATTATTAGAGTCTTTATATGAAATAACTGATGGAGACATTTTAGACAACAAAAATCCATAAATTCTCGACACTGCTTCGGGTGGAGAAATCCACCTAACAGTTTGATATCTTGAAATTTCATCAATATCAACATCTTGTTCATTGCCATTTATAGAAAACGTTATTCGATCATGCCATTTATAAATATATTTATATAAATATTTGACAACTTTAACAATTGAACATATTTCTACATTGATATGGCAATCATATTTAGCTATTAAATAAGGATTGTAAGGTATAACCCATCTATCATCTAATATATGTCCTCTAACCTTAACCTTTTGACCATCATTGCGACGTCTATATTGTGGATATGAATCATCGCCAAGTGAAGTTATCATTGCATATTCTCTGGGATACTTATTTTTACATGTTTTATTATTTTCCATACAAAAATTATTCGGATTTAATGTTCTACATGAGAGGATAATGATTTTTTTCGAATTGCACAACAAACAATTTTATCAAACAAATCTACTACGTAACTTTTGATTCAGATTTAAAAATTAACAAAAAATGAGCATGTGGAAGACCTCTCTTTTGGAATTTGATTACATATATATATGCAGCAACGGGTCCTAAAATTTGTCTTCGAATTAAATCATTTTTTAGTTCCTCCAATTTAGCTCTAAATAATCATGCGAGCAAATCAGGTCTATTTTGCTTCTCATCATTGTGCCTTAGTTCTTGATTTATTTCTGGCCAATTTGGGTTACAAGTTATTGATAAAAACACATTAGGTTTACCGTATCATTGAACCAATGCCATAGCATCCATATATCTTTTTGTTATTATCTCTAGGTCCATCAGTGAATGACGATGGTAAAATAATCCTATGACCGATTTTATAACCTCTATTTTCACATGTTTTAACACTATCTACAATTCCTTGATAAAGTTTTGCTCGTACTTATTTTTGATTGTTATAAAAGTAATCTAATCTAGTAGTTGCAATTTTTACATACATATCAACAACATATTGCAGTAAGAGCCTACTAGCATGGAGCAAAATACAATTACCTGAGTTTCGAACTTGTAATTTGTAGCAATAATACTCACGATAAGACATGTGTAACCTTTTATTTCCCTTCTTCATAACTACGAGATAAAAAATAAAAAATTTAAATTGCATAATTTCAAAAAAAAAAAAAAAGAAAGAAAGAAAGAAAGAAATGAAATGAAAAGTAATTTTCACATTGTTAACCTTGAGTCTCTCTTTTAATCAATTCACTTGCACAATTTATGTATTAGTATTTAAAATGTTCTTGTGCAGAAGAACGATGAAGTGTTTCTTTACTGAATCTTTCAATAACCTTAAGCCATCCAAACTCACCATAAGGAAAGAGTAAAGGGTATTGAAGGGTGTCATAACAACCAAAATAATAATGCACTCTATGCGAAATGTCTCAATGACCATATATCGATATATCACGAACTCTATTGTTCATAGATGGATCATCATCAACCCAAACTATAGCTACTTGTGAAGCTGTTGGTGTGTTGTAGACTCTTTGGTCTAAACCAGGATTACATCTTATTTTTATTTGACATGCATGTAAATTGTCAGTATTGCTCAATGAACGAAAGAATTTAGAGTAAGGATTATCCTTAGGATATCAATCAAAATTCTTAAAGTTGATCCACAAAATTAATCTGAAACATTCAATCGATTTTGTAGTTCATTTTGAGTATCATAAAAGTATAACTATAAATAAGTTGGGTTATTATTAGATGGTAAAAGTCAATTTACAGAGGCCTTTGTTCATCTTATACAATCTTTGTCATACTTAACAACAAACGATATGAATGCAAAATGATTGTTTTAAGTTCTTACAATTCTTTTGAAATTCAATGCTTCGGGTGAATTGGAAGTAAATAATTCATATAATTCATTAGGTACACTATGTATATGCAATTTAACTTTGCCATCTAAACAACAAAATCCCTTAAAAGTTGACTGCACAAGAACGTGGGATTTAGTCGAAATATTTTGCAAATTAAATTTTGTAGTATGCTCATTATTTTGTACAACTTCATCAATTCTAAGTCGATCATGTTCATAGTCATACAGACCATCGACTTCTTGTTCCGTTGTACTAAATTCATGTCTCGAAGATATACCATAACTACAATCGACTACTACAATAAAATGAGCCGTTATTAATATTAAGAAATACAAATAACATTTTAGAAATGAGGAGTAAAGACAGCTAATGCAATGAATTCAAGTTAATAAATATAGACAATCAAATGGCTAAAATCTACAGACTTACCTCTTTCAGGTTCAAAACCATCTCGATTTGTTAACATTATTTGTGGAACGTATACGTTCAGGGCCAACTAATTGCTTTCCACCATGCTCTTGAGCTGAACATAGCCAAAAAGACAAAGTCAAATCTTTTGGTAATATATAAAAAACAAGAATTATGCATCTAATAGAACATCTCACCTATTAACATTGCAACACGTCTAGCTTTCCTTGCTCGCATTTCATAACTTGGCTGTATTCCATGTTGCACGGCAAATAATTCTATACACATTTTTCTTCGTGAATTTCCTTTCTATGGAGCAAATGTACCACTAAAACCTTCGCTATGCAGTTGTTGCGTCACCTCCACGTCAACGACCCCACGTCTAACGCCCTGAGCAAAGTTGCAATCTTTAACATCTACATTTTCTTGTTCACCATCTGTTCCAATTGAAACAAACAAAATCATTCTTCGCAGATCTATGTTTTTTGCATTAGCAATTTCTATTGATGTATTAACTGTTAAGATTTGTGGTCCATCTTAATAAGATCAACCTTATTAAATGGAGAAGTCCAATCCTTTATAAATTGGTATTTATTTTCATCATCATTCGATGTGGGATATAATACCTTAACAGCCCCCCTCAAGATGGTGGCTCACTTGATCACACCAATCTTGAAATTCATGGGTTGGCTCTGATACCATTTTAAAGTTTGGGGTCCATCTCAATAAGGTCAACCTTATTAAGTGGAGTGTCCCAATCCTTTATATATTGGTCATTATTTTGGTATTTTACCGATGTGGGATTATATTCCCTTAACATGCCCCCACAAGATGGTGGCTCATTTGAGCAGAACAATCTTGAAATTCGTGTGCTCATTTTCAGACACTTAATCGGATCGAATCGCTCGTTGGAGCTTAATGGACTCTGATACCATGTTAAGATTTGTGGTCCATCTTAATAAGATCAACCTTATTAAATGGAGAAGTCCAATCCTTTATAAATTGGTATTTATTTCCATCATCATTCGATGTGGGATATAATACCTTAACATTAACAGTGAAAAGTGCATAGTCCAAAGTTCACTACTTTATCTCTCACACAATTACAGACTGATTCATTAATTTTATTCACATTTATCATCTTTTTTCCTTTATCTCTTACCTATTCAGCTTCATTCTCTATAGAGTCCTACTCTCTACTCTCTGCCTTCTACTCTTTTGCTTGTTAAGATTCATATCTAGAACCCACCAAAAAATTTGGCTATAGAACATGCTATGGAACCTGGATTCCTTAGCTATTTATCAACATTTCCGGATGTAGTTAACATTCCTAGAAAAAGGTATTATACCCAAACAAATATAGATATCCTATGTTTTTTGCTTACGAAAATATGTCTAAGATTTGTCATATATTAGACAACAAAAGTTTGGGATTGTAAAATCTTGAACGCAAAATAAAAAATTGCTCATGTAATTCAAAATCAGGAACTTTTGTCCATGCTTTAGTCTTAGTAAATAAAATTATATCGGCTTACATAAAATGATATACCTTAACTAAAGGCTAAAATATTAAACAAAATCATCAACAATGTTCTCATCAATTTGTCTATAACTATTCATTTGACAGAATTCTATAGAAGCTCAGTAGAAAACACACACTTTAACTAAAATTTTGATGTTAACTCAAAATTAAATAAACCAATATTTAGTTAATCGGAAAAATGCAAGACAACAAAAGGAAAGTATCAAAACCATATTTTGATGTGTTTAGCAATCTAAGAAGCTATATTTATAGTTTTGACATCCATGTATAAATAGCAAATTTATTATTTATCTTTACAGAACACACATGCATACATTTATTAAAAAAAAAAATCAAAGAAAAACATTTTAAAAAAATCGTGACCAAAAAATTGTAAAACAATAGTTACATCTCTTTGGTTGTCCAATAAATTCCAATTTCATGTTTAAAACAAACAAGAAAAAATTTATTTAAAAAATTCAACTAAAAGCAGAAAACACGCACACACACACACACACACACACACACACACATATATATATATGCAAGACAACAAAAGGAAAGTATCAAAACCATATTTTGATGTGTTTAGCAATCTAAGAAGCTATATTTATAGTTTTGACATCCATGTATAAATAGCAAATTTATTATTTATCTTGACAGAACACACATGCATACATTTATTAAAAAAAAAAATCAAAGAAAAACATTTTAAAAAAATCGTGACCAAAAAATTGTAAAACAATAGTTACATCTCTTTGGTTGTCCAATAAATTCCAATTTCATGTTTAAAACAAACAAGAAAAAATTTATTTAAAAAATTCAACTAAAAGCAGAAAACACACACACACACACATATATATATATGTGTGTGTGTGTGTGTGTGTGTGTGTTTATAAACAGCCTAGGGGAAAGGAAATCAGAAAATAGTTGAAATAAAATCAAAATTAAGAATAGAAATATTTGAAAAGAGAAATTTTATTGATAATTGAACGATTACAGAATTGAAAACTACAAATTAAATTTGTAGAGAACAAAAGAAAATAAACTTCTATTGCCAAATTTTCTCTGTCTTGAAATGAACTCTTGAAGTCTTCTTATACTTGAAATTCGGACTTGAAAATTCTTTCATTTGTCAGAAAGAATCTTGAATAGTTGAGTGGGAGACAACATAATGAAGAATCTTGAAATATGATACCAACTTTTTGAATAATTGAGCCATCTTTTGACTAACTTTAAAAAAGAAAGATTAATTCTTTAATAAAGTTATCTTTTTCTTGGAATGGACGACAATCTCTTGAGAAAAAGCTGACTAGTTGGCATGCACAATTTGAAAAGAATCTCTCTTGATTTATTGATCCGGTAATTTCTCAATTATTCGAGAAAGTTGGGTTCTTTAGTCATTTGATCCTCTTTTCTTGAGCAAGAAAGTCATCATAACCTAAATCAATTAGGTCATCACCATTATCTGTCTCTTGAGATTCTTGATCAGATTCTTGAGTACTTGATTTTTTAAATCAATTTTTAGAAATTTGTTCATAAATTTCTAATAATCCTTTTGGATCTTTATATTTTGATAATATTGAAATAATCCTTTGTTTTTCAGTCAGAAAATTTGCCTGATCATCTCGTTCTTTCTTTGAGAATTTTGAAACATGAGGATGACAATTTTGATTAAAAAGAATGAACCATGTAACAGGTCTAAAGAAAAAGACTCTGTACCAGACATTGATATAATCAAAATAATTGAAATATTTAGAAGTTGTAAAAAATGTTTTTGAGAGGTTAAGCCTCTTTTCTTCCCATGAATTTTGTCTGCAGTCTTCGTAAGACAATACCCTAAGAATACTGATTTTTGAAAACATTGTTTTTTTTTTATTTGGAGGATCTGGAGTATGAGAAATTATGGCTGATCCTGTTTTCAAAAGGACAGTCTCGTAATAATCTCGGGATTTTTTGACATTTGATGGCATGAACCAAAAATTGGATGGAAAAATGTTTGGAAGACATTCATCCAGATTTCTGTATCTATGAAGCCAAGATGTTTCCATGTCAAGGCAATTTTCAAAGATACTTTTGGTAAAATATTGAAAATTTTGAGGAGGGTTAATTTGAGGAAGTTTTCCAAAACTTTGAACAACTTTTTTTGTAGTTTGAAGGGATAGCTTTATTTTGATTGGATTTTTTGATAAGAGTTGAAATAGTATTTGAAGAGGAAGAAGCTTCTTGAGTTTCTTTTTCAGAATGATCTTTTGAGAGATCATTAATTGAGAAAAATGGAGTAGAATTTTTCTTTCTACTTTGTTTCTTTTGAAATGGATTTTGATCTTCTTCTTCAACTTACTTTGCCCAACTCATTTTCACTATTTTTATGAATGAACTCTCTTGTGAGGAAATCTACCAAAAAGTTTGATTTCCCTTGTATATATAGAATTTCGAAATCAAAACAGGACAAAATAGTCTGCCATCTTGCAAATATTTGTTTGGAAACAAGATTTTTCACATCTTTTTGTAAAACATCTTTTGAGGCTTTGCAATCTATTTTCAAAATAAATTTCTTGTTGATAAGATCGTCTTGAAATTTTAAAATGCATAGTACTATTAAAAGAATTTCTTTTTTGATAGTGGAATAATTCTTTTGAGAGCCAGTCCACACACGACTATGGTACCTAACTAACTGTTCTTGAGATGACTCTAGTGAAATTTGCTTTAACACACCGCCATACCCAATATCTGATGCATCTGTCTCAATAATAATTGATGCTGTGGGGTCAAGTATTGAAAGACATGGAATATTTTTGATTGCTTTTTTGACTCTTTGAACTGCAACTGTGTGCTCGTGACTCCATGGGTCAAGATTATTTTGTAGTCTTTTGAATAATGGGGCGCATATTTGATGTATACTTTTGACAAAATCGGTAACATAATTGACACAACCTAAAAAGCGTTGCAAACTTGTTTTATCAATAATTTCATCAGAAAATTTATCAATGAAATCAAGACTTCTTTGAATAGGAGTTAAAGTGCCATTATGAATATAATGACCAAGAAAACGAATTTTTGTTTGAAATAAAACAATTTTCTTAGCAGAAACTGCTAAACCATTTTTCTTAGTAACATGGATGAATGTATGAATATACTTGAAATGTTGTTCTATATTTTCAGAAAACATAAGAACATCATCAATGTACACAATAATGAAATTTGAAAAAGGATTGAAAATATCGTTCATAATTTTTTGAAATTTAGAGGAAGCATTTTTGAGACCGAATGGAATAACATTCCATTCGTATTGTCCAAAAGGAACATTGAAGGCAATCTTGTATCTGACTTCTTCTTTAATTTGAATTTGTCGAAAACCTGACTTCATATCAAATTTTGAAAAGATGACAACTTTGCAAAGACAATTCAAAAGATCTTTCTTTTGAGAAAAAAGATATATAATCCATTGAAGAGCAGTATTGAGAGGTTTATAATTGATAACCAAACGAGGAACTCCTAGCTCAATTTCAGCAAAGTTATTGACATAGAAAACTGAATAGCTCCAAGGAGACTTACTTAATCGGATTAAACATTTCTCAACTAAATCATTGGTTTCTTTGATACAAAACTCAAGTAACTCTTTATTCATTTGAATTGGATGAGATTTTGTAGGAATGTTTTATTCATGAAAATCAGAATTGTAAGGAAGAAAAACAACATGTTTCTTTCTATCCCAGAAGGCATTTGGAATAGTTGAACAATTTTTTTTTTTCAATTCTATTTTTTAATTCTAAAATTTTCTCTTGAAGAATAGATTCTTGCAATCTTTTCTCGATTTTTTGAAATTGAATTTCTTCTTTAAGAAATTGAATATGATTTCTTTTTCAAATCAATATTGTTGATAATTTTTGAAATAGCCGCTTCTTTTAAAGAATTAATATCTTTATAAGAAGGAAGATTTGTAAATTCAAAAAATATCTTTTGACCAAAAATTTTTGTACTTAATCCTTTATAATCAGCTTTAAAATGATAAATTTGAACAATAAAAAGTGTATCAAGAATAACTTCTTGATCCAAATCTTTTACAAGATAAAAAATATTTTTGAAACAAATATTTGAATTACAAACATGAGCTTTTGAGATTTTGTAATTAATATTAAGCTTTTTTCCACTAACTCCATAAAGCCGCTCAGTGGTTTTCTCAAAGTATTTTGTAGGAATCAAGCCTTCTTTGATATAATTTTGATCTGCTCCTGAATCAATAAGGACACGAGTTGTGAATTTAAATTCTTTATTCACAACAATAATCATATTGCAGTACCATTTTTGAAGTTGAATTCGGTTAATAACATTAACATTTTCTTCTTCAGATTTAAAAATTTTAAAATCAGAATCTAATGAACAATCAGACGAGGATTTAGAATGTTTTGAAGATCGTTTAGAAGAATGCTTCGAAGAAACTTTTCCTTTGAATTTTGAATAAAATTCATCATTTAAGTCTTTTGCTTTCATACAAACGACTTCCATGTGAATTTCTTTAACTTGATTTTCAAGGTCTGAGATTTGAGTTTTTATACACTTAATCTCTTGTTGAAGATCAGGAATTGAAGGTTTAGAACCTTTAGAAAATTCTTTTTTAGCTCGTTTGAAAATCTGATTGATATTGATATCATCGGAATCTTGTTTTGAAGTAGAAGGTAAAAGGGAGGAGAATTTTTTTCTTGAAATTAGGATCATCAATCCTATCAATGATATCTTGAATAATTTCTTCTTCTCTAAATAAAACATTTATAGTTTTACAACACAAATTTCTTTATCTGAGTTTGAAGAAATTTGAGAGGAATTACGAGAATGGGGAGAAGATTCATAATCAGAATCTTCTTAATTATGAAAGACTTGTTCTAATTCTGAGTTAGACTCATTATCAGAACTTGATTCAATAAAATTGAGAAGTTGAGTTTTAGTATCTTCATCAATTTGAAGATTACCAATTTTGGTTTTGAGTGGGCATTTATTGAAATAATGACCAGTCTTATTACACTTCCAGCAAGTAACACTTGAAGGATTTTTTGAAAAAGATTTTCTTTTTGAAAACTTTCTTTTATTTGAAAATTCTTCTAGATATTTTTTGAAATATTTTCTTTTAGAAAATTTCTTATTTTTAGAAAAAAAAATTTGATTTTGAAGATGGATGAATGATTTTTTCAAAACCATATTGTTCACAAAAAGATTCAAGTTCTTTTCGACTCTCAGACTTTTCTGCTTTCAATTTAGCTTTGAGTTTTAAATCATTACACAAATTTAAAGCTTCACTGTTAATGAAATTAATAATTTCATCATAAGTGAGTGTTTGAAGGTCATCAAATTCTTTAAAAATAGAATTTTTGACTCTTTCTACAAAGAGTTTTGGAAAACCTGAAATAAATTTTTCTTTCCAAAAAGATTGTTGACAATTTTCTCTGATCATGATACGAGATAAAAATATATCTTTGTACCATCGAAAATCTTGTAATTTTGGACATCTTAAATTCATCAAAATGTCATTTTGTATTTGAACAATATTTTCTAGAGTACCAATAAAATGTTTGACAATAGTTAAACCAAGAACGGTAAAACTATCATTAATTTCATTTCCATTTGAATCATGAATAATATTATTATTTCCATTACGTTTAACAGCTGAAAAGATAATATCTTTCTCAGTTTGAGATAGATAATTATCCCACCACTGACCAAGCTATCCAGTGAATCCAAGAACAATATTATTTGTAGCATCTCTTCTTGAGGTGCCTTTTGCAAGATAAGTTTTATAACACACAGTCATTTGTCCCATAAAATTAATGATTTGATATTCAGTAAGTCTATCGAGATTCCACTCAACACCGGAATTACCGTCATAAGTTCTTTGAGGATTAGCTTTTTCTTCAAAAAGCTGATTTGGGAATGAAGGACGAGGATAATATTTTGGAAGATTTTGATAATAAGATTTTCTCAATTTATTAATTGAATCATATTTTTCATCAATAAATTGAGTTTCAATTTCATTAATGGTATTGATATTTTTTGAAACGTGAAAATTTTTTAATTGAGTAGCAAGTTCAGAAAGAATTTCACTTTCAGTTTGAAGAATGGAAGATTTTCCAAATTGAGGAATAATATCATTACTTTTGAAAATCGAAGAGGAAGAAGATGATGGTTTTGATAAATTCTTATCTTTAATACTACTTTCTCTAGATTCTTTAGAAGAATCCTTTTGAGAAGTAATATTCTCAGATTTAGAATTTGATTCGATACGATTGAGCTGAGAACACATAGATTTAAGAACAACATTAGTATAATTGTTCTGAGATTGAATATTTTTGATATCCTTAGCAACAACCTGAGATTCATCAGATCGTTCTTTAGGAATCCTTTTGAGCAGAGATGTAAGGATTTCAGTTTTTCCATGAGGAATAACAATTTCTTGCATAGGAGGATGAGTTGATTGGAAAGTATTTCCATCTGAAGTTTTCCAAGTATTGTTATGAGTTTTTGAAGTAAAATTTTTTGTTTTTTTTGATCTTTTACCAAAAACTTTGAATTGAATCCAATCATAGAAACTTAAATCAGTAGAAAATTTAAAATAATCTTTCCAATAAGATTCTTTTTGTTTTGAAGAAAAACTTTCTCGAAAAAGTTTTTCAAAATTTTTGACACAAATGTCTTGATCATATTTGAATTCTTTTCTTCTATCAATTTCAAAAGAAATAACATTACATTGATGATCAAGATTGGAGGGAGGAACCATGTCTGAAAAAGTTGGTGATTCTGGTTGATCATCATCTTTTTCATATTTGTTTTGATAATGAAGTTTTGGAATAATAGGTGTAAAATCTGCTCCTTTGTATGAAGATTGAAAGTTGAAAAAGACTTCGTAGAATAAGATCTTTGAATCCTTGAGGATGATCCTTTGAAAAGAATCTTAGCTTTTCGAATTGGAAAAGTAAGAATTTGATTTGGAATTGTTCTAGTTTGAGCAGGAATAGGTGCTTGAACATTATCAAAATTCCATTCGAGTCCACGAGATTGAAGATTCCATGGACTTCTTTTTGGAATTTCAACATTTGAATGAAAAGGATTAACTTCCACTAAAAGACTTTCATCTCTTGGTGAAGAGTGAAGAGCTCCAATATTGAGTTGAGTATTCATAAGCTTATAATATACTCCGTATATTATAGCAAAAGCATTTGAACGACTATCAAATTCAAGATTTTTAGTCTGAATATGAAGATTGAGAGAATTGAGAATTACTCCATCAATAAGTTTGATAGAAAAGTTTGAATAACAGTTTGAAAACACTGGACCACTTTCTAGATTTGATTCTAGAAGTGAAAGTATTGAATTTTCAAAAATGAGATGTCTCTTATCTCTAAGAGTAAGAAGAATTGGAACATCAAGACCAAATCTAAACAATGGCTTGACAGCTATTTGAACTAATCCAACATAAAGATATTTAAATTTCTTCTTGTGAGATTCAATGGCTTCTTTTGTAAGTAAATTAATGAAAGAATTTTGACTATTAATTGAAACAGTTTGTTCAATAGTTTTAATAACATAATTTTGAGAAAAATTAATTTTCCTATTTCATAGATGGTATATTTATCCATCTTTGGAATAGTCCAATTTTTAAGACGATGTTCAATTTGTGTAATTTGAAATTCATGAGAATTGAAATCATTTGATGCAAATGATGCAAATGTATGATCAATTTCTTCTTCTGTTTGAAAAACATTTGTTCTATTCTCATTTGATTGATTTTCTCTTCTATTTCTAGATCTCGATCTCAAATGACACTTAAAAAAAATAATAAGAACCAAAAAAGGTAATAAAACACATTTATCAAACATACCTAAAAACAAAAAAGAAGAACATATCACACAAAAAATAAAAACCCAACAGGAAGAAAAAACGGCAACCAAGATTAAAAACGTTCGAAACTCACCAAAGTTTTGGCGAAGCCTTTCAAACAGGAAAACAACACCAATCTTTGAACAAGAAAAAAAAAGGATGTCCAACAAAAGGAAAATTAGGGGAATTTTGGATGGTAGAACATAGATCTAGGATTTGTGCTCGAGAACAATGACAAGGGAAATGATAAGCACAATAGATTTAGGGTTTATGCACAAGAAGATTGAAAAGAAAAATGCAAAACATTATAGATTTATGGTTTCAACGTAGAAGTAGACGACTAAAAAAAATGCCAAAAGGAAGACAAAACATTTTTATGGATGAGTTTAGAAAACACACATTCACAGGAAAAATGGGTAGAGTAGATGGGTACGCCTTTCAAAATCCATCTTTTCTTTTAGTAGTATAAAAGAATTAATTGGGTTGTCATGTTAGTAGTATGAAAACGCGTATTCACAGGAAAAAAGGGCAGAGTAGATGGACACGTCTTTCAAAATCCATCTTTTCTTTTAGTAGTACGAATAAATTAATTGGATTGTCATTTTAGTAGTATAAATTAATTGGGCTGTCAAACAATGGAATAACCAAAAAAATTATATATGGCACACAACCCAATGAATAGTGCCAAAACTAACCCAATCTTTTATTTTAGTAGTGATATTATTTTACATGTGAACCCTTAATCATTTCTTGATTTTTCACCACATATTCTTTTTAAGAAAAAAAATCATTTTTAACAAAATCTATTTTCAAAATGTCAACGTCAAACAATATAACTAGAATAGTTACATCTAGCAAACATAAATTTTTTAGTTGTCTTGTGAATTTTGACTTACGAATGTGCAGCCACATGATAAGGGAGAAATACATTAGCTGCAAGTAGAATTAGAGAATTTTTCTGAGTGTACAAAAATTGGGCCGGCTTGCAAAACCCGGTTAGTTAACTCACAAAAGAGTGGTCCCCACAAAATAAAAAATGTCAAAAATTAACCCATCCACCCACGTTCATTGTGAGGTGTCGGTAGGATAAATCCCTGTAGACCAAGTGCTTCTCGAATTAGAGCATAGAAAAGCTAGAAATGGGCTTCTCACCATCCTTTTCTTTAAAAAAAAAAATAATGATGATGATTATGATGATGTAGCGAAAATTCCAAGTTTCACCAGTTCGGTCAGTTTATGAAAAATGAGGAATCCGGTATTCTCGATTTCAATACCGTATATGTCGTTTGTCCGGTAAGATGATAGATAACAGCAAGTTACAGTCGTACAACTAATTGGATAATAACAGAATAAACAACAAATCAACTATTGAATTTACTGTAATAAATAACAGAACAAATAATTGAAATTACAGGAAATGAAATTTCAAACCGAGGCCTATGTTACACACAGTTTCCTTAAAACAGATTCGCCCCCTCACCATCCGTGCTTGAGGTTTAAAACGAGCGTCCGTTTCTCAAAATATAACGGTAAAACCAGTAGCTTCCGAGCACCGTAGAAACCACTCCGGTGAACTGAACCAGTGCCTGAACTACACCACCACCAAGACAGAAATGCAGAAAAGATAGAATTCTATGCAAATGAATTTCTTGTATATTCTAAATTTGAAAACTTTTGCTTTGGTGTATTGAAATGAGGAAAATGAGCCACCATTTATAGGCTAGGCTACCATTAATGGCAATGACCTTTGGAGTTTCTCATCTTTTTTTTATGTGGGACAAATTCATTTTTCCCACATAAACTCCCTTTTGAGTGGCACACTTTGAACCTCAATTTCTCATTCACCCGAGCATCATCTTTGGCAAGTAAGTATATGATTTCGATGTACTCATAGAGGAAAACAAAAATCAACTTTCATCTTCCAAATTGAACAACCGGGTCCCACTCAAAATTCGTGCCAAAGTCGGCCCATAACTCAGGCTTTTTTTTTTTTTCCCAACGGATGATAGCTACCATACATTTTATTCTCATTGATAATTACCCTTTTTAGTCAAATCTAAAATTTACGTAATCAAATATACCTCACTTGTAAATTGATTAGCTTTTCCAATATTCCAAATGAACCATTAAAACCTCAAAGATTTAATCATTCGTATATATTACATTTTCTGAATTTTTTAGCAATGATAAAAGTGAACGAGAACGAAGGGACAAGTGGAATAATAATGCTTGATAATGCATTGGTAGCATCGTAAAAAACTTTTCAAAAATTTCTCACATAAAATGTAATTCCCCAGTCATGCTCTTGTAAACTAGATTCTAGGGCATGTGCATGTAAAGTGTTGTACTAAGTAGTAATAAGATGTTCGTAGCCTTCACAAGCAAGTAGCAAAGTGTGAGTTCCATTTAAAACTTATATAAATGACAAATGTTTTAGTGTTGAGTCCATTTTCTTTGCAATATTCATCAAAAGCTTGTTTTCTATTAAGGAATACCAAAATAAAATTAGTGCGCTTTTAATTTTGTGTATCCTACTTTTAATTAATTTTAGCCTATCTTAAACAATTAAATAAAAAATATGACAAATACAACAGATATGAAGTAGAATACCACCAAAATTGGGGCTAAAGTGTCGAGATAGTTTATTAATTATTTCTTTATTGAGCGTTGCATTGTAAATGTAAAACTACAAATTTTATCCGCACAACTAAATTCTTTAATAATATCAATTGAATCATTAAAAATGTTAGAAGCATTATGAAGAAATTCAAATTTTCTTTTTTAGGATTCAACTCAATCCCGAGCTCGTGTATATACTAGCCGAGCCCACATGCTCAAGAACATTTGTTGGTACTTTTCAAACTACTAGTTGAATGTCAATGTGTATTGCAAGTTCTTCTGAGAACTTTTTGAAGTCTCAAAGAAAAAGGTATTTTGAGGTGTTTGATCAATATTGCTTGATAATTATATTATTTATATATACTATTTATGAACAATGAGTCGAGTTTTACATTTTTTTTATTTGTTTTACTTGAGTTTCACGTTTTTTTTTATTTGTTTTACTCATATCTTTTGCCTTTTTTTTTTTTTTTTTAAAAATAGGTTGAATTTTATATTTTTTTTTTTTTTTCTTGGGTTTTATGTTTTTTTTTTTTTGTTTTTCCCTTTTTTTTTTTTTTTCTTGGGTTTTATGTTTTTTTTTTTTTGTTTTTCCCTTTTTTTTTTTTTTTCTTGGGTTTTATGTTTTTTTTTTTTTGTTTTTCCCTTTTTTTTTTTTTTTCTTGGGTTTTATGTTTTTTTTTTTTTGTTTTTCCCTTTTTTTTTTTTTTTCTTGGGTTTTATGTTTTTTTTTTTTTGTTTTTCCCTTTTTTTTTTTTTTTCTTGGGTTTTATGTTTTTTTTTTTTTGTTTTTCCCTTTTTTTTTTTTTTTCTTGGGTTTTATGTTTTTTTTTTTTTGTTTTTCCCTTTTTTTTTTTTTTTCTTGGGTTTTATGTTTTTTTTTTTTTGTTTTTCCCTTTTTTTTTTTTTTTCTTGGGTTTTATGTTTTTTTTTTTTTGTTTTTCCCTTTTTTTTTTTTTTTCTTGGGTTTTATGTTTTTTTTTTTTTGTTTTTCCCTTTTTTTTTTTTTTTCTTGGGTTTTATGTTTTTTTTTTTTTGTTTTTCCCTTTTTTTTTTTTTTTCTTTTTTTTTTCCTTTTTTTTTTTTTTTTTAAATTGTTGATGGCTAAAAATGACGTAGCAAGATTAGATCAACTTAACGAATTTTTTTTTTTATTGAATATTGCTGGATTTAGATCAAAGTTTACAAAGTAATTTGTGTTTGGGAATGTTTGTGTCCAATCCCCTTAGCTCTGCAATAGGAAAGGATCATCGATCCCTATTTATCAGATAAAGTTCAAGCCACTTGCCCACCTAGTGTCTTGTCAACTACAGCATCAATCTAGAGATGTGTGCACTGTCTTGAATTCTAGCCTCTTGATTGGCTAGTGAGGTCAGCCAATCAAGTATTATGATGCCTATGTCCTAGCTATGACATCAAGTAATGATGACCTAAAGTTACGTAATCATCTCTTGTTTGTGATTTATCGAGCATTAGGTGCTGAATTTATGATGGATACATGTCATTCTAAGAGTGGTTGACGGTGAGGTGGAGTAATACAACACAGATCTACAATCATGATGACCCTTCAAATTACGATGACCTTACTCCCAAACTTAGCTTTCTTGTCCGACCTCCTAATGCATATTCCAGTTTTATTATTATTTTTTTTTCATAAAACATTAGGTCGGATCCCAACACAAATCAATCAAATATTATTTGAATTTAAAATGCATATTATACTTTTAGGGCAAGGTTTTGCTTTGGCGTCATATTTTCTATGCATGGATGATTAATTAACTAATCTCGTTTATGGAAAGTTGAGACTACAGTCGTCAACTCATTCTTGCAAAAAATTCAATATACCACAACGATTTTTTCATAAATACGTCTAATTATTTTTGAATTCTTACTCAATTCCAAATTGTGAAGAATAAAAATCAGAACAAGTTACGCATAATATTAGAGATAAAATCTTACGCCCCCATCCTTGTCATATTATCCCGCCCCCAAATAGTAAGTGGGATGGGGAATCCAATCCCTATTCCACCTTCCAAAAATTCCTATTCGGACATGGATGGTAATGTCAAACTTGGTTACGCCCTATCCGTCCCATTGTCATTCCTATACTATACAAATGATCATGAGCCAATAAGATTGTATAAAATGTCAATATAAAACATGATTAAGAAAAAATTAAAGTCAAATGATAAATTGGTATAATATATTGAGAGAGATCTGGGGAGATTAGGTTTCATTATTAATTTTTGCATTTTATTCGTACATTGAATTCAAGTATGTACTGACGTAGGAACTCATGTAATTGTTATCTAAGTTTCTTGAAATTCTAAATTTATTGTAAATGATAAAAATGTCAAAGTACTTTCAAGATACCTTCAATAATCCAAAAAGCTCTAAAATTTATTGGCCATTCACATATTAGCAAAACAATGATGTCACAAACAAAAATAAAAAAATAAATCATAGACATGAACATGATGTAAAAACAAATAGATAATATATTAATTAAGAAGGCTGAATTTTTAACGAGCATGACTATCGGTGCTGCATTTTGGAGTTCTATACATACAAACAAGACCATCATCCAAGTGCTGTTTATTGGATTTAATCATTACAATAAAAAGTTAATTTTCCTTTGAAGATTAAACCAAATGAATAAATGATTTTAGATCACCTTGAGATTATTGAATGTTTTTAAATCCTCACACATTAATGGAAAGATGATAACTTTGAAGGAGCTTTCTTAATGGCATAGCCAAATGCTTTATCCCTTAGATCTTCTCCCTTGTATTCCTTTAGGTGCCTCCCTTCTTTGGGAAATAAAATGTAGCTAACCCTAAAAATCATATGAAAATATGCTCATAAATGGCATATTTATAATACCCAATTAGGGTTTGAAAATTGCACAAATTTTCTTGGACTTTATTATAATAGATCAATTAAATCACACACCTTTATTGGAGTCAAGAGAGGGACATAACCAGACTCACATGATTTAAACTCCAATAGATGTTTCTAATTGGATCAATACTTGACTAATTGAAATACATCTATTAATTTCGACTCATTCTACCAAAAAATTTGATATTGCACTCTCGAGTAAAGTGACAATTATATAAGCAAATTATAATCCAATAACAATACCTTTCGATTATCGTTTTACTAGTCAACCCCCATTTGACCATCAATATATTGAAAATGGCCAAATGACCATTTTACTCTTCAACATGTATTACCCTCTAAGTTCTATTTTCATAAGGCGAATTCGTTGTGGTCAAACTACAATTTAAAGTCCAATGATCTCATCATCGGACTATTGAGCTCAGGTTCAATTTGCCTGTAGAAAATACATTATAGTGACGATTATTTCATCTCAATGATTAATCGATTCCATTATTACAAGTATATGATCTCTAATTGTTTCAAACTTATTACAAGTATATGATCTCTAATTGTTTCAAACCGATTCCCAAAACACCAAGATCAATCTTCTAAGCAAGACTTCACTCATTGATACCTCAAAGAACTTGATCTAGCAATCAAAGGTATACTACTCAATCAGGATTTAGGTGACTTGTTTGATAATCAAGTAAAGTCGCATTTCGAATGGTCACAAATGAGTCATCTACGAGATCCTATTCAATGTGCATCAAAATACATTATTGTTTTATTTCAAAATCTAGACAAACTTTAATAAATGTAATCTTATCAACATAAAGCGCCCAATTTTATGTATTAATTGTGAATGACATATTTTTTTTTATCATATCATGAATTGTATTTTACTATACCCAAACCGTTGAGTATACAATTTGCGACATCCTAAGTGATCATGAAACCTTAGATAGTCATTTCAAATTGTAGCACGCGAATAATCGAATGTCAATTCATAATGTCGTTTTACAAAATATTACTCGAAAAAGGGCATCAAACTAACACCACGTAATTATGCAATTATTTGATCTTTTCAAAATATAGCACTTGTTTGAGCCACATTATACTCTTAAGAATACATTTTTGAATAGTGTATTGATGAAAAATGTGTAGTTAAAAAATAAAGAAAATTTTTGAATTTGCATGTAATATTATTTCATTGAAGAATGTGTGGTTGAAAGGATGTCAAATCACTGTTTAAAAATATATTTTTTGAAAAAATGTGGCTCAAACATAGCCATATTTTTCTTTTTCTTTTTTTCAATCACACATTTTTCAATAAAATAGTATTATGTGCAAACTCAAATTTTTTTTTTTATTTTTAACCACAAATTTTCCATTAAAATATTATTCCAAAATGCATTTTGGACAAAAAATGGCTCAAACAAGGCCTATATCTCTATTAATTTGTTAGATTTTTTCTGTCAAATTTAGTGCAAGAAATGCCCTTATTTAGTCCCTATTATTTCTAAAATATATTTTTCACGCTCTTTTTTTAAACCATACATATTTCAATAAAATAATATTACACGCAAATTCAAAACATTTCCTTATTTTTTTAACTATACATTCTCCATCAAAATACTATTTCAAAATCCATTTTGTATTTTGTTATGATAAAAGTACAAAAGAGTACCATCGATTTAATTATTTTTAATCTATGTAGTCTTTAAGTTTTGACTTTATAATACATATTTATCAAGCTTAAGAGCATCTCCAAGATAACTTCATTTATGAATAGTAACTTATACATAATAACGAGTATTTTTAAATTTAAAGAGTAAATTTTTTAGACACTCCAATAACGCTTTCTATTTTGGCTCTACATTTTACATTTCTAAAGAAATATTTATTAATTTATCCTGACTTTTATTTAACAAAATTTTTTATATGTTAAAAACTAACCAATTCGAATATGTTTTAAATAATGCAAGCAGTACAATATTAAAATATGTAATTTATTAAATACAATCGATCTTCATGAGTGATAATTCAACCTGTTGGACGAGAAAAGATGAAAAACGAGCAATAATTTATTAAGAATTATTAAAGTTGGATATATTCTAGAAGTTGGGGATTGAAGAATCAAGTTTGAAAGTTGAAGGACTTCAATGATAGTATATAAGGATTTAATCTGAAAACAAAAAAGAAAAATAGGGACCAATTATCACAAGTGAAAATATTATTTTCAGCAATTTAGGATATCTTAATTTGATTAAAATTATGGTTCCCTATCATCTCGTGACTTTATTTTAGTCTTAGATTGAGATTTATAAACAGAAATATTTTCATTCAATTAAAAGGGAATCCTGAAGGGACACATTCTTGAGGCAAATAACATAGATAAAATCATAAATTCGAGATTTGTGGCCCTAAATTGGAATTTGAAGGTTGATACTTATCAGTTGGTTGGAAGATTTACAAATCCATGAAGAGTTTGAAAATCCAATGTTACGTGTTTACACACTTGGCCAATCCACTAGGGCCTATAGTCCACTCATGCCAAATCACGTGGCACTCCAACCGAGATGGTATGTATGGCCAAGGCCCATCTACCAAGACCCTTGTGAAGGTAGCCGAGGCCATGATGCGAGAACACTATGAAAAGGTAGCCGAAGCCCTAAAGCGGAAGTATTATGTGAGTGGCCGAAGTCCTAAAGTCGAAGCAGAAGCCTCTGAACCATAAAGGAGCATCTTCCATGATCACTTCTCCCAAGAGATCTTCTACATATGGATCTTGTTTGAATAATTGATGGGACGTTTGTCAGAAGTGTAAATGTTAAGTCTTGTCACTAGTATGGGGGTTCTGCATAAGCAATAAATGTGTAGCAAGCTAGCAAGTCAAGAATCATGCCTAGGATTAGATGTTTGAGTTAAGGAGATGAGGTCACGTGCCTCCTCATCTAAGGGTCATCATTTCACATGTACTACTATAAATACTTCCCTAGTGTAACACTAAAGGGCTAATGCAAGAATCAATACAAGGAATAACACTTTACTCAACTCTTTCTTATTATCTTGCAACACAATACGAGTTTACACATTTTTACATACACATTTACAAATATCAATTGGTAATTATTGTACAATCGATCAACGAACATCTCGTCAGATTTCGAACGTTCTCGTCTCGCACCGTTGAACTACTCCCAAGTCATTAATCTGTCTATTTTAGACTGTTCACATGTCTTTGCGTGTTGGACTTTCGCTTAAGTGTGGACGGGCAAGTTCGGCATCTGTTGGCAACATTTTTGGGGGTCAACAGATTGACGCCGTCTGTAAAAAACCATACTATAACCATGAACAATCTTGTGGTGAAAGCTTACTGAAGAGGAACATTTGGGCATCCCCTTGAAAAATGATTTGTTCTTGAAAAAGAACGAAAGGAAGCCTGATAACTTGGACAACATTTGGAGTCGAAACCTAGAGAAAAAATGAGCACAGAACATGATATAGCCCCTAGGACCAGCAGGTGTCCTAGCCGTACATTGCAGGTCCCACCACCATTACAGGAGAAGTGGTACGAGAGCGGCCCTTAACGAGACCCCCTCTCTCAAGGAAGAGGTCATGAATAAATAGGCTCACAGTAACGAGAGAGGTTGATGAAACGATCCTTGATGAGGCTCCCTCTTTTACAAAAGAGATCATGCCAAAGAAGACCCCCTCAAAAATGAGAAACTATTGAAGTGGCCTTTGATGAATCCCCCCTCTCAAGGGAGAGGCCATGAATAAATAGGCCCCCAGTAACGAGAAAGGTTGATGAAGTGGCCTTTGATGAGGCCCCCTCTTTTACAAGATCATGCTAAAGAAAATCCCCTCAAAGGGGAGAAACTATTGAAGTGGCCCTTAATGAGGCCCCCTCTCTCAAGGAAGAGGCCATGAATAAATAGGCCCCCAATAACGAGAGATGTTGATGAAGGGGCCCTTGATGAGGCCCTCTCTTTGAAAAAAGAGGTTATTAAAATGAAGACCCCCTGAAGTGGGGAGGCGGCTGAACAAGAGGCCCTTGATGAGGCCCCCCCTTTTTACAAAAGAGGTCATGTCAAAGAAGACCCCCTCAAAGAGGAGAAACTATTGAAGTGGCTCTTGATGAGGCCCCCTTTCTCAAGGAAGAGGCCATGAATAATTAGGCCCCTAGTAACGAGAGAGGTTAATGAAATGGCCCTTGATGATGCCCTCTCCTTGAAAAAAAGGGGCTATTAAAATTAAGACCCCCTGAAGTGGGAAGGGGGCTGGAGAAAAGGCCCCCTCTCTTAAGGAAGAGGCCATGCAAAAATAGGCCCCCAACAAAGAGAGGTTGATGAAGTGGCCCTTGATGAGGCCCCCTCTTTTACAAAACAGGTCATGCAAAAGAAGACCCCTCAAAGGGGAGAAACTATTGAAATGGTCCTTGATGAGGCCCTCTCTCTCAACGAAGAGGCTGTGAATAATTAGGCCCCCCAATAATAAGAGAGGTTGATGAAGTGGCCCTTGATGAGGCCGCCTCTTTGAAAAAAGAGGTTATTAAAATGAAAACCTCCTGAAGTGGGGAGGTGGCTGAAGAAGAGACCCATCTCTTAAAGAAGAGGCCATGCAAAAATAGGCCCCCAATAAAGAGAGAGGTTGATGAAATGACCCTTGATGAGGCCCCCTCTTTTACAAAAGAGGTCATGCCAAAAAAGACCCCCTAAAAGGGGAGAAACTATTGAAGTGGCCTTTGATGAGGCCCCCTTTCTCAAGGAAAAGACCATGAATAAATAGGCCCCCAGTAACGAGAGAGGTTGATGAAGTGGCCCTTGATGATACCCCCTCTTTGAAAAAATAGGCTATTAAAATGAAGACCCTCTGAAGTGGGGAAGCGGCTGAAGAAGTGGCCCCCTCTCTTAAGGAAGAGGAAGAGGCCATGCAAAAATAGGTCCCAAAAAAGAGAGAGGATGATGAAGTGGCCCTTGATAAGACCCCCTCTTTTACAAAAGAGGTCATGCAAAAGAAGACCCCTTCAAATGGGAGAAACTATTGAAGTGGCCATTGATGAGGCCCCCTCTTTGATAAAAAAGGCTATTAAAAAAGAAGATCCCCGGAAGTGGGGAGGTAACTAAAGAAGTGGCCCTTGATGAGGCCCCCTCTTTAAAAAAAAAAAGAGGTCATGCAAAAGAAGACCCCTTCAAAGAGGAGATATTATTGAAGTGACCCTTGATGAGGCCCCCTCTCTCAAGGAAGAGGCTATGAATAAATAGGTCCCCACTAAAGAGAGAGATTGATGAAGTGGCCCTTGATGAGACCCCCTCTTTTACAAAAGAGGTCATGCAAAAGAAGATCCCTTCAAATGGGAAAAACTATTGAAGTGGCCCTTGATGAGGCCCCCTCTTTGGAAAAATAGGCTATTAAAAAAGAAGATCCCCAAAGTGGAGAGGTAACTAAAGAAGTGGCCCTTGGTCATGCAAAAGAAGATCCCTTCAAAGGGAAGAAATTATTGAAGTGGCCCTTGATGAGGCCCCCTCTTTCAAGGAAGAGGTCATGAATAAATAGGCCTCAACTAAAGAGAGAGGTTGATGATGTGGTCCTTGATGAGGCCCCCTCTTTTACAAAAGAGGTCTTGCAAAAGTGGGAGAAACTATTGAAGTGGCCCTTGATGAGGCTCCCCCATTGAAAAAGAAGCTATTAAAAAAGAATATCCCCCAAAATGGGGAGGTAACTAAAGAAGTGGCCCTTGATGAGGCCTCCTCCTTAAGAAAAGAGGCTATTAAAAAAGAAGACCCCCAAAAATTTTTGGGGGGGGGGGGGGGGGAAAAAAAAAAGGGGCCT
>NC_036243.1:11475026-11509552 GCF_002742605.1 Olea europaea var. sylvestris | reverse complement strand
AACTAAAGAAGTGGCCTTTAATGAGGCCTCCCTTCTTTTAGAGAAGAGACAATGAATAAATAGGCCCCTTGAAAAGAAAGAGGCTACTAAAGAAGTGACCTTGAATAAGAGAACCCCTTACAAAGATGAGGTCTCTGATGAAGAGGCCATGAAGTGAGTAAACTTAAAGATGTGGTAATACTTGGAATATCAGACTCAAACGCTATAAAAGGACTAAAAGTGTACGAAAATGTGAACTTGGGGACTGAAATGTAGATGTTCCCAAAGATGAAGGATTGTGAATGCAATTTTATCAAGGGTATGATCGAAATAAAGGTCAAAATATGAGGATCAAAATGTAAAAGATCGAAAGTTGAGGGACCTTGATACGAAAATACCGAAGGACTTGAAGGTAATTTTCATATTTTGCTTATATACAAGTATGGGTTTCCACAGGCTCATCATGCAAAGTCTCTTCCTTGCCTATGCTTCAGGCTCATCATATGAGGCCCCATGTTTTGCCTATACTTTAGCACCTCCACTACCTAAGACTTCATCACTTTAAGTTAATTTATAAGATTATAATAGTTTGAGAACTATTAGCGGGATGTTTATTTTCCACCTGGTCATATGTGTTAGCCCCTGAAAAATGAGCATTTCCTAACCTCTTTCGCGATATGTTTACCCCTTACCTCTGACTATCGAGCTTAGCCATAAGACATCGTCACTCTGAGGCTGCTTATAAGACTCCGATAGTTTGAGAGTTATTCGCGGGATGTCCACTCCTCACTTCTCCAGATGTTTATCCCTAACTTCACGAGATATTTATTCCTTGTGTCTCACTATTGTTGAGCTTAGCCATAAGATCTCGTTATTCCAAGCCTGTTTATAAGACTCCGATAGTTTGACAGTTACTCACGAGATGTTTATTCTCTGCCTCGTTAGATGCTTTTTCTCGGCTTCGCGAGATTATTATCCCTCGCCCTTCACTATCACGAGTCTAGCCACATGACCTTGTCTATTTGAGGCCTACTTATAAGACTCCGATAGTTTGAGATGAGCCACTAGTTGATATTTATTTCCCACTTCATGAGATGCCTCACTGTATGAGTTATTGCATGATAGCAACTGTCTATCTTTCAAAGTTTGCTTCTGCTTCAGCCATGTTACATCTACTTATCCTTGGAGAGCTTATATTACCTCTACATGGCTGAATCATCTACTATGTTGAAAGCATCGGCACCTCGAAAGAGAGGTTAGATCCCATCTCTGGGCCACCTTGCTTAAACTCTGAGGCGCACGCCACTTGCCTTCCTTTAGCGAGGCTGAACGCCAAGGGGAGAAGCCTCAACATGGATGAACCATCCACCATGTTGGGAAGCGTCGACGCCTTGGAGGAGAGATTAGGATCCCATCTCTTGGCCACCTCACTTGAACTTCGAGACGCACGCCACTTGCCTCCCTTTGGCAAGGCTGAACACCAAGGGGAGAAGTTTCAACATAGCTGAACCATCCACCATGTTGGGAAGCGTCAACTCCTCGGAGGAGAGGTCTTGATCCTAACTCTGGGTCACCTTACTTGAACTCTGGGGCGTATGCCCCATGCCTTCTTTTGGCGAGGCTGAACGCCAAAGGAAGAAGCCTCCACTTTGATCGAACTCCTTTACCCATTAATTCACGAGGCTCAATCGTTACGAGCTCGATGCAGCTCTACCTTTTCAACCTGAACTACCAAAGCCATTAGAATGCCAAAGTAATCCAATTCAGTTGAAAGGTTGTTTAGTTTAAGCATCCATTCAAGTTACAAAATTATCAAACTTAAGTACTTCAACTCACTTGGACGTCGCAACTTGCTTAAGTTCAATCTAAGTTGAGCCATTGTTCATGTTGCTTGAGTTATAATTTCAAGTGATTGGAGTTAGGATGTCAAGTGTTACTACTTGAGTTAGTTATTGGGTCATTCTTAAGTTCAACTACTTAATGAGTCCAATGCACTTGGAAGAAAAATAACATATGATGAAGATAGATTACATTGATCTTCAATCAAGATTACAAAAGGTGGCTTTGAGGCCAGTACATTAATATAAACTGGAAAGTGAACTACACTAAGCCCAGTCAATGGTGGAGGTGCCTCGACGATAGGTGCCTCAGTAGCTTGAGCCTTAGAATCCAGCCATCACAAGCCTCACGGGTTTGGTTTCTCAACCACTTCGTCTTCTTCATCACAATTCAGCCATCAGAAGCCTCGCAGGTTCGGTTTCTCAACCACCTCGACTTTTTCATCACAGATCAGCCATAACAAGCCTCGCATGTTCGGTTTCTTAACCACCTCAGCCTCTTCATTACAATTCAACTTTCACAAGCCTCGCAGATTCGATTTATTCAACCACACGGCTTCTTCATCATTCATCCACAACAGCACATTTCTAACTCTAACCATGATATAAATATCTATATTTGGACTTGAGGGACTATTATTTTTGGGGTTAAAAAATTCTTTCAATTTTTACCCAACTCTTAATTAAAGTCCACGCATTATATAAATGACTATACTTGGATTTAAGGGACTATTGTTACGTGTTGACAAACTTGGCCAACCCACTGGGGCCTATGGCTCACTCATGCCGAACCACGTAACACTCCAGTTAAGGTGGTATGTATAACCGAGGCCCCTTCATGTCGACGCCCATTTACCAAGACCCTTGTGAAGGTTGCCGAGGCCATGATGCGAGAACACTATGAAAAGGTAGCCGAAGCCCTAGAGCGGAAGTATTATGTGAGCGACCAAAGTCCTGAAGCCGAAGCAAAAGTAGAAGCCTCCGAATCATAAAGGAGCATCTTACATGATCACTTCTCCCAAGAGATCTTTTACATAAGGATTGTGTTTGAATGATTGATGGGACGTTTGTCAGAAGTGTAAATGTTAAGTTTTGTCACTAGTATAAGGGTTCTGCATAAACAATAAATGTGCAGCAAGCTAACAAGTCAAGAATGATGCCTAGGATTATATGTTTGAGTTAAAGAGATGAGGTCACGTGCCTTCTTATCCAAGGGCCACAATTTCACATGTACTACTATAAATACTTTCCTTGTGTAACATTAAAGGGCTAATGCAAGAATCAATACAAGGAACAACACTTTACTCAACTCTCTCTTATTATCTTGCAACACAATACGAGTTTACACATTTACAAATATCGATCGGTAATTATTGTACATTCGATCAACGAACATCTTGTCGAATTTCGAACGTTCTCGTTTCGCGCCGTTGAGCTATTCCCACGCTCTTGATTTGTCTGTTTTAGACCGTCCACGTGTCTTTGTGTATTGGACTTCCGCTTACATGTGCGCGGGTGGGTCCGGCATCTGTTGGCAATATTTTTTGGGGTCAACATCCAATGTCGGCAACTAGGTGCTGAAGCACAACAATAGCTCGACTTCTTTTTTCCCTTTATTTTAATGAACTTGTCAATTTTTTAATCCTTTTATTGTTTAATAATTCTATAATTATGAATTGACAAATAATTAGTTGTTAAGATAAACGATGTAGCTTATACTTTCATATTTATTTAATTTCAAAGACTTCATGCAACTTGATTGTGTACCAATTGATTATTTTATATTTTATAGCATTCAATTTTTTGATCATCAATTGATTAATTTAGGGATAATATTGATATTGAGAAGTAACCTACTATTATAAAGGTTAAACCCTAACCTTAAGGGTCCCCTACCACCCTGCCCTGGAGTATCGTGAGGGAGGTAAATCGCAGGTTATGTGTTCAAGGGTATAGGGTGGAAGGCTGCTTGTACACTTACATTTACCCAAGAGCCAAATCCATATTTCAGGATTCGAACCCTTGACGCAACAGCCTCAAGCAAAGCTGGATTTCTCCACCCTCCCCTTTTACCACTTGGAGATGTGCCCTGTGGGCAATAACCTACTATTATAGCTCGTGCAATAAATGACATAGGTGTATAAGATATCGAGATATAATTATATGCTGTGCAATCTTGGTAGAACTTATTGGTTAAATCATTCGTATGTATAAGTCTATATAAAGATATAATACATTCGGATATATGAGTAATATAAATTTTGTTCAAAAGAGATCACTAACTCTGCTCAATTAATTCGAATGTTGACACATATGAAAAGGGACTGACTTTAGGGATTTCAATTCAGCTTAGGCAGCCCTTGGCGCGGCCCCAAAAAAGCTTGAGCCAATGAATTAAGAAAGAATGTTGAATTTTTAATGAGCATGACTACTAGCGCTGCATTTTAGAGTTCTATATGGGAAAACAAGACTAACAACCACGTAATTTTATCTCTATTAATTTGTCAAATTTAGTGCATTTGTTATGGTAGAAGTACAAAAGAGTACCACTAATTTAATTATTTTTTAACTATGTAGTCTTCGAGTTTTGACTTTTTAATATATAATTATCAAGTTTTTAGAGCATCTCCATGATAACTTCATTTATGAATGGTAACTTATGCATAATAAAGAAAGTATTTTCGAATTTAAAAGTAAAAATTTTTAGACACTCCGAAAACCTCTCTATTTTGGTTTCATTTTATATTTTTTTAAGAAATAGTTATTGATTTATCCTATCTTTTATTTAACAAATTTTTTTATATGTTAATAACCAACCAATTCAAATATGATTTAGATAATGTAAGAAGTACAATATTAAAATATATAGCTTATTAAATACAATCATTATAAAGTGATCTTTATGAGTGATAATTAGACATATTGGACGAGAATGATGAAAAATGAGCATTAATTGATTAAAATTATTAAAGTTGGATATATTCTTGACGTTGGGCGCCACAGAGTCACATTTGAAAGTTGAAGGACCTCAATTGTAGTATCTAAGGACTTAACCTAAATGCGAGAGAGAGAGATGGACCAATTTGTACAAGTGAAAACATAATTTCTCAGCAATTTATGATATCTTAAATTGATTAAATTTAGGGTTCCCTATTATCTCGTGTCTTTATTCTAGTCTTAAATTTTGGTCTATAAATATAAATATTTCCATTCAATTAAAAGGGAATCTTGAAGGGAAGCATTCTCGAGGCATTTTACAAAGATAAAATCATAGATTCTCAAGATTTTGTGGCTCTGAATTGGAATTTGAAGGTCGAAAGGCAGCTAGCGGTTGCAAGCACCCAAAAAAAAAAAAAAAAAAAAAAAAAAAGAGAGAGAGAGAGAGAGAGAGTCAGCTTGACTCAACTTGGTAAGGTTGAGCCTAAAGCCCGAGCCAAGTCTCGATTTTTCAGTCAAGCTTTGGCTCGGCTAGAATCAAGCCAAAAAATTCCGAATCATTTTTTGCCCAGATTGAACCTGTGCCATGAACTTCGACTTTCAAGCTAGCTCCTCGTTTACATCCCTATGCTGCCTAATGTTGGATTGAATGTATATTTATTGACCTAGTTGAATTCAAGATTACTCGCTTAATCCCATAAGTTTTCTCAAGTCTCTAAATGTAGCTTAATTGAAATTAGTTTAAGATAATTTAGTTATAAATTAAACACTTGATTTGATAATTTGTTACTACATTAATTTAGAGTTAAATTAGAATTGTAATAAAAATGAGACAAAATTTAGATTAAAATATCCACTTTATTACTTATTACGATTCGTATACTTGCAGAATCATCCCTTAAAAATGCTCTAATCAATTTATATATTCACTTTTGTCTTCGAGGCATTCCTAGAAAGATGAATCTATTAAAGAATTGAAAGTATCCTTAACTTCCTTCAATATAGTTATCATTTAATAGATTGCAAAAAGTATCATTGAAATTATGTAAGTATACATAGAATAAAACCGTCCATGGAAATCACATCCCACACTTTAATTCTTTTTTCATAATTCCAGATTTTTGTTCTAAATTCCCTTTATCTCCGTCTCTCCTTCCATTTTCTCTATTGTTTTATGCAGAGCCTAAATGTTAGCTGCAATTTCACTAATATAATTCACGTCAAGAGAAATTTTTGCTTGAACATCGACCTCCCAATCATAAACACTACAATAAAAATGGCATTTTACTGCAACCAAAAGACAATATTCGTCAATTTAAGTGTTGCTAAAAGAGACTATCGCAACATTGTAATAGGTGTATGTTACCATTAGCTAAGATAGTTGAGATTTTATAATATTTTTTAAATGCATGTTGCTAATGTTTCTTTTGGCAACGTTCCTTCACTATTGTAAAAAGTTTACATATTTTGTGTGTTTTACAACATTCAATGAATGTTATTAAAAGCTCATCTTATAGCAACGTTTCTTACATGTTGCCGAACAATTAATATGTGCCTCTTTTGCAACATTTGTTGACTGTTGCAGAGACATACTGTTTAGCAATCTTCGCTGTCTATTATTAAATTTTTTTGCAATGATCATATTTAGCAACGATCGATACCTGTTGCCGAAACTATTAGCATGACTTTTTTGTGATATCCATTCATCGCTACGAAAATATTCTCTATTGCAACATCGATTGCATGTGTTAGAATTTCTAGTGATATTTTTTCCACAAACCATCAAGTGGAAAATGAACTGTCAAAAAGCAAAGCAGTCCTAATTCATATATGCCTATCACAATTTCATCCATTAACTCTCAAATTTTCATCGGTTCACTCTCAATGATTTCATCTGTACTTATCACAATTTCAAAAAATGAAAACCCTCTCATCCAAATTTTCTTCTTTCATTGTCCAAAAACTTTCTTCTTCTTCTTCATTTTTTTTTTTTTTTTTTTTTTTTTTTTTTTTTTTTTTTTTTTTTTTTTTTTTTTTTTTTTTTTTTTTTTTTTTTTTTTTTGCACTAAATAATTAATCTGAAGAAATATACTGCCGATAGACATCCCTCTCTTCAATTGTTAACTCTCTCTCCCTCTTTGACTGTTCGCAAGAACCTCTCTTTACCATACAGAACAAAAAGACCAAAAAATTGTCACAATCTTTTCTCGTCGTATATTTATTTTACTGAAGAAAATTGAATAAATTTAATAGTAGCTGGATGAATGATGGATAAAATATATTGATTAATTGATTACATTTGGACTGTTCTATGGAATTTCACGCTTTTGTTCTATTTTTTGTGTTGTTTGTTTATTTTATTGATGATGATTGTCATATCAGTTGAATGAGTGAATAAATGGATTAACAGATTGATCGTTGCGTACTGTTTCGTAGTTGATGGTGTGTGTTCGTACATATAAAAATTTTGTAGGTGGAAGCAATGTCGTTACTATTGGATGGCCAAGAAATGCCTGGTAGTGTACCCAGCTTAGAATTTCTGTTACTACAGAATAACAAGGTATTGACTATATATTACTGATTGGCTTTTAGTTTAATTTTTATGTACAAAATTTATTAAATGTATTGTTAATGTTACTGTGTGAAATCGAATGCAGACGGTAGATGATGATTTGAGTCCTCCTACTATTTCTCGGAGAATTGTATCCCGAGTTAGATTCCGTGAGATGTACAAGACATATGATATGATGCGATTTAGTATTGTTGCAATTCTCTCTGTGTTATACATGCTTATTGTTAAGTATTGATTAATTTTTCAGATATGAAAAGAGGCACTTAAACATTCCAGCACACATCTCCATGCTTTCGTGTGAAAGAGGGTGACCACGTTATTATTGGCAAGTGCAGGTTAGAACAAAAGCTTATTTATTTGACTTTGTTCTGGAATTTAATTTTATGATCTGAATATCTTTGTAGGCCTTTATAAAAATGGTTAGATTCAATGTTCTTAAGGTGATACTAGCTGGTTCATTGGTCTTGGCAAGAAGGCATTTACGAGAATATGAGTTTGGTGATTTGGATTTTTTTATTAGTGCTCAAGAGTTTTGAAGGATAGTTTAAGACTATTTTACTTCTTTCAACTGGTCGATTGTCACCACTGACTTGCCCCATGTGCTTGATTTTTCTAAGTTCCAAATTTATATATTCTCTATTAGGCAATTTTTTATTTTAATTTCTATAATTTGGATTTTATCTATTGTATGCTCCCTTATTTATGTGCGTGATGGTAGATAATTTCTTTTGTATTGTGGTTTTAAATGGATGACCATATAGACCATAATACAATTAGAACATCTCTGGTATGTAATGTTCATCTGAAATAACGTTGTCTTTTGTTTTCAAGGTTCATCCGAGCCACATGTAATCCAAAATATAGAGGACATGGTGAACAATGTATGTCGTAGCTTAATTGAGCAATCAAGTAACCTCGATGTTTTGCCTGCCAAAGTTAGGCCACCATCAAATCACGTATATGTCCTTCCAAGCACCATAAGTAGTGGATCGTTTCCTTCCGTAACAAATAGGAAGAAACTAAATCCTCTTTCGGCATCTTTGCCAGCTTACCTCCACAACAGGAGTCTAATAACATGATTTATTCTATTAAAAATTCCTCTAGTACTATTAATCAACCAACTGAAGTTTTCGATTGGTGGAAACTCTGAAACTTCATGGAAGTTTATAGTTGGGATTTCTAGTGGAATTTTCTTGTTCATTTTTGATGCACTTTAAGTTCCTAATGCTTTTAACTGTTTCTTAATATCCCTTACTTTATTACACATTTGTTTGATATTTCTTCAGAGGTGAGACGTGATTGTGTTAGATTAAGGCTGATTGTCTTTGTTAATAAAGTGATAATAATCTCATAATTAAGTACACCCAACAAGGAAAGATTAGTTCAAACGGGTGCATTACAGATTTATTACTCATTGTAATTGCATAAATAAATTTAATGACTATTTTGGAAATGGCAATGTGGAATGAATGTTGTTAAAACATTAATGGTAACATGCAACAAACTTTGCTAAAACATTAACGGCAAAAGGCAATGAATTTTGCTAAAACATTAATGGCAATATGGAAAGAATGTTGCTAAAATATTAACGGCAATGAGCAATGAACATTACTAAAATATTAACAATAACATGCAATGAATTTTGCTAAAACATTAATGGAATGCGCATTGAATGTTGCTAAAATATTAACGCAATGAATATTGAATGTTGCAAAAAATTAATGAAAGCGTTTTTAAAATTTTTTTGGCGATGGTCTTTGAACGCTGTCATATTCTTTTACTCTACGATAACATTGAAGCCTGTAACATATATTCGAACGTTACAAAAAGTCTTTCACAACTTTTTTACTTGTTGTGAAAGATTGTTTTTATTGTAGTGAAACGGGTGAAGAAGATGAGTCTTTTTGTGAACTATGAATTGGCGAATTGAATCCAAATCAATACCATTAGTTAGTGCGATGGGAGAGGTAATTGTGGCTGTTGGTCTTCTTTCGTATAAAGAACTTTTTTTGTTATTAGGGAAACAATAATACTAACAGGAAAAATTAAAAAGAGACCCACATAAGTATAATGGATGACGAAGAGTTTAGGCCCCCATTTGGGAACAATTTTTCATTAAAAAAATTAATTTTTTAATCGTTATTTTACTATTTTAATCGTCATTTTTAACTTCTTCACTCACTGATAGAACCCACTTTTCTCTCTAAAGGTCAAAAAATCAATTCTCATAATCACTATCGAACAAACCCTAGATAGCGTTGAAATGGTGTGTCTGTGATGTAAGTTGTTGACTCAAGTGTGGCTATGAGTCAAAAATACTTATTACTTGGATTATTTTGACATATAATGTAAAAATTTAAATATACCTTGTTTTTTAAATCTTTGATGCTATAAATTTATTTTTGGGTTAATTGGTATCATTTTTATTTGACACTGTAAAAATTATTGTTTTATAAGCTGAATAATTTCTTAAACGCTCATAATAAAAGGCTGAATATTATTTAGTTGGATTAGGACTGTTTGTGAGGGATTTAAAAATGAAGTTCAATAAATTTGGTTTTCTGGCATCATGATGTTCATACCAGCCTTATTAATCTTTTTCTTGATTGTTTATTGCGTACGTACATGTTTGAATCGTTTGGTGCATTTTATATTTGGGGAAATTTCATATGTACAGAATTTTCCCTCACAGAAGTCGACCAGAATAGAGACAATGTGTGGGCCCCATGTGTAATAAAAAAAAATGCCAAAAATATCACCCACCACCTCATTTGTGTGTGTTGTCTGTAATGGTTCTGTAAGATTTTTTTGGGTAAGTGCAGCTCTGTCCATTCGTTCTTGTTTACAATCTGTAACTCTTCATACCTCAAAGAAAATAACTAAATTCACTTAACAAATTATTGCAATTTCGTTAGAACCTATGCTTTATTAAAATATTCTAAATTTGTTTGATAGATTTCTTTGTTCTGTCTGTTGGGCATCAAGATCATTATTGATTGCCAAACTAATATGTGATGACAAAAACCATCCCATCATGGAATCATCTTAATCGAGTCAACATGTACATCAAAAGGTCCCCTTATCCTCCAACCCACAGCCACCCCTTCGAGTATAAATACAAAAAAAAGCTCCTTTTACAGATGAAATGTACAAAAAGCATTATAAATGTACAGATGTAAAATAATATATTGGGTGGTTGAACTGTGTTTTTGTCCAACAGCCAATTAAATCTTGACAATTGGCTGTCTAAAAATTGTCAACCATTCCTGTACATGTAGCAGAATTGTAAATACAAACATCTGCTGCGCAATAACAGTGGTTAAGGGTCCCTCTGTGAGATTTATTAGAGTGGGGTGGTTACATTTTTTGTTATTTCAATTTTCTCTTTATTTCAGTACTTTTTTTTTACTGCTCAAAATGGCATGATTTTAAACATGTACAGCCAAAATCTCGACCACAATGGTGCTCCTAGAATCTCCTTCTCTAATGACTTTGTAGTCCAGTAGCCATTCCCATTCTCAGGGGCAATTGAATCACACAGGATAGAGCATACGAGGATGAAACAGTAGTTTCTTCAGACTTTGATTTCTCTGTGACAAATTATTCCATGATAAGTGGTGCTGATGAGATATTCTTCAATGGCAGGCTTTTGCCATTCAAAGAAAGTTGCAACAAAACCACTACTCTCAGAGATGAAGTACGAAATGATGATGGTAATTTTCACATAGGCATCCTGAGAATCCCATTAGGTGAAAAAGTTGTCCAGGCCTAAGAAAGTCTCATTTTGGGTCCAAGAAATCATTAGAAAAGAGGCTAGTGTTTGATCATGATGAAGTTCGATTCAACAAGAATTCACAGGTTCGTACAGATTTATTATTTCTCCGATAATTGTCTACTACACTATTCAGTTTTGTAATTCTATCGAGTACATCTTGTTGGAAAAAATGAGTGAGCGGCTCACTTTTGGCACAATTTTCGGTGGGATCGTTGGTCCAATTTGGAATATCAAAGTTGATATGTGTTCTCCTCCGCGAGAATATCGAAATCATGTATTTATTTGCCAAAAATGAAGTTCGGGTGAATGAGAAATTAAAGTTTAAAGTGGACCATTGGAAATGGTCTATGTTGGTGGGAAAATTTTAGTTAACTTTGTCCCACATAGAAAAACATGGAAACCAAAACCACTTTATATATGGCTATGCATTGGAATGGTGTAATCATGTATAGCATAGAGACTCTCTCTACGTGCACACACAGGGGGGTGCAAATCATGAACAGAAATACCCTTCGGATCTTGAACTTGGGCGTGACCTGCGCACACGAATGTCGGATTGAACGGAGCAAAAACTGACCAGTTTGGATTGTCGCGTTTTGCAATTTTTTTTCCAAATGACTTTTGAGTGTCTGAAACTCCTAAAACTCTAATGGTCGAAATCGAAATGTAACTCTGAAAACTGCAATGGTTAATGCAGAAACTAATGGTCAGATTGAGTCTATATAATTTCACTCAATTTCCAGCAGTTCACACACTTCAACAGTTTAAACTCAGATACAGTTCTATTTTTTGTTTTGTTTCGTCTCCTCCTATGTCCATTTCAGTAAGGTGATATTGTTCGAATTCTCGCCCAGTTCATCGGAGTAGAACCACAGTGCTCGAATTCTGCTGGTTATCGTTGTGTCCTGAGAGACAGGCACTCGAACTAAACCTCTAGCACTACGGTGAGGGGGAATTTGTCTTAAAGAAACTGTGTTTACACAGGCCTTGGGTTTAAAATTTATCTGCTATTTATTTAGTTTGCATTGTATTCTTGTAAATTTATTTATTTAAGGATTTACACATTTGCAACATACTTGACTCATATATTGCTTGTTAAATTTATGTTAGAAATAGATAAATAAAATAAACAATTTTTTTTTAATTCGTTATATATGTGAAAAATAGATTTCACATCAACGATATTTCTATTTGTAAGTGAAAAAATTTGTATTATTTTAGTTAGTGTATGAATAAAAATACTTTATACAAATTTTGTGCAAATACGATGAGCTTCGCTTGCAAATACAGTAAGCTGCCATATACAGTAAGCTTTCTGCAAATACGGTAGGCAGCAAATACGGTAAAGTGCAAATATGGTAAGGTGCCTGACATATACGGTAAGCTGCCAAATACGGTGAATTGCCTGGCATATACGGTAAGCTGCCATATACGGTGAATTGAACTGCCAAATACGTTAAGCGTGAATCCGATGTCTAAAACACAAATACGGTATATGAGAGTCCGATTCCACTCTATACACTATCAATTAAATATAACAATACATCTTACCAAACAAGTGCACAATATTTTTACTTACAGATGTTGTTGTGTATTATGCAAAAATCTGTTGAATGATGGAAATGTCAAGTTCTAACAATTGGAGATGCACAGTTAATGTCATTTTTTATGAGTAATAACTTTGTGGAGGACTTGAGCTGAATTTTTTCTTAGATGAGGTTTAGGATGATGCTATGAAATCTGATTGTATTAATTGAGTTAGTTTAACTTTGAATTCTTCTTTATACTAGTTTTCACATAATTGTTTGTTGTTGTAGAACTCATTCCCTAGGATCAGGACTGATATTGAGTGATTTTGAGAATTGATTTTTTGACCGTTAGGAGAAAAGTGGGGTCTACCTGTGAAAGAAGAAGTCAAATATGACAGCTGAAATAGTGAAATAACGATCAAAAAATCAATTTTTTGGGTGAAAAGATCGCTCCCAAACAGGCCCATATATTTTCTATTTACACTTTTATTCCTTCAATTATAAAATTTTTGTGTGCATCTTTGGTAGACCGTTCGAAAATGACTAAACAATACTGGACTTATTAGCCTTGATCTTTTGTATTTATTGGATATGATAAAAACTTTTTATCATTCACATAGCGGTTCTATGAAACGATCACAAATTCAAAGAATCATTTCTTGCCACATCAGCGATAGAAAGTTTATATCATGTTCACAAGAGGCAGGAGATCAATTCTACTGGACTCATTATTGGATATGACAAATCTCGTTCAATTTAATTCTACCATCACTGTTAGCATGTCATAACTCTCGTGCCAATCTAGAGCTTTATTCATGATCAGGGTATTCATATATGTCGTGGATTTCATTTCCACAAACTGAATCCTGTCGCGCAACTCTTAAGAGATCAAAGAAATAAGGGAAAGATAAGGTAAAGAATGCTGAGTAGGAGTGGGGATGGGAAGGTCAACAAGAAAGCTAATATAATAGCTGTGCCTATGCATATCACCTTGAAAAACACAAGATTAAAGATTAGCACTGACAGAGTGGTAATTGCCATGAGTATTCTTACATGCATATGGAGTAATGCCAGTCAAGTACATCCGTATGGGTGTTAGTTATATAATTGTATTGTCTCATCTTAGCATGTAGATTTTTGGGAGTCTCAATGCTAGATATTTTATTTAGTTGTTATTGAGTATTTTATATTAGTATTAGGTCACTTTGATATTCATGTGATACATAAAAGATAAATAGGATACAGTTTCTGTGAGACAGTCTCAAGAGATTTAGTTCAGCATTTTAATCTTTTATCATTTCAAGAGAAATCTCAAAACATCTGTTTATCCCACAGAATTGGCTATCATCTTTACTGTAACAAAGGGGCCACTCTGAAGCTTTCGCTTGAAGACAATTCCATAACTTCCTTCAACCAATTTGTCTTTTGAAATTGTTCGTCGTCTGCTTGAACTCGAAGTGCATGTTTTTTATTGGGGTGAAACTGTTTGAACAAGCCCAAATCCCCCCTGGATGAACAGGGCCGATGTGGCACTGTTTATCCAGCAGGGTCCATTTTATTGGCATGAGGTTATTTTGACGTTGTAGGTAGTATTCAAGGAACCATCCATTGACAAGTGTCGCTTCCTTGTACACCGTTAAAAGTTGGTAGCCATGAATGTTTTGTTGGATAATTAGTGCTTTAAATTACCGGATCTTTCATGTTAAATCATCAAGAAATACAAGAATTAAAGCGGAAGCATACCTGAATCAGACATGGTTAATGCAATATGAATTTCGCGGTATGATCTTCCAAATCTACATGCAGTCTCATTTTCCTCTCTGTGATGAGATGCAGTAGAGAATGAATAATACGTACGTGTGATCTGGGGACCATAACCTATTTATATAGGGATGCCCCTTGACCTAATTCGGCCCATCATAGAATTAGGACTTGGGCCCGATCTCTACACATATGTAAACACATACTTTAACTGGATACATTAAAGCCCAAAATCGAAACCTTATTAGATCACTTTAATTGGGTTCAACCGAATTCGATAGCCTATAATTTAACACACAATTATTCACACATACAAGCCCATCTTTATTAAAAAATCCTTACAATCTCCCACTTGGGCTATATGTGTCACCTTATAATTGTGCATTAAATATAACCTTATGAGTACTCAGAATTTTGCTATCATTACCGAATGTATCCCCAAACAATCCCGTCCATTAATCATATCAACATAGGATTAAAGCGGCTTTCGCTACTTTCACGTAGCTAAACCCATCAATGGTCACGTATATCAATATAATTGAATGGCATGGATCAAACATGGATGTGTAGAATGGAAATTACATGTAATGTGATCTGTAACATACATATTTCCAACTGGTCCACCTTAATACCTTAGTGAGATCATTTTAAACAAGTTCAGAGATAATTAACCAAATAACTTTAAACTGTATCCAAAATAACAGTACATGTGTCCAATATGAAAAGCAAAAATACAAACTCCCACTGAAACTAGATATCCTCAAAAGACATTACACCCATATGAGCAGTGTGCTCATGAAAGACCTTGGGTATCAATCCCTTAGTAAGCGGATCCGCAACCATGGAGTTTGTTCCAATATGCTCTATTGACACCTGTCCACTCTGAACTCTTTCTTTAACAGCAAGGAACTTGATCTCTATGTGTTTTGACTTTGTCAAGCTCCTGTTGTTATTGGAATACAACATTGCTGATTTATTGTCACAAAATATCTTAAGTGGTCTTTCTATATTGTCCACAATGCGCAGCCTAGTGACAAAATTACGTAGCCATATTCCATGATTTGATGTCTCATAACACGCTATAAACTCCGCTGCCATAGTGGAACTAGCTATGAGTGTCTGCTTAGCACTCTTCCAGGAAATAGCACCTCCAGGAAGCAGGTAAATATAGCTTGAAGTGGATCTCCTACTATCTTGGCATCCCGCGAAATCGAAATCAGAATAACCGATGATCTCCAACTGATCCGATCTCCTGTATGTGAGCATATAGTCTCTTGTTTTCTGTAAATACCGCATGACCCGTTTGGCTGCTTTCCAATGATCCATTCCCGGGTTTCTTAAATATCTCCCTAGCATCCCAACGATGTACGCTATATCCGGACGCGTACAAATCCGAGCATACATCAGACTCCCTATAGCTGAGGAATAAGGAATTTTTTACATTTCTTTAATTTCCAAGTCATTTTTAGGGCACTGACTTAAGTTGAACTTGTCTCCTTTAGCCACAGGGGTGTCACATGGTTTACAATCTTGTATGCCATATCTTTTAAGTACCTTTTTGATATAGTTCTTTTGTGATAATCCAAGAATACCTCGAGAACGATCTCGGTATATCTGAATTCCTAATACAAAAGAGGCATCGCCAAAATCTTTCATCTCAAAATTCTTTGCTAGAAATCTCTTGGTTTCGTGCAATAAGCCTATATCGTTGCTGGCAAGCAATATGTCATCGACATATAAAACCAGAAAAATATACTTGCTCCCACTGAACTTGTGGTATATACAATATCAACTAAATTCATCTTAAAATCAAATGAGATGATCACCTGATGAAACTTGTAATACCATTGACGAGATGCCTGTTTGAGTCCATAGATGGATTTCTTTAACTTACAAACCATTTGCTTTGCATCGTCCGATACAAAGTTTTCTGGTTGTACCATATAAATTGTTTCATCAATGTCACCATTGAGAAACGCCGTCTTAACATCCATCTGATGTAGCTTAAGATCGAAATGCGCTACCAATGCCATTATAGTCCTGAAAGAGTCTTTCGAAGAAATCGGAGAGAAAATCTCTTTATAATCGATGCCTTCTTTCTGTGTAAAGCCCTTTGCGACAAGACGAACCTTATACCTCTCTACATCACCTTTTGAATCCCTCTTGGTCTTAAATATCCATTTGCAATCAATGAGTTTCTCACCTTCAGGCAATGGAACGAGGTCCCATATGTCATTGTCCTTTATGGACTTTATCTCTTCAGTCATAGCATCGAGCCACTTTTGAGAGTTAGAACTTTACATGGCTTGACGGAAGTTGATCGAATCATCTTCCACCATTCCAATGTCAACTTCATGTTCTTGAAGAAATACGATGTAATCATTCGAAATCGCACTTCTCCTCTCTCTAGTGGATCTTCTTAATGGCATTAGTTCTTGAGGCTGTAGAGTTTGTTAATCTGGAACAATTTGTTGATCTTGAGAGGGAGGTATAACATTGTCTTGATCCAGAGTTGCTTCTTGAAAAATATCAGGGATAGAACCCTGATCATTGTGAATGGAAATTGGAGGAATATCAACATCCTCAAAGAACCTAGCATTTCCTGTCTCAAAAATTGCCTTAGTTGTGGGATCATAAAACTTGTAACCCCTGGACCTTTCAGAATATCCAATGAAATAGTAACCGATGGTCCTTGCGTCCAGTTTTTTTTATTTGGCTTATAGGGCCTTGCCTCAGTTGGACACCCCCAAATATGTATATACTTCAAACTAGGCTTCTTGCCCGTCCAAAGCTCATATGGGATTTTATCAGTGGCCTTAGTTGGAACTCTATTGAGTATAAAAACTGCAGTCTTTAATGCTTCACCCAGAGAGATTCTGGTAAGATAGAATGACTAATCATACTCCTCACCATATCCTTAAACGTTCTGTTTCGTCTTTCAGCAACACCATTCATAGTGGGCGAACCCGACATAGTGTACTGTGGGACGATACCGCATTCCTCTAGGAATTTAGCAAACGCTCTTGGACGCTGTTCACCTGAACCGTCATATTTGCCATAGTATTCACCCCACGGTCAGATCTGACGCTTTTAATTCTTTTGTCGAGTTAGTTCTCAACTTCAGTTTTATAGTTTTTGAACACATCCAGTGACTGTGATTTTTCATGAATGAGATATATGTAGCCATATCTTGAAAAGTCGCCTATGAACGTTATAAAATATTGTTGACCATTCCAAGAACCCGTAGGGAATGATCCACAAATATCTGTATCTATAAGTTCTAAGACGTCCGAAATCCTATTGGCTTGAAATCTTCTTTTATTGGTTTGTTTTCCCTTTATACAGTTGACACACAAATCATAATCTGTGAAGTCAAGAGGGTCAAGAATCCCGTCAGACACAAGTCTCTCAATTCTCCTTTTGGAGATGTGACCTAATCTCTTGTGCCACAACGAGGCAGAATTCTCGCCGTTTAATTTTCACTTTACACCTCGAGTACTTACATGCAATGTTTCATTATAAGAAATAATTGTATCAATTGAATAAAGATTATCGAAACCTGATAAAGAACCGGAACCAACCAATTTTGAATCATGAAACAAACTAAATTTTCCATTTTCAAATGAACAAGTATAACCAAATTTGTCCAAAATAGAAATAGAAATCAAATTTCGTCTAAAAGACGGTACAATAAATGTCTCAATAAGATCCAAATAAAATCCAATCTTTAACAATAATCTAAATCTTCCTATTGCCTCTACTTCCATTCTTTTGCCGTCGTCAGCATAGATGTATCTTTCACCATCACTTGGTTTTCGGCAACTCAGGCAACCCTGCATAGACATACTGATGTGAGTTGTTGCACCAGAATCTATCCACCATGTATGTCTAGGTACCGAAGTTAAATTAACCTCAGAACAAACCAAATGAAGAAGAGTGCCTTTCTTTACACGCCATGCGTGGTAATTGGTGCAATTCTTCTTCTTATGACCTGCAGCTCCACAGAAGAAACAACCGCCTTCAGTTGGTTCCTTATGCTGTTTCTTTTGCGGTGCCGTACCCGCAGCTTCCTTATTAATCTTCCTTTTCTTGTTGCTTTTGTCCTTAGAGGTAGTGGTTAAATAAGCACTTTCTGTCTTCTCATGTTTCAGTCTTTCCTCTTCCTGGACACAGTGTGAGATGAGCTCATTAAGGGACCATGAGTCCTTTTGACAGTTGTAGCTCACCTTGAATTGACTGAAATGTGCCGGAAGGGATATTAGAACCAAGTGCACCAACAAGTCTTCAGATAAATCCAACTTGAGTGCCTTTAGTTTTGAAGCAATGTGAGACGTTTCCAAAACGTACTCCCGAATGTTTCCTTTCTCTTCATACCTCATTGAGACAAGATTTGCCAAAAGTGTACTTGTTTCAGCCTTTTCATTCTTGGCAAATCTCTTCTCAAGGTCCTCAAGGAAACCTTTAGCCGTAGTCACCTTATCGGACATAGTGTCTCGGAATGCTTCTGGAATAGCACGCTTCATGACCATTAAGCTTATGCGGTTCGATCGTTCCCACTTTTCCATCTCCCTCTTGTCATCAGAGGTACTCTTATCAGTAAGTGCAGCAAGTCTATGACTCTGAGAACAATCATAACATTCTCTTGCCATGTCCTGAAGTTTGTGCCATTTAACATTGGAATTGAATTAATGCTAGCAGAGATATTACTAGTAGAACCTGAAACTGAATTAGAGAACATTTATTATGAATAGCTCACATGAATATCTTTAATATGCAAATAATAATAATATCAAATAGTGGTAGGGCCCATCACAAGATACCAAGCACAACATCAATATCTAGTTTTTGGATAGAGATATTGACTTGTAAGCGGTACTCTTGGCATAGTGATCAAACATTGACGATAAAATAACGTGTCGATCAATAAACCTTTTTTTGGACTGATTTATTGATCACACATTAAACCAAATAATTGTCACACGTTTATCACCACAGGTGCACGTGTATTCGGTTAAATATTGACATTCCTTTGGGCCGACCAATATTCCCATGAATAACACATGCACAAACACTTTTTAACATTCTAAATTAGTCAATTTTCACAAGAGAGGTTGTTTTGACAACATGTTGCTTCAATTAACTAACTTTTGAATATTATATCTCTTAAAAGAGTCTTTAATACCAAAATTTGAGAAAGAGAATCACCAGTTTTGTATATTTTGATTAGTTTTAAACTTTAGGTGCCTTAGGATTAATAATTCAAAACTTTAAGGGGGCAAAATTAATTAATTCCAAACTTTAGGGGTTGAAATTAATAAACTTAAAACTTTATGGACCATAATTAATTAATTCAATACTTTAGAGGATCAATTAGAACAAATTTTAAAACTTTAGGGGCCAAAATTGACCAATTCAAAACTTTAGGGATCAGATTTTGAAAATTTAAAACTTTAGGGGTCAATTTGAATTAATTATGAACTTAGAGTGCTAATTTGAATTAATAATTAAATTTTGAGGCTTTAATTATAAATTCAGAACTTTAATGGCCAGAATTAATTAATTTTAAAACCTTAGGGACTGAATTATTAAATTCGAAACTTAAAGACCCAAAACTTAATATAACTTAAAGGTTGGGGACTGAAACCTTAATTTTATAACCCTAACCCCAATTGCAACTAAGGACCTCAAATCATCTAATTTACAGAAGAGGCCCCCACCCCAAAAAAATCCAGAAAAACTGAAAAAAAAAATTTCTTCTTCCTTTCTGGTGGTGGCGCACTCTGGCACCGGCCCACGTTGGCGCCACAGGCAGCAGCGCCTGGCGTTGCTGCAATCGGCAGTAGTGCCTAGGCGCTGTTGCGTGCTGCTGCGTTTTGCAACATCGCTTGTGTGCTGCTGTAAAACGCAGCAGCTGCTGCATCGCCGGCGCTGCAATGCGTCGGCTGCAGCAACCCCGCCTCGGTGTGCTCGCCGGCGGCCTTTTTTTTTTTAATAAAAAGAAAACTGTACTGTAATCTGAATCAAAGATCCGAATTTCAAATCTAATTTTTTTTTCAACCATTAATTTGAATTTCGAAAATAACAAGAATTATACTGCAAAAATTTTCAAATTTAACAAAATATAATACCAAAAAATTGTTAAATCTGAAAATTTCAAAATATATTGCAAGAACCAGACTAAAATTTTTTATTCTCAATGATTCAATATGAAGAGATTCTGATACCACTTGTTGGATAATTTAGTACTTTAAATTATCGGATCTTTCATGTTAAATCATCAAGAAATACCAGAATTAAAGCGGAAGCATACTTGAATCAGACATGGTTAATGCAATATGAATTTCGCGGTATGGTCTTCCAAATCTACACGCAGTCTCCTTTTCCTCTCTATGATGGGATGCAGTAGAGAATGAATAATACGTGCGTGTGATCTGGGAACCATAACCTATTTATATAGGGATGCCCTTTGACCTAATTCAGCCCATCATAGAATTAGGACTTGGATCTAGTCTCTACACATATTTAAACCCATACTTTAACTGGATACATTAAAATCCAAAATCGAAACCTTGTTAGATCACTTTAATTGGGCTCAACCGAATTCGATAGCCTATAATTTAACACACAATTATTCACACATACAAGCCCATCTTTATTAAAAAATCCTTACAAGTTTCGCCAAACTCAATTTAAATATAGTTCATGTTTGTCCTCGATTTTTTAGAACTCATTTTTCTCGTACTCAATTTTAACAATAAAGTTCACGCACATAGTATGTGACAAATGAGCTTGTGGGTCGGTGGGTGGGGGTGGAAGGGAATTAGAGAATGTATTTTTTTATTATTTTTTTGTGAACTCTAACTATAAAAGACTCACATGTCGCATAGACTTAAAAGGTTGAGAAATTCTAAGAACATCATCAAAACATTTCGTGAAATATAATCTACATGACATTTAAATAGACGAATTTTCAATCGATGTGACACTAATGTCTAATGAATAGATGATGAAGTCTACATTGGGCTCCAATTGATTCCATATATATTCAAATATTTTTGCATACGTGTGTTTTATGAACATTAAAATAAAGATATAAAATAGATCGAAAGAGAAAAAATTTAATAATCTAAAAACAAAATTTGACTAAATTAAATTGTTGAGTCAATATATCTAACAGAATTGGCAAACGTCATGTCAGCTTTTATCGATAATATATATATTATTTTTAAATATAATATATTTTTACTTATTTAATAAAATTTTTAAACAATTTGCAATTGCATTGAAGATGCTCTTATATTAAAGGACTTCTACCGGGGTTTATCAACCCCTCACTGTAGGGGTCAGTCCCACATGAAAAAAAAAAAATTGCGTCAGAGCCCACACTTACTATTATCTGGCAGGGTTTGTAAAATGCCCAGCACGATTCTACATTAAATGAATGAGGATTTAACGTTTTGTTAAACACCTATTTGGTGTGAATTAAAATTAAAATTTTAATAGATTTTAATAAAAGTTCATAGAATGTCTGTCCTAAATTTTATTTTTTATAGATCATTTGAAACTCATGAAATCTTTCCAACAAATTGATATTAAAAATCATGTTTATAGTACTTATAAAATATTTTAAAATAACGTGCAATGCAGTTAAACTCTAATGTGTTTTCTAAAGTTGGAATTCCGTCATTCTCTTTAAAAACAATATGTCAAAAATCAACCATAGCGTGCAACATGCGTGGAACTTGGTACAACCTTTATTGCACTGACAAGCATCGGTAGCCGCCTTTCTTGCATTTCAGCAGATCGTACCCTCAGCTAAACCGCCTCCGCAGTCTCTACCCACGCTCCTCCGCATAAATTCCCAAACAGTAAAAATTCCTATCCACAAAATTCTAGAGCCAGTATGGAATCGATTGCAGTCAATTGGGAAGCACTCGATTCGCTCGTAACCGACTTCGCAAAATCCGAGAACTTGATCGAAGACGCACAATCGCCTCTGTCATCTCCGTCAACCACGACGTTCGCTTCGCGATTATTGATTCGTCAGATTAGACGGTTATTAGAATCCGGTGATATTGACTCCGCCATTAATCTCCTTGGAGTTCATGCGCCCTCCGTCCTAGATGATCATCGTCTCCTGTTCCGCTTGCAGAAGCAGGTTTTTTCTTTGTATTTTTCTAGCTTGTGGATTCTTTTTATTTTATTTTGTTCTGAGTGAAAATATGTCAATGGTAAATAACAGAAATTCATTGAGCTGTTGCGGAAAGGAACTGAAGAAGATCGTGATTCTGCCATTCATTGTGTGCGAACGGCTCTTGCACCTTGTGCACTTGATGCCTATCCGGTAAAGTTATGTACTGATGTGTTTATGCTTTTAGTTACTGTATTAAGAATTTAGTATATAACTAGAATTGATAATATCACGTGCATGGTATCGCGGTGGATTAAGTGGATATTCTTTATTCTTTAGTCGATAAAAGTGCCATTTGTGTTGTCAATCTTTGACATAATGCGGAGGATGGAAATGGTTTTAGACTGGATATTGGATAAGATAATATGTGTAAATGAGATTAATTTTTTTGACAAAAGATTTAAGACTATTATCCACTTTAATCTACAATAATGCCAATCACCTACTACTACCCATTCTGATTTTATACTAAGGCTCCGTTTGGGAGTGATTTTTCACCCCAAAAATTGATTTTTTGACCGTTATTTTACTATTTCAACCGTAATTTTTGACTTCTTCTCTCATAGATGACCCTCACTTTTATCTTAACGTTCAAAAAGTCAATTCTCAAAATCCCTACCAAACAGGCCCTAAATTCTTTATACTTCGGTGCATCAAACGCAACCCTAATGTTTTTCAGTTGTGTTATTTTCTCATGCTCTGAGTTTTTATTGTTGAATAGTTGTTTTCACTTTGCCTTAATTCATCTTTGATATTTGTTTTTCTTCCTTTAAGGAAGCGTATGAGGAATTCAAGCATGTTCTTCTTGCATTTATTTATGACAAAGATGATCAGAACTCGCCTGTGGCAGATGAGGTAAGAAATAATCTACTGCTTTCCTTGTGGCATGATGTTCGTGTTCTGTTGAAATCTACCATGCTTTTATGTGGTTGGATGCAAGTGCCATTAGGACTTATAACATTAGCAAGACTTGTGAATTAGTTGATAGAATCTCATTTAATGCGGATAGGTGGCGTATAGGAGACTTCAGATGTGGGTTTGAACACAGCCACATGTTTTATGGAGACGTCAGCGAGATGCTTGGTTATATAACCTAATTTTGTCATTTATATGCTTTTGGATGTTTCCTGTTTCTAGGGTATAATTTGAAAGAGGTGGGAAAATTGTAATCCACTTGCAGTATGAGGACAAAAGAGATCTATACATAAGCTAAGAAGTGGGTGGATTTGGATATTGATATGCAAACTAATTTTTACTAGTATTTGTAGAAACGTAGGACACACTGTTCCGTCTTCCCATTTTGTTTGGGGGTGGGGGCAGTAGAAACAACGGAACATTATCTTTGTGAAGATGGGATCTGGTATTTTCGTATGCTCTTGCCCCTGTTAGACTGAAATGAAAAGAGCTGGAATAATATTCTTTTGCTGAGCTTAAACTAAGTTAAAAAGTTATCGAAAAATCTAAAAGTATCCTCCCTTTGTGATTTAAACGGACAAATCATTGATACACATAAACTATTCCAGTTTATGATCGCTCCTGACCATCCAATCCTAATTATACCTAATTTATGCTAGGACTGGGGGGTTTTGGTACCCCTTTTTGCGACCATCCACTATTGGAGGTTTGAGATCTTCACGAATACTATATAGCTAACTAGAAACAGATGATTCTAAGTAGTTTTGGAATTGTATTCCTAGCTTATATTCCTCCATTTCATCCAATAAATGAGTTGATTTATGATTCTCATCTGCTGCCCTAAGTGATGAAACATGAAGCATTCAAAGTAGTGAAATACAGATTTTGATCACCCCTCATCTTCCTTTATTGTTAGTGATCATTAATATGCTTTACTCTTCCGTTATTAGCTTGTGCCATGTAATTAGAGAGAGAGAGATCAGAATTGAACTTTTTTCCTTTTGGGATATGGTGATTTGTGGTGCACCAACAGACCTTCGGTGCAAGCAATCGGACACCGGCATGAAGCTGACACGCATTAATACACCAAGTGGTGTATCCGAAATTGCTATTGATTTTTTACTGTCCAACATGTCTTCGTCAGTGAAAAAAATTAGAGGAAGATAAACTAACCTAGGCTTTCTATTTTGAAAATTCAACTAGAGGAGCATGGATGGTGTTTGATGTCAACGAAGATTTTTTCAATGGTGATGAGTTGTTGAATGGTTTGTGAGCTTGCATCCATGGCGTTGGAGCACAGATGAAATGCTAATTTCTTGTAGTGGAAAACTCTGGTTTATTAATTTGTCTAGTTTTTAATTGAAAGCAAATGCTTTTTTTTAAATGGCAATTTTGTAATCCTACATTTATGTAATTGGTGAGAAAAAAATTGAATGACCTTTTTAAGACCAATTTACTATTTGGTCTTCCAATGTATATACAAAGGAAATACAAGCCATCACAGTAAAAAAAATGATTTAAGTGGTAAACAAAATTTTATTTGCTTTATTGTATAAAAAATAATTAATGTGTCATGCCATTACCTTTTCTAAAAACTGAAAATCAGTTTTTCAACATATATAGTGTTGGATTCGTGTACGTTCATCATGGGAATAGAAGTTGCACTGCACAAAGATTTAACTTTCGTAAAATGGAGGACTTAATTTTCATCATGTAGAAAGGAGAATACTCTAAAATTAGAGGGGAGTACCTTCATCATTTTCTTGCCCATATTTCTGGATTGTGGGACACGTGCTTGGAAAGAAGTGGACTGTAACACTTTAAGGGATGTGTATTTGAAATGAGATTTTTTTTTTTTGCAGACCTTGACGATGTTATTAGTGTTAGTTCTGTTGACATTGAAGAATCCTTAATTTTTGGGGAGAAACTTTATTTAGAATGTAGAAAGTAATAAGAAATTCTAATGAGAAAAATAATCCAACCAATAAATATTTTGGGAAATGAAGTTTGCAACCAATAAGAAAATGTCTCTTATTTAATTTTCAAGACTAATAATAAGTCGTTAAATAAAAATATAATATCTCCATGAAGAAATAAACTTTATCCATACAAAAGATGGAACAAAGAAGAGATTTATTCTACAACATCATTTCCCTATTTCTCTTTTACGAAATGTTTTAGGTAGGGGACATCTATTGGTATTCTTCTGCTGAATTTGTTTTCATATAAAATGAGGTTTATACACATACACCACATGCATAATTCGGCCAAACCAACAGAGAATGAACTAAATCACACAAAACTAGACAATTTTTTTAGTTGGACTTTGGGATAAATCCCTTTCGATAATTGAAATACTGTGCATAGGTTTCGGAATGACTCAATTTTTTGCTTCCTTATGGCAAAAAACCAAGGGCATCGAGTCCCTCAAAGCCATTTTCATATTGACAACCTCATTGTTTGCTTAGTATTTCTGCAAAAGCACATGGTAGCCAACAACCTAAAAATTACTGTCATTATTTTCACAAATCATAACTTTCACTACCTATAACATGTAAACCACTCAATTTTTGAACACAAAATTCTCTACTTGATCGTATTATTACTATATATGATGCTCTGACATAGGCATTTTTCAAAAAATTAGTGATGCACATCTTCGACATTTAAATTAATTTTCTTTGGTGTTGTAATTCAAATAACTACTTGTTTGGTTTAAATCATATTATCATTATAATTTAAAGTTCAAATTTTAACCGTGGCCACATATTTTGGAGGACCCACAACCATAACACACTTATTCACGACAAATTTCTTTCAATTTATAATTTCAACAACTTATAAGTTCTTCCAAACAAGCTATAAAAGGCGTGTTTGCCTTCAATTTAAAAAACGTACTTCAAATAAAAAAATAACATTTCCTACAACTAAGCCCTTGTTTGAGCCCCATTTTGAAGAGAGAGTATTTTTGAATAGTGAATATTTGGAGAATGTGTGGTTAGAAAGTAAAAAAAAATTTCGGTTTACGTGTAGAATTATTTTACTAGAGAATGTGTGGTTGAAAATGAGTTTTGAAAAAATGGGGTTCAAACAAGGGCTAAGCTACAGCCACCAAGCTCACCATTAATTCATGAAATGACCATTGACATTCGACACTGTCGAAACCAACATTGTCAACTTCAAAAACTATTCACTCTCATCCAATCTATTTTTCTTTTAGGCGAGTTAGTATATCTTTTTTTTTTAATTTATAATTTTTTGTTATTTGAAATTGATCAGTCGAGACGGACCTTAGAGAATCAATAGATATTCTTAAAACGCCACATTGTGTATCCAACGGCGTGTCATCAGATCGTATCAATGTGACTCGTTTGACATTGAATCATCGACATAAATTTTCTTTCAGAAATAAAAAGTCAGAGTTAGTTTATCTCTATATATAATATTTTTTCATTATTTGAAACCGATCAATTGAGAAAATCAATTGATATATTTAACAATCCACATTGTGTATCCAACGGTATACGTTGTCACAGGTAGTAGAAACGACTAAATCTATGGAACCGCTTTATTTGGGCGTGTTAAGAAATGACATGGATGTAATACCTGTTACATCTACATCTTACACGACAAATTATTTTTGTAATTGAACTTCTGTTAAGAAAAACAACCGCGCTAGTTTGTCTCAAGGATGTTCTTTTCACATATATCATACTAGCAATTGGGTTATGCCTGAAGCTATTTGTTTTTGTTATATCAGTTAAAATTTAAGATTAAGGTACCGATCCCATGCAGGTCCTATTATAATGAAGCTACATTTTTGTTTTTGTACTTTGTTTTCCTGCAACACCATAATATGCTTCTATGTTGTGATCTGAACAGTTCTTTTTTTCCTCTAAAAAAGAGTATGTTCTGATATTTATTATTAACCAGTTAATCAAGTTAGAGTCCATTTGTGACACTCATATGAATTATGTAAATTTTTTATTAAATCAAATCTGGCTACCCATATTTACTAGGATAAGGCTTAACATGCTTACTTTTCTTTTTGTCCCAGTGGTCTGAAAGGAGGAGGTTTGACATTGCGGGGCTTTTATCGTCTGTTTTAAGGGCCCATTTACAAGCATATGATCCAATCTTTTCAATGACCTTGAGATATTTGATAAGGTCACTCTAGTTTTTCATTCAGATAAATTGCTTGTATTATTTAGGTCAAATATATTTTGTACATTTCTGTGTATGCTCTCTTGATGCATACACACATGGAAAAACACACTCACTTGGCAGAATGTTCATATATTTTTCAAGCTTGAATGTCTTATTATTTCTTATTATTTTTGTCAAAATTCTTTGTCCAATATGCAGCATACACAAGGGATTTTGCCTTCGTCAAGGAGTTTTATCGCCCATTGCAGATCTTACTGAGCGGTTGCTCCTGGAAGAACGTGATCCACCTGCAGTACCTCAGGAGAGTTTATATGAAGCACCTCCATTTAATGAGGTAAGATAACTAAAAGTATCCGAACATTTTTACTTATCAAAATGGAATGAGCTCTACAAATTTCGTTTCTGTTTTTATTAACGAAAAATTGCTGAATTATTTAGTGATGAATTTGTTTGTTTATGTTTTGGACTTCAGGTGGACATACAGGCCCTTGCTCATGCAGTAGAGATTACCAGACAGGGGGCAATTGATAGCTTGAGATTTGCCAAGGGTGATCTTTATCAAGCATTCCAGGTTAATATCTAATGAATTAGTTGTTCATTTATCAAATTATTTTTATATTTCCTGTTCGTCTGCTTCAAAGTATGCCTTGAAGGCTCCGATGGGAATTGCCCCTTCTTATTGTTATTTTGGTTTTTGATTACTTGTGGTTATCTTTCCTTTTGACCTCAAATGTAGGCTGCATTTATGCTAGAGTCATATTAAATAGAAGTTTCAAACCGAGGATGACATACTGCTTTTAGTTCATTATTATCCAGACGAACTTTTATGAAAGCCTACTTAAGAGCCTTCATGGAAATTCTTTTTGGATGTTAAAAATGACTAGTAGGATTCCAAGCTCTACCGAGACGAGTTTGTTCACTATCTATGTCAGCTTTTGGCATGTAGAAGTCCAGTTCTGTAAAAAGGTATATGCAGGATATAGCACCTTCCGTGAGAAGCATTGACATCTATTTAGAACTTAAGTGAACAAAATGCTTATTGTTTGAAAGTAGAGGTCAGCACATAACTATCATCAGCTGGTGCCCAAATTTACTTTCCTTATATCCATTTTATCGCCTGGTCACAGCCTGCATGTATGAAAATTGGACAAGAATTCCCCAATTTTATTCGCGGTATATAATTGTGTTGGATTTATGCGCAATAATAAAGAGATGAAAAAGATAAATCAACACAAAAATTTATGTGGTTCGGCGGTGTGCCTACGTCCACGAGAGTGAAGCGGAGATAGTTTTTATTTAGTAGTGAAAATAGGGTTACAACATATTATTTATACTAATTCTAGTCTGGGCTCATATAAGATTTTTTGGCTCATACAAAAAATGCCCCTATACCGTACGCCCCCGCACCCCCAACCCATTCAGCGTCCTTAACAACCAAACAGTGAATTAAATTCGCGTAAGGCAGATGCTGTCGCTCCGCTCCGACATCGGCCTGTTTGATCCAAAACCCATGTTCCATTCTGTATGAGCCACATGCACAACATAATTTTTGAATGTGCAGTTTAGCATTGATATTTAAATTAACATCTCATCTAGGAAGCCTGCTAAAGTAGTAAAATGCTGGAATGGTTTGAGGTTGTTTAGTTGACTTAGAATTGGTTTCTGGTTGTTTGATCGTCAGGCCTCCTATTTTCTAGTTTCAATAGTTTTTATTTTCAGGTATACTGTTCAGGTGCTGGAAATTTGAATTTGGGTTAATTGACACTAGTTGAAATATTAAGATTTCAATAATAATTATTTGGACTCTCCAGCCTTTAGTGAGGAAACTGCCATAACACAATAGAATGTATAAAGAAAAACTAATAAGCAACCAAGAGTTTGCAAGACAGTCTGCTTTTGGATTAGGGTTTGATGTGAATAACTGTTTTAAATGTTTCTCAACTATGGTTATTGCATGCCTTTCTAATTGATAAAATTGGCATGTGGGGTTGGATTACCTGCCTTAAGAATTTCTTTAGCTTTCAATGATTACTTTAAGCATTCTAGCTCAAGCTTTTATTTGTGATAATTTTTTTTATTTATTATTTTTTTGGTATTTAGCATGCTATTGAAGCTAATTCTATTTTATATGAACGTAAATTTTTTAATATAAGGAGCTTTAACCATCTTCCATTGCTCTTGCTGTGACAGAATGAATTATGTCGGATGAGATTAGATGTTTCTAAGCTTGATGAACTTGTTCACGAGTATTGTGTCTATAGGGGTATTGTTGACACTGGTCTCACGTATTCTGGTATAGCTTTTTTTTCTTTCTTTTTGTTATTTAGTTTATTCTTTTGGCTAATTCATTCTCTGACCAGACTCATAAACATCAGGATTTTAAGAATTTTTAGAGCAATGAAAATTAATCAATTGGAGTCTTGTGGTTGTTTTACAGGAAATCATTCTGTTGAGTCTGAACATAAAAGCAGTGAACCATTGAAGTTGTACAGGAAACCATTACCATATCCTTGTGATACCATCAATCCTAATGAAGACTGTAGCACTAGTGGAACCGTTCAACCTGAAACCATTGAAGTTGTGCAAAGAAATAGAAGTCATGGAACTGGATTAAGGAACAAACGCAAGCGATGGAGGGGTAGACATGAGAAAATAGAATACAGTTCTGAAATTCTTAATGGAAGCAGAAAACAAGAACCTAGTGCTACTGCATTAAATGGTAACACAAATTTGGTAAGAGCATTAGCAGGATTATGCTGATTTGGTATTGTTGCTTATGGACTTCCTATTAATGCTGTTGTTTTGCAGACTTCTGAAGACTTGTCCATGGTGGAAATGGAAACGGACAGGAAAGACAAATTTGAGATTGTCCTGGGCATGAAGGAACTGGCTAGCCAGGGAATGGCTGCAGAAGTTGTTGAAGAGATGAATGCTTTGGACCCAAACTTCTTTGCTGAAAACCCTATATTGTTGTTTCAACTGAAGCAGGTTGGTCTAGTTTCTTTCTTTTTGTCAGCCTGAAAGAGGATCACGTGCCTATCTAATGGAACTGGAACTAACCCATTTTGACTTCTGCAAATGGCTGCAGGTTGAGTTTTTTAAGCTTGTTAGTTTAGGTGATGATTCAGGTGCTCTAAGGGTTGCCTCTTCTCATCTGGGTCATTTGGCAGCTAGCAATCCAGCATTGCTTAAGCCTTTGAAGGAGACATTGCTGTCTTTGCTCAGGCCTAAAGAGGAAGCAATTCATCAAAACTTGCCTCTTCAAGCTCTTGCAACCTCTCTCCAGGTTTGGCATACCCCACTACTAGATACTATGCATCTCTGTTTCTAGAATTGTATATCCTTGTACCCTGGAATTAGGCTATCAGAAGTTCCCACTGTAATTAGAAGCAAGTATTTTCTCATATTGATCAATTTGTTGGCTGATGATTCTAGTTGGTTGTTTAAACTGTCATGTCGAAAGAAGTTAGCATTGTTTCTCATCAACGTAACTTGCAAAGAGGATCAAGTTTTTTCTATTTTTCTTTTGACTGGAAGAAGTTACATTATTCTGGTTGTCTTTTGCCTTTTCATTCCCTCAACCCTCTTTTACTCTTTTTTTTCCTTTTTTTGGATGGGGCATAAGAACTGTGTAATATTACTTGGCCAACTCCTTACATGAAGTGGTTGTATTCCATTCTCATCTACAGAAAGCTCCATGCAGGGTTAGAAATATGATCTTATATATATATATATATATATATATATATATAATTTTTTTTTTTTGCGTGGAGAACTGTTCAATTTCAGTATCCCTCTCTTTCAAATTTCTCAGTCTACGATGAATTAAAGTTTGAGGCAGCGATAGGAGAAGATGGAAGCCAGTTCGAAGATGCCAGGACCATTCTGCTGGTTTTTTGTCCTCCAAATTAGTATAAACTTTCTACCCACCCCCAATAACACATTCCCGCACACAAAGATTCAAGCCCAACAATTACCCCTTCCCTCCCATTTATCTTTAATTTTATTTGTTTGGGACAGGTGTTTGTTTTGGAGATTGGTTGTATATTCTTAGCCTTATCGGTTTGGTACTGTAATCATAATGATGAATCGATCATTTTTCCTTTCTACTCTTCTGAAGGCTCAAAAAGGGCTGCGAGTAGATACTTCTGAGTCTGTTCAATTTGTTCTTCTTTCCCTTATGAGCAAGGATTCAATTTTGTCTCTCTTGCAAAATTATTGGGCTATCCTCTGTTACATTTTATCGAACATGAGTATTAGGAGAATGGAGGCATCTTGGTAGTGGTTTTCTTTAACTGAGTTACAGAAGATGAAAGGTGAGTCTGAGATGGAAAGAGCGTCTCTGTGGTTCTTGGCTTTCAAGCTAATGGAATAGCCAGAAAAAAACCTTGGATTCTCCCTTCGTTTTATAGGAGTTTGGTGGTGTGTATTAGTTATTTAGTTTTCTGTGCTTTGTGACATAGAAACTGATATATTATTAGGAAATGCACTAACTGTTTCTTTGTATAATTACTTAATCTTTGGGGGATTTAACATGGCATCTTGTGCAAAGGTTGCTGTTGGTAGGAGGCTAGGTATTGAAGAACCCCAGCTTATGAAGATTATGAGGGCAACTCTCCACACGCATAATGAATGGTTCAAGCTTCAAATGGGTAAAGATCACTTTGAAGGTCTTTTGAGGATCAATTCCCTTAGAGAAGTCGGAATTCATGTGCTTGGCGATCTTGCTTGTAATTCAACCGTTGATGCTTGTGCTCAAGGATCATCCCAGATATCCTCCAGTACTACTCAGCTGCAGGAAGATGGTAGCAGTCCTACTCCAACGTCATCAACCGATCTTGGATGTGATGAAAATGCTATACTTAAAGTTATGGTCAGTTCAGTTTATCTCCACTTTTTATCATAATTTATCATGTTATAGTTTTCAATTTCTTCAACTTTCTCCCAGTTCAAAGGTTTGGGCATGTCAGATAAGATTACACTTGTTATACTAGCTTGATTCTCTAAAAAATCATGGCATCGTGAATATTTTGTGGACTCTTTTCTAATTAATAGAAATATTTTAGATAATGATAATCGACTCGTTCCTCAAAATCTTTCAGATATTTTGTTACTGGACATTAACGAGTAATTAGAAGTGCAACTACAATTTATATTTGTTGCATTAGTTACATGTTTTGTTACTGCTGCAGGAATTTCTGGCATTGCCCAGAGCAGATGCTATTCATCTTCTTGCACAGTATAATGGAAATGCAGAGACTGTAATTCAGCAGATATTTGCTTAATCTTGAATGTATATACTCGTAGCAAAAACTATTCTGTTCATTTATTCAGTAGACTTTTTTATTCATTTTATTATTGTAAGCTACAAATAAGTTGTGAATAGATGAAAATAAGCTGTCCATTACTTAAAGTTGAAGGTTGCTATTTACTAGGACTAATCTGCTTTTGCACCATTTTGATTATGTTACTCTTTGTCGACGATGGTAAAAATGATAACTGCAGCTGTATATATTTTTATGATGTCTTTTATTTTGAGTTTTACATTATGTTTGAAAATGCGTATAAAGGGGGAGATGATACCTTAAACCATCATCTTACTTATACGGTGGTCAATACGAAGATATGTCAATTTAGAGAAGTGTTATGCATATGGGGAATTTGTAAGGATTTCATTACAGGGGTTTACATGGCAATTTCTCATTGGGTGTACAGAGTTTAAAAAAAAAAAAAAAAATGAGGAATAATGGGGGAGGAAAGAAAAGAGAAAAAAGCCAGCTGCTGTAAAACTGTCTTTGGACTTCCTCTGTACAAACAGCTTATTCGGTTAATATATTATGGTGTTAATGTCACAGCCGCGAAAACATTTGCACTGTGCCATTATTATTTTAGCTTGAATTCAACTCTGATCAAGATATGTATTAACTATACAACTTGGTTACACTAGTTTACTTCTCTGGAAATGAACATGGCAAGGATTTCTAGTGGGTTAATTAAGTGCAAGGGCGTTGAACTTACAATTAGAAGCAATGAAGTCCCAATAGGTAAATTAGGAAATCTATAGGTCACCAAACTTTTATCCTAGTTGCGTTGCAATCAGGTAGGCATGGAAAAATAATCTACAATGTTCGTCTCGAATTCTCTGGATCACCTCGATTCTTTTAATTTGATTATATTTTATCTTACTTTTATGTTTTACTATTTAAATCACATTAAAAATTAAAAATAACATGTTGGGTTTTGATACTCAATAATCCGGGTGATGATTTAAAACAATTGTCGGATGATTTATCATCATCATGGACTTGGCTCGACTTGGAAACGAACTACACTTTAGGATGGCTCGGGTTGGGGGTTGGATGGTTCTTTGGTTAGTTAGACCATTTAGTGATTAATATAAAGTTGGATATTAGCCCATTAGTTTAGGTTAATTGGTAGCCCAGTTAGTGAACCTTTCGTCCAATTGGAGTGATCTAAACTAATAGGGATGTCAACGAGCCGAGCTAAGCTGGCTCGCGNNNNGGGGGGGGGGGGGGGGGGGGAGCCGCAACTTAAGGCTCGAGCTCGGCTCGATCAAATGGTCGAGCTTTTTTTGGGCTCGAGTCGAGCCGAGCAAAAGCTCGTCAAAAAATTTTAGGCTCGACCCGAGCTTTTGGTTCAAGCCTTTTCGAGCCGAGCCAGGCACGCTCGTGTTTCCTCTCCTGCCTCTTTTATTTTTATTTTTATTTTTTTATTTTTATTTTTTTTAAGCTATTGCCTTTAAAGCCAGGCAACAGCTAGGGATGTTAATTGGGCCGAGCCTGATCGGCTCTTGAAAAATGGGCTCGTGGGCGGCCCGGGCTCGTGATTTCACGAGCCGAGC
>NC_036243.1:11458481-11474844 GCF_002742605.1 Olea europaea var. sylvestris | reverse complement strand
ACCCCACCCCCCCCCCATTTTTTTACTATAAATACCCCCTTCCCCCAAAATTTTTTTTCATATCAATCTCTTCCAAGATTACAACTCTCTCAAATCTCAACTATCTTTTATTATATCAATTATCGAGTTTTTACTCTCTTGTGCTGCAAAATATACAATATCAATTCAATTTTTCCAGTTTATTAGTTACAATTTCAATTCATCCAATTCTCAATTCTCACAATCTCACTACATTTATATTCATCTAGTCAAGATTTCATCATAAACAATCACAGAAATGGATCAACGTTCATTTGTTGAGAGCTTGTTCGATACAGGATGTGAGCCATTGCCACATTATGGAGAATCGCCTAGTACGCCGCCAAGTCAATTTTCAAATGAATTTGTCGGTCTAAATGACATACCGATACCTGAAGATGTTCACATTCACGGTCAGGGAAGCCACATTCCAATTGATTTGGATGATATTAATGTTCCCGAAGCGAACATGAAGATGAAGATCAGCAGTTAAATATCCCAGATGCGAGGGGAAAGCGAAAGGCCAAAAAATAAGAAAAATGCTGGGATCACTTTAAGTTGATTTTAACGGGAAAAGTCGTTGATGGCCTTGCAGAATCTAAAGTAGTATGTAAATACTGCCAACAAAGATTGGCATGGCAAAAAGGAATTGGTACCACTCATCTCAACCGCCACTACAAATCATGTACAGCCAAACATGGACTTCTTCCAGCTGGTCAAATACAATTACAATTTGGCAGTCCAGGCGTCGGTTCTAAAACTTCACCCCTATCCACGTGGGTGTATTCGGAGGACGAGACTCGAACTGGAATGGTGAAATTTGTTGCTGCCACTGCGTTACCTCTGCTTATTGCAGACAACCAACACTTCGTCTTGTTCGTGAAAGAATATCTACAACCGAGGTACGTTGGGGTAAGTCGAAACACTTTTCGTGCCGATACAATAAATTATTTCAATAATTCAAAACAATAATTAATTATGGATTTGAAACAATATGGGGGTGCTATATCCTTAACTTCTGATATATGGGAAGGGGTTAATAAAAGAACATATATAGCTGCAACCGCACACTATATAGACCCACTTTGGTGCATGCATAAGAAAATTATTGCTTTTAGAATTATTGAATTTCCTCACAATACTAATAATTTATATAATGCTATTATCAGTATTGTTAGAGAATATCATTGTGAGAGTAAAATTCGATCTTTTACTTTTGATAATGCTAGCGTTAATAAGGTAGTCGTCGATAAATTGTGTAGGGCACTTCAATCTGATTTTGGTGGGTATTTGTTTCATATTCGTTGTGTGTGTCATATTTTGAATTTAATTGTGCAGGATGGTTTAAAACATATAAAGGATGAACTTCAAAGGATTAGGAATGCATTAGTTTATATTACGATCTCTTCTAGTATAAAACAAGCATTTGGAGATTTTTGTGCAGAACTAGGGGTGATGACTGCTAAAACATTTGTTAGCGACGTAGGTCATAGATGGAACTTTACATACTTGCTATTAAAATCATGTGAAGGTTTTGAAAATTTAATAACTGATTTTTATAATAATAGGCATGTTAGAAGTGATGATGATGGTATGTTCAATGAATCCAATTGGATTTTAGCTTTGAAAATTAAACGATTTTTGACATCTTTTTATGAGACTACAAAGATTTTATCCGGCGTTTATTATCCCACAAGTTGTATGGTGCTTGAACGCCTTTATATAATTGCAAGAACATTTCATAAATATAAAAATGATCTTGCTTTTAGTGAAATTTTAATTGCTATGGAATTAAAGTTTAGAAAATATTGGGAAGAACTGCCTATGTTATTTCCTTTAGCATGCGCAATGGACCCCCGATATAATATTTAGGGAACTAAATACGTAATTGATCAAATCAATAAAGTTTTAATACTTGATACACCTATCACCTATAAGAATTTAGAGCAAATATTATGTGGAATGTATGATTTATATGCGGAAAGAATGGGTGCAAATGTTAGTCGGGTACCCTCTACTGCACCTACTCCTTCTGCTGAAACTGAAGAAGATGCTGCGGAAATAATGAATTTATTTCAGGGCATTAATACATTTAGATATGATGCAACTGCAATGTGTACATCTAGTGCCACGTCGTCTACATCTGCATCTCATCAAATATCGGCCGAAACTCAAAATATGATGCCTACCGAATTAATTGATTATTTCAATCATAATATGCCAACAGACAGAACAATTAAAAAACTTCAGAAAAAGTAATTGAATTCTGGCGAAAGTATGAAAGACGTTGGCCAATTGTTTCTGCAATTGCGAAAGATCTATTGACACCTCCGGTTAGCACTGTTGCTTCGGAGTTTGCTTTTAGTGCAGGTAAAAGGGTTTTGACTGATGTCAGGAGTCGATTGAAAGAAGATATTTTGGAAGCGTTAATGTGTGTAAAGGATTGGCAGGACGCTCATTTTCGATTACAAGATAAATACGCTGAAATTGTATGTTGTCAGGTAAGTGATATTTGATTTAATTATATTAATCAAATTTTTTATTTATTTTTTAATTGTTAAATTTAATTTTCTTTAAAAAATTATACACGTTACAACAAGTTGTTCCTGTATAATTTTTAACTTCGTCTACTTAAAATTGATGTAGCCGGTCCCAAACCCGGATAAAGGAGGAGGGTTTATATTTTATTAACTTTAAAAAGAAATAAAAAAAAATATTTTTTATAAATGTATTTCAAAAAATAATTCGTTTTCATTATATAAATATTTTATACTTTATAAAAAGTATTACAAATTACAATATGATGTAAATAAAAAAAATAAAAACTTGTTCTCGTTAAATTATTTGTATTTTTTAACACTTTGTATTTTTAAAAATCTATTCTTTATTAACTTTAAAAGGAAATCAAAAAAATACTTTTTATAAATGTATATCAAAAAATAATTCGTTTTCATTATATAAATATTTTATACGGTATAACCTTATAAAAATTATTACAAATTACAATATGATATAAATAAAATAAAAATAAAAATTTATTTTCGTTAAATTATTTGTATTTTTTAACACTTTTTATTTTTAAAACTCTATTCTTTATTTTCTATAAAATAAAAAATTAGGCGAGCCCACGAGCTCGTGGGCCGAGCTGAGCTCGGCTCACCACGAGCATGAGCCGAGCCGAGTCAACCCTAGCAACAGCTGGCTGCCTTAAAAAGGCAGCAAATTGCTGCCTAAAAGCCACTTAAAAGTAGTTGTATTATTTTTTATTTTTTTAAATTTTATAAAAAGGCTCGCGGGTTCACGGGCCGGCTCGGGCAAAGCCCGTGTCCCCAAAATGGGGGCTCGAGTCTACCAAGCCCCGAGCCGAGCCATGGACGGCTCGAGTCGACGAGCCCGGAGACATGAGAGGGCAGTCGGCTTGGTGGTGATTAATGGAGTAAGTCCACCATTGTCGCTTTTTTTTTCTCCCTATCGCCACCACCATTCTACTCCTTTGTGGAGTTTGAAAGAGTAGGCAGTCCAAAGTGAAGGAGAATTCTTGGGTCAAGTCGAGGTAAATCGGTGTTCGTTTTATTGTTTTCTGAGCCCGAAATGAAGAATTATCGAGGGATTTTCGCTACAATTGGTATCGGAGCTTGTGTTGTTGATAAATATGTGATTTTTGGGGCTAAAAACGGTTGGAAGTAGTCAGAAATGGATCAAGAAATCAGAGGTAGAAGTTGTTCAGTTTTGAAAAATTCTGCTCGAATATGTTTTTGCATTTTTTGGTGAAACCGCTCATCATTTGGGGAAACGGAGACCATCGGTGGACTGTGCAAGTGGTGACGCTCCTAGGTGGTTGGCGCGTGAGACTGTCGACGGCACGTGGGGCTTCGACATAAGCGCGTAAGGCACGTGGTGCTTCTCTTGGAGATGGTGTCTTCAGACAGAATGTTGGCAGAGATGAGGCAGACCCTGCGGTGTTGTCGAATTTCAGTTTCGAATAATATAGTGAAAGTTGGACGATTTTGCCCTTGAACGTTCGGGGTGCAGGGTGCTGTTTTTGTGTTGCTGCGATTGCTGAAAGCTTTATGATAGATAGTGATAGTCCTAAAGTGATGAATTTACATGTCTCGATATTTACGGACCTTCAAACATGGTCTGCTTGGTATCGTGTTCTTTGTCTTTTATTATTGCAGTTAAAATATTGTTATGGTAATAATTTATTTTTCGCATTAGAAGTCATCATGTGGGATGACGTTAGGTTTGGGGTTACCGTGAAAGGATAACTATTGCCTGTTGCTAGATCTAAGAATTATATATTAATTATTTGTCTTAAATTATGTGTGAATTTATTACCAATTTTTTCTATATCGTTAGAATTGCATGTGACCTTAGGAAAGTTTGTTGGACTATTCTCTGTGAATTATGTCTATACTTTGCTTGTGGTCATTATTTGGTATTGAAGGCAAATGTAGGTCTAAGGTTGGTGCGAAAAATAAAAATATGTTTTAATTGTGGTAAAATTTGAACATGGTGAAAGAGATTGTCTTAGGAAAATAATAAAAGGAAAGATAAGATGAGTTGAGGCGAATGTGGCTTTATGGTAGAGTGGTGACCCTAGTGAGGTTTATGAGAGAGTAAACCTGGTAACTACATTGCATCTGTGTGTAATCCTTTCTGCATGTATGTGGTCACTTAATTTTGTTGCAATACTGATATGTTACACTTTCAAAACGTTTGATATGTGTAATTGCATGAATTAGAGTGATTTCATTACCTTGTGTAATGTGTTTGCATGTATAGTGGGTTGAGTTTTGTGGTATACTCTGTTTGCTTTGTGAGTGGTGTGAGAGTGTTGTAGTGAGAAGAAAGATGGCCAGCCGTTTTCTCCTTTATCTTTGTCAGCCTGTGTGATTTGTGAGATTGTCTGAGGCAGTCATGTAGAGTTATCTACTCTCTTTTTGTGAGCCTCTTTTGTGAGTGTAGTGAAGTAACCAAATCCTTTCTTCGATTCTATTTATGAGTGTCACCTTCATCCTTTCCTTTGTGGATTTTTTGAGCATTGGTGATTGAAGTAACCTTTGTAGTTGCTGAAAGATATTGATTTGCCATAGTGAGTTTGTGATGCATTAGCAGTGATTTGTATGTCTTTTGGTAAGGTGGAGTATAGATGCCTGAAAGTGCATTGGTGATATGCATGGGGATGTGGAGTGTGACATTTAGATCATGAGTAAAGAGGTGATCAAATGTTGTAATCATTTATCTGTGAAGAGATCCTGATCAGGTAGAGTGTGAGATAGGCACTTCTATCACTTCTGTAAGGTGGAGATCGATTATCCATGTAGGTTGAGAGAAGTGATGTGTTGATAGAGGATTATACCAAGAGCTTAGGATCTATTGTGACTTACAAGTTAAACATGAGTTGAGTGATCATTTAATGAGCATGGTGGGCAATGAGAGGAGATATGTGTTCTCGAGGTGGGAGTAACACGAAATGGGATAGGATAAGTATAGTGAGATCTTTTCGAGGGTCATTTATGCATTTATTGCATATGTGTTTGACCGTGTGTTGATTAACTTGATGTTAATATGTGGTTCTGTGTGGATGTGATTTTGAAAGGACTTGTGTATTATCCTATATAATATCTTCGTCTCATGATTATTTGTTAGCTGTGTATACTTGTTCCTACTTGGATGTTTTTTGGACCTTAGCCTTGGTGAGTACATGAAGCAGTTATGGTATGTGTTTCAGGTTGAAAACATGAGGTAAGGTCTGTGATTCCAGTTTTATTGTATTACCTTGATTGTGCAAGTATAAACTTTGTGTTTTGTTTGCTTGCAAATTATTGGGTATCAAGATGGAGATTGTTGGGTTTAGATATCCAATAATTTGAGCGATGATTTAAAACAGTTGTCGGATTATTTATCGACACCATGGGCTTGGCTCGACTTGAAAATGAACTACACTTTGGGATGACTCGAGTTGGGGTTGGATGGTTCTTTGGTTAGTTGGACCATTTAATAATTAATATAAAGTTGGATATTAACCTATTAGTTTATGTTAATTGGTAGCCCACTTAGTGAACCTTTGGCCCAATTGGAGTGACCTAAAACCCTATATATGCTATCTTCTTGCACCCGTTTTCATGGTGGTGTGTTGAGAGAGGGAGAGAGTGCCAAGAAAGGTGAGAGGACAGCCGGCTTGGTGGTTGTTGGAGTGAGTCTACCATTGTTGCTTTTTCTTCTCCCTATCACCACCACCATCCCTACTCCTTTGTGGAGTTTGAGAGAGTTTGAGCAGTCCAAAGTGAAGGAGAGTTCTTAGGTCGAGTCGAGATAAACCAATATTCGTTTGATTGTTTTCTGAGCTTGAAATCAAGACTTATTGAGGGATTTTTGCTACATAACCTTAAATAAATGATTAGGGCAACGGTAAATGCATATTTTATGATAATTGCTCTCTTACCCCAAATGTCGAAATTTTTTGATAGGATGGGATTATGGCTGGATAAAACTTCTGATCCGGATCGGACCCCGAATTGAATCAAATGATTCTTCTTAATTTAAATGCTCGATTGGATATCTAAATCAAGAATCACCGGGTTTGGTACAATTTTTGGTTCTAGATCGAGAACCAAATAAGAACCTAAATCTCCATAATTTTTTAAATCTATTTATCTTAAATAAGTCAAATTATAATTTTTTTTAAATAAATTTGCTTACTAATTAATTTAGCCCAAATCTAAAGTATAATTGGGCAACTTATAAAAATATCCTTAAAATTAGAGGTCTTTGGAAAAATAAGATGAAAAGTTTTTTGAAAGTAAAAATTACTGTGTAAGTTAAAAACTGCTACTTTTAAAAGTCAAGTATCACATTTTTATTAAGAAAGGACATGTAATATCACTTTTATTAGAAAGTCATATTTGTTACTAAAAAAAGTTACAGAAACTAAGGTGGCGACTAGAAAAAAAGTGACAAATACTAAGACCCAAAAAAAGGGGGGTTACAAAAATTCAAAAAGTGACAGAAATTTAAAAAATACAATAAATTCAAAAAAGTGACACAAATTAAAAAAAAAAAAAAAAAGGTTAAAAACACTAAAATTGTCACAAAATTTAAAAAAAAAATGAAAAAGAAAAGAGAAAAAGTGACATGCTCAAAAAAGTGTATGAAAAAGTAACACAAATTTAAAAAAAAAAATGACAGGAAAAAAATAGTGACAATTCAAAACCCACAATTTTAAATATAGCCGAACGATAAGTTCACAACTGATGAACAAATTAAAAACTTTTGATCTAACAACTTGAACAATATAATCATAATCCAAAAATTTAAATACAATCAAGTTTCCAATAAGCTCACAACTAACGAAAATTGATGACAAAATTAAGATGCAAATGTCAAAAATGTGTATAAACACTCATCATTGTTAGTCCGAAAATGTCATTTCTGAAATCATCTCTATCAAATATTTTCCAAAATCATTTACATATTGTGCTTGTTCAACACATGCATCTTCCTTCTTTGCCTCATCAATAATCTGTGAGCTAAAATTCTATAATACCAATGCAACTATGAACATTATCTATCTAACATTTTCTATACAATTGGTAGACACAAATTTGTTAAGGGAAAAAATGTGTTGACTCTTCATTACTGATCATATTGGAATCGTCTGAGTAAAGACTAAGAATAGTAATTCAGAAATTTGTGAACTTCTAGTAACAATTGTTTCCATAAAGAAAAGTCTAATAACCTTTGCCACATGACATGTGAAATGAATAATCAGGAACTCTCCTTCCTCTCCACCAACACAACTTTCTCTGTTGGTTCTTCAATTTCACCCTCAAATTCACTCTATAGCAATTAAACATACAACATCTCCATTAATAGGAAAGTAAATAACCAAAATTATCAAATAACATCTCTAATAAGAAATTGAATTTGAAAATGATAGCTTCATGAGCAAAATGATGCACTATAATCCCAACAAAATCCATAATCATAAACTGAAGAACATAATCGAACAAGAAATCCTATCTGACAATTCAAATCTTTAAAAACTAAGCCAACAATTTAAAAATTTTAATTATGGACATAAGATGCAAATTATACACTCGAGATGTAAATAAATATTAGTGCAACATTGGGTGTCTTTACCCAAGATCTCGAAACGATTCCATAAAAACCACAAGGAGCACAACCAATTTTCTTTTTCTTGCGTTGAGATTTGCGAGTAAAAAAATAGAAAGTTTGTTAACTCAGTTGGCTAGAACTTCAAGCTATTAACGTATTATAAAATAGAGAGAAAAAAGAAGAAAGTAGAGAAGTCAATAGATTTGTTCATATTTTATTGGGAACCAAAACCCCATATTTATGGAAAAGAATTATGAATACAATGGAAATAAAAAATTAGGACTACAGGGATATAATTGTCATTCACTAATGATCATATTATTTATAACACTTTCAAAGATATTGTCTATCATTGTCAAATTATTTAATTAGATTCTAATTAAATCATTTTATCTAAAAAATTAAAATACTAAAGAAAAGGTGAATTTATATATTCACCACATAGTGCATTCGATTAAACTCAAAATATGTGTGCATGTTGTGTATCCACGCTATATTCAATGCAGCAGATATCTTTCTAAGATTCTCCTCCATCTCAAATTCTCAATACGAACAATGAAAAAATATATAGACAAATTAAGGAGGATATGATCTCGTCTTAAAAGAATCTATTCAAAAATTTACCCAATAACTAGTGGATTTCTAGTACACCACGTTTTCATTTTTTTCTTGGGGTTGGCGATGGGTTGGTGGGATGGCGGTGCCGGGAACAAGCATGACCCATTCTTTGTATTATCTTATTACAGATATCACATCTTGTAATTCTGAAATGTTTGGTGCAACTTTCTTTATATATATGACAAATAAAATTTCAAATCATGGTAGAATTATTTATTGTGGAGTGATGTCCAAATATGATTCTCATGGACCATTTCAAAGTTCAATGCACATATTGATTCCTTTTCAATTCACACTCAATTTAAATTTATTTGACTGACTCTACTTTTCAAACAAAAAGACACTGTCAAAAATAACTTGGATCAATTTTCTGGAAAAAAAAAAATCTTAATTTTACATTTATTTGAAGTTTGGAGTCATATTTTTGGTTAGTTTTTGAAATTATGGAATTTTTTACATATGTATTTTTGTGGAGTTAGCGATTGAATTGTTTTACGACTATTCAAATTTTCGATATTATGTAAGAATCAACAAGGAGTTGTTAGGTTATTTGTGTATATCATGAGTTTATATTTTTATACGGTGCCCTAAATTGCTACATTGATTTTATCAAATTCAAAGGCTTCAGAATTCAATTCGTTTTGTTTATTTGTTGATGTGTGTAGCATGAGAGAGTCACATTTGTTTATGTGTATGTCTAGAGCGACTAAACGTATGTAATGGACTTGCTCAATAAGTAATAGTAGATCAAATTGAATAATATAAGTTACGATTAAATTTTCTAACATTTTTTCTTTACAAATACTATCGTGTTCAATCAAACAGACCAAATGGGATTAGGCTCACGTTTAAATCTAGTGTGTCTAATTGCATGATCGCCCATATGTTAATGGGGCACATTCACGAAGATTAGAGAAAATATTTCAATTGGAGTCCCTAACCTTTGAAACATATGATAAGGGGGTCTTAAACCTTTTATTTGTGACACTTAAATCTCTAAGATATTGAAAGCGTACTCGAGTCATCCCCACCAATGGATATGTCAGTTTTTACATTAAAAAGGTTGCGACGATGATGATTTTTTTTTAAATAATGGACTTTTTTAAAGGCTATCGTTTTTCATTAGCAAACCAAGACAATTGTATCCTTTCACAAATGGAAGGCCTGTAACCCATTGTGAAAAGGTTTATAAGTTCTAGATATGAGCTGAAACTTTCTCAAAAATTAAACAAAATTTGACCTTTGAATAAAATTTACCTTCTTACATCACTTTGAATTGATCTTATCATATTTGGAGGCTTTAAAATCAAGAGTTCTACATATTATCGAAGAATTTTGGACGAGCTATTCACATTTATAAATTGGTACACCTCAAGGCTAAAAATAATGGACACGCCTAGTTTGTAATATCAAATTGTACAATACGGTCCTATTTTTCTTTATCGTAAAACTATTCACCATGGTTCCATTATCTTTAAAAAAATAATAAATAATAAATAAATTTTGTCTTTATAGTACAAGTTTACCCAAAACCTAATAATTGATTACATTGATGACTTGCTAGTAATCATAGTGTTCATTGTAAATGGAATTTAGTCCTAGTTTCACGTTTTAGTTCAGGTACTATTTTGCCATTTTTGGATCTTATTATTTTTCTTTCACATTTTCCAAGTTTAGTTAGCAGTTAATAATTCTTGAGGGATTATGCAACCAATTTCAAAAGTCGTTTGCTGACTTTTTACTTTTTAGCAACTTGTTTAACATGCAAATTGCAATCGTGATTGGAAGCCTACTGAACCTACAAAAAAGCAAAAATTAAAGGCTAAGCCATCATTTGATAGCAATTTTTCACTTAAAAAAAAAAATTTAATTTTTTGATCGTTAGTTCATTATTTCAGCCATCATTTTTGACTTCATCACTCATAAGTGGGGCTCACTATTCTCTTTTACGGTTAAAAAATTAATTCTCATAATACTATCGAACCGGCTCTAATTAAGAAAACATCACAATCTGCCAAATGGTACAATAAATTTGAGGTTTGACTTGTGCCAATTTGAATGGACCAAGTTATACCACTTGCGAGAATATTATAAATAAATACTTGAGACTTATGAAATAAGATTTTAATTTTTTTAAATTATTGACCAATATTACAAAAAAATGCGACTGCGAGTTGGATTGTACAATATTTGAAAATTTTTAAAATCATTAATGAATTAAGGGCTTAAGATTTATTTTGGTTCACTAAAATAAAATAGAAATTATGTTTCTAATTGTGGAGATTAAATTTTTTTTCAATAATGAAAATTTCATTTTTAATGTTATGCACTTGTTCTAGACATAAATTGGAAAGTAATTATAAATTAATTATCTTTTTCATTTTTTTATAATTATTAAATTTAATTTAGGAAACTGTAAACAGAAAGTTTTTGTGTCATTTCATAATTTTTAAAAAATATATATATTACAATTTTACAAAATATTTATGTTTTTAATGATGAAATCACAATATATTTCTTTTGAGAGTAAAATTATAATATAATCACTAGTTAATTTTTTCAGTTAAGATATCTTCCTTATAAATGCATGTTTAGCATAGTTTATATTATAATTTAAATTCATCAAAATTATTACTAGTTTTGTCACTCATATTGTTGAATATGTGACCATTTTTGAGGGCTTAGTCTTTGCTCTTACTCATGAACTCGCTATTGCTATAATCGAATCAGGGTGCTACAATGTTTTACAACCGGCAAATAAGTAGAATTTCATATACATTTAACACTTTTCTTTAGTATGCTCTCTTACTCATGCCCTCTCAAGACCTGAAGAACGCTTCTTTATATTCTCATGACATTGACACGGTCGAATTTGGGGGATCCCCGAGTAACATTGTGGAACTTAAAATTCATGATTTAAGTGTTCAGTTTTTTTTTTTTTTTTTTTTTTTTTTTCTATTTACACTTTTTTATTTTAAAAATTAAACTCAACGAGCTCATCTCAATAGTCATCTCGACCCATCGATCTAAAATCGATCATGGTCTATTATCTCTGTCTTGTGCTTTAAAATATCTTCCTCATAGAAATAAGGGAAAATTGTACTTGGGGTCCCAATTCTTTTTATTATTGCAAATTATTTTCAAACATTTCATTTTGATTGCAATTGGAGAACATATAGACGAAATCCATTCATTTGACATTTAGTCAACCTAAAAAATAAAAATTGCTACATTTGACCAAATTTAAAAGTGCAAAATTGTAAATTCATATTTTTCTATTAAAATAATTAAAAAATAAAAATAAAATGTCCCCCCAACACCCAAACAACCCAAAATCCCACCACCATCATCAGCAAAATTGATTTGCTCCTCTGCCAACACCAATTGAAGACCAGTTTACTCCAAATTCGAATAAAATTAGAACAGCATCAGGTCCAAAAAATCTTGAATCAACTCAAAAAAGATTAGTTCCTATTAAAATAGACAGCACGCCATGTGATAATGACTAGGAAATTATCATATGCAATCTATGCAATTGCTGGTAAGGCCATATCTGCAAAGGATGTGGTGGCATCAGACTCCAGATACCGTGGCCATGAGGAATTTTAATTTGGTCAAAATGTGGCCAAATTGATTTTTTTTTGGTATAATTTGCAAATGTTTTAAAGGTTCAGGATCTCGACTACAATTTTCCCTACAAATAATGAAACATGTTTGATGAGTATTGCTTTGCCTTTAAAACAAATAAAATTAAATTAAATTACCAATTTCACTTGTTTTATGTTGCATTGGATTCTGGCAGCTGGCTCACATCATCTATGATTTGAAGCCAACTCTACCTTAGGAAATAAAAGAGGGGACCTCAAACCGACGTCGCCTGTGGATTTCATAATATTCACTTATTTCACCTCATGTCATTTCTCAGATTAATTATATTAAATTGTCAATGATTTTTAACTTTTATTCATTATCGTATTTAAATTGTGATATTCAGCGTAATTTTTTTATTTTTAATTAATCAAATATTTTAGTTCATTGATTATAATTTTTAATTTAATAATGTAATTTATAATTAAATAATTTCTGAAAAAATTAATTATTGAGAGAAAAAAAAAAGAAAATAAAGGAAATACTATTCATTTATTTTTATATTTGGTTTAATGGTTGAAAATGACTTTACAAGTTGGTTTGAAAGTTACACCAATTTGATGCAAACAATTAAAGATGACCTTAGGCTTAACATACTTTCTAGACTAAAAAATATCTTATCTTATTTGAAATAAGTTTGGCGGTGAGCAAATAATTGAGACTATTTGTTGAAAGTAATCATTAAATGGGAAAAGTTCTTCTGTGGGCTCTGTGTGAATGTTTTTGAGAAATACGAAAGCGATAGTAATATTAAAAAATCTCCTTATTATTTTATTTACATAGATGTGTCCGCAAGTGAAGTAAGGTAATGAATAAAATCCCCTTAATGTCGAAATAAGGTTCAAGCATGTCAGTGACAAGATTAGAAATTAATAAAACAAAATATTTTATTGTAATTTCATAAATAATAATTCTATAAAATTAATCTAAGAGCACAAACAAAGTAGTATAAAAATTTTCCTAATGCTTGTTTGGTACAGATTTTAAACCAATTAAAATCAATTTTTTGACCATTATTTCAGTCGTTATTTTTGAATTTTTTTCTCACAATAGGATTTACTTTATATCTAATCAGTCAAAAAATCATTTATTAAAATTCCTACTAAACAAGCACATAATTTTTAAAGCAACAAATTATTTTTAAATACATACGCAGACAGTTTTGGAGCAATTTCAGCCCTTGTTTGAACCCCATTATTTGATAAAAAATAATTTTGAAATAGTAATTTTTTAAATAATGCGTGATTAAAAAATATGAAAAAGTTCGACATTACATATGAAATTATTTTATTAAGAGAATATATGATTAAAAATAAATTTGAAACAAATATATTGTTAAAAAATGGACTCAAACGGGCTTCTATCTTCTTGAAAATCACAAAGACGACGTCAACATTGCATAATTAATTAAAGGACATTTCAGAGTGCAATCAACCCATCCATATATAAGATAATTACGTGGCTCCAGCTGTAAAGAGTTGTTCCACAGCTTCAACCTATTATCCTCCCTGTATCCTCGAACCTCCATAGGTCAAACATTTCTCTATTCCTTCCCTCGATAGTATCATTTTGATTGATAAATTGTAACTTTATTTTTTTTTTCAACTAAATCCTATTTTTTTACCATAAAAATAAAAAATATGATTGTTATTCATCACATCAAATCACAATATTTGAGTTTTATCTCTTGTGTGGGTCAAATAACGACTATTTATTTCATTTTCATTTTTAGAAAAATGAAAATCAAATGGGAGCTAAAAAAAATGGATTATAATCCAATTTAAAATTAACACTTAATTTTAATCACACAATTCAAAAGGCTTACAATTTTTAACTACAAAATTCATCAACTTTTATCAAAATTTAATAAAATGTAATTATTTTCTAAACCAAACAGGGACTTATATTCATTATTATTAAGTTATCTAACATCACTAGTCTAGGAGTTATATAAATTTGGTATGTTTAGCAATGATATATTAAGTACTGATAAGTTAAGTATCAATGACACGACGTATTAATTTATTGGTAAATTAATAAACTAGTATGTCATGTCATCGATACTTACTAAATTATTTCTCTAATGTAATTGTTCATTTAGAGTATGTTCGGTGGTGATTATGAGAATTAATTTTTTTTTTATCTTTAAAGAGAAAAATGGGTCCCATTTATGAGTGAAGAAATAAAGAAAGACAACTGAAATAGTAAAATAATAGTTAAAAAAATTGATTTTCTAAGGTAAAAAATTGCTACAAAACGGGGCTTAATTTGTTGAATTATGCCATTTATATATTAATTTTTTTACACTATCGTTGACATTTACATTGTTGTCAACAATTAATTGGATAAAAAAAATTGTTTTTTAACTGTTCAATTAAATAATGTAACTTAATCGTTCGACATTGACATTGAGATAACAATATTACTAGAATATATACTAAATTAGTTGTTCCATGTGAATATAATCATAATGTCAAAACGCTGGAACAGTAGCATGCGAAGCAAAGGATGTAGTATTCGGATCAACTTGAATAGGGGCAAAACTGTAAACAAACCATAAATAAACGCCAATTTGAGCCAACCAGCAATTCTAATTAGTTAACTAATGATCCGTCATTCGACTCATTACAATATTTACAAAATGAATTTTCGACCTGCATTTCCCAAAATCCCCCTATTCAGGTATTGCACTCAGCCCCGCCGCAAATTTCCCTCTCCTCTTATTACCACCACTACCACTCCTCCTCATACTACTTTCAGTAGCACCACCGTTCGCCGGCGGTTTCAGTTGATTCTCTGTGGGAAACACCAAGACTTGCCGCCGGCAACCGCATTTGTCGCTGTAACCACTCTTGGCCAACGCGGAGCTGGCCTTCACGGCCAATGCCCCCATTTCCTCTGCCTGAAGCCGGTGCTTCAATCGGCTTAGAGGCAAAGCAAAGTAAAGCTGACCCGGCTGCAATTCCTCGTCGTCACTCACCGCTGAAACCACTTCGTTGAAATCCATTTCATCGGAATTACATATGAAATACGTAGGGTTCTTCTGTAATACATAAGAAACCTTTACAGGATATGGATATTCCTGTAATTTTCCGTCGTATAATATCAGTTTTGCTGTGGCTACAGAGGTAGCTTCACAGGAACTGCATATACCCATTATTTTAAACTCCTTCTGTGTATGAAAAGTGAATATGGAAGGAAGTGGAGAAAGCTATCTATATATATACACACACACATTGAAGGAGTGGTGTATTATTGTCGCGTCTGAACTTAAACAAAATTCAACAGTAAAAAGTAAAAAACTTTTAAATGCAGCCTATCAAGTATCAATAAAAAGAATTTTATTGTTTAAATTTAATTTTTAACACGAATTATTTAATACAATTAATTTACTAATCAGCAAAGTCAATACTGATATAAATTTATATAAAAAAATAAAAAAATCTAATAAGTAAACAAAATTTTCGTTTTGAGAGTGTAAACATTTCGATTTTCAGGTGAAGAAGCTATTAATGAAGTCGTTTAAATTATTCTAAAAATTCAGAATTTACAAATAAGTTCTTGATTTTATGGCATTTTATATCATTAAAGAAGTTATTCCAAAAATATTTTTTGTTGGTTCAAGTAAATCAAAATAATAAAGAATTGATAAGAATTAGCCAGCTATTTTTCAAAACTATTTTTTATATACTCATTTTCAATCACACATTCATATAATAAAATATTTTTGCATGTATATTTAAAAATTTTCTATTTTTTGATCATGCATTTTACAAAAATTCACTATTTAAAAAATTATTTTTTTAGAAATAATGTTTTTGGAATTTGGATAGAGGAGCTGGATGAGAGTGAAGGTTGCCAACCTGTAAGTGGTGTGGTGGATTACAGCCAGGTTGTAATTAAGGGAGTACGTTGTAATTTTGGGACATGGGAATTGTGGGACCTTTCTTTGAGTTAT
>NC_036243.1:11443957-11453425 GCF_002742605.1 Olea europaea var. sylvestris | reverse complement strand
TTTTGAAACTTAAAATTTTGATTTTATTTTTTATTTTTTTTTTTTTTTTTTTTTTTCTATTTACACTTTTTTATTTTAAAAATTAAACTCAACGAGCTCATCTCAATAGTCATCTCGACCCATCGATCTAAAATCGATCATGGTCTATTATCTCTGTCTTGTGCTTTAAAATATCTTCCTCATAGAAATAAGGGAAAATTGTACTTGGGGTCCCAATTCTTTTTATTATTGCAAATTATTTTCAAACATTTCATTTTGATTGCAATTGGAGAACATATAGACGAAATCCATTCATTTGACATTTAGTCAACCTAAAAAATAAAAATTGCTACATTTGACCAAATTTAAAAGTGCAAAATTGTAAATTCATATTTTTCTATTAAAATAATTAAAAAATAAAAATAAAATGTCCCCCCAACACCCAAACAACCCAAAATCCCACCACCATCATCAGCAAAATTGATTTGCTCCTCTGCCAACACCAATTGAAGACCAGTTTACTCCAAATTCGAATAAAATTAGAACAGCATCAGGTCCAAAAAATCTTGAATCAACTCAAAAAAGATTAGTTCCTATTAAAATAGACAGCACGCCATGTGATAATGACTAGGAAATTATCATATGCAATCTATGCAATTGCTGGTAAGGCCATATCTGCAAAGGATGTGGTGGCATCAGACTCCAGATACCGTGGCCATGAGGAATTTTAATTTGGTCAAAATGTGGCCAAATTGATTTTTTTTTGGTATAATTTGCAAATGTTTTAAAGGTTCAGGATCTCGACTACAATTTTCCCTACAAATAATGAAACATGTTTGATGAGTATTGCTTTGCCTTTAAAACAAATAAAATTAAATTAAATTACCAATTTCACTTGTTTTATGTTGCATTGGATTCTGGCAGCTGGCTCACATCATCTATGATTTGAAGCCAACTCTACCTTAGGAAATAAAAGAGGGGACCTCAAACCGACGTCGCCTGTGGATTTCATAATATTCACTTATTTCACCTCATGTCATTTCTCAGATTAATTATATTAAATTGTCAATGATTTTTAACTTTTATTCATTATCGTATTTAAATTGTGATATTCAGCGTAATTTTTTTATTTTTAATTAATCAAATATTTTAGTTCATTGATTATAATTTTTAATTTAATAATGTAATTTATAATTAAATAATTTCTGAAAAAATTAATTATTGAGAGAAAAAAAAAAGAAAATACTATTCATTTATTTTTATATTTGGTTTAATGGTTGAAAATGACTTTACAAGTTGGTTTGAAAGTTACACCAATTTGATGCAAACAATTAAAGATGACCTTAGGCTTAACATACTTTCTAGACTAAAAAATATCTTATCTTATTTGAAATAAGTTTGGCGGTGAGCAAATAATTGAGACTATTTGTTGAAAGTAATCATTAAATGGGAAAAGTTCTTCTGTGGGCTCTGTGTGAATGTTTTTGAGAAATACGAAAGCGATAGTAATATTAAAAAATCTCCTTATTATTTTATTTACATAGATGTGTCCGCAAGTGAAGTAAGGTAATGAATAAAATCCCCTTAATGTCGAAATAAGGTTCAAGCATGTCAGTGACAAGATTAGAAATTAATAAAACAAAATATTTTATTGTAATTTCATAAATAATAATTCTATAAAATTAATCTAAGAGCACAAACAAAGTAGTATAAAAATTTTCCTAATGCTTGTTTGGTACAGATTTTAAACCAATTAAAATCAATTTTTTGACCATTATTTCAGTCGTTATTTTTGAATTTTTTTCTCACAATAGGATTTACTTTATATCTAATCAGTCAAAAAATCATTTATTAAAATTCCTACTAAACAAGCACATAATTTTTAAAGCAACAAATTATTTTTAAATACATACGCAGACAGTTTTGGAGCAATTTCAGCCCTTGTTTGAACCCCATTATTTGATAAAAAATAATTTTGAAATAGTAATTTTTTAAATAATGCGTGATTAAAAAATATGAAAAAGTTCGACATTACATATGAAATTATTTTATTAAGAGAATATATGATTAAAAATAAATTTGAAACAAATATATTGTTAAAAAATGGACTCAAACGGGCTTCTATCTTCTTGAAAATCACAAAGACGACGTCAACATTGCATAATTAATTAAAGGACATTTCAGAGTGCAATCAACCCATCCATATATAAGATAATTACGTGGCTCCAGCTGTAAAGAGTTGTTCCACAGCTTCAACCTATTATCCTCCCTGTATCCTCGAACCTCCATAGGTCAAACATTTCTCTATTCCTTCCCTCGATAGTATCATTTTGATTGATAAATTGTAACTTTATTTTTTTTTTCAACTAAATCCTATTTTTTTACCATAAAAATAAAAAATATGATTGTTATTCATCACATCAAATCACAATATTTGAGTTTTATCTCTTGTGTGGGTCAAATAACGACTATTTATTTCATTTTCATTTTTAGAAAAATGAAAATCAAATGGGAGCTAAAAAAAATGGATTATAATCCAATTTAAAATTAACACTTAATTTTAATCACACAATTCAAAAGGCTTACAATTTTTAACTACAAAATTCATCAACTTTTATCAAAATTTAATAAAATGTAATTATTTTCTAAACCAAACAGGGACTTATATTCATTATTATTAAGTTATCTAACATCACTAGTCTAGGAGTTATATAAATTTGGTATGTTTAGCAATGATATATTAAGTACTGATAAGTTAAGTATCAATGACACGACGTATTAATTTATTGGTAAATTAATAAACTAGTATGTCATGTCATCGATACTTACTAAATTATTTCTCTAATGTAATTGTTCATTTAGAGTATGTTCGGTGGTGATTATGAGAATTAATTTTTTTTTTATCTTTAAAGAGAAAAATGGGTCCCATTTATGAGTGAAGAAATAAAGAAAGACAACTGAAATAGTAAAATAATAGTTAAAAAATTGATTTTCTAAGGTAAAAAATTGCTACAAAACGGGACTTAATTTGTTGAATTATGCCATTTATATATTAATTTTTTTACACTATCGTTGACATTTACATTGTTGTCAACAATTAATTGGATAAAAAAAATTGTTTTTTAACTGTTCAATTAAATAATGTGACTTAATCGTTCGACATTGACATTGAGATAACAATATTACTAGAATATATACTAAATTAGTTGTTCCATGTGAATATAATCATAATGTCAAAACGCTGGAACAGTAGCATGCGAAGCAAAGGATGTAGTATTCGGATCAACTTGAATAGGGGCAAAACTGTAAACAAACCATAAATAAACGCCAATTTGAGCCAACCAGCAATTCTAATTAGTTAACTAATGATCCGTCATTCGACTCATTACAATATTTACAAAATGAATTTTCGACCTGCATTTCCCAAAATACCCCTATTCAGGTATTGCACTCAGCCCCGCCGCAAATTTCCCTCTCCTCTTATTACCACCACTACCACTCCTCCTCATACTACTTTCAGTAGCACCACCGTTCGCCGGCGGTTTCAGTTGATTCTCTGTGGGAAACACCAAGACTTGCCGCCGGCAACCGCATTTGTCGCTGTAACCACTCTTGGCCAACGCGGAGCTGGCCTTCACGGCCAATGCCCCCATTTCCTCTGCCTGAAGCCGGTGCTTCAATCGGCTTAGAGGCAAAGCAAAGTAAAGCTGACCCGGCTGCAATTCCTCGTCGTCACTCACCGCTGAAACCACTTCGTTGAAATCCATTTCATCGGAATTACATATGAAATACGTAGGGTTCTTCTGTAATACATAAGAAACCTTTACAGGATATGGATATTCCTGTAATTTTCCGTCGTATAATATCAGTTTTGCTGTGGCTACAGAGGTAGCTTCACAGGAACTGCATATACCCATTATTTTAAACTCCTTCTGTGTATGAAAAGTGAATATGGAAGGAAGTGGAGAAAGCTATCTATATATATACACACACACATTGAAGGAGTGGTGTATTATTGTCGCGTCTGAACTTAAACAAAATTCAACAGTAAAAAGTAAAAAACTTTTAAATGCAGCCTATCAAGTATCAATAAAAAGAATTTTATTGTTTAAATTTAATTTTTAACACGAATTATTTAATACAATTAATTTACTAATCAGCAAAGTCAATACTGATATAAATTTATATAAAAAAATAAAAAAATCTAATAAGTAAACAAAATTTTCGTTTTGAGAGTGTAAACATTTCGATTTTCAGGTGAAGAAGCTATTAATGAAGTCGTTTAAATTATTCTAAAAATTCAGAATTTACAAATAAGTTCTTGATTTTATGGCATTTTATATCATTAAAGAAGTTATTCCAAAAATATTTTTTGTTGGTTCAAGTAAATCAAAATAATAAAGAATTGATAAGAATTAGCCAGCTATTTTTCAAAACTATTTTTTATATACTCATTTTCAATCACACATTCATATAATAAAATATTTTTGCATGTATATTTAAAAATTTTCTATTTTTTGATCATGCATTTTACAAAAATTCACTATTTAAAAAATTATTTTTTTAGAAATAATGTTTTTGGAATTTGGATAGAGGAGCTGGATGAGAGTGAAGGTTGCCAACCTGTAAGTGGTGTGGTGGATTACAGCCAGGTTGTAATTAAGGGAGTACGTTGTAATTTTGGGACATGGGAATTGTGGGACCTTTCTTTGAGTTATGTCATTTTATCAGATAATTTTATTAAAATCAGATTGTCAGAATGAGTTGGCAAAGAATTATGCTGAGTGTACAACAAATCATTTTGACAATCCACTCACACGAGTGGACTGTGGATCCCTTAATTATTTTAATCGTGAGATCCACTCGTGTGATGTGAGAGGGCTATCAAAGATGGTGTAAAAATGAGTGTACTTATAGCATAATTCGTTGGCAAATTATGATATGATGGTTGAAAAATATTTTTATCTAACTACCAATGAAATGCTCTCGAGTGTTAATTTAACACAATTTTGGTAAAATCAATCCGATAATGCGGCACAATTCCCTTCCTTTTGTCTCTTTATTTTTATGTCGTTTTGTGATTACTGTTCTGTAGGTGATGTACGTGATATGATGAGATCACCCTTGTTTTAAGTTCTGATATGACTAGTCTCTAGATTCAATTGGGCTCATATTTGACTATTGAAGACATGTTATATAGACAAAAGTAAGAAACCATCATTAAAGCTTCATACAATAATCGTTGAAATTTAAAAAGGGGAATTAGGCTGGGATTCTCAACATTTGGGTGGTGGGAAATCGCTTCATTTAACTTCGTAAAAGTCAGGTTTTGGTTTCTCAATCTATTTGATGAAATTGGATTCTCATGTGAAGGAAATTGACAATATAGATGTGAATTTTGCATTAAAATTAAGAAAATATTAAATGACTCGATAGTTTTACCTTTAGCTTCAATCAACTTGAAAGTCACATGCAACTTTAACATCCATGTTGTCATTTTTCTTCCACGTGAATCTCAATTTCTTGTAATAAAAACGCGGAAGAGTCAGAACCTTAATCTTATTTAAAAGGTTAGGAATGAAAGGTTCTGAAGTTAAATCCTAATTATCCCGTTTAAAAATTACTTTTGAATAAGTTTTGGCCAAATAAAAAAAGTGAATTTAAGTTCAAATTTTATCTTTTAGAATTGAGTTTTCACTCGTATTTAAAGAAAAAAAAATATTTGAGCTCATATCCAATTACTACCCCAATATAGTCTTAAGTGTCGGATCTTTGATCAGGAAATAAATCTGATCGATACATAAAGTAATATGTTGAAAACAATATTTAGATGGATCCTATACAACATCTATAAATTAATATAAAAGTTATAAGGTGAGTCTATAATAGTTTAAACTTTTAATACAATTGTTCATAGTTGTGTCAGGCATTTAATTGAAAAATCAAATTGAATCCTCTATGAAAACTTAAATTTTCAAATAAAATGGTTAATAATAAAAAATATTAATTCGTGTCTAGCATTTAATTCAAAAATTAATAAAATTGATTTGGACTACTCTATAATAGTTTAAACTTTTAATACAATTTTTCATATTTGTGTCAGGCATTTAATTGAAAAAAACAAATTGAATCCTCTATAACAACTTAAATGTTCAAATAAAATGGTTAATAATAAAAAAATATTAATTCGTGTAGAGCATTTAATTCAAAAATTAATAAAATTAATTTAGCCTACACTACACGTTAGCACAATATCAAATTTGTGTGCGTGATACCATGCATTTAAAATCTTGAATTTTTAAGTTAGTAGTTTAACCACTTCAACTCGTAATTTGAACTAATTGATACTTATGTGCAATCACGCTTTTAATATTCATACTTAATTTTTGACAAAAGAAATTAAGCCCCCGTTTGGTAGCAGTTTTTTACTCCAAAAAAGTAAATTTTTTGACCGTTATTTCACTATTTCAATCGTCGTTTTTAATTTCTTCACTCACAGATGGGACCCACTTTTTTATCCAACTGTCAAAAAATCAATTCTCATAATTACTATCGAACATGCCTTAATTTCTTTTTGAAAGCAAAGGTGTAATAGACCATTAAAATGTCAAAAAATTATTTATCAAAAAATAGTTGATTAAATAATCATATATTTTGACATTTTTAAAATTTTAAGAATCATATAGAGAGAGAGAGAGAGAGTCAATTTAGGAGGTGAGGAATCACGTGATGGGAGGTGGATATTATAACGGTGGGACAGCAATACCAAACAACCACTATTTGTCTTGGAACAATTCAATCCAAGTGGGGCTTTGGGTTTATTAGTTCAGCACTAAAGTTCATGCAACTTGAGCCTCAATTGTGACTTTTTGCATATAATAAAGAGATTTTATTGGTGGATCTATTTGGATTTCGAAACTTCTTTCCCAATACCTAGACTCTACTCAATTTATACAATTATTCATAGGAGATACCTATAGAATCTAATCTATTGTTTAATTTAATTGTGTTCAAGATAATGTACCGATGAGAGATAATTTACTATCTATCGTTGTTTATGTTAAATGGATTTTGCTAAGTGTACGTAATAAATGTATACAAAGGATAACATAATGTGATGTGAAGGGAAAAAATTGGTTAAAAAAGTTGATTGTGTTTTAAACAAGCAAATGATGAAGTGTCATGTGGCATTATGTACACCCCTATGTATATGCTTATGTACTTGTAATACTACTCATGTTAAATATGATACATCGATTAACTGATCTATAAATTTATAGTGTGTATTTGTTAAATAAAAGGGACATGTCACCATTGCAAAACTAATGCTAATTGAGTAATGGTGTAGTTCATCATTTCAAATTTATTGATTATTCATTGTTCATAAATTCAAGCATAATTTTCAAAGAATACAACTGAATTTTACTTAAACGTATAGAATTCTCTCTCTCTCACACACACACACTTGGTGCATATTTGGGAAGTGACTAAATCAAAATTTCAATAATTATCAGTTGTGTGACATAAAAAACGTGTAGATAATAAGTAATTGTAAACAAGTGAAATGACTTTTGAAGGCCCACGACTATGAGTATCCTCTAAACAGCAAAGATACTTGTACAACATTTTAGGGTTGTAAAAATTATAACCCTTTCACATGTGTGGGATCAGTGATTATTTTAATCGCGGACCCCAACCTTTATATGTGAGAGGGCTGTACAAGTTGTGTTGTACATGTAATACTTTTCTCCTCTAAAATGTCTAAACTTTCGAACTATTTTTCTGCTCTTTTCCACCATTTTTAATAATTAATAATTTATTAAACAAACACCAAACAATCTAACATTTTTAGGTATTTGAATAGTCCCCAAATTTCAGCTTATTTTTGCAGAAAACCCATTAATTTAATTTATCTTAGTTCAAAACTCGTAACGATTAACTATTCTTGCTATTGTTTATATTTTCCCCCTTGAGAATCTACATACTTTTCTTAATTATTCGAACAAAAAAAATCTCTCAAGATTTTATCTAAAACTTCTAAGTTGCGCGAATGTCCATTTATCGATTAACTGAACCCAAATAGTTCATACGATAAGTCGACGCTCGAATTTAGAAGCTACCTCATTCAATTATTGGCAAAATGAAATAGCTAAAGTTTGGACGATGTACTGCACTTTATAGGACAAATAGTGCCTGGCTTGTCAACTTAAAGAAATTATGGACTATTTTTCTACCATTATTGCACTGTTAGCCATTTTTGGTTATGATCCTTCACTCATTTCAAAACATGCCGAACAATTTAAAAGCATTAGATGCACCCTCAATCTATTGTTTACCATTAAACAGTGGCAGAGTCGAGATTCGAATTCAGTGAAGTCTACTTTAATTACGGAAAAGAAAAAATTTCGAATGTGAAATTTGATAATATCAAATATTTAAAAGTAATTGAAAATCTTTTATTCTCAAGTCTCAATTGGTCAGGGCCCACCTCCTTCCGCCACTGCACATTAGCCTCTGTTTGTTTTTCATTTTTTGAAGAATGTGAATGAAAAATATAGCTGTTACGGCCCCACACAAGAGATAGAAATTCAAATTTGGAGGCTTGATGTGATGAATAACGGTCATAATTTTCATTTTAATGAAAAAATAATAAAAATCAAACAGGGGCTAATGAATTTGATAATTAATATTAGAATGATTTCCATTTTCTGTTTTACGCTACACAAATGTTAATTGATATATGTTAAATTAGAAGATTGAGTAACATGGTGATACAAAAGAGTTTTAAAGTTCCGTGGAGTAAACCAAGACACAAAAGTGCGTTTGGCTTCATTATTTTAAATTATAATTTTCTCTCTTTTATTTTTAACTACATAATCTTCTATAAATTAATATTATATGTAAATCGAAAAATTTTCTTCTTTTCTAATCACATATTCTTCAAAAAAATACTATTTCAAAAATTATAAATCCAAATAATAGGGGCCAAACGGTGACAAAGTTTAACGGTATAGTTATCACCAGAGTAGATTTTACTATAAGTGAATAAAAAATATTATATAATAATAAGTTAAATACAAAAAAGTACTTTTTTTGGGAATGAATACTTTAAAAATTGTTTTTGGTCGAATAACAAAATTTTACCTTTTAACCTTGAATATAACGAGACAGAGTTAGATCCAATGTCTATTTTTACTCTCTAATTTATTGTTATCCAATTAAAAATTGAAACGTAATGAAATATTAAAGTTGTCATCAATTTTAATTTTTCAACCCTAATATCAATTTTAATTTTTTATGATATGTCAATTTGTAATTGGTAAATAACAAAGTGGACACTAAAAATGAACGCTAAATCTCGACTTAACAAGTGACAATTGCAGTGTACTGCTCGGAAGATCCCACATACTGTAAATAAATTGACAAAAATAGCCCTTCCACGTGTCGTTCTGCATGCTTCGGCCGTAGTTGCATCTACATTGCTAATTT
>NC_036243.1:11421187-11440677 GCF_002742605.1 Olea europaea var. sylvestris | reverse complement strand
TTTGAGAACTTTAGGTACATAAAGTATTTAAAATTGAGATAGCTCAATAAGTTGTCAATATGGGAAAAAAATAAAAACAAAAATAAAAAATTATAGACAATAATTTTATACATAATGTAGCACTTCATATTATAAATGATAGCAATGATGTTGAAAGAAACCTGTTGAAGAATACCAATATAGAAACAATTAGCTAAATAAAAAGACATTATTCAAAAAAAAAAAAGAAAAGAAAAGAACTTACTAGAAAAGTTTGAAGTTTAAGGTCATGCAATTCTAACACATAAAGATTTATATTTATGCAAAAGGAAAATGAAATTTTTTTTAAGTTATCGAATATAATGCACGGCTCTTAATATAATGCCAAAAAATTAATAAATAGATAAATTATCTTGTGGGGATACAATCACCACTCTATCTTATTAGCTTAATAATGCATGAAATTCAACGTGCGTCTAACTTGCGATTATAATAAACTCAATCAAAGTACCTATTAATACTATCTATAAAATTTTGAATGATTTTAATATCTTCGAAACATATAATTCAAGTGATGTTGTCATGAGAGTAAGTAAATACATATTGTACTATTTTTTCTTGACTAATTTTTTTTTTCATGGTAGATTTTTGACAGTGTTTATAATGATGCAAATTTTACAGAGTATTCCAATTCACGATGTACTTTTTTCGTTCATTAGGATTTTCTTCATGAGGCGTTTCCTAATAAGGTTTTAAAGAGACATGTTCTTTTTGTAAAGAACGTCAGAATATTTATCCCAAGTATAATTTTACGATTTTAATCTCATATCTATAAAATTGCATACAAGACTCTCGAAAAGAATAACAACAAAATATATTTTCCAAGGGACTATCATTTACTAAAGTCAAATAAGGATAGGTGAATATCTTGTGTGAAGAGGGTCTTGCTTGGTGTTATAACAAGACAACATAAATCACTAGAATTTTTTATAAAAAATTTTGGAAGATGATGCAACAAAGACATTGGCGCACAAGATATAAATTATTCGATACAAGGATTTTCAATAGTTAAAATCAGGGGTATAATTATACCCTTTTTCCTTTATTCAAGTTTTGTCCCAGTGAAGTTTCTTGACAAGGCTTTACCAATGCAATATTTTATTACTAGAATTTTTTATACTTAATTATATTTTTTCCTTTGTTTAATCCCAGTGGGTAATTGCTGCTAGATTTCTAATGAGACAATTATTGTACATATAATCATTCAAGGATGTATTGTAAAATTATGGGATGATTATTGATGATTATTTAATCTTTTCAAAATATTTAGATAAATCTTAATTACTTTAGAAGAGTGTTTTTTATTCAAATTGTAACTCCATTAAAATCCTATATATTAATCATTTTTATAATAAAATACAAACTTGAATTTTGACTCTATAATTTTTTTTCTTTCTTTTCTTCTTAATTTTATTACAAAAATTATATTTTAAATTATGCTCACATCATTATAATTGAGTTTCTATGTTTCACAAATTTTCTATGTACAGTTGGATACCCCTTTAAATTATAGAACTACTATTTTCCTTCTTGGACCAAAATACCCTTGGAAACATGGATAATTGATTAACTATTATTCGAAAACCAAACTCGTTGAAATGAAAAAAATATATAAAAAATCTTGTCTTCTGGACCATATTAATCCATCACTTGGTACTTTCAGTGACAAGATTAATTAATTTTGAGATTTTAAAGAAGATATAATAATTTGTCTTTCTTAAGCAATTATAATTCTTAAAACAAGTGGAGTTATTATTATTATTATTATTATTATTATTATTATTATTATTATTATTATTATTATTATTATTATTATGTACTTAATTTGTTTTATTTTCTAAGCAAAATGAGAAACTTCGATCAAATGATTAGAATCTTCTAGCGCACAAACGAGTTTTCTATTGTAATTAGAAGGGACCTGACAAAGAATAATTTGTAGAATGTAATTTAAAGATTTTTATTAATTTTCTTTTGAAGACTAATATCACTTCTTCCTAGAAAAAAAAAGTTTATGTTTCCATTAATTTTTAATAAATCAATAGGAGTTTATGTTATACCCTCTATCAACAAATGACTTTATGCGTAAAAAAAATAAAATAATAAATAAATAACATAGAAATTCAAAAATAAACGGGATCATCTAGATGTTCACGTGTATATTATATAAAAAACAAACTATTCGAATTTTTACCAAAATTCGATGATCAATTCTTAAATTAATTCTGAACCACGAACTCCTAGCCTTTTAAATCACGAACTTTCAGCTTTTTAATTCCAAGAACTTGATTTTTCAAACCTCAAAGTCTTCTATGGTATTATCCAAAGTCAAGACTATGTCAGTAAGTAGGTACCTTCTTTTAATTAAATCAAGAAACCAATACTTGAACTGGACAATTGAAAAATTCAAGAAAAGTAAATTTTTCCTCTTTTTCTCTCTCCAAAAATTTGAACACCATNACCAATACTTGAACTGGACAATTGAAAAATTCAAGAAAAGTAAATTTTTCCTCTTTTTCTCTCTCCAAAAATTTGAACACCATGAAATTATGTATTATGAATATTGTACAATTTCATTTCATAGAATGTCTAGGATCCATCTAATCGCTATTTATAGAAATATAAAAGTTTCAATCCTCATACAATAATAATTTCACATTCAAATAGGAGTTCTAATTAAAATCCAGGTATGAGTTTTAATTTCAGTCAAATTTCAATTAGTTTACATTTAATTACATGTGTAGTCCTAGAACTTGAATTATAATTATAATTAAGTTTACAACTTTCATTAGTTACAACTAATTACAAAATTTTATTATAATTACAATTAAGTCCAAAACTATTATAATTGTCGTAATTAAGTTCTAATATTTTATAGAGCTACCACAAGGACCTGATCAAACATGTATTATCCAAGCTCCAATAATTAGATCATGTCTAGTAGATCTTAGACCACCCAATCTAATTATTAGTCTTTACATTTTCCACTAAAATCAAAAGACTAAACTCTCGGAATATATAAGATCACAAAAGCCAATAAATGTATAATACTTTCCTCTTACTTGTCGTGTATGTATTTTATCCCCGTCTAAGATCCGATAATTAGGTAAGAGCATAAATGACTGTTTTGCCCCTCTAATTATTCCCCATAACTTAAGTGTCATTTTCTTCAACGCTCCTGTGAACTAATCACAGATGTCGAAGTTTAGCTGTCGCTAAACACTGAGCTCAGATTTTAACCGTTCAATATAAAATATTTAAGTAGTTACTCTACCCATTTTTCAGGGCGACGATTCTTGACACGAATTCATGTTCTCTACTCCGCTCATTTTCAAGTTCTCAACTCATTGAGATATTTGACCAATCAAATTAATCTCACACATTGATAAATCAAATAATCATTAAAATCACGAAAAAATATACATAATCCTGTCAATGAATTTAGATGAAATACACAACAGTCTAGTGAAATTTAATTCTCCGCACGGTCATATTATATAACTAAATTCGACATGTAATCCGTTCAATACACTCTAAGTGTACTATTTCACTTTTAACTATTTCTATGATAAGGACAAATCACAAACCTGAATAGTGAATTGGTCAACACTACTACCTTCTAGCACAAGGTGTCAATCCTTATACATTGGTTGTGAACAAATTATTTATGATCAAAATATAAATCGTGTCACACTGTACTTCTCAACGCAAGTACCGAATTTATATTATCTCAAGTGATCATATGCACTTTAATTTGCATGTTCATTAACAAATAATGCAATAAAATTACAATTTATTCATTATAAATGATTATTTTATCACAACAAAATATATTATACGGACACACAACCCAGCATGATGATGGCATCGAGTAGGGTTGCCAACCAACATGACAATGTAGAAGTATGATGAATTATATAAAATATTTGTATGTCTAGAGATCTCATTGAAATTCATAATTTTAAAATTCATTTTGAAATAATAGATAAATATCTCTTATATAAGATGATAATTGTTTTGCAATTTCCTAATTTTAAGTGATTTTTTTGGTGTTACGTGCAAGTGATGTAAATTAAAAAACTTAGAAATAATCTCTGTGATTCTCAATAATTAGAGTTGAAGCTATCTATCATGTTCTTGATATATAAATATGTACTTTTCTAAATCATCATTAACTAGAACCATATTAAGATTGTCCTAATTATTTTTTTTAATATCGAAGAATAACTTGTGAAACAAGATTGGTTATGTTTGGCTTCATATATCAAATCAAATACTATTCAACTTAGTTCACTTAAATCACATATAAAAGTCTGTGCATAAATATTTATATAGAAAAGATGCACACGGATAACAGGTATTCCAAAATAAAATATTACTAAATGACATAATATCAAAATTAATAAATTTAAATCCGTTTAAATTTTTGAATAAAGTGGATCAATATGATATTTTAACAACAGATATATTTTCTGAATACGAGTCTCGCCTTTGATCATTTGAAAATTATGTTCTGAGTGTCAAATATCTAACTTGTCCACGAAAATCCCTTTGAAACAAACTTATATCCTTTCTGATCATTAAAGTTTTTAAATGGAGTAAATTTTCCCATTGTTATGAATATAGATCATTTTATGGAAATAATAGGTTGAAGACAAATCTAATCTGACCGGAATCAGTGCACCAAAAAATTAGGTGCGACACTAATGTCAGAAATTCATATCATATCCAAATTTAGACGTAAATATCCTAGATCAAAACAACTAAAATTCTAGGATCAACATCATGTCAAAATATTAGGATTCACGGATTCAGATTATATACCTGTATCCATTATGAACAATTGCCTACTGTTGGGGAATTACTGCGACAATTGACCACGTACTGATGAACATGAACAAGGGAGGTGGTTTGTGATCTTCCTCAACCAAATCGCCTTATTCCTCAATAGGACAGTCGTTTCTCTTCTTGATGGGGTGAATGAAAGTTGTATGATTTGGTATATTGGAGACCATAACCAAAATGATCTTTATATATTGCTTAATTAGGATTCCCATTATCCCCCAATTAGAGCAATATATCCCGGTATCTACTCAATTATCCCATATCAATGTGAATGGTCTATGGGCATACTAAATTAGACCACTTAATTTCAACCCATTAAATTAAATTAAATAGCAAATATAATTGAATCAAAATATGTTGCCAATTCTGAATTACTATTCCTCAAACAATTATATTACAAATTCTTTAGACACGCATCTGTATGCTATTTATTCTTAGACTTCTCCTTAAACAATCTGGTCCATCTCATATATTAATAATGGAACCACCGCAACTTTCATCACAATACAGTCGTAATTAAACCACAATGATTATCATTCTAATACACTTAATGATATAGATCAAAGATGGATGAGTAGCATGAAAATTTACATGAAATGTGATCTCAATCATGCCTATTTCCAACTGGTCCTTCTTTAGTCTTTAGTGGGATCATTCCAAAATCTTTAATGCAATGCGAACATTGCACATAGAAAACACAAGTGAGCTCAAAAAATAGAATCATAAATCATCAACTTTATTCTACAGAAGGCTAAACAATTCAATGTCTAAAGCAAACATATAGAACATAAAATTGACTCCCACTAGACCAAAATATCCTCGAAAATAATGCTCATGTGAGCAGTGTGCTCATGAAAAACTTCAGGCGTTAAGCTAGTGGGTCTGCTAATATGGAATTTGTTCCTATATGTTCTATGGAAATCTGTCTATCTTGAACTCCTTCCTTAACAACTAGAAACTTGATGTCAATAAACGTCGACTTTGTCGAACTCCTATTGTTATTGAAGTAAAGCACCACCGAGTTATTGTCACAATAAATCTTCAATAGCTTGTCAATGTCATCTACTACTCGTAGTCCAGTGACAAAGTTTCGTAGCTATATTCTATGGTTAGATGCCTCATTACAAGCAATGAACTCCGTAGCCATGGTCGAAGAAGTTATGAGAGTCTCCTTAGCAGACTTCCATGAGATAGCTCCTCCAGCTAACATAAAAACGTAGCTGATGTGGAGTGCTTGCTATCTTGACATCCTGCAAAATTAGAGTCAGAGAACCTAATGACCTCTAGACTGTCTAATCTCCGATAAGTGAGCATGTAGTCTTTTGTTCTCCTCAAATAACGCATCACGCATTTGGCTGCTGATGAGTTTGTTTCATTCATGAATTTTGCACAAGTTTAGCTTGATTAAATGCTAGATCTTGTGAGTATAGAACGTTTTTGATGTGTTTGTTAGTGTTTTTTTGAAGATTAGGAGAGGCGGTGCGAAAAGAGGTATTAAAGTAGACGAAGAGGCCAAAAACACGGAATTAGAGCAGAAAGACGGCGCTTAGGCGCTGCATTCATAGCGCCTAGGTGCTATGAAACTAAAAAAAAAATGAAATTTGGACTTGAGAGGCAACGCCTAGGCGCCGCAATCATCAGCGCTTAGGCGCTGCGACTAAGTGTCTAGGGCGCATTTTTTTGGGCCGTTTTAAAATCCATAAAAACCCTACTTCTACACAAAATGGAGGGGCACCTATAAATACATCTTTCTCGTACTTTTGAGGGGTTCTTGACATATTGGAGACAAGACAACAAAAAGGGAGATTCAAAAGAGAAATTCAAGAAAATTAACACCAAGTAATTGAAGATTAGAAGTATTCATTGGAAGAGGAAGGAGATCTTGGTGCAAGAATTCTACTTTTTCTTCTACATCTTCATTACAATTTCGGTGATGTATTCTAAGACAATTTCCTATTTTTCTTCTTGCATTATGAGTAGCTAAATTCATTGTTAGGGGAAATAATGTAACCAATTGGGATCCTTTACATTCTCTTATTAAGATTTTCAGTTTTTAATTTTTCCATGTGTTGATTTTGCTATGAGTTGAATGCATTAAATTATCTGATCAATAATTTGATGATTTTTGTGAGTTCTTTACAAATAGAGATATGAGTTTAGGATTTAGACCATGTAGTAAAATCCAGTACATTAGTATAACGAGTAGAGATACCTATACCATTTATTACGGTCATAATTGAATTCCTAGGACACAGAACTCGTTTAACTAAGTTGAATTTGCATAGAGATATGAAATTTAATTAGCTGAATAGGCTTAATGAGAACTCGAGAGGGGTAAATTGAATACAAGAGGAGAATTCGATCGAGCACTATATTAGAATTGGGTTTTAATTTGAGATGTGAAAGTGATCAATTGGTGAAGTTATTCTGCCCTAACATCCATTCACTATTTGATTCTCTAACCAATCGTGTGAACATCCATTTATTTTCTAGAATTTAGATTAAAACTCAGATTTTATAACTTTTAATTTGTTTTAGTCAAATAGTAGTTAAAGAAAAATTGAATTAAGTGCTAGAAAATAGTTCCCGACAATCCGGACTCTTAGGTCTACTATTACTTGTTACGGATCGTACACTTGGGAACAAAATTTTACAGCAGCTGCTTTCCAATGTTGCATGCCTGGATCACTTAAGTATCTACCCAAAACTCCCACTGTAAATGTTATGTCGAGACGAGTACAAATTAGAGCATACATTAGACTTCTTACCACTGATGCATAAAGAATCATCTGCATCTCTTTTCTTTCAAGATCATTGTTGGGGCACTGTTTGAGACTAAACTTGTCTCCTTTAGAGATGGGCGTGTCTCCTGATCTACTATCTTTCATGTCGAATCTATTTAGAACCTTATCGATATAGCTCTTTTGTGACAGTACAAGGATACCTCGAGAACAATCTCTCAGTATCTGAATACCCAATACAAAATAGGCATCCCCAAGATCTTTCATCTCGAATTTCTTTGTCAGAAATTTCTTGATTTTATGCAGTAAGCCTATATCGCTACTAGCGAGCAGAATATCATCAATATATAATACCAAGAAGAGATATTTACTCCTACTAAATTTATGATATACATAGCCATCAACAACATTCGCCTCAAAATCGTACGAGGTAATGATTTGATAGAACTTGTGATACCATTGACAGGAAGCTTGTTTGAGACCATAGATGAATTTCTTTAATTTGCAAACAATAGAATTTAGATCTCCCAACACAAAGTTTTCTGGTTGTACCATGTAAATCATCTCGTCAAGCTCTCCATTGAGAAACGCAGCCTTCATATTCATCTGATGTAGCTTTTGATCAAAATGAGCCACTAGTGCCATTATTTTTCTAAAAAAATCTTCCGAAGATATGGAGGAGAAAGTCTCTTTGTAGTCCATGCCTTCCTTTTGTGTAAAGCCTTTAGCAACTAGACGAGCTTTATATCTCTTGAAATTGCCCCTTGAATCCCTCTTGGTTTTAAATACCCATTTACAACCAATGAGCTTCACACCTTTAGGCAACTCAACGAGATCCCAAACGTCATTGTTTTTCATAGACTTAATCTCATCCTTCATGGCATCAATCCACTTCCGAGAGTTAGAACTGCACATGCTTGAAGGAAGTTGATTAGGTCATCCTCTGTTAAACCAATGCCATCCTCATGTTCTTGAAGAAAAATGATATAATCATCTGGAATCGCATTTCTTCTCTCCCTAGTGGATCTTCTCGATGGCACTTCTTGAGGTTGTTGAGTTTGTTCTATAGGTGCTGCTTGAGGAAGAATCTCATTGTTGTCTTGGTCTAAAACAATACCAGGGATAGGAGCCTGAACATTATCATCTATTGCCAGAACCATGTCTTGATCAACAATAGTTACAGAGACCTGATTGCTGTTAATAACAGATAAGAAAGACAACATTCCTTATGTTTCATTTCCTTCCAAACTCAATATCCTTAAGGAACCTCACATTTTCCATTTCAAAGAAGGATCTTGATGTGGGATCATAAAACTTATAGCCGCGAGAGCGTTCAACATAACCAATGAAATAACAGCTAACCGTACTTGAGTCCAGTTTTCTTTCATGTGGCCTACAAGGTCGTGCCCCAGCTGGACAACCCCAAATGTGCAAGTGCTTAATGCTAGGCTTTTTGCACGTCCATAACTCATAGAGGGTTTTGGCAACTGCCTTTCTCGGCACCATGTTAAGGATGTACACTGTGCTCTTCAAAGCTTCTCCCCAAAGTGACTTTGGCAAGGATGAATGGTTCATCATACTCCTTACCATATCCTTAAGAGTTCGATTTCGTCGCTATGCAACACCGTTCATGCTAGGTTTGCCCGACATGGTGTATTATGGAACAATTCCACACTCATTGAGGAAAATAGCGAAGGGTACTGGACGTTGTTTTCCTGATCCATCATAACTTCCGTAGTATTCACCACCATGGTCAGATTTGATAGCCTTTATTTTTTTTCCAAGTTGAAGTTCAACTTCAGCTTTGAAAGACTTGAAAGTGTCCAGAGATTGTGACTTCTCGTGATCTAGAGTAATTGTCTATAAACGTAATGAAGTATTGATATCCATTCCAAGAAGCCGTAGGGAATGAGCCACAAATATCAGTATGTATTAGTTCTAAGACATCTATAGCTCTCTTAGCACCTAGTTTTCTCATATTTATTCTTTTTCCCTTGATGCACTCAACACAGACTTCGAAGTTTGTTAAATCTAGAGGTTCAAGAATTCCATCCGACACAAGCCTCTGAATTCTCTGCTTAGAGATATGACCTAAATGCTTGTGCCATAAAGTGGCAAAATTCTCACTTAATTTTCACTTTATACCACGTGAACTTGTTTGTAGTACATCGTTATAGGAACTAACAATATCAAGTATATACAAATTATCAATCATATGACCGGAACCAACAAAATTTGAATTTCGATAGAGACCAACTTTATTATTTTCAATGAACAAGAAAATCCTGATTTGTCCAAACTAGAAATATAAATTAAATTCTGTCTAAAGGACATTGCAACAAATGTCTCAAACAAATTCAAATAAAACCCAATTTTTAATTGTAATCTGAAAGTCTCTATAGCCTCTACTGCAACTTTATTGCCATTGTCCATAAAGATGAATCTTTCTACTTCACTTGGCGATCGGCTCCATAAGCAACCCTACATAGATATACTTATGTGAGTAGTAGCACCAGAATCTATCCACCAAGTATCCTTAGGAACTTCAGAACAAACTAAAGTAAGAAACATACCTTTCTTTACACGCCAGACAGTGTACTTGGAACACTCCTTCTTCATATGTCCCGACTTCTTGCAGAAGTAGCGGGTAAACTCTTTATCTTACTTCTTTTGCTTCTTCTGCTGAGAAGGTCCTTCCGAAGCATCCTTAACTCTCTTCTTTTTCTTTTTCTGAGAGGTTGAGGCCAAGAGAGCATTCTCTGTCTTATCACACTGCTGCCTCTCTTCTTCTTGCACACAATGAGATATGAACTCATTGAGGAACCATTTGTCCTTCTGAGTGTTAACTCACCTTGAATTGCCCAAAGTGAGTAGAAAGAGAGATCAAAATCAAGTGCACAAGCAAGTCATCAGATAGCTCCAATTAAGCGACTTGAGTCTTGATGCGAGATGAGATATCTCCATAATGTACTCCCTTATGTTCCCTTTGCCCTTATACTTTATCGAAACGAGTTTAGCCAAAAGGTTACTCTCCTCCGATTTTTCATTCTTGGCAAAATATTTCTCAATTTCCACAAGGAGCTTCTTGGTACTCCCGCTCTTAGCAATAGAGCCCTGAAACGCTTCCGGAATGGAACGTTTCATGATCATCAAGCACATTCGGTTAGAGCGATTCCATCTTTCAATTTTACCCTCACTGGGGTTTTCCGGAGTAGAAGTAGGTCGATCGAAACGAAGTGCAAGATCCAAATCCATATAGCCGAGGACAATCTCTATGGCCTCTTTCCAAACTTTAAAGTTTGTCCCACTTAACATTGGTATGTCGCTGACTTGAGCAGAGACATTCACAGCATTAGCAACAGAAACTGTATAGAGAACAAAATAAACAAGCATGTCAAATAAGAAAAATAAGACATGCACAAATAATCCAGATTTGGGCATCCATCTCAAGACACCTAGTACAACATTAATTCCTAGTCTTTGGATAGAGAAATTAACTGTAAGTGGTACTCTCAGTATAATGATCAAATATTGACAATTAGTTCTGTCAAACAATAGCCTTTCTTTAGACTGATTATTGTTAACATAAAAAGTCTTTATAATTATCACACATTTATTATCGTAGGCACGTTGTTATTTGGCCAAATTGTGTCTTCCTTTGGGCCGAGCACAGCTCGCATAAATGACTTCACACAAAACATCCATGTATTTTCAATTAAATTAATTTACACCACAGGAGTTACTTTGGCAACATGTTGCTTTAATAAATTCAATTGAATTTACTAGACATCCAAAAGGAATTATCAAAACCAAAGTTTTTGAATTTATTTTAAACCTTAAAAAAAATGAATTCAGAAATTTGAATGGGTTGAACAAACTGAATCCATTTTATGTCTGCCATTGTCTTTTGTCAATTCCTTCATTACTGAAAAAAGGTATTTTGTTTACAGCACACGTTTTTCGGATCCATTATGAGATAACAATGAAGGTTGAAAAAAATTTGTGGCTGTATCATTATGCAATTCTAGATCCATTAAGAAAACAATTAAAGTCAAACAAAGTGGCTGATCCAAAATGAAATTGAAAATCAGCCCAAAATAATCTAAAACCGTCAGAGGCTGAATCTGGATTCTTTATGGAAAGGCTGAATCTCTTTGATAGATTACTAAATTACACTTTGAAATGACTCCTACTTTGTCATATTCTATTCAAATATTGAATCATTATTATATATAAAATAAGGGTCAAAGTTTGCGGATGAATCCTTCATACAATTGAAATGCTTGTTTCTGGATCCATAATGGAAGTTGACAGATTTTGACAGTAATCTATACGATACAAAAGATGATGTATCCATTATAAAAAAAGGTCCATAATTGCTGATGTGCTCTTGATGCAATTGAAATTCAGCCCCCAATTTTTTTTCAAAAAAAATAAACCGAGAATGAATCTGAAAAAATAATACTGTAATTTTCCAAATTTTGAAATCCGAATTTTGTATCCATTATGCATCAAGAACAACAATCAACAATCATTATATCATCAATCAAATTCTAATCTAAAGATTAACCTTAATTATTCTTAAACTTAATAGTTCAAGGAATTTCATAAACTCCAAATATTCTATTCGAAAAATAATCCAAACATCATACGAATAGAATATTTACAAACCCTAATAATCTAGCAAATGATTATCGCTCTGATACCACTTATTAGAAATTCATATCATATCCAAATCTAGATATAAATATCCTAGATCAAAACAACTAAAATCCTAGGATCAACATCATGCCAAAATAATAGGATTCACGGATTCAGATTATATACCTGTATCCATTATGAACAATTGTCTACTGTTACGGAATTACTGCGACAATCGACCACGTACTGATGAACACGAACAAAGGAGGTGGTTTGTGATCTTCCTCAACCAAATCGCCTTATTCCTCAATGGGACAATCGTTTCTCTTCTTGATTGGGAGAAGGGAAGTTGTGTGATTTGGTATATTGGGGACCATAACCAAAATGATCTTTATCTATTGCTTAATTAGGGTTCCCATTATTCCCCAATTAGAGCAATATATCATGGTATCTACTCAATTATCCCATATCAATTTTAGTGGTCTATGGGCATATTAAATTCGACCACTTAATTTCAACCCATTAAATTAAATTAAATTAAATAGCAAATATAATTGAATCAAAATATGTTGCCAATTCTGAATTAGGAAAACCCACGGTTTTCTCAACAGCTAAATCCACGACCGGATTGAGAACTTATCAAAGAATGAGTTCTATGAAGCGAGTAACAAGATATACCTTTTGTAATCAGTTTAATCGGCACAAATAGATTGAAATTTGGTGAAGACACCATTCGAGTCTCCAAAATTTCTGGCAGCAAGGAAGAAACGAGAGGGTCTGAATGTTGGTAATTAAGAGATTGCTTGTACGAAATTGGGGAAAATTTCAAGTAAGGAGATACTATGACCATGGCTATATATGATCCTCAATTAATTGTAGGGGTTAATTTCAACTTAACGTATTTAATTGTGGGACATTAATTAAATTTTAGGTAATATATAGTTTAAACATTTTGAAATTTCAAATCATTTAAAATTATGTACATAGATTTCATTAAAATAATGTTATTAATAGGTTTGGTGTTCAATGTAAAGCATTCTAAAGTTTGATGACCGTTGAAACGTAACACATAAAGTATAGTGATCAATGGGAAGCATTCTGAAGTTGATGATTAACTCGTGACCACACCCAAAGTTTATTGGGTGTTGAAAGATTTAACTCATGAGTGATGGAGTCAAACGCCAGTGAATACCCATGAAAGTTGGGTACATAATGGAATGCAATGTTCTAAAATTGAGTGATTAATGAGAAGTATTTCAAAGGTCGATGAGTAATCTGTAACTAGATCCAAAGTTGAGTCAATATTGAAATATTTAACATGTGTACTTCATTAATCCCCTATTTGGGCTCCATTAAAATTTTATTGCATTTTCCTCTTTCTTATTTTTTAACCACACATTCTTCAATAAATAATATTACCCTTAATTCCAAAATTTCTCTTTTTTTAATCACACATTATTCATAAATCACTGTTCCAAAATATATTTTTCTCTAAAATCTCGTTAAAATGGAGTCAAACAAGGGCTAAAAAAAAAAATCGGAAATTATAGCTTGGACGGCTATATAAGATCCAATATAAAAAATCAAGATTTAAGTTTCATAAAAAATGAAGTTTAATTAATTATTAACATTTATTAAATAAATCTATAATGTCCATAACCACTATCATCATTTATGTTAAAACTAGAAAGAGAAAGTTTTCTAATAAGAAAACACAATCTCTAAGAAATGAGTTAATTAAATGATTCATCACCAACATTTATATATGATTACTACTTGCTCATTAAAAAGTAAAATGTTAATGAATGCTCACTCACTTTTACAAAACATTACCCATCCATCACCCATCACACTTTCATCCGTCCACTAAGCAAAAAAACACGCATCGTGTATGAAAATCATGCATTGCATTTAACGGCGTTAAGACTTGCCAATTTGAACAAAAACTCATTCCATTTAATAGCTTTTTCCATCAAATTGAAAGAAACACCTTTCCTATCTCAAATCAAAATTTCTATTTCTCCAATCTTTGTAGCAACACCTAAATTGATTTTCATCCCCAAATAAGTCCAAATTGATTTTCATCCCAAAATCTCCTCAACTTTTTCCTCACAGTCAGGTTGATGTTCAAATTTCTCAATCTATAATAATAATAATAATAATAATAATAATAATAGAAGAAAAAGCAAAGAGCCCGACCATTTCAATCTTTTTCATACACATATTTCACTAATAATTTTTTGGCTAATATTGAGTGAAAGATTGTATCGACATTGGTTATAAAGCTTGTTGTTATTGTGCAATCAAGTGATTGAGGAATGTGATTTTCCCTACTGGAGGTGACTATACGACTGTTGGTCTTGTGGCAACTGCAGAGCCATAGTCGGCTACGTATGAAGTAAAGGTGGATAGTTCTTTCGTTTAGGAGAAGAAGTTGTGCAAGGAAATGCAAGGTGGTAGATGCATTCTCTTTTTCTTCTCTATATCTTTATCTTAGGTGGCATTGCAAAAATTGTGGAACTTGGTGGATTATGGAACAAGTCATAGAAGAAAAAGACTATCATTTGAATGAGGTTGCAGAGTATGGATATGGGTAGTGTAAATGTTATGTCCTAAGTTCAATTGACTTTAGACATAAACACTTTTTAATATATAGTTGATGTCATTTATGGCAGATCTATTATTTAATTAATTAAAATTCAATTGAATTAAATAATGGAGTCTGTAGATTTAAATCTTAGTAATTTGTTAATCACGAGAAGTTGTAATTGTGAGATACAAATTATATATGATTGAATCTTAAATCATCCGTGGTCGTAAGTAATAACAAGATACGGATATCGTTATTACGGATAAATCATCACATGTGGCATTTCTTACTTGTGAAGTAAGTAACTGATCTCACAAGTTAAAGTGTGGTGACACTTGAATGAATAAGTGGATGCTATGTTATAGAACAAAACATTCGAAGCCTGTCGAGAGATTCGATATAGATAACTATCTGAGTGTCAGTGGTTAATCTCTAACGTTCGGTAGTAGGATTGGTCCTTTAACTTGAGGTCCTTATAATGCCTTATATGAGGACAGTCATGCTTTGACGGTGTTGGATGTTGCTCTGCCAATAAATGCTAATACAATATCGTTCGGATATGTCATGAATCGTATGAAAGTTGTGAATGGCCAATAGAATATTAGTCACTCTTAGATAGTAAGAGATTATGATATGCATTTTATTCAATTAAGCCAATAACGAAATTATTGACCAAGGTGTACTCATAAGTCGAAAAGGAGTTTTCGACCTATATTAACTTAATAGTAGAGTGAAAGATATGATCGACAGTCGAGATTGACACATTTACATATCTCGTAATTGATCGGATCATATTGACGAAGGGATTATAATTTTACGGTAAATGAACGAGTTTAGTTTTGTCATACCACGTGACATTTCTCGTCACATGTATTGCTCTGACACATTGCTAGATGTCAATCTGGGACGATGAGTATGAATTGGTGATAAATTAAAAGGGTGTTTTACTTTATCAATTTTGATTAAATCAAAATAATATTTCACGTCGTTAGGCATCGTGATAGGGAACATGATGGGTCGCACACATAAAGAGAATTAGAAGATTGTAATTTATCAATTAATTAATTTAACAAGCGTTGAATAAATTAATTAATTGGGTTGCTTATTTATAGGCCTGAATTAATTAATTGGATTAATTAATTCACGGATCGAATTTAATTAAATATTGGATCGGATCAGGCCAAGCTCATTTGGGCTTATATAAATATGACTAAGGTTTCCAAAATCTGTAGAGAATTCATTCTTGCTAGCGTAAGAAGAAAATCCTAATCCTACAATATTGTTCTCTATGTGGATCACCGCTAAAAGCTGGATAATTGGACAGCTGTGGGTGACGAATCAAGATTTGAACGAAAAAATAGCAAAGGAGTTTGCAGAATCAAAGAAAGGCACAATTTCTATTTAAACACAAATAGATCCTTGGTGGGAATCGAAATCTGTATTAATTTCCAATGTGCATGTTTAATTAGATTCCCAACAGTGGTATCAGAGCCAACTTTGTATTTGTTAGAAATTGTTTAACTTTTTTTGCAATTAAAAGTTGATTTTTATACCTTTTTCTAGTTTCTAGCAATTGTAGAAATTTGATTTTCATTAATTTGATTTTTATTTTTAAATCTGATTTAAACGATAAAAAATAAAAAAATAAAAAGTGGATTTGGACGGCGATAGCGCGGCCACCTTAGGCGGGCTTTGCAGCGGCAAATGGCTCTGCTGAAGTGCAGCAGTGCAAAAACGCTGCTAGGGCGGTGAAGACCCGTCACCTGAAAGTAGCGGGTCTTGCCACTGTAAGGTTGTGTGACGCCGAAATGGCGCCGCCAACCATATGCTAAAAAAAATAAAAAAATGGAAACAAGAAAAGGGTGAATTTCTTAGGGTTTCTACAATCAGGTGATGAATTTAGGGATGGAGCCACTTATACAATTTTTGACGTTGTGAGCCCTTGTCTGCAATATTATAAGATGGGTCATAATGCAATTTTAACATAAGGGCCCAATTGTTATTTATGAAATTCTAAGGGTTGTTTATAAATTTTGAAACTTGGGTCAATTTACAAATTTCAAAATAATTTTGAATTTGAATTTTAAAATGGTTTTAAAATTATATTTAAATGGGTTTGACCTATATTTTAATTTTGACCCAAGTTATTATTAAAAGTTGACGACATTTTATATTTTCTATTGAAATTAGATTTTAATTTAAATATTAAACTTTGACCCCAATTGATTTTTATTTATGAGTGTTATTCTAGATTAAAATATTAATTCAATTTATATTAGAGTTGGACTCTAATTTAATACTTAATTAAAATTTGATTTTAATTAATTAATCACCCGAATATATTCTAGAAATTAGAATTGGATTCTAATTTGACATTTAATTAAAATTTGATTTTAATTAAATTCTATTGCCCTAAAATTTTTCCTTGAAACTAGAATTGGATTCTAATTGGACATTTAATTAAAATTTTATTTTAGTTATCCTGCCCTAAAATTTTATTGAAATTGGAGCTAGACTCTAATTTCGTTTTAATTAAATAAATTCGTTCTAAAATATTGGAATTAGAGTTGGACTCTAATTTTACTATTTAATTAAAATTTGATTTTAATTAAATTCAATCGTCTTAATTTTTTGAAATTAGAGTTGGACTCTAAATTGGTATTTAATTGAAATTTGATTTTAATTAAATAATTCCGCTCTATAATTATAGAATTAGAGTTGGATTCTAATTTGGTAAATAATTAAAATTTGATTTTAATTAATATGCCCGATAATTAAATTAATTGATTAGTATGATTAATTAATTATTTAATTATTCCTATCCATTTGTCTAAAAGAGTTTAGACGACTTTAATCGCTAGAAACTCAAAACATATTTGCATATAATATTAGATATTATATAGGAATGCATTATTAGTGGATATGATTGTGCACTCGATCATGTGAATATCTTAAATGATTGATTTTACTCTTGTCGTTTCGTACGCCTGCGAGCTCTTAATTATTTTGAACCTTCAATCCATTATTATTGTTATTATTGTGGGCCTGCGAGCTCTTAATCATTTTGGATCTGTGACTTCGTTATTGCTATTATTATTGTTATGGGTCTGCAATTCCAATTACATTTAGGCATGCGTGCCAACTAATATAGGATACACGTTGCAATTGGACGAATTGAAGTCACAAGAAGATGAGGAAACCATGGAGATGGTGTATTGATACTGATTCAATGTTATACCCTCTAGGAATTGACCAACTAGTCTTCCTTTATGGCTCCGGAAGATTAGATAGTAAAAGTCCATAATCGTCAACACTATTATTATGTTTATTTGCATATTTGATGCGTAATACCATATATATAATTGTTACACTGAGACTTTTGAATGCAAAACCCCTCAATAAAATATTAAGTCAATTTAGTATTCGCCTTCCATCATTATAGTGAAAAATCAGAGTCCCAAATGGTCTTAGCTTGTGAAGTACATTCAAGGCTGGTTTATTAGGGATATATTTAATACTATAAAATATTAGATATTTCTGAATAATGGGTCTAACTTAACTGAAGTTTATCTTTTATTGAGTATATTCAAGGAGATAAATTTTAGAGGCACGTTAAGCTAACACATAAGATGTGTGAAGACAAAGAGTTGTAAGTTTAATAATTTGGGAGTTATATGGGATACAATTGATAATAGTATCTACTCAAATATTTTATTAAGGCTTGTTGAGTACATTCAAAGTCTTAATATAACAAATGAGATCCTAGGCCACTAAGAGTCAAGTATGGATTCCATAAATTTATGCGAAAGTGTCATAAATTTGAGTTAAACAGTGAGAGCATAATTAATTTAATAAAAGTCCATGCCAAATTAATTAATGTTTTTTTTATATATTATTCATTTTTCTTTTCGTCATTTATATTTATTGAATCGTGAGTAACCATGTGTATTTGAATGGTATACTAGATGCCAACAACCAATTTAAATTTTCTTGATTGGCACTGTAATCTAAGAATTGTTCTCAGGTATGAGAGAATTGGTAATGTTCTTAAGTAGCCCTTTTTAGAGACACCTGTTGATGACTCAACTAAGGAAGATGTGACTGCTATAATTAACACGGTGATGACAATAGTGCTACAACATGTGTGATGTTTACATTTCGTCACCTAAGTTACAAAAGCAACTTGAGAATATAGATGCTAACACATGATTTCTCATTTCAAAGAGTTGTATAATAATAATCATGTGTGGAAGGATATGAGACTTCCAAGCAACTATGCCGGTGCAAAATGACAGAGCAATCTTCGATCGGTGCTCATGTACTGAAGATGATTGTCATTGAGAGATTGTCCCAAAGAGGTTCAATTATGAACTATGAACTAAGTATTGACTTAGCTCTGCAATCTCGGTCAAAGAGTTATTCATATCAATTATGAATTACGATATAAATAAGCTCGAATATACATTTATTAAGTTGCTTAACCTACTTAAGACTGTTATGCCCAATATCAAAGTTAGTAGTGGGCAAGTCATTGATTCCTCTAAAGATATTAATAAGAATTCTAAAGAGGTTTTCGAAAAGCATCCAATATGGCTAAGATCGTTAAAGTGAAGGACAATACCAAATCTAATGACCAT
>NC_036243.1:11414139-11416401 GCF_002742605.1 Olea europaea var. sylvestris | reverse complement strand
ATGATTGTATAATACTAGATTTGATAAATTCGTCTTTGTAACTATTACTATGATGAGTGTGACAATTTTTTTTGACATATTCTGTGTTTATGACCTGAAAACCTTTTCGTTGAGAATGAAATAGTCTGTGACCTTTACTAATAAGTCAACGTGAAGGTGTGGTTAGATAATGTAACAAATTTTGTCAATTAAAATGTGTGAACTATGAAGAGAATGTGACCAATCTTATGGCCAATGCAGAGATTGTGGCTAGTTTTGTAGTGATTGAAAAAATAGTCTGTAACCTTTTTTATATGGCCTATGAAGAGAGTTTGAAAAAATTTACGTGTACAAGTACCAGATATTTGACATATGTTTATACTTTTTTTATGTATTGTAGGAATGGCAGTACATGATCTCCAAAGATCTATGGTTTTAGGGTAAAATTACTACCCATGTTACCAAGAATGTTCTGTAAAATTTCATATCAAAATTTACTGATGAACAAAAGACTACTTTGACAAACACATGTTTCTCGTACTACATAGACTACCATTAAATTATTGTGTAGCTCCAACTAATACACTATTTTTTTATGATAAAGGTGAAGCAACTAAATCCCAATGAGATGTGGTTCAAGGTTGCACCTGACTTTATGAATCCATTCCAAGTATCATTGGAACTGTGTACAATAGGATGCGAAAAAGACACCCTCGCATAATGAACTAGATTTCAGATAAACAATCATCTATTATTAAATTGGATAAAGAAGTATTCTTGGATTTTGATTTACGGGTTTAATTACATTGGTGATAAAATGTAGATTCAATTAGTAGTCAAAGAGCACCCTTATTAGGTCACAATACATAGTGTAAATGTCACAAACATTATACAAATAAGTCATAAAGTAATCGCACATCACAGTATGCATTCATAGGTTACAGAATTAATATATATAACAAATTTGTTACGGCTCACATGATTTATTCACATATCATAGTATGGTATCACATGTCTCAACATGCAGTCACAGGTCAAAGCATTAACATAAGTAGCCATTTTTATCACAAATCACAGTTTTCATTTGTAGGGCATAGCATAAATATAATCACTCATGTCCCAATATTCCTAAAGTTTCAGGTTACAAATATGTTTTTCAAGTCATATACATGCATTAATGATATTCATTATCTCATACAATCAANGTGGTGAATTATGTAATAGAAACACTTTTACATTTTTTGTAGTGAATATGCAGTAGAAACACTTGTATATCTTTGTGGTGAATAAATCGTTTTTGATTTTCAATACCGCTTCATTTTACTTTTGAATTCATGCATACTGCATCTCTAAAAGTGTGAAAAAAATGCAGTTCAAAATTGCATGAAGCAACTAAATTTTATGCAGCAACAACAACAAACAAATCAAAGCAAATCACAATGAACACGATTTTTTTTTCAAATCAATCCAACTTCTGTAATTATGCAACAATTAAAAACCAAAACAAATCCCTTTCTTTCACTATGCAGCTACAAAAACCAAATAACAAAAAATAAAAATTGTCCAACATGAACAACAAGGAGACCAATCAAGTAGAGAGTGCATTACTGTAAATCAAGATTTTGAATTACCCATGACATGAACATAATCAAATCTGGTTTACATAATTGATCAATACGATTACACATTGAACATTAACCTTAAAATTAGGACAAACAGCATGACACATACACTACAACATTAACATTACCACTACACCTTCGAGGCATGCTATCATCCCTACAATTTTCCAATAACAACAACAACCTATCAAAATTCATTCTAGTCTCTAGAACACTAAATGCTATTTTATTAGCTGATTGTAATATTATTGCGATTTTCCACCTTCCTCCTTTTCTACCATAGGTAGCCTCTTCCAATCGCATCCTCATTTAACTAAAATAGGTTCATTTGGGGTTCAATTGAGAAGAAGTTGGACAAAATCATTTGGGAATGAAAATCAATTTAGGTTTTGTCACAAAGATTGGGAAAATTGAAATTTTGATTTGAGATGGGAAAAGCATTTCTTTCGATTTGAAGGAAAAAGTCACTAAATGGAATGAGTTCTTGTCCAGATCAGCAAGTTTCAACGCCGTTTAATGTCATGTGTGATTTCCATTCGCCGCGTGTGTTTTTTGCCTGGGTGGACAGATGGATGATGGATGATAGATGAATAATGTTTTGTGAAAGTGAATGAGTATTTAGTAACCTTTTTTTTTTTTTTGAGTAAGAAAATAGTAACCA
>NC_036243.1:11396842-11405970 GCF_002742605.1 Olea europaea var. sylvestris | reverse complement strand
TGATTCAAAGGTAACAAACCAAGAAACAAGTACTTATGCGTTCAATTGTGTGAGATGTAATTTAGAACTAAATTAGTATAACTTGTTACTGAATATTCATTTTTCATTTTAGAAAAAAATTTAACAAAGCAGATGATGTCATTTGTCCACCTTTCATCTCGATTCAATCCTGATAGGATCTAAAATATGGTGGCACGATCTAATATGTTTAGAATCGTCGTTGAGTAGCACAGTATAAATGTTAATTTATTGCTTGGTACATATGATCGTGTCACATATCATTGAAGGTCATAAAACACAAGTCAAGTCATTTTGTATAGGCCACAAAACAATGTTCTTTATGATTTCCTTCTTATTTGACAACATGTGGACGTATGTTTCTACTAACTATGACAATTTGCAAGCAATAGCAAGCATGCCAAATTGAGCATTACAACGACTGGCTCATTGTTTCAGGCTAAGATAAAAAACATATTTCTTCAATTTATGAAAACTCCAAACATGATGATAACAGATTCACATCTGGTTGAAGTTGCTACAAGTGGTTGACTAGAATTTAGTCATTTTGGGCTAATGTTGAATACGTGTGTTTGCCATTATTGCCCAAGAATCATACACATTGGATACTTTTCTCTCTCGACATCAAAAGCTATAAACTATATGTCTTCAATTCCAACTACAAGATGCCTCGAAAAAACATGGTTCTTGTCGGGGTTGAGTCGTTTATAAGAATTATCCCGCATCTCATGACAGGATTGATCATTTGGAAAAGAACTCCTGGAAAATCCACTGAAGATCATGTTATTGATTGTGGATAATACTCTACACCAACAAAATGGGTGTATTTGTGACCCCTTTGTTAATTACAAACAATCTATTACACTTACCCTTCATTTCTAATATACTACTTTGTGACGTTTTATAGTCGATAGCGGCATCTATGTAATTAAGTATGCCGAGTACATACTTCACAATGATATGAAGTCTATGTTGATGATGTTCTATGCAAGCCGAGTTAGGCTGTACATTGTTACATCACTATTTAACAAAAGGATATCAAGAAGACCACAAAGCGGAGGAAGGAAAAGGGAAAGAACATTATCATAGAGTGATAGTTGAATCTCAGCTTATTGACTAGTAGAGTGTAATATATATGACCTATTAAAATCGGGACACATGAATATTTTGAATTATTTTTGTTAATGAAATAGTTTGAAATCATGTTTGTTCTTGTATCTTCTAAAAGTCTATCATCTTTACATGTAGATTTTTTTTTGAATGTTCATATGTCAAATACAATCTAGTAGGTTACAATTCTCGTAGATTATTTTAGATGTTTGAATTCATAGGTCACAGATGCATTGCAACCAAGTCCATAGGTCACGAATGATAGTATAAGTTAATAGCAGGTCACAGTTTTCATATTTTAATTTATCTGCTGTAATTCATAGGTAATAGATCTTAGTGTCATTACTGTCCATGGGTAACAATCTTAGTGTCATTACTGGCCATGGGTAACAAATGATTGTATAATATTAATAGTAGGTCACAATTTTCGCATTTTAATTTAGATGTTACAATTCATAGATCATAGATCTTATTATCACTAATGTCCATGGGTCACAAATGAATGTATATTATAAATAACAGCTCACAGTTTTCATATTTTAATTTAAGAATTATAATTCAGAGGTCATAGATCATTTTATTTTATATTACATTTTACTCATATGTCACAAATCTATTAACACAGGTCACGGATCATTTAGTTGAGCCAACAAATCATACCCAAATAGTCACAGGTCACTGTNACAATCAGTTGAGGTCATAGATTTAAATTTCTAATTTACTTTGAGGTCACATAAATTAAATACATTTCACGGCATCTACATGGAAAGTCACAGAGATCAATTCATGGTAAATCGAAAATGTCAATTAATAAAGATATATTTCAAGTCATGGAGATAAATATGGACACACACATGTGTTCAAGTCACATAAAAAATTTCATGTAACAAATATCATTGTTATCTTCATGTTCCTCAGATCTATGATCATTTCCCTAATCAATTTCTCTTACTTGCTAGACAATTTCGTGAAAGTGTCATTTGCGATATCCCTATTCTTATAGAACCAAGATTGTATAGTTTCCCACAATAACTTCAACAAAGCTATAACAAGATAGGTCTTTGCTACTTTTGTGACCACATTCACTGATTCAGTTCTATTAGATGTCATTGAGAATTACCTTTTTCTGGCATGTGGAATCATGGTCACTTTTCTGGTCCAACTTTATTCTACAAATATAAAATATTAATAAGAAGCTTATATGTAATACTGTGACATAATTAATGGATTCAAAGTAATATATTCACTGTATCCAACTGTTGCATGTTGTATTCGAATTTTGTCCATGTGTATGTACAAACAGTTGAATTGAATGCTTGAGTTTTGTTATGTCTTGATTTTTACTATAATAGAATTTTAAATTTTCTAGAAGATGATGTTAAACGAATCATATGACAGTTTTCGGATAATAATGTTCAATTGTATTCCCAATACTTTTGTGTCGATCTAATACAAAACACAATCCTTCCATTTCTCCATTAGCCTTCTTCAGGTGTTCGAAAAATCATGTCCAAGATCTATCGTTCTCATTATCTCCAATTTCAAGTTCGAGTATGATCATGTTGTTATTCACATCCTGTGTACATGCTATAAATAGAGTATTACCATAGTGTTCATTCGAATATGTGGTATCAACCACAATTATAGGTCTACAATGCTCTCATTCTCAAATTGATGCACCAAGTGCCACAAAGCTATATTGAATATATTGTGACTATCAGCCTCTACTACTGTGACTATTCTAGGATTTGTCTGTTCAAAATTGTAGAAATAGCTCGATATCTTCCTGAATGATTCTGTCGAATCATCCTTAGTCATTTTTAATGTTTGTTTTCAAGATCTTCATGCTTTCACATAGTTCAAATAAACTTCATATACATGTAATAGGGTCGGCCCCGAGAATTTAGAGGCCCTACACGGTTAATCATTATGAGGCCCTTCAACATAATATTTTAATTTACAAGTGTAATAATATTTAAATATTTAAATAATTAACACTTTTAAATTTGAAAGAAGACTTTATACAATTCAAAAGATAGAGTAGCAAAATAAAACTTCTCTAATAACCCGAAAGATTAGGCTAGCAAAAAATTTAACATTATCACATTTTAAGTTTTAAATTAGTAATCAAACAACTAAAATCAAGTTTTTTCATTATATTTTTTTTTCAATAAAAATCATAGCTAATCCATTCAACTACTTTTGTGACATGGTTGATCGAAGATAAGATTTAATCAACTTCAACTTTGAAAAGCTTCTTTCAGCAAAGGCAACTGTGATTAGAATAGTCAATAATACTCTATAAACAATCCAAGCATTTGCAAAACAACAGTTCATTCTCTTAATGTAATCCAATGCATTAATTGCTCTAAAAATGTTTGTAGGTATCTCTTCCTTTAAAACTTTCAACTCAGAAAATAATTCTACCCCATCGATATCAGAAATCATATTATGCTTCAAGTAATTGTCAAAGTTAATGCAAGAACACTTCAAACTACATTATCAATAGATTTAAGTCTTTTCAAATCAAATAAAAATCCAAAAATATCATCATATTTCTAAAATTGCTCAAATCTATTCGGAAGTGATGATAGAGCTTGATCCACTATGTATATGAAATAATTTATCTTATAAAATTCTTCAACTGTTTGTTATCTCTTCAGAAGAAGTCTCATCAAACTGCTTATGATAACCCGTTTTTCATAAAATATCGATTCAATTTCTAAATCAATTGCAATCTCTTTAGCATCAACCAAGTCCAATTCAAACCCAGATTATCTATAACTTTTAAAAAATTAAATGAGCCCTTTTAAATGGTCTATAACAACATCAATATGGATGTCTTCTGCTTGCAAATATTTGCTCACGCTTTTAAAATTATTCAATATTTCATACCAAATAATCATCCCAAGTAAAAATTGAAAATTGTTAATTTCAAATGTTACCAAACACTCCGCCTCACTTTTTGTCTTAGGATCATCAACATTCGCCAATTGAAGTAAAGCTTTTTCTATCTGTGGAGCTTGAAATCTTATTACTCTAACACTTTCAATATAGCTTTCCCAACGAGTTTGTGACAAGGGCTTAAGGGTAAAATCATTTATATTTTCTTTGAAAATTTTCCACCGTTTAGTAGACGACAAAAATAAAGTGTATAGACGTTGCTCCACCCCCAAAGAAAGATTTAGCTTTCGAACAACAATTGGCCATATCACAAAGTGCAAGATTAAAGCTATGACACCTACAAGGACTTTAGAATGCTCTAGAATTTAGTTGTAATAGTTTATTTTGAACTCCTTTGTGTTTTCCTTTCATGTTAGCACCATTATCATAACATTGACCCCTTACATCATCAATATCAAGTTTCATATTATTCAAAGCATCCACCAGTTCATCAAAAAGTCCTTTACCAAATGTATCATCCACCAATGAAAACTCTAAAAAAAATTCTTCAACCTTCACTGGACTTGCCAAAATAACTACACACCTCAATATTATAGACATTTATTCTTCGTGACTCGTGTTCGAAGTATAATCAAGTATAACAGAAATGTATTTAGAATTTTTTAGTTTCTTAATGATTATTTTTTTAATCTCACTTGTTGGCATAAATATCAACTCATTCTAAATTTTGTGTCCTAAATAATGATAATGAATCTCTTTATTTTTTATTCAACAAACATGCTCTTGCATTACATGATCAAACTCAGAAATCATTTGAATTATGCTTAAGAAAATACCATTATTTTCTTGGTATATTTTCTCATTATCTCCACGAAATGCTAAATTAGTTTTAGCAAGAGTTTTCACTACAGATATTATTCTGAATAATAATTGTATCCAATGTTCTCTATCTCTATAGATTTGTTATTGTACACTTTTATCAATCGTTTTACTCTTTTCAAATCTTTATTCCATTTTCTATCCATTTACTCATGCTATTGATGTGGTCACAACTTACTTCATGCATTTTAAGTTTTTTTACCATCTTTCCAATAATTTACTCCATCATGTGCCAATTGAGTTCTGATCCCATCATTCTTGAATAGCTTACAACAAAAATAAAATACTTTATTCAAACTTTTTGAATATATCAATGGATTTCTATCATGCTTCTCTACATTGGGTAATCGTCGAACGTAATGTATAGATGAGAATTGTCAATTTGCTACATCTATCGGAAAAATCATATCATTTCTCTTACAAGACCTTTCATTAGAATTAAATCTCTTAAATTTGTATTCATATTTTCCAAATTTGCTGGATCAAAAAGGTCAAGGGAAAATTGTTCATTATCTCTATCAGTAGATACTTCGTCATTCATCAAACAATGCTCTTCCTGAATTGTATTATTTCTTTTATCATTCTCATTAAAAACTTCTTCAATAACTACATCTTCTTTATTTGTTTGTTTACTACTACTAAAAAACTTATCAAGTGTTCCCTCTTGAGATTTAATCAACTTTTCAATGTTTTCCTTCCTTTTTCTTTCATCTAGATTCAAATTTTCTTATAGATATAATTATAAGTAAAGAGCAGTAAAACCTGATCGATGAGTCTGAATTGAAAATCCTCAAACTTCTCCAAAAAGAAAGGATTTAGCAATAACAAATGACTTGCAAATATTTAGTTATAGAGGATAACAAAAAAGTCTCCGTTGAGCTAATAACTAAAAGGCTAATAAAAAACGTCTACCTATTTGCAAAACGTTATTCTAAATAAAATCAATTAGGGACTCAAAATCATGGATAGAATTTTAGCTAACTACAAATATAACTTCCCAAAGTCAAAATCAATTAACAGCAGGTGGTGTTACCATCTCATTCCATTTGCCTTCTAAAATGTAAAAAAATTACCATTCCAATTAGTGGCAACTAATGTGAACTTCATTTACAAGTATCAAACTGTAAAAATGACTTTGAGTATTCATTATAAAAAGTAAAAAGAATTTTGTATGTAAAATCCAGTAATTCACCTCAATTTTGTCCTTCTCAAGATGTACCTATTTATACGATCTAGACTGCCTAAGGCATCAAGACCCATTAGCTACAACTCACAAACTTGATCCATACTGTGTTACGTGCCTCTTGTAAAGCGATTTTCAAAGAGACAATAGTTGAATCAAATTAAATCAAAAAACATCAACACAACATAGTCCATGGGTTCGACTATTATGCCTTATTTATATCATCTATGTTTAAGGTTATCTGCTATCTACATTCCAAACTCTGTTATCCTTCTCAAGATGTACCTATTTATACGATCTAGACTGCCTAAGGCATCAAGACCCATTAGCTACAACTCACAAACTTGATCCAGACTGTGTTACGTGCCTCTTGTAAAGCGATTTTCAAAGAGACAATAGTTGAATCAAATTAAATCAAAAAACAACATCAACACAACATAGTCCATGGGTTCGACTATTATGCCTTATTTATATCATCTATGTTTAAGGTTATCTGCTATCTACATTCCAAACTCTGTTGCAATCCTTATTATTCAGTTATTCTTCTTCATTAGTCCTTTTTCCTGGAATATCATTATGAAACATGAATATTAAATACCAATATAAAAATTGGAAAATCCTCATACAAATCCTGAAATCCACCCCCACCGCACTGTCACTGGAATTCTGGAAATACCAATTACCATTAACCAACTACAGAAGCAAAAGAAATTGACAAAGTGTGATTCACCAGCAGCCTCAACAATTTTATATGTAATAATTCTTAGGCTTACAGTCACACGCATAACTTTTTCAATTTTATGTATATATAGCTATTGAATTTTCCATGTCGGCACAACATCTTCAAACAATTGTCCACCTCTTCTTCTTTAGTTTCCTTGAAAAATGTAAATTGTGGGTTTGTTACCTCAACGCAACACTTCAACAGGAAGACGAAGAAGAAGTACATAGTTATTCGGATAATCGGATTTCTAGCCGGTGCTTCTGCTGGCAGTCTTCAGGGATTGTCAAATGACCAATTGGTATTGAAGATTGTATTTTTAGCTTCTCTCTTAGTCTCACATTTTGAACGGTCATTCATCTAATCCTTTTCTATTTAAAGGATTTTTGAAGGTTTTGTATTGATATGGTTTTTGGTGGGCCTCTTTATTATTATTATTATTATTATTATCATTATTATTATTATTATTATTATTATTATAAGACCCCCTTAAAATTTGAGGCCCAAATTGCATTGGGCCATGGCCAGTCCTGGTATGTAACATGTCATTACGTATATCGTTTGGAGTGTATATGGTACAGAATGAGGTATACTTGTACTTGATGTAAGATAACACTATGGATGTTGACACTTGCATGTGATATCCTAAAACTATGCATATCCAACTACACTCTTCCTATGAACACTTAAAAAGATATTCCTTCTTGTCTGATCGAACAACCATAAATTCGAGCATGTTTTGTATGGCAAAAAATGACATACTCAATTTTAGAATCTCTTTATCACGAAACATTCTTCCATCTTCTACATTTCTAGCATCAGGAACGGATACAATTGTGACTACATGATCACTATAACCTGATGGTTTTACCATTGCTTCGTATATTTGATGATATATCATCCTGTAATGAAAATAACTCACTACTAGACTGTATGTTAATTGCAACCAGCTTAGGAAATGAAAAACTAACAGACCGTTGTCCAATTTCTGTAGCTGTCACCTCAATACTTATGGGGTATTTGGAAAGGTCAAGATCTATATCTTTCAACATCATGCACAACATCACATTACTATCACTATTTATTCTAACCAGAGGCAAATTAATGTTCAATACATACGTCATTGTGATTGCTACCTTAATAGGATGCAAATCGAACCCAGTCATAACCATGTCCACAAGTTTTATATAAGACAATTATGATCAACCAACATCAATGATGATTGTGCTCTATACTACAAGCAAACATGTATATAACCCATTTCTACAATAGTTCACTAGAATAATGACAAGCAAAACTATAACTAAAAGTTACAATTAATTGAAATTTGCATTCGAGATAATGGACAATATTGATCATAGAGATAAATTAAGGTCACAAAGACATATTATGGTATTCAATACCGTACTTGATGCGCTTAATTAATGTTACATTCATGACACAGACAAATTTTGGTCACATAGTTATTCCAATACGCGTTAAACAATAATGGACCGATAGATAGGTCTCAATCCACATGTTAGTTAACCCGTAGCCTCATATATGATATCTGGTCGCAATTTATAACTACGATAAAAAATGGATGCAGCAACCAATAATGCGTAATATGTATTTGTGACCAAAAACACATCAATCCGATCAAATATGCATCATGTAAATTGCGATAACTAATATAATTAAAAAAGACACAAACTTATATCGGTAACCAGTAAAATCACTTAGCAGCAACGATGCAAAATTTATACTTCCTTCAACTCGTCGTACAATTGATTAAGATTTGATTTCGAAATTTCGACGAATATGACTTTCGTATTCCGATAAAATTTCCAAATTTAGTTGCCAAAGGTGGTAATCGCTAAGATTTGCGCAATATGGGTCTTCATGGTTTTTGTTCAATCGTCACGATGCAGTATTTTGGAGAGTTCTGTTCGAATGGCAATTGAAAGCTTGATTTTAGGAACTATATATATATATAGATTTCTATGATCAATAGTGTCCATTATCTCGAATGCAAATTTCAATGAATTGTAACTTCTAGTTGTAGTTTTGCCTGGCATTATTCTAGCGAACTATTGTAGAAATGGGTTATATATATGTTTGCTTGTAGTATGGAGCACAATCATCATTGGTGTTGGTCGATCATAATTGCTCTTAATAAACTATATAATTTTTTACTGTTCTATGCTCTGAAACTAATTCGTAGCAAAATTTTGAAAATGACAAGTAATAAAATTTTGTGGTAAGAAGAAAATGGCAAGTAATAAAAAGTCTTTTATATATATATATATATATATATATTTTTTTTTTTTTTTT
>NC_036243.1:11379166-11396502 GCF_002742605.1 Olea europaea var. sylvestris | reverse complement strand
TTTTTTTTTTTGAAAATGTGACCATATTTGTTATTTTTGACATGCTGCATACTAAGAGTGTGTTATATGTATTGTTCCCCCAAAAAAATATGGAAGCGTTACATAGCCTCATTTCACCCCTTAGAGGAAATATCACCTATTACTATTAAATAGAAACATTTTGAAATTGCCGTTTGTTTACTTGTTTTTGACATTTTTCAATTTTCATCTTTTAATTTCACATCAGGTCCTCGAACTTTTATCCTTCACAAGTTAAGTCTTCAAGCTTTCTATCTTGTCAATTTTTGCTCTCCAACTTTCAAAATATCCAAGTTGTTCCCTCCATATTTGAGTTATTCTATTGTAGTCCTTAAAATTATAATTTCATCCATTTTTGCCCCCACACTTTATAAAGTGTTCAATTTGATATCCAAAATCTATAAAATCTTTCTATTGATTTTCAATTTTGCCCATCTGAGTTCCAATACTTTTAGGCACTTGTGCACATCTATCATTTTATCATTGTGCCCTAAACCCCAAAAATATTAGATAGATTACCATTTTTTATACTTATAATCAAAATATTTTAATAACAAAGTAGCAAAAATGTTTAAAATAAGTAACTTTTTAATTCTAAATATTATCCAATATACAATTTTTTATTTACTACATAATTTTTTAAAAGCAAGTAGCGTTTGGCTAATTCCTTTTTTTTTTCTTTTTTTTTTTTGTGATTGAAGTTATTTTCAAACAATTTTTTTTTTCAAATATGTTTGAATTATTTTATTTATTCACTCTATTCTCAGTAAAAACAATACGGGTTGAATTGCCAAAATAACTAAATTTTTTTTATTTTTAAATTTAACTATTAAATAAATATTTTAGAACTTACTCAATACTCAGTATATTCAAATATTCACATAGACATTTAATCATTTACATAGGTAAATGCTTGTATAAAACTTTTAAGCTTATTCAAACATTTACCTAATATAGTCAATATTCACCTAGTGATATTGACATTTTTTTTTGACTTCTAACTTAACAACTAGTACCCAAGACCTTATCGTATAAGCGAGATGAATTTATAGTGCTATCAACATGATATATTAATGCCGAACTTGACATAAAATGATAAAAATTTTTTTTTTCAAATATGTTTGAATTATTTTATTTATTCACTCTATTCTCAGTAAAAACAATACGGGTTGAATTGCCAAAATAACTAAATTTTTTTTATTTTTAAATTTAACTATTAAATAAATATTTTAGAACTTACTCAATACTCAGTATATTCAAATATTCACATAGACATTTAATCATTTACATAGGTAAATGCTTGTATAAAACTTTTAAGCTTATTCAAAAATTTACCTAATATAGTCAATATTCACCTAGTGATATTGACATTTTTTTTTTGACTTCTAACTTAACAACTAGTACCCAAGACCTTATCGTATAAGCGAGATGAATTTATAGTGCTATCAACATGATATATTAATGCCGAACTTGACATAAAATGATAAAAAGGACTATGTGCAAATGGTCCTAAACTTTGGGGAGTGAAATGCAATTTTGAAAGTTTGGAACTAAATGCGCACGGGTGCCGAAGATTGGGGATGTCGGGATGAAATGTCCAATTTTTCCAATATTTTTCACATTATGCCCGCAGGTCCATAACGTTGATACCGTTAAATCCGTTGGGAGCATCGGTAAGTTAGGCTGCATAACAGTATAATTTTACGGTTTTCTACGATTCCACAGAAGCCAAACAAGGCACCTAGCTACATTTGAAAATCGAATGATTTCAAAGATACCCACAAATCTTCCACCTCATTTGAACATCAAATTTATCAAAAATTATTTGAATTCTGGTGATTTGAAACGTGCTCGCCAACTGTTCGATAAAATATCCGAACCAGATATTCAATTGTGGACATTGTTGATCACGGCTTATACGAGGCAGGGTCATCCTAAAGAAGCAATTAAGCTTTATGCGGAATTCAGAAATAGGGGAAAAGTTAATCCCGATAAGTTGGCTCTTTTGTCTGTTGCCAAAGCTTGTGCTACATCAGGGGATGTTTTTAAGGCAAAAGAGATCCATGACGATGCTATCAAATATGGGTTTGGTTCAGATTTACTTCTTGGGAATGCGATGATTGATATGTATGGGAAATGCAAGTACATTGAGGGTGCAAAGATAGTTTTTGATGATTTGAGAGTGAAGGATGTGATTTCTTGGACATCATTATGCTCATGTTATGTCAATTGTGGGCTTCTGAGAGACGCTCTTTGGGCAATTCGTGCAATGTGTCAGAGTGGAACAAGGCCTAATGCTATGACATTATCTACCATACTTCCCGCTTGTTCAGTTTTGAAGTCTTTGAATTTGGGTAGAGAGGTTCATGGTTTTGGTATTAAGAATTGTATGGAAGATAACATGTTTGTGAATAGTGCACTGGTGGATATGTATGCTAGTTGTTCAAGTATCAAGCAAGCTGAGCAGGTGTTTCATAACATGCCCCTGCGTGATATGGTGTCATGGAATGTGATGATATCAGCATATTTCTCAAATGGAAAATGTGAGGATGCACTTAATATGTTTGATCGGATGATAAATCGAGGAGTCAAGTTGAATTATGATTCCTGGAATGCCATTATTTGTGGATTTATGGATAATGGACAAACACAACAAGCACTGGAGATATTCAGCAGAATGCAGCAGTTTGGATTCAAACCAAACCAAATCACCATTACAAGTGTCCTACCTGCTTGCACACATTTGGAAAGCTTGAGGGGAGGAAAGGAGATTCATTCATATATCATTAGGCATTTGTTTTATGAAGATCTAACAGCAACTACGGCTTTGATCTTTGTGTATGCCAAATGTGGTGAACTGGAGCTGTCCCATAGAGTTTTCAGCATGATGCCAAAGAAAGATACTGTTGCTTGGAACACAATAATTATTGCAAACGCAATGCATGGAAGAGGAGAGGAAGCTTTGTTTAACTTCAATGAAATGGTAAGCTCAGGGATTAAACCAAACTCTGTTACTTTTACAGGTGTTCTATCTGGTTGCAGCCACTCAAGGCTGGTAGACGAGAGCCTCTCTATTTTTCATTCAATGAGTAAGTATCACAATATTGAACCTGATGTGGAGCACTATTCCTGCATGGTTGACGTTCTAAGTCGTGGAGGTCGCTTAATGGAGGCATATCAGTTTATACAAGATATGCCCATTGAGCCCAGTGCTGGTGCTTGGGGAGCCTTGCTTGGAGCTTGTCGTATATACAAGCATGTGGATTTAGGACGAATTGCTGCAAGCCATCTATTTAAGGTTGAACCGAACAACCCGGGAAACTATGTTCTGTTATCTAACATCCTTGTTACTGCCAAACTGTGGGGAGAAGCGTCAGAGATTAGGAAACTGATGAGAGACAGAGGAATAAAGAAAGTGCCTGGTTGCAGCTGGATTCAAGTGAAGGACAGAATGCACACTTTTGTGGTTGGTGATAAAAAGAACGATCAGAGTGATGAAATTTATAAATTTTTGAATGAAATGCGCAAGAAGATGAAATTAGCAGGATACTTGCCTGATACTGAATTTGTTTTACAAGATTTGGATGCAGAAGACCAGGAAGACAGTTTGTGCAATCACAGTGAGAAGCTTGCTGTTGCTTTTGGGATACTTAATTTGAACGGTGAGTCATCTATTAGGGTGTTTAAGAACTTGAGAATATGTGGTGATTGTCATAACACCATCAAGTTTATAGCAAAAATTGTTGGCGTGCAAATCATTGTGAGAGATTCATTAAGGTTTCACCATTTTAAAGATGGCCTTTGTTCCTGTAAAGATTTCTGGTGACGCCCACAATGCCATTCGTTGGTTAAGTTCAGCAATCCCAATCAGAAAAATCAACTCGATCAAAGTGGGACATTATTACATTCTTATGGGTGCTTTAAGCACTACAGCTACATTGTTTAAAACATTAAGATTCTTTCCAAATATGCATAGCACGGATCAAAAGCCTCTGTGAGAAACAGGCATTGAGCTATTTTTTCATTATTTCCTGCCGTATGTATACATGAATTTAGTCAAGTTGCCGGTGATGGACACGCATAGAAAGGTAGTTATTGACCATTTTACATGGACTTTAGTTCCAACTTGAGTTTCTTTGTTCATTCCTAAAAGGATTGTATTTCTTGCAGGATCGAGCTCACTCAAAAGGTTCTCTCTTTGGAGGTTAACTGAAATCATTTCAGAGTCTTCAATCTGTTTTCTTCGCAGTCATCATTTTTTGCAGTATTACAAAGAAGTTTCAGCTCGAAAACATTAAAGCCGAAACTTAAGTCAACAAAAACTGGCAACCATTATGGTAGTGATAATTTGGAACATTACAAAGCAAATTATGGATCCAAGGAATGGCATAAATCTTGGCTAAATGAACAAGGTACAATCTCACAGAGTTGACCTTTTTAAGTTTTGTAAGTGCATAATTTTTGTGTTCAAGCATATCATAAAATGGTAAGTTATGATATAGTCAGTCTCTTCAGAATATTGCTGGCTTGTTTGCTGAGATAGATAACAACATTGGATGGTATTAATGAATAAAAAGAAGTTAACTTTATCGATTATACTCATTCCAATCATACCATATACGCCAGAAATGGATATACTAACAATTTCTGCCAATAATTTCAATGGCTAGTTCTGTTAATTGAAAACGGCCAGAAATGGATATACTAACAATTGCTGCCAAGATTATGTACATGCAGGATATTGTTTGGGTGCTTCTCAAATTACAAAATTCAAGCTAAGGATCAGTGCATATTGCTGGGCGTACCAGTTCCCTTGGATTTTCACATCCTTGAGGGCCTTGGACCCCAAAATCAGTACCAGATGGCCTATTTTTCGTAACACGCAGAAGTCATCTGTCACGTTGAAGATGAAGCATTCTTTCATGTTTTCCTTCTCGAGCTCTTCTTCGTCCCTATCTCCATTTGGCAATGCAACAACATCGTCACAAGAGAATAATGCTTTTATCACCAATAGTATATTGACCAATAATACTATTTATTACCACTAGTATATAGAATATACTGTCATGTAAATCAATGATCATCTAGATTTTAAACGAATGGCATAAATTTTAATGTAAATGACTTCTTCAACTGTTGCATGGAGACCAACTTAGTATTTAGAATTAAAATTCTTTGTCAGAAAAAATTGACACCCTTGTTGAGTGGGATTCATGCATAAACCATGTGAATAAAAAAAGCCAAAAAATCCTGCCTTCCCTATTGTGAGGACACCTTCCTTGGCAGCATAGCAGAATTATAGTATTTGAGATAGAATAATGCTATGATCACCATTTCATATGTAAATGGACCTCCTAGTTCATTACTCCAGAATTGTAGTATTTAAGATAGAATAATGCTATGATCACCATTTCATATGTCAATCGACTCAATTGCTCAATACATTAAACAAGAATGCTACTTGTATACATGTACTTAACAGATTGGTTTATAGGTGCTACGTTGATAAGATATCATAGTTTGGTTTAACTTTGTGCTTTTTTCAACCAGCTTGTAAAATGTTGTCAACTCAGCACCCGTAAACCAATCTGATAAAAAAAGTGAGTAATACTATTTATTCCAACTGGGATTATAATCCATCTATGTGGTGCTAATGTATCATTAAATGATATGTATAATTAAATAAATCATTTAATTTCCATTTCATTTAAATTAATACCTAGTGTCACATTGACTAAGTAGTATTACTACAAGTAACATAATTCTACATTAAGTTATATCATAATTTCTTGGAAAAATGAATTCGACACCACCTGAAACTTAAACAGTTTGATTATCAAAACCAATGAGTAACTAGAGACAGATTGAGGTGAGGGTAGTACTGCACTGTAGTCCAATACTGCCTAAGCCCATGTCCAAAAGGCCCAAGAAAATGTTGAAAATATTTCAATTATAGTCCACAGCCCACTAACCATTAATCAATATCTTATTTTAATACTTGGCCCAATGATTTGTTTTAGCATTCTAGTAGCCAATTACCCAATTACACGCAAAAAATATTTCTTGGGAAATTTCATAAATAAGAGATTAAGTATCAGTCACTTCAAAATTAAGAAACAAGGTTTAAAATTTCAAAAATTAGATATTAATTAAATTTTATTTATTAAATAATTAATTAAGTATATATTTTATAAATTAAATATATTAAGGTCACAATTCTATGCAATTTGGTCACAATTATCGAATTAATCGGTCACAAATTATTTTTCGATCACAAATCATAAATTAAATAGGTCACAAATCAAAATTTCCATATGCTACAATTTGTTCATTAGTCACAAATCAAAAAATTTATAGATCATAGTTCATTTAATGATCACAAATCTACAAATTTTATAAGTCACAATTTATTACATGATCACAAATTATCAAATTATTAGTCACACCTTAACAAATTTTTAAGTCACATATTATTTATAGGTCAAAAATTCTCGTTTTCATTAGTCACATATTATTTATTAATCACACTAAACCAATTTATTAGTTACAATCAATGAAAAAATTCGTGAACTATACTACCACCATTTGTGAGAAGCACCATTGCCACTACAGTCACTGCTGTCGCCACCAACACCAACACCAACACCGGCACCGGCACTAATACAAGCACCGCCATCACAAAAACCAACAAAAAAAACATATCCAAAATAATCAATCACCACCACGACCGCGACCACAGAGGCCGTCTCTTACACCAACCAACACCACCACAACAACTGCCATAAACTGCAAACACAACCAACAAAACTTACCTCAAAACTACGGCACCAGTTCACGGCCAAAATTTACCCAGATCCCATTATTCAATGATGACATTATCACTAACAAAGATCACCACCTCACCACCACTAACAAAAAATCATACAAAGACCATCACCTCATCGCCACCAACAAAGATCACCACTGTCTGGTAGTTGCAGTTCAAACCATGCTATTTCAACAACAAAAGGTCTAAAGCCGCGATGCCCTGCACACGACGAGAACAAATTACAAACCCAAATCAAGAATTGTTTCTTCAAGATAATATTCATAGAATCTAACAATCTGCAATGACGAGATTGTGCACGGTGAGAACAAAGATAACCACCGTTGAATTTGCCAATCTGTGTGTGTTAGAGAGTTCAGAGTCTTCCAGCATGTCTAATCACCAGATTCTAGAGACTTCCGATTTCAACAGATCAGTTTTGGTTTTGTCTCCAGCTATCAAAGCTGTTATCAGCTAGAAGTTAGTTGGAAAGTTAGTTTGTCAACCATTTTCTCTATAAATAAACCCCTTGTAGGCATTAATATATCATTGGATTGTTTCCTTCCAATCGCTCCTTCCATGGAGGTTTCATTTCCTCCTATCATGGAGTGTTTTTTCCTCCTATCATGGAGCTTTCATTTCCTCACTTCATGGAGTATAATATATCTTCTCCTTTATGGAGTTTAATACATTGTTTCTTATTCAATAAATTCCAATATGGTATCAGAGCCATGTTGCTTCCTGCTACTGTGTTTTTTATTTTGATATTTAATTCATCTCATTTTCTGTGTTTCTGCTCAAATGAAAGCAGATTATGATCTTTTCTATTTTGGCATTTTACTGGTATCAAAGTTGATGAAATCTGAAGGTAAATTTGGCTTCAGATCATCCACCAGTTCAAGACTTCTTCTTTAGTTCAATACCAACAACATGGTTTGTCTTCAATGTTTCGTATTCTAGTGTTTCAGATTCTGATTCCTTACTGGAATCATTTTGCTTCTCTGTAGCATCCTCGGAGCCATTTGTAGCTGCACCAACATCCTCATCTGAACTAAACTCATCTTTCGAACCAGAATCATCACTTGATTCATTTGTCTTCTCATCTACAGCATCTTCTTCATTACAATTGCTCTCATCGTCAGAGTCAGATTTTTCTTTCTTCTTGGAAGCAGCAACATTGTCGCTCTTTGCAGCAAATGAAGAAGGCTTCTTAAGTTCACTTGTATCCATGTTTCACACTTTAATCTTCAAGATGGACTATTGTTGATCTCCATAGTCCACCTTGAAGGGGGTGAGTTAGAGAATTCAGAGTCTTCCAGCATGTCTAACCACCAGATTCTAGAGACTTCTGATTTCAACAGATCAGTTTTGGTTTTGTCTCCAGCTGTCAAAGCTGTTATTAGTTAGAAGTTAGTTTGTTTGTTTGTCAACCATTTTCTCTATAAATAAACCCCTTGTATGCATTAATATATCATTGGATTGTTTCCTTCCAATCCCTCCTTCAATGGAGGTTTCATTTCCTCCATTTATGGAGTGTTTCTTCCTCCTATCATGGAGTGTTCATTTCCTCTTTTCATGGCGTGTAATACATCTTCTCCTTCATGGAGTTTAATACATTGTTTCTCATTCAATAAATTCTAATAGCGTGCAACGTCGAGCGCCATCGTTGTGAAGCTGTGACGCCACTACCACTATCGTTGAATCTGCCATTCTGCGTGTGGCGTCGAGCTTCATCGGTCTGATACCACGATGTCGCTGCTTGCGCCACAACAAAGTGAGACGATTGGTGAGAGCATTGTCGCTCTATATCAGCATCTCATCACCTATTTCTTTAGAGCGACGTCATCTTGGGCACCGCTTCATGCAGATGCTCCAACTCCGATATATGGATAGGGAGGGTAATAAAAAGAGATTATAGAGGCATAGAAAGAGGGAAATAATTAAGGTTTGGGAGGGAAATTAGGTAGGGTAGATGGCAGTGGGGTGAATATGTAGGATAATTTAATTTTTTAATAATATTATTAATATTTAAATTTTAAATTATCATCTGATTTTTTTTATTTTCTTTAAAAAAACTATTAGATCTTAATTTTGAATTTGATAGTTTAAAAGTAGGGTTAAGTGCAATTTTCACATGAGTAATGCTATTTATAATCACTCACTGCAGTAGTTGTCTTACGTGGCGTCCTACATGGGTGGTGATTTTTCTTACCTCATATATCAAATCACTAATCGTCACATGCATGACTACAACAGTGAGTACTCGCAAATAGCATTATTTTTTCCACATATTTCTTCATTCCGCAATTCTCATCAATTGAAAATTTTTGAAAAGCAAAAATTCCCCAATCTTTTGAATAACTTTAATCTTTTTATTCTTTTCCCTAGCTACCAATTCACTGGAGAGACTTTTTGACCTTCGACCACAAATAAGATACTAGCTCTGAAGTCTGAAGAATTTTTGCCAACAACTCTTTTGATTCGAACCCCATGTTTCAACCAGCAACTCCTTCGACTATTGGTTACTAATTGTCGCATTTTTTAATACTTATATCAAAATAAATTTTTTTTTTTCGTTCATTGTGTTTCTTAAACTTTGAGGGTTTAATGTGGATTTATAAATTATAACATATTTTGAAGTTTTGGTGTTCATATTTTTTACTATTTATGTTTGATATTTTTTACTTATGTTATGTTTATGGTTTTATAACTTATGTTTATGATTTTTGTTTGTTACAAACTTATAGTTCTTAATCAAACTTCTGTTCATTTTATTTATTTATTTATTTGGCATTTGATTAATTTGTTTTTTGAAAGCATTGCAACAATCTTAATAATACATCTAATTACCCATTCATCTTGGTGGCAACGAACTACATAAGTAGGTATTTCGCTCGAGCTTGAGCACTTCAAATTGCATTGTACATTGGAGTATAAGTTTATTAGGATTTGTTTTTTTAATTTGGTGTCAAATTGTTAACTAATTATAATATTCTTGAACTGTTAGATAAGTAGTTAGATTGTTGCTTGTGGATTGTTTTTGGATTGTTAGGATGCTGATTGCTTTTTATTTTTTATGCTCTTAGATTTTAGTATGGAACAAAATCGTCTGTCTGTCAAGAAAGGAAAAACCTTGTTATCTTTCTTTAAAACAAGCAACAAATCTGAGGATATTCTAATTCCCACAGTACACATTTCTCTAATTGTATCTACTGAAGTTGAACGACACTCATCTTTCAATCTTGAGTTGGAACCATCTAATTCTTTTGAACGGAACCTAGGAAAAATAAAGCAAATATATGAATATTCATTTAATAAATGCAATCAGATTAGGTGTGCCTATTTAAAGGCCAAGTCTTATTAACCAAAACTTTAGAAGTATCAGAACAAACAATGTCGAAAGCAGAAACATCGATTTTTAGGAGTATTGGTACAATCAGCATTCTTAGTTTGAGTATTCACCTTCAACACATAAGGTGGGTGTGTGTGGGTGTGTGTGTGTGTGTGTTGATTCCTCTTCTTAATGGCAGTGTTCCACCTAATATTTGATCATTGGTTCCTGTTGAATTTGATAGTTGTAAGAGGGTTAGCCAAGGAATTGTGCATTTCTTATTCATATTGGTACAACATCTTCATCATATCCTAAAAATTGTTAAAGAAAAGCTGAAAATCTAATAAAACCTACTCAACATATTGACAAGATAATACATGTTGTATCAATTGAAGAAAAATAGAAAAATTGTTTTCATCTAATGACGACAATTATAAGTGTTCGGTGGCTAGCACTTAAAGGTTGTTCATTTAAAGGCAATAATGAATTTCCATCTTCACTAAATTGTGGGAATTTTCTTGAAATGGTGGATGCATTTGAAACATACACATCTCCAAACATTCAAAAAGAGATTTTAAACATTATGGCTAATAGAGTAAGACAGAAAATCCGTGAAGAAGTTTGGGATACGAAGTTTAATATTCTTATTAATGAAGCACGAGATGAATCTTCACAAGAACCAATGGTCAATATTGCGAGGTTTGTGAGCAGTAATGGAATTTTGACAAAACGTTGTTTTGTGATCAAAAGTGTTAGCGATACTACATCATTGAATCTTAGGAATCAAATTTCTGATGTTCTTGTTCGTTTCAACCATCAAGTGCAAAACATAAGAGGCTAAGGGTATGAAAGTGCTAATAATATGATTGTTGGTTGGAATTATCTACAAGCATTATTTCTTAGAGATTGTCCATATTCATATTATCTCCATTGTTTTGCCAATCGTTTACAATTCACGTCGGTTTCGACGGCTAAGGATGTCATATACATTAATTCATTAATTTCTCATTTGAACTGTGTCATTAATATGATTACATCATCTCCTAATTGTATCAATGAGTTGAAAAGTGTCCAAAGAAAAGAAATTGAACATTTGTTTGAAATTGGAGAACAAGAGTGCAAGTGGGGCTAATCAGATTGGTAATTTGCAATGAGCTAATCAAATTGGTAATTTGCAATGAGCTGTAAGAAATTGTGGATATTTTCATTACAACTCTATAAGGAGTTTGGTTGTCATGTATGCTATAACTTGAAAGGTGCTTGAATATCTTAATGATAATTATTCGAATAAAAGATCTCGATCCTAAAGGGTGTTGTATACAAAAACATGACAACATTAGAATTTGTATTTATCTTGCATTTCATGCGCAGAATGTTGGCAATTACATAAATGCTTTATCGGGCCTTTATAAGAAAACTCAAGACATTCTAACTACAATGAGATTTGTCCATACTACCAAAACTATCCTTCAGGAATTAAGAGAAGATAGCTGGGAAGAATTTCTTAAAGGGGTGAAATTTTTTTTGCTCAGAAAATGATAAACATGTACCTGACTTTGAAAATTCATAAATGGTTGGTCGTTTTCATGGTCATTAGCATCCACCATTGAACATCACTACTTTGATATATTCATAGTTTTTAGATGATAGAGTTAGGTACAAAATTTAATGAGACATCATTAGAACTCCTTTGGATTCGAATTCATTTTTTAAATCATTTAACATTGATAATATTTGCAAATTTGTAGAGAAGTTTTATCCTCAAGATTTTATACAGCAAGATATTTATTGTTTAAAAGTTAAGATATAACATGATTAGCGTGATGTGATTTCTGAACCTCAATTTCAAGTATCTATATTTTTTAATTTATTTTGAAAATTGATTGCAAGTAAAAAGTTGAAGAGTTGTATCATTTTGATTAAATTAATTTGTCTTAGTATAGACACTAACTGTCTCAACGACTACTGTGGAGTGAGCAATCAATAATGAAATATATGACGATGGAAATTTTTAACAAAATGGATGATAATTTTCTTTCTAATTGTTCGGCACTTTACTCTAAATGAGAATTTACTTAGAATTTAGATCTAGATTCTATTATTAATTAATTTTATGCTGTAAACCGAGTACAACTGTAACAAATAATATTATATTATGACCTTATTATATATGAATTTTATTCGTACATTAAGCTCTCATTTAACCCTCATTATTTTTTATTATAATGGGAAAAAATGAAAAAAAATTCAATTTAAGTGTAATATTATTTTAATGAAAATTATGTGATTGAAAATAAAAAAGAAAATAATTTAAATTAATTTGATGAGATTTGATGGAGAGCAAAATTTTAAAATTTTATTGGTACTCAAATTGGGCTTTTTCTTATTTCTTAGCAGTGTATAATGCTAATAGTGTTACTGGCATTTTAGATCGTTAAAATAGGATGAGTATCATTTTTGAATTATGACAGTCTCATCTACTTTGTAAAATTCATTGGACATTTTTTTTTTTAATGTTTTATATAGAATACTTTTCCCCTTTTACCTTTTGTTTATTTTGTCATTTAAACTGTTGAAAAGGCTTTGTTGAAAAGTGTTTATAATCAATTCAAATTATAAATAAATAAAAACTAATGATGAGTTGTGGAATAAATCATTACTTTTTTGAGTCTATAAAAATGTGAAAGTAATTGAAGCAAAATTTCAATGAAATCAGTATTTTAGTTTGATTCAATTTAAAGTCACATTATTTAAGGATGGATTCATGTCCAAAAAAATAAAAACAATTAAACCAATAAACATGAACAGAATGACGAATTGAAATAAAACTGTATTTATCTTCTGTTTAATTGAAAATATATTCGACATTTTGTGTTTTATAAAGATAGAGACCAGAGAGAAACCTCTACAGGCGAAATTCTAAATCAAATCTTCAATGAAAATCCATCAAAAAATGATAATACGGCATTCAGAATGAGTAGGAAGGTCGTAATAATTCAATCAACAAAAATTCAGAATCATTTACTTTCTTCATCATTATGCCGCATCATCCTTTTTCAGATATACTTCCAAGTAATCGATTTTAATAAAACAAACAAAAAATAAAAGAAGATGAAAGAATTCCTCTCAGACAAATGCCTCGATTTGTCGTCACGATTTTATGTCGAATGGATTTCGATCGGACTCGTCATCGTAATTTATACATCACTGAGAAATCCAACACAGAAGGATAAAATCTACCAGATGATAAGAAACAGAGAAATAGAGAAAATTTTGAAACCGAAGAAAAACAAATATTAGAGATGGAGTGATAAGAATACCAATGGAGCTGTACTTATAATGGCTTCAGCCTCCATCTACAAGTTTGCTTTAGGGTTAGGGTTTCGTCTGTTGAAATATGTTTAAATGACTAATTTGCCACTTAAACCCGACCCAATATTTGTCGTATGCGGAGTGTAATAACTTCTTGGGCTGGGCTCCTTTTACCTGCTATTGAGAGAGAGAGATTCATCATTTCATAAGGTTTAACGGAGAAAATTGACAAAAATGTCGTATTCCACAAAGTTGAGGGCCATCTATGGGATGAGCGACCCCGGGGTGCGGGAAGGGCGGTGTTTGAGCCAAAATGAAAGATTGGGTAATTGGTATAAAACGTGCCTACCTTTCATATTTATTGTGAAAAACGTTCTTATCTTTCATTTTTTTGACATTTTTGTCCCTAATTCCACCTTTCTTGGCACTGAACGTCCTTTTCACCAATTTTGGACAATTTTACCCTCCATTCATATAGCACAAAAAGAAAAGAAATGAAACAACAATTAACTAATTGCAACCACATCCTCCAATTTTTAAAAAATTACAAATCAATCACAAATATATGCAAAATTTTCAACATAGGTGCCAACAACCATGGAACCCAATTTTCGGCACTGAGGCCATCAAATTTTAACACCACCACCATCTCCTCAAAATCAAGCCAAAGCAAAAAGGTCGAAAATCTGACCAAACAATCAAATCGTTTTTTTTTTTTTAAACAAAATTATGGTAGGTTGGTTCAATCATAATTTGAAGCCTCAAACTGATGGTTAACCGAACCTATCTATCCCACTTAATCTCATAATTATATCTCGATTCCCTCAAATTTATGATGTTGCCAGTAAGTAATAACATTGAAAATTTCCTTTCACAAATCAAACAATTCGTTTTTTTTTTTTTTAACCAAATCATGATGAGTCAGTTCAGTCATGATTTGAAGCCTCAACCTGATGGTTAATAAAACCGATCCAACCCACATGTCTTACCTTTTTTTTTTTTAAGAAAAATAAAAATAAAAAGATGATACCATAATCTCATAACTATATTTCCATTCTCTCCAATTTATGATGTTGCCAGCAAGTAAATAGCATTAGAAATTTCTTTTCACAAGCCAATTATGTTATACTTAGCATTTTTCCCTATTCAAATAGTCTAGCTACATAATACATAAAAAAACTACAAAAATTTTAAGTTTTCTATTGATTTGTCTTTATTAACATAATTTTATTTATTAGTCAATTTTTTTTTTGTAATATGAAGTTATTTTAGCTCTTGTAATGTAATTAGGTTCAAAACCCAAACAATCTTTTTTGAAAAATTCAAAGGGGACTAAAAGTCCAAGCCGACTAACTCAACCGAACCAAACAGTTCGCTTCGATTCGATTTAAGAACTAGAGTGAGTTAGTTTGAGTTAAAATTCACTCAAACCGATTATTTTGGTTTTTGGTACAGTGTTGGAGTCAAAATTGACCCAAATCAATCTACACCTATGCCTACACAAAACGGGTAAATGTTAGGTGGTATTATTCTAATTACCCTTTAAAATTTACTCTTATAAATTAAAATAAATAATTTGCTTATTTTAAATGTCGACAGGTTATCTCTTAGCGCATGCTTGGGAGTCATCGGAAACAAGTTATGGACATTTTTTGTTGAAGTATCAATTTTTAGAGTTAATAAAGAGTCAGTTTTGGGTGATCTTTAAAACAGTTTAGTCTATACTTAGGAGTTTATTATCTTGGATTCTTATATACCCATAGTGAAATTTTTAGTTTGTTATTTCTTCTATAATATTTTTACTCGTAAGTGATATTTTACTTATATTTATATATATATATTAAAATTTTAAGTTATAAATAATTTTTAAGTTATAAGCTAAATTTATAAATTTTAATCAATAATATTTTACACAGGAGCGATCTTATAAGTTATCAGCAATTTTATATACTTTATGAGTGAATTGTTGTCTTTTTAGTAGTATTTTACTTTATAAGCTATTTTTTTCACAAAATGTATTCTTATCTGATAAGTATTTTTCACTTATAAATAAATTTTTTAGTTATAATATAAATTTATATAGGGTAAAATTGGAACAAAATTTGAGAAATAGTCAAAATCCACGAATTTGGTTGGTTGAAAAATACAATCAAAATTACATCTAACTGAGCTTTTCAACCTCTCATAAATGGTACGATCCAAAAATTGTGATAGCACCCTGAAAAAATAATAAGTACCCATTTTTCAACATCTCATAAACGGTGTCAAAGCTAACTCCCATGTCCCAAGCAGATCCTAAAGCTTAGAGCATCTTCAAAAATCTCTTTAAAAGTGAAATGCTATTTATTTTTAAAGAGTCAGCTCTTAAAATTATGCTTCAAGGGACTGTTCAAAGTCATTTTTAAAATAGAGAGCGGTTTCTAAACCCAGTCAATTCATTCAAAATATTCCAATTTTTAATGCTCCATATATATTGACTCAACTAAATAATAAATGGAGAAAAATAATATGATAATTGGGAGGAAAATTGGAAAAAAATAAACTATAGGAAAAATAATATATAGATACTGGGAGTAATAAAATGTTAAAGATAAAGCGATTGTTGGAGTATTAAAAAAAATAAAAAATAAATCTACACTCTACATTTTGCTTCCTAATTTGAATTTGTGTCTAGAATTTTGAACATTTCTAAAAAGATCACATGACAATGTAATAAATATTTAGACGAAATACGTTATTGAGAACTATTTCTACAATATAACAATGAAAAGTTGATAATTGGATTAAATTTTTCTCAAAAGTTGCTAACTAACCATTACAAGAGCAGCTCTCATATGGTCTAATAATAACACAAGGAATGACTAATGTACCATTTTTCTCAAGGAAGTGTTTTTAACATGTTAGTTAATTCTACAGAGATATTTTGTCTCGTTAGAAGAATTTTAAGAAGAAGTTGACTCAAATGCTACTTTTTATGAGATGAAAGTATCATGTACGTGTTGGATAATTTAATTCTTTAAATACCGGATCTTTCATGTTAAATCATCAAGAAATATAATAATTAAAGTGGAAGCATACTTGAATCTGACTAGTTAATGCAATATGGATTTCGCGGTATGATTTTCCAAATCTACACGCAGTCTCCTTTTCCTCTCTGTGATGGGATGCAGTAGAGAATGAATAATTCGTTTCGTTGCGTGTGATCTGGGACCATAACCTATTTATATGAGGATGCCCTTTGACCTAATTCGGCCCATCATAGAATTAGGACTTGGGCCCGGTCTCTACACATATGTAAACCCATACTTTAATTGGATACATTAAGGCCCAAAATCGAAATCTTATTAGATCACTTTAATCGGGCTCAACCGAATTCGATAGCCTATAATTTAACACACAATTATTTACACATACAAGCCCATCTTTAATTAAAAATCCTTACAATCTCCCACTTGGGCTATATGTGTCACCTTATAATTGTGCATTAAACATAACCTTATGAGTACTCAGAATTTTGCTATCATTACCGAATGTATCCCCAAACAATCCCGTCCATCAATCATATCAACATAGGATCAAAGCGGCTTTCGCTACTTTCACGTAGCTAAACCCATCAATGGTCACGTATATCAATATAATCGAATGACATGGATCAAGCATGGATGTGTAGCATGAAAATTACATGTAGTGTGATCTGTAACATACCTATTTCCAACTGGTCCACCTTAATACCTTAGTGAGATCATTTTAAACAAGTTCAGAGATAATTAACCAAATAACTTTATAACTAAAAATAACTTTAACTTTAAACCGTATCCAAAATAACAGTACATGTGTCCAATATGAAAAGCAAAAAAATGCAAACTCCAA
>NC_036243.1:11375536-11375835 GCF_002742605.1 Olea europaea var. sylvestris | reverse complement strand
CTTTTCATTCTTGGCAAACCTCTTCTCAAGGTCCTCAAGGAAACCCTTAGCCGTAGTCACCTTATCGGACATAGTGCCCCGGAATGCTTCTGGAATAGCACGCTTCATGACCATTAAGCTTATGCGGTTCGATCGTTCCCACTTTTCCATCTCCCTCTTGTCATCAGAGGTACTCTTATCAGTAAGTGCAGCAGGTTGATCGACCCGTAAAGTAAGGTCTAGGTCCATGACTCCGAGAACAATCATAACGTTCTCTTGCCATGCCCTGAAATTTGTGCCATTTAACATTGGAATTGAAT
>NC_036243.1:11362643-11375200 GCF_002742605.1 Olea europaea var. sylvestris | reverse complement strand
CGTCACACGTTTATCACCACAGGTGCACGTGTATTCGGCTAAATATTGACCTTCCTTTGGGCCGACCAATATTCCCATGAATAACACGTGTACAAACACTTTTTAACATTCTAGGTTAGTTAATTTTCACAAGAGAGGTTGCTTTGGCAACATGTTGCTTCAATTAACTAACTTTCGAATATTATATCTCCTTAAAAGAGTCTTTAATACCAAAATTTGATAAAGAGGATCACCAATTTTACATATTTTGATTAGTTTTAAACTTTAGGGGCCTTAGGATTAATAATTCAAAACTTTAAGGGGGCAAAATTAATTAATTTCAAACTTTAGGGGTTGAAATTAATAAACTTGAAACTTTAAGGACCAAAATTAATTAATTCAATACTTTAGAGGATCAATTAAAACAAATTTTAAAACTTTAGGGGCTGAAATTGACCCATTCAAAACTTTAGGGATCAAATTTTTTAAAAATTTGAAACTTTAGGGGTCAATTTGAATTAATTATGAACTTAGGGGGCCAATTTGAATTAATAATTTAATTTAGAGGACTTAAATTATAAATTCAGAACTTTAATGGCCCGAATTAATTAATTTTAAAACCTTAGGGACTGAATTATTAAATTCGAAACTTAAAGGCTCAAATCCCAATATAACTTAAAGGTTAGGGACTGAAACCTTAATTTTATAACCCTAACCCTAATTGCAACCAGGGGGCCGAAATTGACCCATTCAAAACTTTTGGGATCAAATTTTTAAAAATTTGAAACTTTAGGGGTCAATTTGAATTAATTATGAACTTAGGGGGTCAATTTGCCCAGGCGCTGCTGCAAAACGCAGCAGCCGCTGCAGACGCCGACGGCAGACCCGCCGCCGGCCAATTCAAAATTTTTTTTTTTTTTAAATATTTTCTGAATCTTAAAATTTCCGAATTCCAAATCTGAATTTTCAAAACTAATTAATCCGAACGAAAATAGCAAGAATTATACCGCAAAAATTTTCAAATTTAACAAAATATATAACCAAAAATTGTTAAATCTGAAAATTTCAAAATATATTGCAAGAACCAAATTAAAATCTTTGATTCTCAATGATTCAACATGAACAGGCTCTGATACCACTTGTTGGATAATTTAATTCTTTAAATACCGGATCTTTCATATTAAATCATCAAGAAATATAATAATTAAAGCGGAAGCATACCTGAATCTGACATAGTTAATGCAATATGGATTTCGCGGTATGATCTTCAAAATCTACACGCAGTCTCCTTTTCCTCTCTGTGATGGGATGCAGTAGAGAATGAATAATTCGTTTTGTTGCGTGTGATCTGGGGACCATAACCTATTTATATGAGGATGCCCTTTGACCTAATTCGGCCCATCATAGAATTAGGACTTGGGCCCGGTCTCTACACATATGTAAACCCATACTTTAATTGGATACATTAAGGCCCAAAATCGAAACCTTATTAGATCACTTTAATCGGGCTCAACCGAATTCGATAGCCTATAATTTAACACACAATTATTTACACATACAAGCCCATCTTTAATTAAAAATCCTTACAGTACGTTATTGAACGAGATAAAGAAGCGAGAAATCTTCTTTTTTATGAAGTTCTTCTACCCGCCAAACAGGATAAATATATGCATACAACTAAAGTCACTGTGTCAAATTATTATTGTAATAAATACTCAGAAAATATGCATGGTGATGAAATCTCTTATATGTACTGTCAAAGTAAGGTTTGAGAGTCAATTACAGGAGCATTTTGGATTAATTTGTGTAGGCATTGCTGATTGCAAAAGAATAACTCCAAGAACACATTTCTGTACAAAAACATGCGTCTCTGTACTGTATACATGAACTAAGAGTAAAGGAAATAGTTTCATAGTCATTGAACTACGTTACCCAATAGGCTATTTGTTGATGGTGATGAACTTTGTTCACTCAGCTGAGTATCCTGGACAGAAACCGGAGAACTTTCGTTTTCCACCATAATAGCCAGATCAACGCTCGCCTTCTGCGGAACAATCAATCTCTGACTTCCATCACCTGCCTTCTTAACTGTAGCATTTTCTATAAGCTCACTTCCATTGTGCAGCGATGAGCATGTGGATGCTACTGATGATCCCGTACATACATTCTCGTCCAATGGTGCCCAACTGCTGATCCTGATCTGTTCTAGCTCGTCTGCTACTTCCGTCATTGAGGGTCTTATGTCGCAGTGAAATGCAAGACATCTAAAAGCCAGCTCTGCCACTCTGTGAATGGATGAAAGTGTCCACGCATCTCTGTTAGGCTCTAGGAATGGATCTATTATCTCATCAATAAGACCTTTCCCTATCCTATCAATTGCGAGCGCGGCCAAGTTAATCTCGCTTTGAGGTCGAGAAAAGTTGACTACTTTCATTGCTGTAATGATTTCTACTAGAACAACCCCGAAACTGTAAACATCGCTTTTGTCTGAAAGATAAAAGTTCTGGTGGTACTGTGGATCAACATAGCCAGGAGTCCCTTGTGGTGCTGTGGAAACATGGGAATCGTCTGTCATCCCAAATCTAGAAAGACCGAAGTCTGCCACTTTTGCATTGAAATTGAAATCTAGAAGTATATTACTAGATTTAATATCTCTGTGGTATATTGGAGGATTCATTGCTGAATGAAGGTGAGCAATTGCATGAGCCGTTTCAGCAGCAATGTTCAGACGAATATTCCATGACAATACCGAACCCCTTTCTCTTTGAAGATGCTGGGAAAGAGTTCCATTTGGCATATATTCATAAACAAGAATCTCTTCATCATTCTCAATACAGCAACCTAAAAGCCGGACTAAATTTGGGTGACTCAGAGAGGACAGAAGCTTTATTTCATTCATTACTTGTTCAATGCTATTGTGATCTTGACGTCTCATTCTCTTAATTGCAACCCACTCATGACTGTGGAGCTTTCCTGCATATACAGTGCCAAAGGCACCCGTTCCCAGCCTTTGTTTTTCAGAAAAGACGTTTGTAGCTCGCTCAATTTCTTTATAATGATAGAGGGGTACATTGGAGTTCCCTGCTGCCTCACTGAGCAGTTGCCTAGCACTTAATTGGCTCTTCAGAGACACAGAACGTTTCTGTACGCAGTGGCATATGAAAGCCGCAGCAGCCACCAAAGAAGCTCCAGCAATAATTCCTGCAAAACGAACAGAATGGACAAGGCTGTTAAATTAGAATTGTTTCTTATCACCCTTAAGAGAGAAGAGAGTTATATATTAAGAACATTGCACTAAATTTGCCGAAGCACACATAAGCACTCAAATGGGATATTTAATTTCAGTAGAGTAAAGGTTCACAACCATGGACACTTTGACCACATAATGGATCCAACACTTGCATTAATCTGCCTATAGCTGTGTTGAGACAAGCATGAGAATTAATTTAACTATCTAGGTTGATATTTAAATGTAGTTGCAGAAAAATTGCTGAAGAAACTGCGATACACTGAAATTCTCAGTCGAGAACATTAGCAGGAAAAATGGCACTGAGAAATCTGAGAGGAAAAGAAAGCTTGTACTGAAACCAGAATCATAAGGCAAATGCGAAAATCTTTCTTATCATTAGTATAATTGAAGACATTATATCAAGAAAAAATAACTCAAACAACAGCATCGTCACAATTTTAGCATGCTTGGGAGTTTAAAACTGATCCAGGGGCAAAGAGTCATGCAATTTCAAAATGGCCCAAGAATAGGCAGCAAGAAGAAGAAACAGAATAGCTGCAAGATAAAGCGAGGAGTATACACCTAAAGCATTTTGACATTGTAAAGAAACGTGACTTGAAGTGACGAACATATATTTCTAGAAAGAGAAATTGAAAGAACTCAGTTGAAAAAAGTACCTCCAATGAGAAAGCCTACTCTGGTTCCACCATGTTCGGAAACTGGTACATGGCAACAACAGACAACGGAATAAATTAGTGCAATGAAAGTAAATGAATTTTGGAGGTTAAAGCTAGCGCGAATTAGTAATGCAATTTTAAGGGTGCCTTTATTGCATGTCACAGACATCATATATATGGAATTACATGCAACAGAATCCAGGTTCCATCTGACTATCTCCAGTTGTTAGTAGTTGCTCAAATGGGTAAGGAGATGAAGATGAATAAAATGGTAATGTACAATTTTTACACAGGCTTGTGGAAGAAAAAAAAAAGCGAGAATATACATTCTTATGCTAGTTAAAACGCCATTTCGACAGAAATAACACGCTCAGTTAACTATATGTTCATATAAGATAGACAGACTCGATAACAATTCAACATGGTCAAAAAAAGTACTCAAGACAGATTTCTTGAGTTTTCTTTTCCTACAGTTGCATGTTTCAAGCATTTGGCTCATCTGCATAGTTAAGTAAAGAACTGTGAAGCACAAGTGTTCAAATAACTTAGTTCCAGACATATAAATTCATCAAAATAGAAAGGATCTCGTGCAGTACATAAATGAAACATCCGCAATATGACCTAACACTTCAGGAAATATTTCAAGCCAAATTTCCAGGTTACGACAGATGACTCGATCTTATGCTTGTGGCAGTTATCATTAAGTTGAGACCAGAACATGTGAATGTTCTACAATTCACATCCTCTTTCCTCTGACTTTTGCACATTTAATATTGAAACTTACCAAAATTCTAAATGTTACAAGTTTGAATAGTTTGAGATTATCCAATGACCAAGTTGCAACCTAAAGAAGGCCAAACGTAGCTTGCAAATTACATTTAGAACAAAGACATCATCAATTGGGCCAAAGTCAAACTCCTTTTCCTTTATTTTATTTTAGGTCAAGATTTCGTATTCAAATCCCCTATGAGTATACAGCTATGCCAGAATAAATTGGCAGACGTTTACCAAAGTTATGGAAATTCAATGAAGGTAGCTGCAGAATAGTCACCTCACCAATCACTCGCCGGAATATTTAAAACCAAGCCGAATATTTTGGTTTTTCCATTTCATCACTCTTCCGTTCACTATAGATTAAATTATTGTTCAAGTTGATGATCAAGATGAAGTTTAACAGATCAAACATTCAATATCAAATATGGATGGCACCAAAGAATTATGATTAATCAGAAATCTAACAGGCATTTATGATCAACGAATCTAAATCAATTAAATACGTTTTGTCCACTCGACATCCTATTCCAATTCTCAAAGCTTAAACACACATTTTGTCAAAGTCAACATGCAATTAGGCCATCGTTTCAATACATCCAGATCAAAAGATGATCTCTTAAAACATCAAAAACTAAACAATTCAACTAAAATTGATTCCCAGAAAATAAGGATTTACCTATCTTGCAACCTTCACCTCTGGCGAAACCGTCTCCGGCATATCCTTTTAGACACTTGCAACGAAACCCGGTCCCATTAACAGTTGTACAGTTAGCATTTGGATCACAAAGGCAGGGGCCCGGCAACCACCACCGAAGCTCCACCTTCTGCGCCTGCAGCTCCAGCGATACAAAAAGGTTCTCAGTTACATTACTACCAGTATTATAGCCATTCTGATTCCAATCCACCATGATCGACGAAAATAGATGGCGGCAATTACCAGTCATGCAATTTCAAAATGGCCCAAGAATAGGCAGCAAGAAGAAGAAACAGAATAGCTGCAAGATAAAGCGAGGAGTATACACCTAAAGCATTTTGACATTGTAAAGAAACGTGACTTGAAGTGACGAACATATATTTCTAGAAAGAGAAATTGAAAGAACTCAGTTGAAAAAAGTACCTCCAATGAGAAAGCCTACTCTGGTTCCACCATGTTCGGAAACTGGTACATGGCAACAACAGACAACGGAATAAATTAGTGCAATGAAAGTAAATGAATTTTGGAGGTTAAAGCTAGCGCGAATTAGTAATGCAATTTTAAGGGTGCCTTTATTGCATGTCACAGACATCATATATATGGAATTACATGCAACAGAATCCAGGTTCCATCTGACTATCTCCAGTTGTTAGTAGTTGCTCAAATGGGTAAGGAGATGAAGATGAATAAAATGGTAATGTACAATTTTTACACAGGCTTGTGGAAGAAAAAAAAAAGCGAGAATATACATTCTTATGCTAGTTAAAACGCCATTTCGACAGAAATAACACGCTCAGTTAACTATATGTTCATATAAGATAGACAGACTCGATAACAATTCAACATGGTCAAAAAAAGTACTCAAGACAGATTTCTTGAGTTTTCTTTTCCTACAGTTGCATGTTTCAAGCATTTGGCTCATCTGCATAGTTAAGTAAAGAACTGTGAAGCACAAGTGTTCAAATAACTTAGTTCCAGACATATAAATTCATCAAAATAGAAAGGATCTCGTGCAGTACATAAATGAAACATCCGCAATATGACCTAACACTTCAGGAAATATTTCAAGCCAAATTTCCAGGTTACGACAGATGACTCGATCTTATGCTTGTGGCAGTTATCATTAAGTTGAGACCAGAACATGTGAATGTTCTACAATTCACATCCTCTTTCCTCTGACTTTTGCACATTTAATATTGAAACTTACCAAAATTCTAAATGTTACAAGTTTGAATAGTTTGAGATTATCCAATGACCAAGTTGCAACCTAAAGAAGGCCAAACGTAGCTTGCAAATTACATTTAGAACAAAGACATCATCAATTGGGCCAAAGTCAAACTCCTTTTCCTTTATTTTATTTTAGGTCAAGATTTCGTATTCAAATCCCCTATGAGTATACAGCTATGCCAGAATAAATTGGCAGACGTTTACCAAAGTTATGGAAATTCAATGAAGGTAGCTGCAGAATAGTCACCTCACCAATCACTCGCCGGAATATTTAAAACCAAGCCGAATATTTTGGTTTTTCCATTTCATCACTCTTCCGTTCACTATAGATTAAATTATTGTTCAAGTTCATGATCAAGATGAAGTTTAACAGATCAAACATTCAATATCAAATATGGATGGCACCAAAGAATTATGATTAATCAGAAATCTAACAGGCATTTATGATCAACGAACCTAAATCAATTAAATACGTATTGTCCACTCGACATCCTATTCCAATTCTCAAAGCTTAAACACACTTTGCCAAAGTCAACATGCAATTAGGCCATCGTTTCAATACATCCATATCAAAAGATGATCTCTTAAAACATCAAAAACTATCTCTTGAATAATTCAACTAAAATTGATTCCCAGAAAATAAGGATTTACCTATCTTGCAACCTTCGCCTCTGGCGAAACCATCTCCGGCATATCCTTTTAGACACTTGCAACGAAACCCTGTCCCATTAACAGTTGTACAGGTAGCATTTGGATGACAAAGGCAGGGGCCCGGCAACCACCACTGGAGCTCCACCTTCTGTGCCTGCAGCTCCAGCGATATAAAGAGGTTCTCAGTTACATTACTACCAGTATTATAGCCATTCTGATTCCAACCCACCATGATCGACGAAAATAGATGGCGGCAATTACTCCTTCTTCTAAATTTTTCATAGTTCAAGAACTCCACATAACTATCATTTGCCTCTGCATAATAGCTAATATTGTGATTATAATCACCACTACTACTGTTTCTATCCCCAAAATCGCAACTATCAAACTTGAAAAAGAAATGAAGCATGTTCCGTGGAATGGTAAAATCGTTGACCGGCGGGTTGCAGTTCTGTAGCAGAAGCCCATTTCGTCCGGTAACTGCAAAGTTTTTACCAAAGAGTGGATTGAGTGCATCAATCGAACGGTTGCATTTCCCCGGCAGACTAACCAAAATACGATCCGACGTTAAATTCTGGACCAGAAAATCGCCTATATGGATATTTCCATTGTTCTTGCTACAATTTAACTTGATGCCACAACCGTCGGAAAATCCAAACGGGTATGGCACTCTGTTTTCCACTTTTCCACAAGATCGATTACACATATTTGCTTCTGCTGCAGATGAAAGGACTAAACGGAAAACTATCCAGGTGAATGTTTGGCTAGAAATCATTGTATTTGTGGGTGGACTTGAATGATGCTCAAAAGCCATAAGCATGCTGCTAGAAAAATAACTGGAAAGAAGTGATTGATAATAACAAATTAACAAAAATTCCACAAAAAAATTATGATGATGATAAGAAGTTTGACTTGAGGAAGACTATTAAATGAAGAATTAAAGGGGTGTAATAGATGCTGGTTGGAGGTAATTTAATGAAGTAAATGCAGTTTTCCATTATATGTTACGTAATTGCTCATTCATTTCTAACATTTGAAATTGGAGGGAGAGAGAGAGAGGTATTACGCGCATTGGATGACATTTCAAAATTACTGCTCCATTTCACCTCCATTCTCTTTTATTTTTTCTATATGCTGTTATTTTCAACCGAACAATCTTTCATAAAATAATATTATACGTAAATCGAAAAATTTTCATTCTTTTTAAACCACACATTTTTCGAAAAAATGCTATTCCAATCATTAAAAGAGCATAATTAACTGCTTGTGCAAAAGTGATTTTACTAGAAGTGATCATTCTAGATTAACGTCTTTTTAGAAATTAGGAGGAAAAATGTGAGATTAGAGAATGTGTGATTAAAATTGAGTGTGATTGAAATTGAGCATGAAATTTCAAATAAGGGCTAAGATTGATTGGTTGGTCTAATTGGGAAAGCTACGAATTAGATAGTGAATCAATCGGAGTGAGTGAGATCGATTGGATTATAGTGAAGACGAAATTGTAAAATGTGAACCCTTCATCGCATAGTTTGGAAAACGAGGCTTGATCGGACCCTCCCAAAAAAATAATAATAATAAAGTAAAAAAAAAAAAATTAACAAATTTGCCAAATAGTTTGGATGACCACTGATACTATTGGAATTAGAAAATCTATCATGAGTAGAGCATCAAGGCGCCACGACTCTATGAAGCCATCTTTGATCATTTATCTAACTACACCTGGTACCACCTACACCCATCGAGGATTGACAATCAAGTTAGATAGATAGGATATAAACAATATTAGACGTGAAAAAAAATAAAATTAAGTCTCTCTTTAGTGAGGACTAAAATCAGATTTTAAGAAAATTTTGATTAAATACGTGGTTAAAAAGTTGTAGATTCTATGAAATGTGTGATTTAAATTAATTGTTAACTTTGAATTAGATTAAAATCTTGATTTTAATTTCTACGATTATCTAATGGGTAATTATATTGCCACTACAAAATTTACATACTACACCACATTATAATCGCACCACATTTAAAATATATTTTTAATAAATACACCACAATAAATTTACAATTATACTCCTAATCCAATAAAAACTTAAAATGAAAAAATTCAGTTTTGTGGTGTCTTCATCATCTCGATATTACTCCTCATTTTTCTCCTCTATAATTTCTTGATTTTTCTGAAGAATATTGTTATTTAGTCTTCGTGGGATTTTAACACTATTACCACAAATATTTTGCCTTTTTCACAAGTCTGAATCGTGTTTTTGTTACTCTGAATCGAGTGAAGTAAAATCTACCAATATACACCTAAAGATCACCAACTTGTTGGTAGGAATCAAATGGTGGGGATCTGAAATAATTATCACGGAATATTAGATTAGTTAGATATTTAAGAATTTCTATCATTGCTTTGAAAAAAAAGAATGTATCAACCAGTAGATTGATTATTGAATTCAAGAAATTTCCAGTTTTCATTGAATTTACGAATCGTAATTGTTAACTTTGAATTAGATTAAAATCTTGATTTTAATTTCTACGATTATCTAATGGGTAATTATATTGCCACTACAAAATTTACTTACTGCACCACATTATAATCGCACCACATTTAAAATATATTTTTAATAAATACACCACAATAAATTTACAATTATACTCCTAATCCAATAAAAATTTAAAATGAAAAAATTCAGTTTTGTGGTGTCTTCATCATCTCAATATTACCTCATTTTTCTCCTCTATAATTTCTTGATTTTTCTGAAGAATATTATTATTTAGTCTTAGTGGGATTTTAACACAAATATTTTGCCTTTTTCACAAGTCTGAATCGTGTTTTTGTTACTCTGAATCGAGTGAAATAAAATCTACCAATATACACCTAAAGATCACCAACTTGTTGGTAGGAATCAAATGGTGGGGATCTGAAATAATTATCACGGAATATTAGATTAGTTAGATATTTTAAGAATTTCTATCATTGCTTTGAAGAAAAAAAGAATGTATCAACCAGTAGATTGATTATTGAATTCAAGAAATTTCCAGTTTTCATTAAATTTACGAATCATAAATTCAATAAGAAACCAGCAGCGGATTTACAGATTTACAAAAATTAAATAATCAAATGCTTGACACATTCCAATGTTTACACAATTAAGTGCAATCAGAAGCAAAATAAAATTCCTATAACAAATTTAATAAAATAGATATTGTATAAGAAGAAGAAAATTAGGTTTATATATAATTGTTGTAGAACAAATAAAGTATGTGATAAATATATTAAAACCTATTTATGTAATTTTATTTTAGGCTATTTAAGTAAATAAAAAAATGTTTAAACTTGTGGTGTAGCTAACGAATTTCGTAGTGGTAATATAATTACCCTTATCTAATATCTAGTACTGTAATTTAAAGAACTTAATAATTACCCTTCATAGACTTGGATATTTCATTATATTTTTGGTATTCATAGATTTTTGTAACATATTTCTTTTTCTATAATATGTTAATATTGTTAAAATTTAACTCAGGAGCATATTCAACTAGTTTGAACCTTTGTATATTGTCTTGAAACGAGTGTTAATCATTGTTACTAGTCATACAGTATGGCCACATGAACCCCCGTATTTACACGTGGCAATCATCCAAGCTATCCAAAAACTACAACATCTGAAGTAGTCGCGATTAAATGTCGAGGTCGTTACACTAAGATCAGCCGAGGCGAATCTACCCCTGCTCATATCTTATTGCCGAACTCTCTGGATCATCCGAGGCCCTTGGCAGGTTCAGTTGGGAAGTCTCCAGATTGATTAATGCAACGTGCCCATTTATTAAGTGTAAGAAAAGTCAGCCTAGATTTGTAGGGTGGCTGACCTCTTGTCAAGAATCTATCAATATAATTAATATGAAGTCGAGTTGACGTGACATCAAGGGTCTCGGATCAGCCACGTGGCTCGGATCTAACGATGTTCATGTCTGCCTGATTACTATAAATAGATAACTCTTGTATCATTTAAGAGAATAAATCTTCGATTAAAAAAAGAGTGCATACTACATCTCTCTCTTCTCTCTATCTTTTTATTTCCCAAACATTCGTATTTACAGTAGAAATACTACAAAAACAGGTCAACGTATATATTATTTTCTAACGACACTTGTTGGCTATTTTCAGATGTCAACAGATTGACGCTGTTTGTGGAGATCTTGGAACAACCAAATTACAAGCACCTCGTGGGACAAGGCCTTTGAACAAAAGGTGACGTTCCTGGAAAAAAAGAAATACGGGGCCTGACCGAGGTGTTGAAAGAGGCAACTCAAAAGAAAACTCCGCTAAATCCTTGAGTAAAGGAAAGCAGCCCCACAAATAGAGCCAAAGAGAAGTCATCTGTTGAGGAGAGGCGGCCATGAGTTCGACAAAGGAAGAAATCGCACCCAGACAAATTAAATAATGCTTCGGCGAGGAAGCTCCCTCGCAAAGTGCCTCAATAATCCAGGAGCCGTTGCCAACTACCTCCACAGATCGACACCGAAGAAGTGGCTCGAGGTGTAGGCTCAGGCTAGCAACAAGGCTAGCTAAGGAGTTGGCCATCATTACTGTAAACATGAGAACCATCTCCCGACAAAACGCTGCAATGTAAGAACTGTTGGAGTGAATGCAAGGTCAATTGGACAACACCTCACAAAACGAGGAGGTCGTTCCATTAGAAAAAGAGGTGGAGTGGACATGGTTGCCGACCAAGCCACCGACTAAATGATTGTGAAAATTGTCGTTCCATCGAAATACAGTAGGGCTAACGTGCCAAGGAGATTGGCCAGTGTCTTTGATAGGCTTGATCCTACAAGAAACAGACAAAATCGACCCCGCATTTCGCCCGCTCAAGCCAGACTTCCTCCTATCTCCTTAAGCCGATCACATCCGTTCAACCTTTCATCAATGGGAAATCGGCATGGACAACTTCAACCAGGAGCCACAGCTAAGTTCGCCCATAGATACATGTATCCCCCAGGTAGGAATAGGCGTGAAAAACGAGCTGCACTAGCTCGGATACGAGCCCACCAAGATTGACCACACGAGGAGAAAAGGTATAAGCCCAGGGAAATGTCCCCTTAAAAATCGGTCACTCCAAGCGAAGTCCTTTTGCAAAAAGAGGCGCTAAAACATATAACTACCAAACCGAACTCCATGACCCCGACAAACATGAGCCAACCTTCGTAAAAGATTAATGGACCAGGGGCGCAAGCCCCACAGAAAAATGATTTGATGTCTTCTCCATCCCATCCAAAAGATGTAATTGGTGGACAAAAGTCTTAAGAACTACCCCTATGAGAAAGA
>NC_036243.1:11353811-11362470 GCF_002742605.1 Olea europaea var. sylvestris | reverse complement strand
AAAAAAAAAAAATAAATAAATAAAGTAAAAAAAAATAAAAATTAACAAATTTGCCAAATAGTTTGGATGACCACTGATACTATTGGAATTAGAAAATCTATCATGAGTAGAGCATCAAGGCGCCACGACTCTATGAAGCCATCTTTGATCATTTATCTAACTACACCTGGTACCACCTACACCCATCGAGGATTGACAATCAAGTTAGATAGATAGGATATAAACAATATTAGACGTGAAAAAAAATAAAATTAAGTCTCTCTTTAGTGAGGACTAAAATCAGATTTTAAGAAAATTTTGATTAAATACGTGGTTAAAAAGTTGTAGATTCTATGAAATGTGTGATTTAAATTAATTGTTAACTTTGAATTAGATTAAAATCTTGATTTTAATTTCTACGATTATCTAATGGGTAATTATATTGCCACTACAAAATTTACATACTACACCACATTATAATCGCACCACATTTAAAATATATTTTTAATAAATACACCACAATAAATTTACAATTATACTCCTAATCCAATAAAAACTTAAAATGAAAAAATTCAGTTTTGTGGTGTCTTCATCATCTCGATATTACTCCTCATTTTTCTCCTCTATAATTTCTTGATTTTTCTGAAGAATATTGTTATTTAGTCTTCGTGGGATTTTAACACTATTACCACAAATATTTTGCCTTTTTCACAAGTCTGAATCGTGTTTTTGTTACTCTGAATCGAGTGAAGTAAAATCTACCAATATACACCTAAAGATCACCAACTTGTTGGTAGGAATCAAATGGTGGGGATCTGAAATAATTATCACGGAATATTAGATTAGTTAGATATTTAAGAATTTCTATCATTGCTTTGAAAAAAAAGAATGTATCAACCAGTAGATTGATTATTGAATTCAAGAAATTTCCAGTTTTCATTGAATTTACGAATCGTAATTTCAATAAGAAACCAGCAGCGGATTTACAGATTTACAAAAATTAAATAATCAAATGCTTGACACATTCCAATGTTTACACAATTAAGTGCAATCAGAAGCAAAATAAAATTCCTATAACAAATTTAATAAAATAGATATTGTATAAGAAGAAGAAAATTAGGTTTATATATAATTGTTGTAGAACAAATCAAGTATGTGATAAATATATTAAAACCTATTTATGTAATTTTATTTTAGGCTATTTAAGTAAATAAAAATAATGTTTAAACTTGTGGTGTAGCTAACGAATTTCATAGTGGTAATATAATTACCCTTATCTAATATCTAGTACTGTAATTTAAAGAACTTAATAATTACCCTTCATAGGCTTGGATATTTCATTATATTTTTGGTATTCATAGATTTTTGTAACATATTTCTTTTTCTATAATATGTTAATATTGTTAAAATTTAACTCAGGAGCATATTCAACTGGTTTGAACCTTTGTATATTGTCTTGAAACGAGAGGGTTAATCATTGTTACTAGTCATACAGTATGGCCACATGAACCCCCGTATTTACACGTGGCAATCATCCAAGCTATCCAAAAACTACAACATCTGAAGTAGTCGCGATTAAATGTCGAGGTCGTTACACTAAGATCAGCGAGGTGGTCTTACCCCTACTTATATCTTATTGTCGAACTCCCTGGAGCATCCGAGGCCCTTGGCAGGTTCAGTTGGGAAGTCTACAGAATTGATTAATGCAACATGCCCATTTATTAAGTGTAAGAAAAGTCAGCCTAGATTTGTAGGATGGCTGACTTCTTGTCAAGAATCTATCAATATAATTAATATGAAGTCGAGTTGACGTGACATCAAGGGTCTCGGATCAGCCACGTGGCTCGGATCTAACGATGTTCATGTCTGCCTGATTACTATAAATAGATAACTCTTGTATCATTTAAGAGAATAAATCTTCGATTAAAAAAAGAGTGCATACTACATCTCTCTCTTCTCTCTATCTTTTTATTTCCCAAACATTTGTATTTACAGTAGAAATACTACAAAAACAGGTCCATGTGTATATTATTTTCTAACGACACTTGTTGGCCATTTTCGGATGTCAACAAATTAACGCTGTCTGTGGAAATCTTGGAACAACCAAATTACAAGCACCCCGTGGGACAAGGCCTTTGAACAAAAGGTGACGTTCTTGGAAAAAAAGAAATACGGGGCCTGACCGAGGTGTTGAAAGAGGCAACTCAAAAGAAAACTCCGCTAAATCCTTGAGTAAAGGAAAGCAGCCCCACAAATAGAGCCAAAGAGAAGTCATCTGTTGAGGAGAGGCGGCCATGAGTTCGACAAAGGAAGAAATCGCACCCAGACAAATTAAATAATGCTTCGGCGAGGAAGCTCCCTCGCAAAGTGCCTCAATAATCCAGGAGCCGTTGCCAACTACCTCCACAGATCGACACCGAAGAAGTGGCTCGAGGTGTAGGCTCAGGCTAGCAACAAGGCTAGCTAAGGAGTTGGCCATCATTACTGTAAACATGAGAACCATCTCCCGACAAAACGCTGCAATGTAAGAACTGTTGGAGTGAATGCAAGGTCAATTGGACAACACCTCACAAAACGAGGAGGTCGTTCCATTAGAAAAAGAGGTGGAGTGGACATGGTTGCCGACCAAGCCACCGACTAAATGATTGTGAAAATTGTCGTTCCATCGAAATACAGTAGGGCTAACGTGCCAAGGAGATTGGCCAGTGTCTTTGATAGGCTTGATCCTACAAGAAACAGACAAAATCGACCCCGCATTTCGCCCGCTCAAGCCAGACTTCCTCCTATCTCCTTAAGCCGATCACATCCGTTCAACCTTTCATCAATGGGAAATCGGCATGGACAACTTCAACCAGGAGCCACAGCTAAGTTCGCCCATAGATACATGTATCCCCCAGGTAGGAATAGGCGTGAAAAACGAGCTGCACTAGCTCGGATACGAGCCCACCAAGATTGACCACACGAGGAGAAAAGGTATAAGCCCAGGGAAATGTCCCCTTAAAAATCGGTCACTCCAAGCGAAGTCCTTTTGCAAAAAGAGGCGCTAAAACATATAACTACCAAACCGAACTCCATGACCCCGACAAACATGAGCCAACCTTCGTAAAAGATTAATGGACCAGGGGCGCAAGCCCCACAGAAAAATGATTTGATGTCTTCTCCATCCCATCCAAAAGATGTAATTGGTGGACAAAAGTCTTAAGAACTACCCCTATGAGAAAGACGAAAGGCCTTGCATAAATAGATGAGCCCCAATTTTGGCTATCTCATACTGGTTCCTCTCGCGAAAAGAGTCGCTAAGGAATATAATTGTCGAGGTAGGTCTTATAATATCAGCTAATAACAATCGACCTCTCAACAACAACGACGAAAAAGTGCGATCTACTGATATCTTCAGTCAAAGCAGTTCAAGCATAAGCCTTATAGAATTATATTACCTATGGAAGCTTTAGCTCAAAAAGTGAAGGATGACCCTCCTATAGATGGCTAAAGGCTTCATCCCCATCTAAAGATGAGGGTCAAAATAAGTCAAAGAGGGCATAGCTTCATCATACGTATAGCCTCAAATCAAACCATGTACTTATACAAGAAGCCTGTTCAAAGAAGAGGTGAGTATTAAACCACCTCGGCAGAACTACCAAGTGACGAAAATGATAAGGGGAGACCCCACAAGGGACCATTTCCAAATACTCAAATCTCCCTTGACTAACTAGAAAGAAGGATTATGCATGAGCTGTCAACTCAACTTTGAAAAGTCAAAAGATATGTGGTCACAAGTATCAAGACGTCAGTCAGAGAGATAGGATCGACCCTTTTGCCTTTGGAAAAATATGCACATAACAAGCCAAAGAGCTTCCAAAAACAGGGACCTTAGCTCCCTTTATGATATAGGCAAAATAGACAGTTTTAGCACATAACTTCAACTCCTTCATCAAAAATTCAATGTACTTCAGGACTTCAGACAAAGTCCATTATAGATGCTAGTGAAAATTTTTATTAAGTTATTTCGCTTCTAAATCACCATTATGTGAATATCTATGTATGAAATTGGGAGATTATTATTACTAATAGTTTGCATGTGACATTATGGCTAGCATACCTCACGACCCATGATGTCATTCTTACCAGCATTGAAATACATGTCATTTCACATACACTGTTGCTAGGCACATGACCTGGTGTGATAGGCCTTTCCTATATTATATTTTGGAAAAACGTGAAATGCCACCTATAGGCAATAGGAAGGGCAAAGAAAGCTCCTTACTTGTCTGATATATAAATAGTGGGTAGGTTTAATCCACACTACGTAGAAGACGCTGTTGAAGCCCTCGACAAAATATATGAAAATTTTCAAGTCAATTCCTTCGAAGGAATAAAAAAAATTAGCTCGAAGAGGCATCAGCCCATAGAGGCACTTCAGAATGCAAGTTCAGAAGAAAATGTTGGCGAAGGTCAGCCCAAGAAGGGCATCTTGACGAAAGGAGCTGAAACCCGAAGAGGTCTACCTCAGAAGTAAAAATAAGCTCCAAGAGTAGAACAACACCGAGGGCTGAATCTTATAAGAATCACCTTTGTGAAAAAGCACAAGTTGCCCATAAAAGATAAAAACTGGGGGACCACAGTCGGGGCACGACCATCCCAAAACACCCCCAACTATAACGCAATAACAATCTAGAGCTCAGTTCAAACATAGATTTGCATTAAAAAAAATAGAAATTTTATTCATTGCTGCAAACACATTGCAATTGAATGTAGTTAGCCACTTACAATAGCATTATAAAGCACTTGCCAAATAATAATAATAAAGCACAATCACTTCATCAGACGCATAATTCGCTGTACCTCTTCCTTTTGAGGGACATCTGCCATATACAACAACCTTCACAATTACGAGGTCTGCAAGACCATGTTGAAACTCAAGCTATGATTATAATACACTTTGCCTAGTAAACTCAGGCAGAGGAAGTAGCCTAGCTGCTCATGAGAGGTACGTTGGTATCAACCACTGAGGATCCATATAGTACCACTTAAGGCACTTCGGATGGAATTCGCACACTATTGCAACATAATCCATTCAAAAGCAATGGACGACCCTCCACACTTTAGCACTGTTCCCAAGGTGTTTAAAGAAGATTGTGCTGAAGTTACATTTTCGTGAGTCCAAGCATTCAACGCATTACACCCAAGGATCATCCTATCAATACACTCCATAACACCACCTGAAACCTAGCAGTCCCTCGCACTAAGTCCTCTTAAAATCCACCAAGTGCAAGTATAAAATTCGGTCATATTGCAGAGACGAGACAACGTGATTTATGCAAGCAAATGAACATTCAAGCAAAATGAACATTTTATAGGCAAATGCATGCATTTTTAACTGTTAGATCTCAAAGATCTGGACCGTCCAAATTCAGGTCGCATATAGACCACTCGATCAGTTTAACGTTCCAACTTCACGGCCCTGATCAAAACACGTGGAACGCATTAAAAATAAGGGGCACCGCCCTCATCGGGAAGGTCAAACAGCATCATAGCAATATTTAGTAATAAATGACGGAAGACGTTTAAACTACCCAAACCATCTCACACAACAAACCACATTAGATTTTGCATCTAACAACTTCGACATTTATAACTTTGGCTCTCCGTGTACGTACTTTAAGGAAAGACCCCTTATATGTTCAAGGTGCATGAGCCACGACCTCAAATTCCGATGGCTACTGACGTATACATTTGGCAGGGCTAAAATTCTCATACGAATACTTAAATAAATTAGACTTGGGGAACTAACATTACCACATGGATTTCTTTTCTTCAAAAAGTCATAAACTCTATATACCACATGAATGAACATACATAGACTTGGAAGCAATGTTTTAAAAATCGACCCGGAAAAGGAAAAGGGTCGAGGTTTAAAGGGTTGAACCGGGGTCAAACCAGATGACAAATTAAATAAATAAATACACGAATAAACAATAAAATATCATAACTAAAATAGATTTTTAAATTTTAGTTTTCTCATTCAAAGTAAATAGAATCCATGTTTGTTAATTAGATTTATTATAGTAATTTATTTTATAACCTAAAAAACTAACAATTAATATGTTCAAAATAATTTGCTTTGCTCAAATTGAAAATTATAATCTTGTTGGGGTTTATGATTTATTAATAAAAATGATGAAGTAAACTAGTAAAGACTTAGAATTGACAATTGGCTAATATCCCACATTGGAAGACTACCACAACATTAGAAAAATGGTCTCCTTTAAAAAGGATCTTGTATCCCACATTGAAAAATTACAAAAACATTGAAAGAATGTTCTCCTTTAAAAAGGAAGTATAGGAGAATCACTTGTATAAAGAAAGTTACTTGGGCCTTCAATTGCAATGGGTGACCCATTAAGATAGCTAAATTTTTTTGTTAAAAAAATAAAAACCTTGAAAAAATCGTGGCCGATTTTCTAGTTTACGGTTAAATCGGCCGGATTGACGATTTTTTAGTCGGGTTTTATTTTTCAGTTAATGAATGAGAACTGGACCGGATTAAAGGTCGGTTCACGATTTTTCCGGTTGAACTGGCTTGTCCGATCTAATTTTACAACATTGCTTGGGGGACTATTGTTACTAGTCATACAGAATGGCCATGTAGACCCTAAGTATTTGCACGTAGCAATCATCTAAGTTATCCAAGAACTACAACATCTAAACTAGTTGTGATTAAATGCCGAGGTCGTTACATTAAGATTAGTCGAGGTGGTCTTACCCCTGCTTATCTCTTATTGTTGAACTTCCTAGAGCATCCCAGGCCCTTGGCAGGTTTAGTTGGGACATCTCCAGAATTGATCGATGCGACGTGCTCATTTATTAAGTGTTAGAGAAGTCAGTCTAGATTTGTAGGGTGACTGACCTTTTGTCAAGAGTCTATCAATGTAATTAATATGAAGTAGAGTTGACGTGACATCAAGGGTCTCGGATCAAGCCACGTGGTTCGGATCTAATGGTAATCACGTTCGCCTGGTCATTATAAATAGACGACTCATATATCATTTAAGAGGATGAATCTTTGAATAAAAAAAGGGAGCATACTACATCTCTCCATTGTCTCTATCTTCTTCTTCTCCAAACATTCGTATTTACAGTAAAAATACTAAAAAAACATGTCCACGTGTATATTGTCTTCTAACGATACCTTTTGATCATTTTCGGAGGTCAACAATCATTATCATTTTAATAGATTATGTAGATTAATTTTCCAAATTTAAATGTCACTTAAAATTCAATATCGATAAAAACATTCACTACTAAGTGCTTATGTAGAACTACAAAATCGCTACATTTTAATTGGGTTAGATCAATATCGATGGATCATTTATTTGTGATAATATATCTCTTTTTATTATATTCATTTTTTATCATAGTAAATACTAGAAAGTGTCAACATTAGTGTACATTCATTCCAAAATCATTGTGAACCAAAAAGAAAAAAGGAGGGCAATCTACAATTACCCTTTATCTTTAATTGAAAATGAACAAAGCTATAGGTACAAACCATACTTCATAGGGTCTATTAAGGACACACACATGGGGGTGGGTGGAGTAATATTTTTTGACAATATTTTAATCACACATGGCCTATCTCATATGAGTGTTCTGTAAAAATTCTGTAAACCATATCCCGTACATATGGCATTTTCCAATTGGAAATACTGAATGCAAATGTGCCCTGTTTGAATTTGGTGCTCCAGATGGACTTGTTGGGTCAACAAGAAAAATGTAGAATAGTTTGACTAAAGAAAAATCAACGTGTTAGACAGCAACCCAACGGTCCACTCCACCGCCATGACGCTAAAGCCATGTTCAAGACTTTTGGTGGCGGTCCCCCACGCCGGATTTATTCTACATGCCTTGTTGCGTATTGTCGCACCTGTCCTACCCACCCGGGCCAATGGCCCACTCATCCTGATCTACGTGGCGTTCCTGCCGAGGTGGCACACATTGTCGAGGTGGGTTATATCCGAAGTGCTTCGAGCCGAGGTCCATCCGCCGAGGCTCCTCGATCCGATGTACTCTGCCGAAGTCCAACTACCGAGCCCCATGACCCAAAGCATGGAACCTGTTGAATTTGGCTGAGGTCCTCAGGTGGAAATATTTGTCAAATGGTCGAAGCTCCCGAAACTGATGCACGAGCCTCTTAACCACAAGAAGCTTCCTCCACTGTCACTTCTCCCAAGAGATCACCTGCTCAGAGATCTTATTCGAATGACTGATGGAACGTTTGTCACAAGCATAAAGGTCAAGTCTTGTCACTAGTATAAAGGACTTGTGCAAGCAATAAATGCGCCGTAAGCTAGCAAGTCAAGTCCCATACCTAAGAACATACGTTTGAACTAAAGAGATGAGGCCACGTGCCACTTCATCAAAGGGCTCCCATTTCATATGTATCACTATAAATACTCCCATTGTGTAATGTCAAAGGCTAATGCAAGAATCAATACAAAAGACTACATTTACTCAACTCTCTCTCAGTTACTTGCAATATACAAATCGAGTTTATACACTTTTACATATACATTTACGAGCACCGATTGGTAATTATTGTACAATCGGATTACAAACAACCCGTCGGATTTCGAACGTCACCGTCCCGCGTCGTTGGGCTACTCTCACGCCTCTTTGAACC
>NC_036243.1:11220063-11352662 GCF_002742605.1 Olea europaea var. sylvestris | reverse complement strand
AAAAAAAAAAAATAAATAAATAAAGTAAAAAAAAATAAAAATTAACAAATTTGCCAAATAGTTTGGATGACCACTGATACTATTGGAATTAGAAAATCTATCATGAGTAGAGCATCAAGGCGCCACGACTCTATGAAGCCATCTTTGATCATTTATCTAACTACACCTGGTACCACCTACACCCATCGAGGATTGACAATCAAGTTAGATAGATAGGATATAAACAATATTAGACGTGAAAAAAAAAAAAATTAAGTCTCTGTTTAGTGAGGACTAAAATCAGATTTTAAGTAAATTTTGATTAAATACGTGGTTAAAAAGTTGTAGATTCTATGAAATGTGTGATTTAAATTAATTGTTAACTTTGAATTAGATTAAAATCTTGATTTTAATTTCTACGATTATCTAATGGGTAATTATATTGCCACTACAAAATTTACTTACTGCACCACATTATAATCGCACCACATTTAAAATATATTTTTAATAAATACACCACAATAAATTTACAATTATACTCCTAATCCAATAAAAACTTAAAATGAAAAAAAATCAGTTTTGTGGTGTCTTCTTCATCTCGATATTACTCCTCATTTTTCTCATCTACAATTTCTTGGTTTTTCTGAAGAATATTGTTATTTAGTCTTAGTGGGATTTTAACACTATTACCACAAATATTTTGCCTTTTTCACAAGTCTGAATCGTGTTTTTGTTACTCTGAATCGAGTGAAATAAAATCTACCAATATACACCTAAAGATCACCAACTTGTTGGTAGGAATCAAATGGTGGGGATCTGAAATAATTATCACGGAATATTAGATTAGTTAGATATTTTAAGAATTTCTATCATTGCTTTGAAGAAAAAAAGAATGTATCAACCAGTAGATTGATTATTGAATTCAAGAAATTTCCAGTTTTCATTAAATTTACGAATCATAAATTCAATAAGAAACCAGCAGCGGATTTACAGATTTACAAAAATTAAATAATCAAATGCTTGACACATTCCAATGTTTACACAATTAAGTGCAATCAGAAGCAAAATAAAATTCCTATAACAAATTTAATAAAATAGATATTGTATAAGAAGAAGAAAATTAGGTTTATATATAATTGTTGTAGAACAAATAAAGTATGTGATAAATATATTAAAACCTATTTATGTAATTTTATTTTAGGCTATTTAAGTAAATAAAAAAATGTTTAAACTTGTGGTGTAGCTAACGAATTTCGTAGTGGTAATATAATTACCCTTATCTAATATCTAGTACTGTAATTTAAAGAACTTAATAATTACCCTTCATAGACTTGGATATTTCATTATATTTTTGGTATTCATAGATTTTTGTAACATATTTCTTTTTCTATAATATGTTAATATTGTTAAAATTTAACTCAGGAGCATATTCAACTAGTTTGAACCTTTGTATATTGTCTTGAAACGAGTGTTAATCATTGTTACTAGTCATACAGTATGGCCACATGAACCCCCGTATTTACACGTGGCAATCATCCAAGCTATCCAAAAACTACAACATCTGAAGTAGTCGCGATTAAATGTCGAGGTCGTTACACTAAGATCAGCCGAGGCGAATCTACCCCTGCTCATATCTTATTGCCGAACTCTCTGGATCATCCGAGGCCCTTGGCAGGTTCAGTTGGGAAGTCTCCAGATTGATTAATGCAACGTGCCCATTTATTAAGTGTAAGAAAAGTCAGCCTAGATTTGTAGGGTGGCTGACCTCTTGTCAAGAATCTATCAATATAATTAATATGAAGTAGAGTTGACGTGACATCAAGGGTCTCGGATCAAGCCACGTGGCTCGGATCTAACGATGTTCATGTCTGCCTAATTACTATAAATAGACAACTCTTGTATCATTTAAGAGAATGAATCTTTGATTAAAAAAAGAGTGCATACTACATCTCTCATTTGTTTCTATCTTTTTATTTCCCAAACATTCGTATTTACAGTAGAAATACTACAAAAACAGGTCAACGTATATATTATTTTCTAACGACACTTGTTGGCTATTTTCAGATGTCAACAGATTGACGCTGTTTGTGGAGATCTTGGAACAACCAAATTACAAGCACCTCGTGGGACAAGGCCTTTGAACAAAAGGTGACGTTCCTGGAAAAAAAGAAATACGGGGCCTGACCGAGGTGTTGAAAGAGGCAACTCAAAAGAAAACTCTGCTAAATCCTTGAGTAAAGGAAAGCAGCCCCACAAACAGAGCCAAAGAGAAGTCATCTGTTGAGGAGAGGCGGCCATGAGTTCGACAAAGGAAGAAATCACACCCAGACAAATTAAATAATGCTTCGGCGAGGAAGCTCCGTCGCAAAGTGCCTCAATAATCCAGGAGCCGTTGCCAACTACCTCCACAGATCGACACCGAAAAAGTGGCTCGAGGTGTAGGCCTAGGCTAGCAGCAAAGCTGGCCAAGGTGTTGGGCATCGTTACTGTAAACATGAAAACCATCTCCCGACAAAACGCTGCAATGTAAGAACTGTTGGAGTGAATGCAAGGTCAATTGGACAACAGCTCACAAAATGAGGAGGTCGTTCCATTAGAAAAAGAGTTGGAGAGGACATGGTTGCCGACCAAGCCACCGATCAAATGATTGGGAAAATTGTCTTTCCATCAAAATACAACGGGGCTAACGCGCCAAGGAGATTGGCCAGTGTCTTTGATGGGCTTGATCCTACAAGAAACAGACAAATTTGACACCGTATTTTCCCGCTCAAGCTAGACTCCCTCCTATCTCCTTAAGCCGATCACATCCGTTCAACCTTTCATCAATGGGAAATCGGCATGGACAACTTCAACCAGGAGCCACAGCTGAGCTCGCCTATAGATACATGTATCCCCCATCTAGGAATAGGCGTGAAAAACAAGCTGCACTAGCTCGGATACAAGCCTACCAAGATTGACCACACGAGGAGAAAAGGTATAAGCCCAGGGAAATGTCCACTTAAAAATCGGTCACTCCAAGCGAAGTCCTTTTGCAGAAAGAGGCGCTAAAACATATAACTACCAAGCCGAACTCCATGATCCCGACAAACATGAGCCAACCTTTGTAACAGATTAATGGACCAGGGGTGCAAGCCCCACAGAAAAATGATTTGATGTCTTCTCCATCCCATCCAAAAGATGTAATCGGTGGACAAAAGTCTTAAGAACTACCCCTATGAGAAAGATGAAAGGCCTCGCCTAAATAGATGAGGGCCAATTTTGGCTATCTCAGACTGGTTCCTCTCGCGGAAAGAGTCGCTAAGGAATATAATTGTCGAGGTGGATCTTATAATATCAGCCAATAACAATCGACCTCTCAGCAAAAACGACGAAAAAGTGCGATCTACTGATATCTCCAATCAAAGCAGTTCAAGCATAAGCCTTATAGAATTATATTACCTATGGAAGCTTTGGCTCAAAAAGTGAAGGATGACCCTCCTGTAGATGGCTAAAGGCTTCAGCCCCCTCTAAAGATGAGGGTCAAAATAAGTCAAAGAGGGCATAGCCCCATCATACTTATAGCCTTAAATCAAACCATGTACTTATACAAGAAGCCTGTTCAAAGAAGAGGTCAGTATTAAACCACCTCGGCAAAACTACCAAGTGAAGAAAATGATAAGGGAAGACCCCACAAGGGACCATTCCCAAATACTCAGATCTCCCTTGACTAACTAGAAAGAAGGGTTATGCATGAGCTGTCAACTCAACTTTGCGAAGTCAAAAGATATGCGATCACAAGTATCAAGACGTCAGTCGGAGAGATAGGATCGACCCTTTTGCCTTAGGAAAAATATGCACATAACAAGCCAAAGAGCTTCAAAAAAGAGGGACCTTAGCTCCCTTTATGATATAGGCAACATAGACAGTTTTAGCACATAACTTCAACTCCTTCATAAAAAATTCAATGTACTTCAGGACTTCAGACAATGTCCATGATAGATACTAGTGAAAATTTGTATTAAGTTATTTCGCTTCTAAATCACCATTATGTGAATATCTATGTCTGAAATTGGGAGATTATTATTACTAATAGTTTGCATGTGACATTATGGCTAGCATACCTCACGACCCATGATGTCATTCTTACCAGCATTTTTGACATACACTGTTGCTAGGCACATGACCTGGTGTGATAGGCCTTTCCTATATTATATTTTGGAAAAACGTGAAATGCCACCTATAGGCAATAGGAAGGGCAAAGTAGGCCCCTTACCTGTCTGATATATAAATAGTGCGTAGGTTTAATCCACACTACGTAGAAGACGCTGTCGACGTCCTCAGCAAAATATATGGAATTTTTCGAGTCAATTCCTTCGAAGGAATAAAAGAAATTAGCCCAAAGAGGCATCAGCCCATAGAGGCACTTCAGAATGCAAGTTCAAAAGAAAATGTTGGCGAAGGTTAGCCCAAGAAGGGCATCTCGACGAAAGGAGCTGGAACCCGAAGAGGTCCACCTTAGAAGTAAAAATTAGCTCCAAGAGTAGAACAACACCGAGGGCTGAATCTTATAAGAATCACCTTTGTGAAAAAGCACAAGTTGCCCATAAAAGATAGAAACTGGGGGACCACAGCCGGGGCACGACCATCCCAAAACACCCCCAACTATAACGCAATAACAATCTAGAGCTCAGTTCAAACATAGATTTGCATAAAAAAAATATATATATATATAAATTTTATTCATTGATGCAAACACATTGCAATTGAAGGTAGTTAGCCACTTACAATAGCATTACAAAGCACTTGCCAAATAATAATAATAAAGCACAATCACTTCATCAGACGCATAATTCGTTGTACCTCTCCCTTTTGAGGGACGTCTGCCATATACAACAACCTTCACAATTACGAGGTCTGCCAGACCATGTTGAAACTCAAGCTACGATTATAATACACTCTGCCTAGTAAACTCAGGCAGAGGAAGCAGCCTAGCTGCTCATGAGAGGTGCGTTGGTATCAACTCCTGAGGATCCATATAGTACCACTTAAGGCACTTCGGATGGAATTCGCACACTATTGCAACATAATCCATTCAAAAGCAATGGACGACCCTCCACACTTTAGCACTGTTCCCAAGGTGTTCAAAGAAGATTGTGCTGAAGTTACTTTTTCGTGAGTCCAAGCATCCAACGCATTACACCTAAGGATCATCCTATCAACACACTCCATAACACCACTTGAAACCAAGCAGTCCCTCACACTAAGTCCTCTTAAAATCCACCAAGTGCAAGTATAAAATTCGATCTTATTGCAGAGACAAGAGACAACGTGATTTATGCAAGCAAATGAACATTCAAGCAAAATGAACATTTTATAGGCAAATGCATGCATTTTTAACTGTCAGATCTCAAAGATCTGGACCGTCCAAATTCGGGTCGCATATAGACCACTCGATGAGTTTAACGTTCCAACTTCACGGCCCAGATCAAAACACGTGGAATGCATTGAAAATAAGGGGCACTGCCCTCATCGGGAAGGTTAAACAGCATCATAGCAATTTGTAGTAATAAATGATGGAAGACGTTCAAACTACCCAAACCATCTCACACAACAAACCACCTCGGATTTTACATCTAACAACTTCGACATTTATAACTTTGGCTCTCCATGTACGTACTTTAAGGAAAGACCCCTTATATGTTCAAGGTGCATGAGCCTCGACCTCAGTTTCGATGGCTACTGACGTATACATTTGGCAGGGCTAAAATTCTCATACGAATACTTAAACAAATTAGACTTGGGGAACTAACATTACCGCATGGATTTCTTTTCTTCAAAAAGTCATAAACTCTATGTACCACATGAATGAACATACATAGACTTGGGAGCAATGTTTTAAAAATCGACCTGGAAAAAGAAGAGGGTCGAGGTTTAAAGGGTCGAACCGGGGTCGAACCAGATGACAAATTAAATAAATAAATACACAAATAAACAATAAAATATCATAACTAAAATAGATTTTTAAATTTTAGTTTTCTCATTCAAAGTAAATAGAATCCATATTTGTTAATTAGATTTATTATAGTAATTTATTTTATAACATAAAAAACTAACAATTAATATGTTCAAAATAATTTGCTTTGATCAAATTGAAAATTATAATCTTGTTGGGGTTTATGATTTATTCATAAAAATGATGAAGTAAACTAATAAAAACTTAGAATTGACAATTGGCTAATATCTCACATTGGAAGACTACCACAACATTAGAAGAAGGGTCTCCTTTCAAAAGGAGCTAGTATCCCACATTGAAAAATTACAAAAATATTGAAAGAATGTTCTCCTTTAAAAAGGAAGTATAGGAGAATCACTTGTATAAAGAAAGTTACTTGGGCCTTCAATTGCAATGGGTGACAAGATAGTTAAAAAATTTTGTTAAAAAAATAAAAATAAATAAAAAAATAAAAACCTTGGAAAAATCATGGCTGATTTTCCAGTTCACGATTAAACTGGCCGGATTGACGATTTTTTAGTCGGGTTTTATTTTTCAGTTAATGAATGAGAATTGGACCGGATTAAAGGTCGGTTCACAATTTTTCCGGTTGAACCAGCCTGTCTGATCTGATTTTTACAACATTGCTTGGGGGACTATTGTTACTAGTCATACAGAATGGCCACGTGGACCCCTAGTATCTCTAAGTTATCCAAGAACTACAACATCTAAACTAGTCGTGATTAAATGCCGAGGTCGTTACACTAAGATTAGTCAAGGTGGTCCTACCCTTGCTCATCTCTTATTGTTGAACTTCCTAGAGCATCCTAGGCCCTTGGCAGGTTTAGTTGGGACGTCTCCAGAATTGATCGATGCGACGTGCTCATTTATTAAGTGTAAGAGAAGTTAGCCTAGATTTGTAGGGTGACTGACCTTTTGTCAAGAGTCTATCAATGTAATTAATATAAAGTAAAGTTGACGTGACATCAAGGGTCTCGGATCAAGCCACGTGGTTCGGATCTAATGGTAATCACGTTGGCCTGGTTATTATAAATAGACGACTCATAGATCATTTAAGAGGATGAATCTTTGAATAAAAAAAGGGAGCATACTACATCTCTCCATTGTCTCTATCTTCTTCTTCTCCAAACATTCGTATTTACAGTAAAAATACTACAAAAACATGTCCATGTGTATATTGTCTTCTAACGATACCCGTTGATCATTTTCGGAGGTCAACAATCATTATCATTTTAACAGATTATGTAGATTAATTTTCCAAATTTAAATGTCACTTAAAATTCAATATCGATAAAAAAACATTTACTACTAAGTGCTTATGTAGAACTACAAAATCATTACATTTTAATTGGGTTAGATCAATATCGATGGATCATTTATTTGTGATAATATATCTCTTTTTATTATATTCATTTTTTATCATAGTAAATACTAAAAAGTGTCAACATTAGTGTACATTCACTCCAAAATCATTGTGAACCAAAAAGAAAAAAGGAGGGCCATCTACAATTACCCTTTATCTTTAATTGAAAATGAACAAAGATATAGGTACAAACCCTACTTCGTAGGGTCTATTAAGGACACACACATGGGGGTGGGTGGAGTAATATTTTTTGACAATATTTTAATCACATGGGGCCTATCTCATATGATTATTCTGTAAAAATTCTGTAAACCATATCCCGTACATATGGCATTTTCCAATTGGAAATACTGAATGCAAATGTGCCCTGTTTGAATTTGGTACTCCAGATGGACTTGTTGGGTCAACAAGAAAAATGTAGAATAGTTTGACTAAAGAAAAATCAACGTGTTAGACAGCAACCCAACGGTCCACCCCACCGCCGTGACGCTAAAGCCATGTTCAAGACTTTTGGTGGAGGTCCCCCACGCCGGATTTATTCTACATGCCTCGTGTTGGTTTGTGAGACTTGTAATTTTGTTAATTAGGATTTTCCAGTTTGTATATCTATGTATAATGATATTTTCATTTCATAACTAATCGTTCATTGCGGTTTATTTTTTAATTATTTTAATTTAAATTAGCAGTGTTTTAGGAACGTGTCATTTTTCAATTTGCTCTAAAGCAAATGTTGGTTTTCAAAAGATGTATTCTCTTATACGAGCATGTTATGTAATTTTGTTAGTTATCGAGTTTGTATCTCAAGTGGACTTAAAGTCACTACATATTTAACGAAAATCACGACATTTTATCTTTTAAATTGAGTGACTTTATCGAATTAATACCTAGTGTATGAATATTGTTCACTATAGCATAGTTAGGAAGGACATATCGTTTAGACGTCACATTTTAAACTAGCTTGTAAAGACACGATATTACTTATAAGTCGCGAATTAAGTTTTAAATTATTGATGCATGACTCAATACTGTCTTATCTTTAATACGATGAACTAAAAAAAAATTGGATATAATAACTGATTAATTTTATAGGGTGATTTTTTCCCCCCTTCATCTTGTACATTTATATTCTAACCATCAAATATCAAATTAATGCAAGTGCACAAACTATAGAAATAAAGGTATACAATTAAAATTTCAATTACAGTATTAACTACTCTTGTGGAGATTTTATCTATTAATGATTTATTGAGAAATTGATTTTATGAATTTTTGGTTTTTCACAAATTTATGACATTTATTTGTTGAAGAAAAATATTATATACAGATTAGCTCACTGCATCATGCACCTGATTATGACATAGAGACACACATAAGAAACCATTATTTAGAGAGATTTTTGCTATCTATGTTCTATCATAACTATCATTTTAATTTCTAATCAATCTATGAAAATCTTCAGGATTTTTTAAAATTATATTTCAATAGCCTGCTCAGAGATCTTATTCGAATGACTGATGGAACGTTTGTCACAAGCATAAAGGTCAAGTCTTGTCACTAGTATAAAGGACTTGTGCAAGCAATAAATGCGCCGTAAGCTAGCAAGTCAAGTCCCATACCTAAGAACATACGTTTGAACTAAAGAGATGAGGCCACGTGCCACTTCATCAAAGGGCTCCCATTTCATATGTATCACTATAAATACTCCCATTGTGTAATGTCAAAGGCTAATGCAAGAATCAATACAAAAGACTACATTTACTCAACTCTCTCTCAGTTACTTGCAATATACAAATCGAGTTTATACACTTTTACATATACATTTACGAGCACCGATTGGTAATTATTGTACAATCGGATTACAAACAACCCGTCGGATTTCGAACGTCACCGTCCCGCGTCGTTGGGCTACTCTCACGCCTCTTTGAACCACTCGTTTTAGACCGTCCACGTGTCTTAGCATGTTGGACATTCGCCCACGCAAGCGCGGGTAGGATCGGCATCTGTTGGCGCACTTTTTAGGGTCAACAGATTGGCGCCGTCTGTGGGAAACCATACCATAACCACGAGCAACCTTGTGGTAGAAGCTTACTGAAAAAATATTTGGGCAACCCCCCTTGAAAAAGGATTTGTTCTTGAAAAAGAACAGGAAGAACCCCTATCACTTAGAGAAATCTAAGTTTGATAAAAGAAAAATGAGTTCTAATGAAGATACTCCCCCAAGGAGGGTAAGAGAAAGTGTGAATGTGCCTCCCCAGTCTGTTGTCCCAGCAGCTCGACCGAGGCTCCACCACCACCAAAAGAGAGGTGGGATGCGTGCGACAACACGACTATCAAGAGAAATGGCTACCATGGTAGCCAACATGAAGGATATAGCCAACCAAAACTTGACCATGAGGGAGCTCATGGCCCAAATGCAAGGCTAGGGAGGCTTCCCAATTCCCCTATATGCCCCCCACGGGCACTATCAGCAAGAGGACGAGGTCCAGAGTCATAGAGCTGCCCCGCCAGACTATGGCCGAGGTGAAAGCCCATTCAAGAGGGAAGTGGGAATCGACATTTCTTCCAACTATGCATCTAGCCGACCCACCGAGGACCAAATGAGCCATGATAACTTTCCACCTCCGTTTGAGTAAGACCCAAGACATAGGAGAGCAGGAAGTGTTTTTGACAGAATCAGCCCTGCCGAACCAAGGCCCAATCAACAGCAGCCTCAGACGAGGCCACAGCCTCCACCTCCGATGCCCCAGCAGCCGGAAATAAGGCATGAAAATGTCCCCCGCGCTGTCCCACCTAGAAGTAGGCCGCAAAGGAGGGAGGAAGAGGCTAGGAACCGGCCCATATTTGCTATTGTCAAAAACTGTTTTTGACAACAGCCAATTACAACAAGACAACTATTTTTCTGTATCAATTCTGTAAAAAAAAAAAGTACTTATAGCATTGCTGTAAAAATTTCCTCTTCAAATATATTTTTACAGTATTTTGAGAAAAGTGGAGAGTGAGTTCTGCATTCAAAACAAAAAAGCAGCAATATTCGACCATGTTTTTTATAATAGCAAATCATAGGATGATATTCGAGAGGGAAGTGGGAGTTGACATTTCTTCCAATTATGCATCTGGCCGGCCCTCCGAGGTCCAAATGAGCCATGATAACTTTCCACCTCCATAGGAGCAAGACCCAAGACATAGGAGATCAGGAAGTGTTTTTGACAGAATCAGCCCTGCCGAACTAAGGCCCAGTCAACAACAGACTCAACAGCCCCAGACGAGGCCACAGCCTCCACCTCCGATGCCCCAGCAGCCGGAAATAAGGCATGAAAATGTCCCCCGCGCTGTCCCACCTAGAAGTAGGCCGCAAAGGAGGGAGGAAGAGGCTAGGAACCGGCCCAGACCCTCTCACCAACAACCGAGGTACGAGGCCGAAGACTACGATTCTGATGAGCAGCAGAGGTCCTGTGACTTGGACGATGATGATGAGAACCTGCCATTCTCAAGAGAACTAAGAAATGCCCAGGTCCCGAGCTACTACGTCATGTCAAAAATACCAAAGTATGATGGAAGAGGTGACCCAAAAAAGCACCTCAATGTTTACAAAACTCACATGAGCCTGAGGGGCGCCACCTCAGCCATAAAGTGCAGAGCATTCCATTTAACCCTCAGTGGAGCGGCTGAAATCTGGTATAGTAGGCTACCATCTGGGAGCATTCGAAACTGGCCCGAGTTCAAAACTACTTTCGTGAAGAGGTTTGCAGTGAGCAAAGAAGGAGAGGCCCCCATCCAGCGTCTTCAAGACATGAGACAAGCGCATGGCGAGTCCTTGAAAAGCTTCCTATCCCGCTTCACCGACGAGATGACCTACTGTGTACAAGTCACCAACAGAGAAGCACTATCTGCATTGAGAGGAGGCTTGAACATGAACACCCTATTCTGGAGGGATGTGCAAAATCAAGACCCCACCACCTATGACGCCCTACTAGAGATGATGAGAAGGGAGATAACCAATGAAGAATTGATTGAACATAGGAACAGGGCAAGCAGATGCCTCCCACCTCCCCAAAGACAGCGAGGTAGGGGACCGACCTCTCACCTCATGGACTACCAGATGAACCGAGCCGAAAATGAGAACTCCGGCCAAGCCTTGGCCACCACAACTCTGAACGCGGTTCCAACATTGGCATATGAGAATGTCAACCCAACTGCTGACCCACATCAGATGGGGGCCCAGCAGGGACCCCGTAGAGGAAGAGGTCGAGGCCGAGGTTTTTGCACCTAGAAATAGGTCCAATCCGAACCTCCATGGATACTGTTTGCACCATAGGTCCTACGGGCATGACACCGCGAATTGCAGAGACTATGCACACCGCTCCCGACAGGAACCCGCCAGAGAAAGACATAACTCGCACCAGGCGAATAGGCCCCCGCGCAGGCAAGACAACCGACATGGGCGTGAGGTGGCCGCTCCTCGTCAAAGGGATGTATCCCTAAGGCGAAGAGAGCAAGACACAGAGAGGCCCAGGGAAGGGCGTAGACACCGAAGAAACAGGCAAGCTCAAGATGAGGCCCCTATCCACAAGATAGATACCATATTTGGAGGCCCTTATGTTGGCAGTGAAACACGGAATGCCAAAAGAAATTATGCTAGGGAGGCTAAGCACCCCCCTATGACGAGTTACATTGTGGACAGTAGCTCTCGAAGAAACCAAGTACCACCAATTGTCTTCACCCAGGAAGTCGCTGAGGGAGTTCATTACCCCCACTGCGATGCGCTGGTGGTGAGGGCTGTCATAGCCCGAAATGGGCTCAAACGAATGCTAGTCGACAACGGCAACTCCGTCAACATCCTATTCGGGTCCGCCTTTGACAAAATGATATTGGACCATCAGTTGACGCCCACCACCACTCCATTATACGGATTTACCGGAGATAGCATCACTCCGAGAGGAAAGATAACACTGGCAGTGGAGATGGGAGAATCTCCTCAAACTACGATGAACTTCATGAAATTCCTCGTAGTTGACAGCCGGTCAGCTTACCACGGAGTCTTGGGCAGACCGACCCTAAAGGAATTGGGAGCAGTCACCTCCATCCACCACCTATGCATGAAATTTCCAACAGAAAATGGGGTGGCAACGGTGAGAGACGACCAGAGAGGTTCAAGAGAGTGCTATCTGAGCTCCATTAAGAAGGTAGAGCCCCGGGATGTCCACGTGATCATGGCTGATGTGGTCATGGCGGATGTCACAGGTGACGCTCCCACTAACCAGGAAGATGTTGATATGATTGACGCACTGCTTATTCAGGAGGTGCTGATCGTTGATGAGATCGACCCCCGCATAATGGAACATGAGCCTCAAGCATCCCCTGTAGAGGAACTTGAGAGCTTCTCAGCCGACCCCCGAGATCCGTCGAAGGTATTGAAAGTAGGCAGAGGCCTATCCAACATTTTGAGAGAAAAGATGAAAGACTTCCTAGGCAAGAACTTTGACGTCTTTGCTTGGAGGCATGAGGACATGGTGGGCATAGACCCCAAGATCAGCTGCTACCACTTGAAAATTGATCCTAATGTTGCCCCGCATAGACAAAAAATGAGAGCCCTCAACCCTGAGAGGTATGAGGCCCTAAAGGAAGAGGTTCAGAAGCTCATCCAAAATGACTTCATCAGGGAGGCCACCTATCCAAGGTGGGTCTCCAACCCGGTCTTGGTTAAGAAACACAATGGCAAATGGAGGGTATGCATCGACTTTACCAACCTTAATAGAGCTTGCCTGAAAGACAGCTTTCCGCTTCCAAGGATTGACCAATTGGTGGACTCCACGGCTGGACACGAGTTGTTGAGTTTCATGGATGCATACTCCGGCTACAACCAGATTCCCATGCACCCGGCCGATGAAGAGCACGCCTCTTTCATCACGGACCGAGACCTCTATTGCTATAGAATGATGCCTTTCGGGTTGAAAAACGTTGGAGCAACCTACCAAAGACTCGTGAACAAAATGTTTACCGACCTCATTGGCAAGACAATAGAGGTCTACGTGGATGACATGCTGGTGAAGAGCTTAGAAGCAGAAAACCACGTAGCGCACCTCAACAACACCTTCCAAATCCTGAGAAGGTACAGGATGAGGCTCAACCCCTTGAAATGTGCCTTTGGGGTGGCTTCCGGCAAGTTCTTGGGGTACATGGTCAACCAAAGATGAATTGAAGCAAATCCCTAGAAGATTGAGGCTCTGTGCCAGATGAGGTCCCCTCAAAAGCCAAAAGAGGTGCAAAGCTTAACTGGACGAGTGGCAGCACTTAGTCACTTCGTCTCCAAAGCAACTGACAAGTGCCTCCCATTTTTTAAAGTGCTCAAGGCTGGGAAGAAATTTCGATGGACTGAGGAATGTGAAGAGGCCTTCCAAGGATTGAAAAGGCATTTGGGGCAGGCCCCCTCCTCTCCAAGCCGAAGCCCGGCGACATCTTGCAACTATATCTTGCCGTCTCCAATGACGCCATCAGTTCGGTTCTGATTCGAGAAGAAGGGTCCACCCAACTTCCCGTCTACTATACGAGTAAAGCGCTCCTATCGCCAGAGACCCGATACCCCGATATGGACAAGCTTGCTTTGGCCTTAATCACGGCCTCTTGGAAATTGAGACCTTACTTCCAAGCTCATACTATCCATGTACTTACAAATTTTTCCCTGAGGCAAGTACTCCAAAAGCCCGATGCCTCGGGAAGATTGTTGAAATGGGCAATGAAACTAAGTGAATTTGACCTTATGTTCAAAGCCATCAAAGGGCAAGCCTTAGCTGACTTTGTGGCAGAATTCGCCAACCTACCCGAGGAGGATGAAATCATGGAATCCGTTGAACCCCCCACGTGGAGCCTCTTCGTCGATGGCTCAGCTGGGGAGGTGGGGTCAGGTGCTGGGGTTGTCCTCATCAGCCCCAAGGGTCACAAACTCACCTCGACCGTGAGGTTCGGATTCAAAGCCACCAACAATGTTGCACAGTATGAAGCGCTCCTTGCAGGCCTCAGACTGGCCAAGGAAATACAAGTAAAGAAGCTACTCGTCAGTAGTGACTCCCAGCTAGTTGTTAGCCAAGTCAATGGTAACTTCTCAGCCAAAGACAAAACGATGGCCTCTTATCTGAAAATGGTGATGAACCTCATCCCATCCTTTGAGAAGTTCGAGTCAACCCAGATTTCCCGCATCGAAAACGCTCATGCAGATGCACTCTCGAAGCTAGCTAGTAGCAAGGACTCGGAGCTACTCACTGTAGTGCCTATCGAGCACCTCCTCCTGCCTTCTACCGAGGCCCCTAATGTCATGTGGGTAGCTGGAACTCCCACTTGGATGTAACCAATCATAGCATATCTGAAAGACCAGGCGCTGCCCACCAACAAGAATGACGCTTATAAGCTGAGAAGGAGGTCAGCCCACTTCCTTTTCATTGATGATATTCTCTACAAGAGAAGCTTCTCCTCTCCACTCTTGTGATGCGTCGGGGGAGAAGAGGCTACCTACATACTAAGAGAAGTCCACGATGGAGTATGCGGCAACCACTCTGAAGGCCTATCTCTAGCACAAAAAATACTGAGGCAAGGGTACTACTGGCCTACCCTGAAACGGGACGCCCTCGAATTCGTGCGAAAATGTGACAAGTGCCAACGATTCTCTCCCGTACAAAGACAACCATCACAGGATTTGACTGCAGTCTCCAGCCCTTGGCCCTTCTCGAAATGGGGTGTGGACCTCATAGGCCCCCTACCTAAGGGTAGAGGAGGTGCAAGTTTTGCAATAGTGGCCATTGATTACTTCACAAAGTGGGTCGAAACTGAACCACTGACAAAAATCACAGAAGCAAACACCTCCAAGTTCCTATGGAAGAATATTATTTGCCGATTCGAAATTCCTTACTCGATCGTCTCAGACAATGGCAGGCAATTCGATAACAAGAAGGTTAGAGAACTGTGTGAAGATCTTGGCATAAAGAAGCACTTCTCTACACCTCACCACCCACAAGCTAATGGCCAAGTTGAAGCCGTAAACAAGACAATCAAGCACGTCCTGAAAAGGAAGCTTGATGTATCCAAGGGAGCTTGGGTTGATGAGCTGCCCCAAGTACTTTGGGCAATCCGAACCACCACTAGGACCCCAACTGGGGAGACCCCTTTCCTCATGGCTTTTGGGACTAAGACGATAAGCCCCGTGGAGGTCGGACTCCCATCTCCACGGCGTCTGCACTTCAGCGAAGTGACCAACGACGAGCTCTGGAGGCTCGACCTCGATTTCATTGAGGAGAGAAAGGATGACTCCCAGCTGAGGCTAGGCACCTATCAAAGAAAGATGACAAGTTACTTCAACTCCAAAGTCAAGAAGAAGTCATTCCGAATCAACGATCTTGTGCTACGGAGGGTCTTCCCATCTTCAAAAGAACCGGGTTCCGGCTCCCTGGGGCCGAACTGGGAAGGTCCATACAAGATCAGAGAAGAAATCCGACCTGGAACCTACTGGATTGAAGACATGAACGGCAAGGCACAACCCCGTCCATGGAACATTGAACACCTAAGAATCTTTTATCAATGAATTGTATCATGTTGGATTACTTTCCCAACCTCTGTAATATTTCTATGGCTCAATAAAATGCATTGATTAAATCGTGTCATACTGCTTCGTCGCCTCGAAGGAGAGGCTCGGGACCCACCTCTAGGCCACATCGCTTGAACTCCGAGGCGCTAGCACATGCCTCCCCTTGGCCTTGCTGAACGCCAAGGAGAGAAGCCCCAACATGGCTGCACCATCCACCATGTCTGGGAGGCGTCGTCACCTCAGAGGAGAGGTTCGGGACCCACCTCTAGACCACCTCGCTTGAACTCCGAGGCGCTAGTACATGCCTCCCCTTGGCCTTGCTGAACGCCAAGGAGAGAAGCCCCAACATGGATGCACCATCCATCATGTCTGGGATGCATCGTCACATCGGAGGAAAGGCTCGCGTCCCATCTCTAGGCCACCTCGCCTGAACTTCGAGGTGCTAGCACATGCCTCCCTTTGGCCGTGCTGAACGCCAAGGGGAGAAGCCACAACTACTACAGTCTGGGGCTCACACTGTTCATCTCCTTAAGTCATATTAATGTGCTTAAGTCCCAGGCTCGCACTGTTTATCTCCTTAAGTCATATTAATGTGCTTAAGTCCGAGATTCGCACTGTTCATCTCTTTAAGTCATATTAATGTGCTTAAGTCCGAGGTTCACACTGTTCATCTCCTTAAGTTATGTTAATGTGCTGCAGTCCGAGGTTCGTACAGTTCGTCTCCCTTGGTCATGTTAATGTGCTTACGTCCGAGGCTCACACTGTTCGTCTCCTTAAGTCATATTAATGTGCTTAAGTCCGAGGCTCACACTGTTCATCTCCTTAAGTCATATTAATGTGCTTAAGTCCGAGGTTCGCACTGTTCATCTCCTTAAGTTATGTTAATGTGCTTCAGTCCGAGGTTCATACAGTTCGTCTCCCTTGGTCATGTTAATGTGCTTACATCCGAGGCTCACACTGTTCATCTCCTTAAGTCATATTAATGTGCTTAAGTCCGAGGCTCACACTATTCATCTCCTTAAGTCATATTAATGTGCTTAAGTCCGAGGTTCGCACTGTTCATCTCCTTAAGTTATGTTAATGTGCTTCAGTCCGAGGTTCACACAGTTTATCTCCTTAAGTCATATTAATGTGCTTAAGTCAGAGGCTCACACGGTTCATCTCCCTAAGTCATGTTATTTTGCTTAAGTCCGAGGTTCGTACAGTTCAGTCACTCAAGTTATGTTCATTTATTTCAGTCCAAAGCTCACAAAGTTTCCGTCAAGTTCCAGTAAATTTGTTTAACGAGGTATAAAAACTTTGACAAAAAGCAACAATGAAAGAAGAAAGATATTATATTGATACTTCAAAGGTTACAAAGGAGGGCCTCTGGCCATTACATCCAAATTACTGAAAAATAAAACCTAGTCTATGCCTGGCTAGATGACGGAGGCGCCTCGGCACTTGGGGCTTCGGCATCAACTTCTTCGTCACCCTGGACCTCCTCAGCTGGGGTCTGAGGTACCTCATCCACAAATTCGGACCTAAGTTGAGCCAGGTCTAAATTGGGATACAGCTCCTCTGCCCTCTCTAGCACTTCGGCATAGGCGAAATTCCTCCAGTACGAGCTGAAACTTTTATACTCCGATGTATTCCTTCACCGCCTCTTCCCTTGCAGTTCGGGCCTCTTCTCTGGCAACCGAGGCGTCGTTCATGTACCACTTCGCCTGGCCTTCGAGAAACTGATAGGCATCTCGAACACCGGCCAGGAGAGATTCACCTTCTCAAGAGCCTCAGCAGTCACCTTTTGGTGCTCATTGGAGACCTCCACCTTCTTTGTCAAGGAGGCCACCTCGCACTGTGACTCATATACTTCCTTCTTTAGGGCCTCAATTTGGGCCAAAGCAGACTCAAGCTTCGCCGCCTCTTCAACTCTCTGGGCTTTGGCTTCTTAAGCCTCGGCCTTAGCAGCTTTAACCTCCTATGCAAGGGAGGCAGTCTTCCCCTCCGAGGCGTGGGTCCTTGTCCGGAATTCGCTCAAGGCCTCCCTGCATTCGAGCGCGAGGCCAAAGGTCCGGGCGCTTTGGCTCACTAGTGCCCTTGTCAAGTTGGTAGCATCATAAGATGAGGCATGCAGCTGCCACCTCTCTGTCCAGAACTTGTAAAAGCTTTCGGTGGCACTTCTAATTTCCTCAGGGAGAGCCTCCACCAAGGCTGGGACCAACTCCTCCTCCCTCCCAGCTAGGAATTTTGGAGACTTCCCCTTCTCCCGAACCGGCTTCTCCTTGGTTGCCTCCTATTCGGCGGCTTCTGCTGCTCACCTTGCGGCCTCTACCCTAGCCTCTTCAGCCTCTACCTCTCTTACCATCTCCATTTTGATGGCTTTGGAGGCTGCAACAAGAAGCTTCGGCTCTCCAGTCTGTTCGGCCCTATGGGAAACCGAGGTCCCAAACTTGCCAGCTGAGCTGGAGATGTGCACCAGCTTCCTCTTCTTAGTCTCCTCAGAGGCTTTCTCCTTGCCCCGAGGCTCCTTAGGCTTCTCTGGCCTCTGAGTAGTTGCCTCCTCCGAAGCCCTGGGAGTGCAGTCCTTCGACAGGCGCTCAACCCTACCTCGGACTTCCTTTGCCCCGCTAGACCCAGGTTTCAGGGGCCTCGCTTTCGCAGTAGAAGTGGCCTTCAAGATAGAGGCCATGTCCGGAGCTGAGTACTCCCTCTTCTTGAATTTGTCTGCACAATATGTCATATCAGCATCAGCATAAGAAACAATAAGGATAAAAACAAGGGATCAAGTGTTGGGGCCTCATACCTCTAGATGGACTTTCCAAAAAATTAAAATTTATATACTAATAAAAATACGATAAATACAAAATTTATACAACGCACGTGATAGCGACTAGTATTTATAAAAGTCGTACATATGTAGGCTTTAGATTCAAAAAATAGAAATAATGCTAATGACACTTGTTGAAAACTAATGTCTGCCCCTCAAAAGTTACTTATGCCTCCAAATAAGCCAAGAGGGAGAAATTTCAAAATACATTAACTCTTAATATATTTTAGATACAAAATTTCAATTTGGTTGACAATTTGTACTTAACAAATTAGGTCTCACCTTCCCCTGAATTCAAAGATCAGCCTTTCTCCACTTTATATGGTAAGTTCAAATAACAGCCACCATTTTATGCTCTCTCTCTCTCTCTCTCCTCCACTGCCTGCCATTTACCTCGCACCCAGAACTAGGACTCCTTCCACCCCTTGATAGAGGAAGGAAGTCCCACCACAAAGGATGCGTGAGCTCCCCAAGGCGTGAGGTAGTACCACCCCCTTGACTCCTTCCCAATTACCCGGGGCTGGAATAGGGTCATGACCACGTTAAGAGGCATGTCCTCCCCAAGTGACACTTCCTTCCATAGGAAGTACGAGCCGACCAGCTGGCTCCACCCGTTCGACAGAACCTGGGTCGGCGACAACATGAATTTCCTAAGCACCACCCTAAAGAAGGGGTGCAGAGGAAGACGCATACCTGCCTTGAACAGGTATTCACTCACGACCACGCAGCCGGGCCTCGGATAGCATGCCCGCTCGTTCGACTCGATGACTAACATCTCTATGTAGTGGGGTACACTGTACCTCTCCCTAAGCTCCCCCAACCTCTTCCCGGTCATATTAGAGGGCACTCTAGAAGCCCCTCACTCCTGGGTATAATCTACAGCCTCCTCGGCCATGACATACCTATCCACCTCAGACATCCCCCCATGACCGACCCCATAGTCTAAAGACGCCACTGTAACAAGCTCCCTACCCGAAGTGGACTCCATTTTGTCAGTACAAAGACAGTAACAAGGGTTTTTTTATGCAAACAGTACCTAAAGGAGTTCGACACAAACGGAGACTGGCCGGAATTTAATATCACAGACAACTTCGACGCCGGAAAATTGGAGATTTGAGAGAGTTTCAGAGTGCAAAGTGTTCAAAAATCCTGAAAATTGGGATTTTCTCGCCTTTTATAAAGGTCCAAGACGAACCCCAGCCGTCAGATCAAATCTCAGTCAATCCGAGCCCTCCATTTCAGATCCAATCCGAGGCGTTGAATTCAAACAGTTTTTAAATCCTACGCTTCAGATTTATGCGTGCCTCCCACGCACCTCTCCAACGCGTCTGCTCCTAGAAGCGCCAGCTGCCCTCATAATTGCATTTTTATTTCGACAGCAGCAGCGCCTTGGAAGTCGTAACGGTTCAGCCACCTTTCCTCGAAAACAAACACAAAACATCAAATCATTGGCACAGCAGCCAACGCACAATCATTACCATTGGACCTCGGCAAGCCTTGCATGTTTGGTTCCTGAACCACCTCGGCTCCCTCCTCGCCATTCAGCAATCAAGCCTCGCAGGTTCAGTTCCTGAACCACCTCGGCTTCCTCCTCGCCATTTAGCAATCAAGCCTCGCAGGTTCGGTTTATTCAACCACCTCGGCTTCTTCATCATTCATCCACGACAACACTTCTCAAACCCCAACCATGATATCTATTATTCAACTATTATTTCGGGTTCAAAAACTCTTTCAACTTTTACTCCATTAAAGTCCACGCATTACATTAATGATTATACTTGGACTTGGGGGACTATTATTGCTTATTGTCGCACCTGTCTTACCCACCCGGGCCAATGGCCCACTCATCCTGATCTACGTGGCGTTCCTGCCGAGGTGGGTTATATCTGAAGTGCTTCGAGCTGAGGTCCATCCGCCGAGGCTCCTCGATCCGATGTACTCTGCCGAAGTCCAACTACCGAGCCCCATGACCCAAAGCATGGAACCTGTTGAATTTGGCTGAGGTCCTCAGGTGGAAGCATTTGTCAAATGGTCGAAACCCCGAAACTGATCTCCCAAGAGATCGCCTGCTCAGAGATCTTATTCGAATGACTGATGGAACGTTTGTCACAAGTATAAAGGTCAAGTCTTGTCACTAGTATAAAGGACTTGTGCAAGCAATAAATGCGCCGTAAACTAGCAAATCAAGTCCCATACCTAAGAACAGACGTTTGAACTAAAGAGATGAGACCACGTACCACTTCATCCAAGGGCTCCCATTTCATATGTATCCCTATAAATACTCCCATTGTGTAATGTCAAAGGCTAATGTAAGAATCAATACAAAAGACTACATTTACTCAACTCTCTCTCAGTTACTTGCAATACACAAATCGAGTTTATACACTTTTACATATACATTTATGAGCACCGGTTGGTAATTATTGTACAATCGGATTACAAACAACCCGCCGAATTTCGAACATCACCATCCCGCGTCGTTGGGCTACTCCCACGCCTCTTTGAACCGCTCGTTTTAGACCGTTCACGTGTCTTGGCGTGTTGGACATTCGCCTACGCAAGCGCGGGTGGGACCGACATCTGTTGGCGCACTTTTTGGGGTCAACATGCCTCGTGTTGGTTTGTGAGACTTGTAATTTTGTTAATTAGGATTTTCCAGCTTGTGTATCTTTGTATAATGATGTTTTTATTTCATAACTAATCGTTCATTGCGGTTTATTTTTTAATTCTTTTAGTTTAAATTAGCAGTGTTTTAGGAACGTGTCATTTTTGAATTTGCTCTAAAGCGAATGTTAGTTTTCAAAAGAAGTTTCCTATGATACAAGCATGTTATGTAATTTTGTTAGTTATCGAGTTTGTATCTCAAGTGGACTTAAAGTCACTACATACTTAACAAAAATCATGACATTCTATTTTTTAATAAAGGTATACAATTAATGCAAGTGCACAAACTATAGAAATAAAGGTATACAATTAAAATTTCAATTAACAGTATTAACTACTCTTGTGGAGATTTTATCTATTAATGATTTATTGGGCAATTGATTTTATGAATTTTTTGTTTTACTAAACAAATTTATGACATTTGTTTGTTGAAGAAAATATTATATACAGATTCGCTCACCGCATCATGCAACTGATTATGACATAGAGACACACATAAGAAACCATTACTTAGACAGATTTTTGCTATCTATGTTCTATCATAACTATCATTTTAATTTCTAATCAATCTATGAAAATCTTCAGGATTTTTTAAAATTATATTTCAATGTATTGAAGCTTTTTTTAGTTATTCATTATAAAATTTATGTCCTTTATATCTTCATTATCCTTTATTTTTTCCTTTTGAAAAAATTGCGCCTAAGTTTTTATGTACTTAAAAGAATACTCAGGTCCCTTATCCGTTCCGATTATAACTTAGATTCTCAAATATCAATATTTTAGTCAAAATATTGATATAACCTTACTGATGTTGAACTTTCCTCATATCCTTCCCACGAAACTAGGGAAACGAAAAAAGTATGATAAAAATTTGAATTAATATGCAAGTACATACTTTTTTAACAGAAATAATACAGAAAAACAGTTATCATCCTGTTATTTGCGATTGTCAAAAACAATTAATATGCAAGTACATACTTTTTTAACAGAAATAATACAGAAAAACAGTTATCATCCTGTTATTTGCTATTGTCAAAAACTGTTTTTGACAACAGCCAATTACAACAAGACAACTATTTTTCTGTATCAATTCTGTAAAAAAAATGTACTTATAGCATTGCTGTAAAAATTTCCTCTTCAAATATATTTCTACAGTATTTTGAGAAAAGTGGAGAGTGAGTTCTGCATTCAAAACAAAAAAGCAGCAATATTCGACCATGTTTTTTATAATAGCAAATCATAGGATGATAACTATTTTTCTGTATCAATTCTGTAAAAAAAAATATGTACTTATAGCGTTGCTGTAAAAATTTCCTCTTCAAATATATTTTTACAGTATTTTGAGAAAAGTGGAGAGTGAGTTCCGCATTCAAAACAAAAAAGCAGCAATATTCGACCATTGTTTTTTATAATAGCAAATCATAGGATGATAACTATTTTTCTGTATCAATTCTGTAAAAAAAAATATGTACTTATAGCGTTGCTGTAAAAATTTCCTCTTCAAATATATTTTTACAGTATTTTGAGAAAAGTGGAGAGTGAGTTCTCCATTAAAAACCAAAAAGCAGCAATATTCGACCATGGGCAGCGGGTTGGGATACCCAACAACGCTGCGTAGCTCATCAACATTGGACAAATGCTGTTTTTTCATAAAAATCTATATTTTTGGCCTCAGTTTAAAAAAAAAAATTAAAAAAAATCCCTGTATTTCTGTTTGGGCTTGAGCCCAAATTCGAGTATATCTATATTTTTATAAATTGACATAATATAGATAGTTTTTCTCAAAATCATCGTACTTATCGGATTAAAACACCCTACAATTGCCATTGAACCAAGAACTTATAAATTTGCAAAAACTTATCTGTAAATAGGTTTTCATTTGCAAAAACTGAAATGACGAGTAGACATAGTAAAAAAGCACATTCACCGGCTAAAATAAAAATCTAAGATTTCCATGTTAATATAATATACACACATATCTATATATGAAAGAAAGAGTCTCAACAAAAGAGTCTCAACAATTACAACACTTCCAATAAAAGGATTAAAGGAAACTATTATTAAAACATAATAGAGTGTTGAACAATAAATAACCTAAAAATCGAACTATAATAGAATAAATCATTCTAGCATAAATATCCATTACAACCATCACTAGTGTAAATTACCCTGTCGACAATTTAGATACAACAAAATTATACTGGAGTGAAACACCAAAAGTTTTGTATTGTGCGATTTCAACTAATTATATATCTTACATTTCGAGCAACCGAGATTCTAATTAAGATTGTTGAGATACAATGTATAGCGGTAAGTGTAGTAGGTCAGACTAGTGCAACATTGGACAACCCAATACCTTTTATCTAGGTTGCTCGTATTCGGCGTTTCTTTTCACCTGTTATTTTAAGTGACTTTGATTAATGAAATTTGAAGGTTTTCCTTTAAAAAAATTACCTACATTGAATTAATAACACTTATTTCGAATATAAAATATGAATAGACCAATGACCAAAAATTCGTTGCATCTCTTATGGTTACTCCGAACATTTCAATCCATAGAGAATAAAATTTTAAAAAATAATTATGCCATTTCTAATAATTTAAATTGTGAAATAAGATGGTTTGGTGAGACACCTGAGTAGAGGAACACATGCCAGGACTTCGAACACCTAAGTTTCATTATTTATTTAACTTTCAATTAAGTTCGTACATATTAGTATGGTAACTATGGTTATGTGCAATAAATATTTACGTAACGATATCCAATCTACCAACACCGAAGAAATTTTTAAATTTGTTTCTTTAGAATGTAGTACTAATATAAGAACATCTTCAAAAAGTTTTTTATTTTTAAAGAGCATATTTTACAATTTGGAGAACATTTATGAATTTAAAGAGTACAAATTTTTAAATATTCCAACATGCTTTTATCTTTAACAGCTTACCACTCTTAAAAATATTTATTATTTTTTTATATCTTTTATTTTCATAAATTTCCCTCCAAACTATTATATTATTTTTCTCCATTGGCAGTTAAAGAATGGGTTTGATGTTAATTTAAGGGGTTGTTTGGACCCTATTTTTTCACCCAAAAAATTGATTTTTTGACCGTTATTTTACTATTCCAGCCGTCATATTTGACTTCTTCTCTTATAGATGGACCCCACTTTTCTCATAACGGTCAAAAAATCAATTCTCAAAATCACTCCCAAACAGGCTCTAAGTAGTTTTTAGAGCATAATTTTAAAAATTAATTCTTTAAAATCGAGAGCAATTTATCTTATGTTTAAAAATCCCGGAAGACGCTCTTAGATACTAATTGTAAAACATTTCCAGTTGGGGTTGACAAAATGTACTTAAACGATGCGAATCGAATGATCAAGATCTTCACGGAGCCACCTTTTTTGTCCACTAATAGCCACCGTTATCTCTCTCTTTCATCTGTCTCTCTCGTCTAGTTGTAGAAAAAATATTATTTGACCTAAAACAAACTTAAATTAGGGTTGTGCCAAAATACATTCAGAATAATCCAACTTGGAAAATGAATGGGGGGCTGACCTATCAATATTGTGAAAATCGGATTGATTGACTAATTCAACCGGAAAAATCGAGAATCAAACAAAAAAAAAGGTCCCGTCATAGTGATATGACCGATTGAGACAAAACCGGGTATAAACAATAATCGGCCGGTTTGAACCAAATATTGTGAACCCGTTACGTAGAGGTGGGCATGGGTTGGTTCGGTTCGGTTCAGTTCTCAAACCAAAATTTTCGGGTATCTAATAAATGGAACCGTTGGGTCCAAATATAATTATGGAACCGTTCAGGTTCGATTCCGTTCGGTTCAGTTCGGTTCGGTTCGTTTCCATACTATAATTAAATTTTTTAACATTTATAACAATATTATATAAATACAACTAATGACACATTCAATGGTTTTGAAATGTCAAAGACTAATAGATTACCTTGTTCAAATAATCGCTACGGTCAAAACTTCGGTCGACGGAGGTCATAGCTTCGATAGGAAGTCACGGTGTCGACCGACGATTGTATATGTTTTGGAATGTCAGGGAGGCTGCGAGAGTGAGTACGAGAGTCGAGACAGCGTTTGCACTTTATTTGTTATTTAGTGGGTTGGATTTGTTGGGCTAAGAAATGAAACAATAAAATGAGTAATTGGGTAAAAAATTAAAAAAATTAGATATGAAACAAATTATTGGGCCAAAAATTTGAATTTAGAAATTGTTAATTTATTAATTTGTTTAGAAAAAATTAAAATTAAAATAATTTGATTTATTGAAAGATTCGGTTCTTATTCAGTTATTCGGTTCTTGGTCTAGAACCGAGAATCGAATTGTACCCGTCAATTCTCAATTCAGATACTCGTTCGGGTATTTAATTTGACAAGAACCGTCGAATTCGGTTCGGAAGATTTGCCCAGCCCTACTGTTACGGTTTATGCATGTATGTCGAATCAATTTTGAGAAAAATATTAAGCATAAGATGAACACAGCCCCTACCGTTTTTCCAATGAATCAAAATTACAGCAACTATAATAAATAAAAATAATAATTACAATGAAACAAATAAAAACTCGTATGCGCATACATATATACGGGCAATATGTATCGTATATGTGAGAGAGAAGAGATCTGGCAAGTGCGAGAAGAGATATGACAAATGACGGCCACAAAACCAAAGTTGTGAAATGAAACAACGAGGAAAGTTTTTAAATAACGGGGTTTGCGTACACGGGCCATGCATCTATATCAAGTTATGGAATTTTTTGGGCTTTTGGCCCATTTAATTTTCATTTGTATTTTTTTGGTAAATTTATTTATTTTTATATTTTTAAAAATCAATTGGTCAACCCGGTTAGATCCCGATTGACCCTTTGACCCTTGACTCTCTTTCTTTTCTGGGTCAATGTCTAGATCGGTTTATAAAACATTGCTTATTATCACATCATATCTATTATTTTTTTTATATTTCTTGGCAATATATTCTTTAGGTAAGACATATAAGTGTTCAATAAGTTAGCATTAGCTTTATATGATCACTATACAGTTCATCTAAGAAAAAATAATTTGAATTATGTTTAGGCTAAATATATTCCTACCACATTTTAATAATTAGATTATATTTTAATTAGCTGAAATGTTCATTATTTTTATACATTATCACATTTATGCCACAAACTTTTTTCATCACATTCTAACTCTCAAATTAACAAAAATTGTTCTTGCTTGTGATTTTTCTTCAAAATTTGCTCTAAGATAGAGTAAAAAGAATAATTTGTCTATTGTATTTTTAAATAAGAAAAATAAATAATAATGCAAAAATGCAATTAAATATTTGACCATCATTTTAAAGCACGTTAACAATATTTTTGGACGAAAATCATGATTAAGGACAAGATTTTCTGATAAATGAAATGTTTAAAATAAAAATGTGATGAAAAAAAGAGAGTTAAGGATATAAGTGTAAAAATGAATAAAGATTAATGGTCTTTAATGTAATTATTTTGTGGTATATCTATAAAAAATTGTGGTATGAATATAACCACCTTGAGTTTACCTTATCTTAAAAACTATAACAAATAAAAGTTACATGCCTAATTGGATTAATGACACCTATTTGAATTTGAATCTAAAAAGGAAAAACAAAACAAACAATTCTCTTATCCTATGGTTAATTATGAACTTGATCTATTGTAAAATGAATGAAAAAATATTTCTTTTTAACGTTTTAAACTTTTAGATAAAGTTATTCAATTATAGCATAGCAAAAAAGTAAAAAAATCAAGTCTCTTCCTCATCTCTAATTTCTATTAAAAGGGGGAAGTCGTTGCTACTGTAGAAGGAATAATAAACCAATCCCAAGTTACTGTACAAGAAAAAAAATGTCGTCATTTTTTATTTTTGTTTTTGTTTAATTTTTTCATTCTCCATTTTCATACGTTATAGCCATGCCTTTTCTAATATCTGGAAATACAATATCTACAATAGTGTTGAATCACATTCTTTCATCCCATCCCTATTTTAGCAGCTTCAAAATTATTTTAATTTCAACACGCAACCATCGTTTCCGTTTCTCTTCTCCTACCTACAATCTTCTGTTTCTCAATTTTTCACACAAAAATCAAAGACTACAAGCAACCCCTTTTTCACACAAAAATCAGAGCCTAATTTATTAATAAATAATTTCAATTTGGTAATTTGAACAATGTTGTAAGAGGTTGCTCGAGATCGATGTAGGCAATTTGTAATTTCAATTTAGTAATTTGATCAATGTAGACTTTTTTCTTAACAGAGTGCATGGGCACCTAGGCTGCTCGAGAGAGGAAGCTTGTGAGTGTAGTAGTGCAAGAAAGAAAATAAGGGAAGACAATTGTATAACATTATAATGCAAATTTTATAATAATGAGATGCATTATTCACTATCTTGAATAACCTATGGTCTTACTGTTTTTTCTCAAGCATGTAGCGGTTACTGATTTGGATGCTTCCACCTCATTCTTTAGTGTTTATGATGGTCATGGGGGTAAGTTTTTCTACTTTTGCTGTTGTTATATTGCATACTAAATTAGGGTGCATGTCATTTACCATGGCACGAATATTTTGAATACAAATCGGCATTCCTTAGCATATACATATGATTCAAAAGATATGACTAAGCAAAAGAAAGATGAAATGTTGACTGTAGGCATTTGTATACCATAATCTATGTCATGAGACCTTGTACTCACAAGTTACAATACAGATCCATTAAATATTATAATTAGTTTGAATTGAAATAATGTTTTGCTGTAAATCAAGTTTTGCTACCCAATTTCTTTGTTGCCTGGTCAGTGCGTTATTGTTCTCTTCTCAATGAATTGAGTTTCACAGGTAAGGTGATTGCCAAATTTTGTGCTACATATCTTCATCAGCAAGTTCTCAAACATGAAGTATATTTGACTGGTGATATAGGTACTTCTGTTCAGAAAGCTTTTCTCAGGTCATTTTCTAATCTCTGGTAGTCTTTAAGAGTGTCTATTTGTGTTCAGTGTATGCATATTTTCTTTTAAATGGTGAATTCTATATAATACGTCTCCTTTGAATGTCATAACTATTTTCAGCAGCTTTATCATGAGATACTTGCATCTTACTTTAAGAGAAGCAAACTTATTTTGATTTAGGCAATTGTGTGGAAAGCTATTTCTTCCAATTGGATTGTTGAACTTAAAATTTATTGCAATTAGTTGTTTTATCAATTGTTTTTTTAATATATATAAACTAGAAAAAAAAACTCTGCACTGTGCGGAGCCATCTCTCCGCACAATGTGTAGAGTTGGAGAGAACACTCCGCACTCTTTGCACGGTGCGAAGAGCAAACGGACACTTCGCATGCTGTGCGGATCTCAGTCTTCAAACATTGCGGTGACTCCGCACAAAATTGGTGCGGGGAGTCCCCGCACAGTCATGCAGAGTCCCCGCACAAAATTGGTGCGGGGAATCCCCACAAAGTCGTGCGAAGTCCCAGCACGAAATTGGTGCGGGGACTTCACACGACGGAGCGGGGAGTCCCTCCACACCATTTTCTTTATTTATTTATTTTTTTGGACAACACTCCACACCTATATGTACATATATATTTTTTAGATTAAATAGTAATGATTTTTTTAAAAAGTTTATAGATGACAATTTTAAAGAAGGTGATATTGATAATGTCATACCACTCAGCTTGATATATATTTAATATTTATTTTATATTGTTGAATTTTATACCCAATATTAAAGAGATGAAAATGAAAATCAACACAAAAATTTACGTGGTTTGATGATGTGCTTACGTCCACGAGAGCGAAGTGGAGATTTCTTTTTTCAGTAGTGAAAAATAGGGTTACAACATATTATTTATGCTAACCTAAACTGGGCCATATAAGACTTTAAGCCCGTATAGGAAATACCCCTGTACTGTACCGTGGAAGCGTCGCCCCTGCACCCCCAATCCATTCAGCGTCACAACCAGACAGTGAATTAAACTCGCGCAAGGTCAATGCCATCGCTCCACTCCGCTCCACGCCAGCATCGGCCTATTTGACCTAGGACTGTGTTCTACTCTATATGAGCCACATGCACAACATATGTTGAAAAAATAAAAATCTGGAAATTTTTTTGAAATTTGATTTGGTAAGCAAATTACGGTATTTTGCATTCCTAGTTTGTAAGTGCAAAAATCTGTATATAACAAATCCAGTAAGTTGCAAATACGGTAGACAGCATATAGAGTAAGTTACAAATACGATGGCAGCATATACGGTAAGCTGCAAATAGATAAAGTGAAAATATAGTAAATTGTTTGCAAATATGGTAGACTGTAAATACGGTAAGTTGTAAATACGGTAGGTAGGAAATACGGTAAGTTGTAAATATGATAAGCTGCAAATACAATAAGTTGTTTGCAAATACGGTAGCCTGAAATTACGGTAGGCAGCAAATATGGTAAGCTGCAAATACAGTAAGTTGCAAATACGATAAGTTGTTTGCAAATACGGTAAGTTGTTTGCAAATACGGTAGCCTGCAAATAAGATAGGCAGTATATACGGTAAGCTGCCTGCAAATACGGTAAGCTGATTTATAATTTGTTATAAATGTATAAAATTTATTTAATATTGGATTTCTTGAGTATTAAATGTTTAATTCAATATTGTTTCTTTTTTTATAATTCTATTTTTGAGAATTAAAAAAATGTTATGAAATTGCTAATTTTTAAATGTGTTTTTTCTTGAAGATAAAAATGATTTTTTTATTTTATTCGTAAAAAAAAAAATTTATTGTAATTTTATTAGCTTTTTTTTTTTAATATTTTGTGAAGAATGACAAATATTTTTCCACACACGCATCATGCCAAAGTTTTTTTTTTCTCTTCGCACCTTTTTTTATTTTTTATTTTTACTTCGCACTTGGTTGAACTGTCTCCGCACCATGCGAAGAGTTTTTTTTTTCTTTTCAATTTTACAATATTGAATTACACAAAATTTAGAAATATAATATTCACATTCAATTCAATCATATCAACACTAATAGTTTGTATATTTCTTATTCAAACATGAAATATACAAACATATTTTTCTAGATAACATACTGCTATGCAATTATAAAAATAATTTGCAATTATTTTCTTATATCATAGAAATATTTTTAGATATTCTTTCAAAAACTTTCCAAAAAATTAAAATTTATATACTAATAAAAATACGATAAATACAAAATTTATACAACGCACGTGATAGCGACTAGTATTTATAAAAGTCGTACATATGTAGGCTTTAGATTCAAAAAATAGAAATAATGCTAATGACACTTGTTGAAAACTAATGTCTGCCCCTCAAAAGTTACTTATGCCTCCAAATAAGCCAAGAGGGAGAAATTTCAAAATACATTAACTCTTAATATATTTTAGATACAAAATTTCAATTTGGTTGACAATTTGTACTTAACAAATTAGGTCTCACCTTCCCCTGAATTCAAAGATCAGCCTTTCTCCACTTTATATGGTAAGTTCAAATAACAGCCACCATTTTATGCTCTCTCTCTCTCTCTCTCTCTCTCTCTCATAGTTTTATTTTTCTTACGCTATGCAATTCCTTGGTCCTCAATTTCTGTAATTTGATTTTTCTTTCTTCATTATCATCATTGAATTTCTTCAATTGGAGAGAGCTACACGATGAGAAATTCAAGAACAGGCAATATGTTCAAAGAAACTAACGTTCTTCGTAAACAAACTTTTGCCAAAATGTTGGAATCCGATCCAAATGATCAACAAAATCTATCCTTTCGATTCACAAACACGTCTGAATTCATCCCTGCAAATCAAGATTCAATGACCTCGGATAACAACTCTACATTCAATACGCCATGGTATCAATCTTCCCCATTTTCGACCGCCTCATCGGACCAAACGTCAGCATATGCGATGCCTTCAAGAGACCAATATTCCTCGTCCCCGTTATCAAAATCTCCATGGTCCTCTCACGTGCCTCCGCCAGAGATGGATAATGGCAGTTATTCTTATACGGGACTAATAGGGTCCCTTGTACGTGAAGAGGGTCATATATATTCATTAGCTGCTTCCGAGGATTTGTTGTATACAGGTTCAGACAGCAAGAATATCAGGGTCTGGAAAAACCAGAAAGAATTTACTGGTTTCAAATCAAACAGTGGATTGGTTAAAGCTATTATAATCGCCGGCGGAAGGATTTTCACCGGCCATCAAGATGGGAAAATTAGGGTATGGAAAGTCTCCGGCAAGAACCCTAATATTCATAAGCGGATTGGAACATTGCCAACTTTTAAGGCCTACATAAAAAGTTCATTCAATCCCAAAAATTATATTGAAATCAGACGGCATCATAATGCAGTTTGGATCAAGCATTTCGATGCCATTTCGTCTCTCAGTATAAGCGATGACAAATCGTTGTTGTACTCGGGTTCTTGGGATAAAACGTTTAAGGTTTGGAGAGTTTCAGATTTCAAGTGCCTGGAATCAATAAAAGCTCATGATGATGCAGTAAACTCCATTGTTGCAGGCTTTGATGGATTAGTATTCACAGGTTGAACCTTTCTCCTAAAAGTTTAAGCTATTAATATGCTCTTCAAGCCTTCATTTTATGTCAAAACCCCATAAACAGGCAAAATATAAATAAATAGTAGTTTTAGTTTAAGCTGACTCCGGTTCTGTCTTTAACAGGTTCAGCAGATAGTACTGTCAAAGTCTGGCGAAGAGAATCACAAGGACTGGGAAGAACAAAACATATTTTCTTACAAACGTTGTTAAGACAAGAATGTGCAATAACAGCATTGGCTGTCGACCCATCCGCCACTGTTCTTTACTCCGGATCATCAGACGGGCTTGTAAATTTCTGGGAGCACGATAAGCTTCTTTCTCATTGTGGAGTTTTAAGGGGCCATAAACTCGCAGTTCTGTGCTTAGCCACATCAGGAAATTTAGTGTTCAGTGGATCAGCCGATGCAAACATTTGTGTATGGAAAAGGGAAGAAGGCAATCATATTTGTCTGTCCGTGTTGATCGGCCATGGTGGTCCGGTGAAATGTCTGGCGGTTGAGGATAAGGGAGCCTCCGCTGACGGTAATAGGCAGTGCATAGTGTACAGTGGAAGTCTTGACAAGTCGGTGAAGATATGGAGAGGCACAGCCATGGAAACAAAACCACAACAACATTCTCAAATGGAAGCTTACGATTCACCTTATGATAGCAGACAGGGACACTGGAGAAAGTAGGATGAAAAATTATAAAATTAGTTAATTAGCAAGAATTTTTGCTCCCTCTACTTCTAGTAGTGAGGGAAGATCATGTTTGTTTGTAAATAGAAATGTGTACATTAATTAGTTGATTTGGTTGAAAGATTTTGTCCCCATTTGATTCTCATTTTTTTGCCACAAAAATGAAAAATATGATCATTATTCATTATATCAAGCCATCATATTTGACTTTTAATCTCTTGTGTGAGTCCTGTAAAGACTATATTTTTCATTTTCATTCTTACAAAAATTGGTACCAAACGAGGCCTTAATTTATTTTTCAGTAGCCATGGATTGAGGAGAGTTGTGAGCTAACATGTAGCGGAATAGAGGCAACGAGTAGCTATTTATTGATTTGTTCATTTGGTTTCATTCAATTTTTATAACTATGCCCCTTTTTAATTGAGATTAAAATCAGATTTTTAGTAGATTTTGATAGAAATTGATAAAATGTGTGGTTGAAAAGTTATGGGATCCATGAAATATGCAATTAAAATTAATTGTTGACCTTGACTTAAATTAAATCTAGATTTTAATCTGTATCAAACATGGGCTAAAAAGAATTTATCTAGATAGAGGCAATGAGGTAAAGATTTTATGTTATCATCCAGTCCAGCCTATAAATATTACTGTCTCATAAAAGTTTAAGTTCCAAAGTGCTATAATAATGTACAAATTTCAAGCCACCGACGTCCATGTTAAGGTTTTCATGAAAGAATTCAATTAGTTTGCCGGGGCGGTTTGTGGTGGTTCTATTTGGTGAAAATTAAAATTAGATTTTTAGTAAATTTTGATAAAAATTGATAAAGTGTATGATTTGAAAAGTTATGGATTGCATGAAATGTGTGGTCAGCCCCTATTTGACATCTATTATAATGAGATATTTGGGTAAAATGTATTTTGGAATAGTGATATTTTTAGAGAATATGTAGTTAAAAAATGAAGAAAAGCTCTTGATTTACGTGTAATATTATTTTATTTTAAAATATATAATTGAAAAGAAGGGAGAAAATTTGTATTAAAATTTTAAAAGGAATTAAACAAGGGTTTAATTTAATTTTCACCGAACAGGGACTCATTACCTAATACAAACCAATTCACTCAATAGCAAAGTAGTCCCTATTGGATGGTTTATGTTATTTGAATTCCATGATGTGCTATGGAAATGATAAATCAAGAATTTAGATTCCAAATTTAAAAAAAAAAGAAAGAAAGAAAGAAAGAAAGGTAACGGAAATTGGAGATCGGTTTACGCTTGAGAGAATAGTTTGGGACTAATGCATTAAAATTTATTTTCTTCATTTGGGTGGATAAGGACGAACTCTATTACCTTTATTGAAACTTTGACTTAGGTGTGAATAAAAAAACTTGAAGATGCGAAATAACCATAGTTTTGAATAAAGTTTGAAGAAACTTCCACATATATATTTGACATTTGATGTAACATTTCTTTGTTGAATTCTCGCTCTATGGACTTTGGAAAATCTCTTGAGGTCAGCTATACGTATAGCAATGGAAATTAATGGATAAACAAACAGATAAGGGTATAGGTACGAAGTGGTTGTAACAAGTTTTGTACAAATTTGACATATTAATGGGTGTAGTTCAAAAAAATTGTTGAGCAAGGGGAAATTTTATCAGTGAACACTGAAATTCCATCAAAATCTCAATTCAATAAATTTTAATGAACTTCAATTTTATTTTTTAAGCATTTTTCTACAAGTTCATGAATTTGATATCGTCTAAAGTAACTTGAATGCCTAATGTTCCTTTAGGGATGGCAAAAGAATTCGTTAAACCCGATACCCGTGGGCCCTGCCCCATGCTTAATTGAGTAATCGGGGTAGGGGCAGGCAGGTACAGGTATCAATCGCCCTGCCCCACCCCATTTAAAATATAATTTTTTATTTTATTTTTTAAAGTATTATAATTTACAGACTGACAAATATCTTCTGAACCAAAATATTTTTAGTCAATTCAGGCCCAAACCCAAATACCAAATACCAATCACCACAATTTACCAAACCAAATTAGGTATTTAGGTTTGAGAGATTTTTTCCTTCCACAAAAAGCTGTGGGTAATGCCTAAATTCCACGAAGTAATCACCATCAAAAATATATGGGTAATGCAATTGTATGACATGACGAAGACATGAAGTACTTTGCATCTAACCTTTATTTTATTTTTAGGGTTTTTATATTTATTGTATTATGGAAATGTCATAATCAAATATCCCTATTAAAAATTGAATTTTCAAAAAAAATGAAAACGGGTAATAAACGAGAAATGGATTCCGCCCCGCCCCGCCCCGCCCCGCCCCGACCTAAATGGATATGGAGGCAGGGAATTACCCATCGAGTCGGGGGTGGGAAAAGGTCGACTCCCCCCGACCCACTCCATTGCCATCCCTCTATTCCTTTCTAATCCCGGGATAAAGAGTGTCTCCTCTTCAGTTAAAAACTTCCTTTTCTTCTACTTTTTCTCGTTAACTATTCTAAAAAAGGAGTCATTAACCTCCTTTTAAGGTCAATTTCATTATCTCACTCTATACATCTCATCGGCAAAAAATGTGTAATAATGAACATTTTACATTAGCTCAACTTATTATTCTTTATATTTGAACGAGGGTGGGGTTGTAATTTCATGTATGAGCACAACAATCAAACCGACATTTCTATGCTAAACAAGGTTAAAGTTGTATAGAAGTACAGTGAGCTTGGTTAGATAAAATTTCGCAAACGCACAAGATCGTTAATAGATCCCGTTTGGCCCCCAATTTTCATTCTTATTCTTTTTCTCTATCTTATTTTCAATTATACGATCTTTCATAAAATAATATTACGCGCAAATAAAAAACTTTTCATTATTTTTCAACCACACATTAAAAAAAAATACTATTTCAACCATTAAAATTTGACAAAAATGGAAGCCAAACAAGGGCTGTATTGGATTAAAAGACCGTCTATTGTTATTTATTTCAATTTTTAATTATTCAATTTAGTCATATTTATATGTTATTGACAATTGATAAAACTAATGTATTTAACTTTTTTTCAAGATAAATTAATTCTATTTTAATTACGACCCGAATCTATCCTAACCCGAATTCGAATAATAAAAATGTTATTCCTAACATCTATTATACGTGTTAATTTTGTCATGTTCTAAGCTTATTATAAGTCTTTCAACACCACAATAAGTAATTAATTATCTAATTGATGATCAAGCAATTAAATAATGTAATGTGTATGCAAAATTAGTCAAGAAAAATAACAAATACTAAATTACTAGTTTTGAATTAAAATAAATAAACAATAGGGTTCATCTTCATCAATACAAATATGGATCTAGCCTAGCATATTTTTTTATATAAATTATAAGAAAAATAATAGAAAATCTTCAAATGAAATAATGCAAAAAAATGCTGATAATCAATTCCAAGATTACAATCTTCAATTTCTTGATGTAATAGATCATTCAATTCTTGATAAGGTTTGATCTTCTCTCTCAAAAGTAGTGAATTGAAATTTTTTTCTTGATGAATTTCTTGATATTACTATGTATTAAGGTGCTCTAATGTTTTGGCCAAGTTTTGTATTTATATGCGTCCAAAAATTAAGCCAAACGAGTAAAGATTTCGAATAAAACAACAATTTTATTCACAGACGAAAATTGCAACTCAGGTCCTCCGTTTTTGTGTTGCGCGGACGCGCCGGTTGTAGTGGCACCCTCGCGCCATTTAGTCAAATGGTTCTCTGTTGATTCAATCGCGCCAGCCATTTTTTGCGCGCCATTACTCTTTTTACTATTATTATTTTTTTTTTTTCCTTTTAGTTTTTGTGATTTAGTTCTCAACTTTAATAATTATTCATGTTGAGCCCTTTTCTGTATATTTTAATTCTTCAACTAATTAATGCAAAATTAAATCATAAGTTATCAAAATTAACGATAACAAATCGCATTTGACAATTCAGATAAGTGTATTCAAATACCTCTAAGTATTTCCTTGAGTCAAGGTCGACAAATTTATAAATTTAAGAAAAAGAGTCACCATTATCTTTACATAGTAAAACTTGATTCAGTTAAGTTGCTTTGCAATGGAGTACATTAACCTAGGGGTGACAAACAGGCTGAGCTATTCGTAAGCTCAACTAGTCCCAACTCGATTCATTGTGGCTCAGGCTTGTTTTGAGATGAGTCAAGAATTGGGCCGTCCTTAGAATATTTCTCACGAGCTAAGCCCCCTTACCATGTGAGGCCCACAAGCCAACTAGTTTGGCTTTGTGGGCCGATTTGTTTGGGCTCGTGGCCCAACTCGTAAGGGATCCTAGTTTGCTTTATTTTTAAAATTAGTTCTTGTTTAAGCCGCATTTTGGGGAAAAAAATGTATTATTAGAAAGTAAGAATTTTTTTTGAATTATATTTACAAATATTTTATTAGAGAATGCATATTTGGAAATGAATTTTGATAAAATGGGGCTCAAACATAGGGTTATTTTATTAATTTTTTTTAATATCTTTTTTTTAAAGCTTATTTTGTTATTTTACATATAAAAAAATCCAGTTAGCTCGTGGGCAGCTCATTTGGAATCATGGAACCCACAAGCTTATGATCGAGTTGAGCTCATTGTTGTAAAGGCATAACCGATTGCCATCCCTACCTTTACCCGTTGAAGTTAAATCATCTTTTTCAAAATATTTTTCAAGATTAATATATCACATTCATCGTATTTTTATAACAAATTTCTTTCTAATTGACTTTTAGCATATTTTCTACACCAATAAATCCACTTGTCATGTTTATATTTCTTAGATCAAGTTGTCTTGTTTTCAGCACAACTAATATATTTTGATTTCTTCATAAATAAAGACATCAAAATCACTCCTTCAAGTTCTTGCGAAGCAAATGATATGATTTTACGTTGATTTTCAACTCCCATTACTTGTCTATTGTTTTGGTTAGTTCACCAAAGTTTTTGACTTATTTATTTGGATTTGTACAAAATATAATTTTTTTAAATCCCCAAAGGAAAGCCAATTAATAATATTTGTTTTCTTCTCTTTTTTGGTTAATTAGTGCCATTTACCTTGATTTCCTCGGTTGGACATCAAAAGTGAGTGAGCTCTTCTATATTATTTCACTACTATGTAAAAAGGGGAATGGAAAGGTACTATAGTTAAGAACATTGAATTCTTCCATTCTATCACATTGTAGTGATTTTTTTCATTGTGAGAACAAAAACGATGTTGTGTTGTTTTCAATCATTTCTCCATTTTTACACCTCACTACAACTATCATCTTCACTTCAATATTTCTCCATTTTCACACTACTCCACTTCATCCAATACTAATAAAGAAACTAAACGATTTAACAAATTAAAGAATAAAAAAAAAGAATTGTAGGCCAAAAAAAAAAAGTTATTATAAAGTTTTTTAATTAAATTGAAATAAATAAAATTAAAAATAAGTATTATTTAATTAAAATTGAAAGAATTACATTTTATCATCAAATGAAAAGAATTAAAAAGAATTTAAATCGAACGAAAAATTAGTTATAATATAATGAAAAAGAAATTTTAAAACAATTTTAAAAAAATTAAAAAATAATAATAATAAAACAAATTAAACAAAAGAAAGTTACAAAAACTAAATAAAGAATATATATCATCGTGTGAGCAAAAACGACATTGTATTGTCTTCAATCATTTTTTCATTTTCACACGTCACTTCACTGCAACCATCACTTCCACTGCAATATTTCTCCATTTTCATACACCACTTTACTTCATCCAATACTAATAAAGAACTAAAATGATTTAACAAATTAAAGATCAAAAAAGGAATGCAGACAAAAAATAAAATAAAATAAAAAAGTTACTATAAAGTTTTTTAATTACATTGAAATAAATAAAATTAAAATTAAATATTATTTAATTAAAATTGAAAAAATTACATTTTATCATAAAATGAAAAGAATTAAAAATATTTTTAAATCAAACAAAAAATTATTTATAATATGAAGAAAAAAATTTTAAAACAATTTTTATTTTTTTATTTTTTGTTTTTTCCTCATTTATTTTTTCTTTTTTTAAATTCATTTTGTTCATATTATAAAAAAAAATTCGATTTAAAATTCTTTTTAATTCTTTACTCTTTAGGATAAAACTCAATTTTTTCAATTTCAATTAAATAATATTGATATATTTTTTATTTAATTTTCATAATTTTCTTTTGTTTAATTTGTTTTGTTTTTATTATATTTTTTTATAATTGTTTTAAAATTTCTTTTTTCTTCATATTATAAATAATTTTTTGTTCGATTTAAAATTCTTTTAAATTTTTTTCGTTTTATGATAAAATGTATTTTTTCAATTTTAATTAAATAATATTTACTTTTATTTTTAATTGTTTCAATTTAATTAAAAACTTTATAATTATTTTTTTGTTTTTTTATTTTCATTTTTTGCTTCCAATTCTTTTTTCCGTTCTTTAATTTGTTAAATTATTTAGTTTTTTTATTAGTATTGGTGTAAAATTATAGTTATAATTTGGTTCGTTTAATTTTTTGAGATTATATTTTATTCGATTATCTCTTGTTCAATGTTTTAACATTTAAATTTTTACAGGATGAAATACCATTTAGATGTGGAGTTGAGAAGGATAATCCTAAGATTAGGATTCTCGATTTTCATCATTATCTTAATTTTTCTATTTTTGAAAAAAAAATCATCTCAAACATTAAATTAAGGAGTGAATATAACATACATTGATCAAGATTTAATTATTATTAATTAAATAATTAATATTTTTCTATAATTATATATAAGATATATTCAATCATTTATCATATTAATGGAATAAAACGGCATTGTTTTGCCATTCAATGTAGAGAAACGATATCGTGTTGTAATGTAAATGTAGGTAAAAAGAGATTAAAAAAAAGGAAATGGAAAATAAAAAATTATTATAAAGTTTTTTTAATTAAATTGAAATAATTAAAATTAAAAATAAATTTTATATAATTAAAATTAAAAAATTAGGTTTTATCATAAAACGAAAAGAGTTAAAAAGAATTTTAAATCGAACAAAAAATTATTTATAATATGAAGAAAAAAGAAATTTCAAAAAAAAATTCAAAAAAATGTAATAAAAACAAAACAAATTAAATAAAAGAAAGTTACGAAAATTAAATAAAGAATATATAAATAGTATTTAATTAAAATTGAAAAAATTAAGTTTTATAATAAAGAGAAAAGAATTTTAAATCAAAAAAAATTATTTATAATATGAACAAAACAAATAAAAAAAGAAAAATAAATGAGGAAAAAAAAGAAATCTCCGTGTAGCCCGTGATAATGCAATGAGCCAAACGATCGGATTTCACCAAATACTTCGAATTTTCAACAAGTTTTGAAAAAATTACAATTTTGATGATAATAAAAATACAAATACAAAACGCATGCAACGTACATGACAACGACTAGTATTATAAGTGAATTCAACTAAGAAGGATATACACTAATAATTTAGACTCAACTCCGATCTCAATTTTAGATGTCATCCTCTACAAAAATAGTAGAGTGAGATGCGAGACAGTCATGCCTCTATACATGAATGTTTTGATTATAAGAGATGAAGCTCAATGCTAACACGCCAACTTATCGCAACTCTTCTACATTATTCACAAGTGAGTTCAATCATAAAGAAAACAAAACAAATATTTAAGATGTACAAAATTTCACACCAACATATTTCCCTATCTGAGCCCCATTTCATCAAAAATTCTTTTTCTAAAACTTATTTTTATTCACATATTTTTTAATAAAATAATTTACTTGTAAATAAAAAAAATTTTAATCACACATTCTTCAAAAGGCTCAAAATTGGACTAATTCTTCACCACTCCTCTATATTATTTGGAAATGAGTTCAACTATTAGCATGCATATTTCTATAATAATTAATAAAAAGCAATGAAATTGAAGCATTGCCTGAACGAGCTTTTTATACTATTGATAATAAAATGCAATGAAATACCACACTGACATATCAACTTATCGCAATTCTACCATATTTTTTGAAAGTGTTTCAACAAGAAACAACGTAAGCAAATATGGTATGTAACGCCCCTCATGGGATGGTGGAATAGGTGAGCGTGGAGGCATTTGATCACAAGTTCGATCCCCTCTACCAATACTTTCTAAGTTGAGCCTGTTGCACTGAGATTGCCTAGTGCGATTTACTTGACTAGCGTGGTTCGTAGGATATTACATCAATCTGATTGTTTATCCAGTACGCATTCGAAAGATAACCACTGCAAGTTTATATATATATATATATATATATATATATATATGTAACAAAATTTCAAATATAGCAATTTGTGACAACACCTAAGAGGAATCAACATCAGCAAGGTGAATTTACTAAAAGACAAAAGTAGCCCCTCATCACATGCAAACGTTTCCACACACGCCACCACCTTATAATTCTACAAAACAGAATCTCAAAAACTTAAACAAATCAAGAATTAGAGAGGAGGACAAAAAGCCATCTCTTACTGTAAAACAGTGCCCACAGCCACTGGTTCCTCCTTTTCCCCTCTCTCCACTCGCACACTTTACCTTTCCCAACACCTTTTTCTTCATCTCAATCCTTCCCTTTGCATTTTCTACCAAATAATTTCTCCTTGTCCCTTTTTTTTTCCCTTAAAGAAAGAAGAATTCATTATAATTTCAACTCCATCACTCAACTTCAATCTTTCAGAACCATAAATTCTTTGCTTACAGCGAAGTTTATTCTTTTCCGGCTCAGGCCCAGTTTAAGATTGTAATGTTTGTATCTATGTGAAGTGGGTTTGGAGAATTTTTAAGGGTTTGATTTGCTTTTTGTCTAAGAAAAAATGGGGACTAAATTGGAAGATGGGGCAGAGTATTCGTTTGCGATGGAATACCACGGACCGCCAATAACCCAGAACCTACCGCGGGCCGTGCCCATCAATGTGGATCGGATTCCGGTGGCGGCCGTGGTCTCGCCGGTGACGTTACCGGATAAGTTGTCGCTGCCTATTGTACACCCATTATCAGCCACTGAGATAAGCAAGAAATTCTCGAAGGAATGTAAGTTGGGTTCCTCGTCTAAATTATTGACTGTTTCTCCAACTTCTGTGATATCTTTTGAGCAGGGAAAAGATGGGGTTGGTGAGGGTTCTTTTAGTAAAGAATTAGGTTTTGTGTCTGAAACTTCTGTTTCGCCAAACTCTGTGAATAATGCATTCGAGGAAAGAGAGCCTAGTAATGATCCCAGTAGCAATAGTAATTGTGTTATATCGGGCGAGTTAAGTAGTGATTTAGAGAGTTCTAATCATGATTATGGAGCTAATGGAGGGAACGAGTTGGGGTTTTCATCCGTCAATCATGACCTTTCGCTCCAGATGATAGGCGGTGTTGAGAGTTCTGGTGCATTAGGGTTTTCAGATAGCTCTGCGAAGTCGATGGAAATGTCAGGAAGCTTGCAGAAGAGTGATTCAAGCGATTGCAAAGAGAGGCTAGATTTTAATGAGTCGAACCAGCAAGATTGGGACTCTAATGACTCAGTAATGAGTATGGATTACCCATCTTCTCGGATTTCATCCTGTAAGTTTGGTGATGGGAAAAACGAATCTGGTCGTGATGTTAGGCGAGCCTCTTTGGTGAGATTTTGTGACATCGAGTCGGATGATGACGATACTGACAAGGATTTTAGTCGTGCTGAACCTGAGGTAGTTATAGCAAAGAAAGAGCCTGCAGTGAAGGTCAGGAAAGGGGCATGTTATCGGTGTTTGAAAGGAAGTAGGTTTACGGAAAAGGAGGTATGTATCGTTTGTGATGCAAAGTATTGTAGTAATTGTCTGCTGAGAGCAATGGGATCTATGCCGGAGGGAAGAAAGTGCATCACATGCCTTGGATTCCCCATTGATGAGTCTAAGCGTGGCAATTTGGGGAAATGCTCTAGGTTGCTCAAACGACTGCTTAATGATTTGGAAATTCAGCAGATTATGAAAGCTGAGAAATTATGTGAAGTAAATCAATTGCCACCAGAGTATATTTGTGTGAATGGTAGGCCTCTTTATCACGAGGAGCTGGTTATGTTGCAGAGCTGCCAAAATCCACCAAAGAAGCTGAAACCAGGAAATTATTGGTATGACAAAGTATCAGGTCTTTGGGGAAAGGTGAATTCTGTAGTTTGAACACATTATTCTATTATTGTTGCTTCTAATGTTTGCTGTCACTACTTGAGTTAACAAATCAGCTCATCTTATCAGGAAGGAAATAAGCCTTCACAAATTATTAGTCCCCATCTAAACGTTGGGGGTCCCATTAAGGCGGATGCTAGCAATGGGAACACTCTAGTTTACATAAATGGTCGTGAGATTACAAAATTGGAGCTGCGCATGTTGAAGGTTGGCATTTTTACTCGTGTCAGGAATAAATTTAGATCGTTCTCGTAGTTGTTAACTTATTAGATCTTGATATTGCAGTTGGCGGGTGTTCAATGTGCTGGTAATCCACATTTTTGGGTGAATGAAGATGGTTCATACCAAGAGGAAGGACAGAAAAATACGAAAGGTTATATCTGGGGAAAGGTGGGATATCTGCTGAGACCATGAATGATGCTTCTTTACTGCCAGCCAAAAAAGAACATATAAATAGATAAATAAAAGGCTTACTCTTCCTCTCTCTTTAGCTTCAATTATCTTCTCTCAATAATTATGTTACTTTTCAGGCTGGAACAAAGCTTCTTTGTGCTGTACTCTCCCTTCCAGCTCCTTCCAAATCCTCATCTCCTTGCGGAGAACAAGTGAATAGTGTTGTCAGTCGATCATTTCCTGACTACTTTGAGCACAGGGCAATTCAGAAACTTCTTTTAATTGGTAATAGTGGATCTGGGACGAGTACCATATTTAAACAGGTAGTTCCTGAAAATCAGAAAAAATTTCAATTTTTGAATCCTTATATATTGACCTATTTTAATCCCTCTTATTTAGATTGTCTAATTTAATTCTCAGATGATTGGAATATATTTTGGGAATGATGGTCTAATGACCTTCAAAATCTATCAGTGTTCAAATAATAATAATTTTTGTACTTATTGTGTCCTCATGCTATTCGGCATCCATTTTATTGATGCAATAAGCTATTTGTTCTCTTAACTGCCTTAACATGCTCCTTAATCAAAAAATGGATATTTTGATCTTAAATTAATTGGATAGCTCTAAAATGGGTCTCTATTTGGGAGAAGTTATTTACAATCTAGATAGCTTAATTTGGCCATCCAAATCGTATTTGATCTTAATGAGGAGAAATGTTGAAACGGTAAATTAAATCATAAGGAGAAAAGAGAACTTTTAAGTAAAATGGGGACAATTCTTATATCGTTGATACATTAAATTACAGAAAATTTCGATTTTTTCAATACATTGTTTAAAGAAGCCCCGCCCCTGATGTACTACTCTTATTTGCCAGAGCAAATTACAAGTTCAGGTAACATTGTGTAAAACACACCTGTTTGATATTATTTGTGGTTTCAAACTCTTGAAGTATAATTGTAGAGTTCGCACTTTCTTATCCAAATAATTGTGTCTGGTATCTTGATCAAAAAGATTGTTATTTTGAGGGGAAAAAAACTAGGATGAAGAAAAAGTTGAAAGTATTGAAACTTCCCTTCTTTTATAGCAAAATATTTAATGTATTCATTACTTTCTTGTTACACATGCTTCCTTTAGGTGAGCACAACTCAGTGCCCTGTCACTCAGGACTTGCGCTTTCTATACTATCTCGACTTCTTGCCGGTTGCATGCCTATACAATTTCAATTCCCTCATATGCTATTTCCGAATTTTGGTTGCGAACTGCCATTGTGATTCTCTGCTACAGACAAAAGATATATCAGAACTGTTTTAATTTATAGCATTTCACTTTATCACTCGCTTGGTCATCATAGTAATGTCCAAATACACAAGTATACTGGTGTATTTGTAGTACGTGTCTGAAGACTCAACGTCAACATGATTGCTTTTCTGCTAACACAAGTGAGGAGTTGATAGCTTTCAAATACCTGCCTTTCTCTATTAAGTATCCACGTGTCAAATTCTTTTTTTCGTATGAGTTATTTTATGATGTAGTTTTTGGCATTGATGATTCACGCTTGAAATGTTCATTATGTGTGATTCTTTTTTTTTTTTTTTTTTTTTCAAAATTAAAATTTTTTTTGGTTTTTTTTTTTTTTTTTTTTTTTGTTTCGAAAGTACTTTGTCGAATTGGCTACTTATATGATTAAGTATTGTTGTATTAGGCCAAAATTCTATATAAGGACGTAGCTTTCTCAGAGGATGAGCGTGACCACATCAAATTGTTGATCCAGACCAATGTGTACAGTTACATTGGAATACTTCTTGAGGGCCGTGAGCATTTTGAAGAAGAAACTTTGAATAATTTGAGGAAAAATGGTTCTCCTGATGATATTGAACTTACTGGTATGAGTGTAGAAGCAAATTGTTATCTACTGAATTCTGTATAGTTATTGAGTTCTCTTGTTTGTTCTTCAATTATTACTTTCCTTATTGAGTTGGTAATTTAGAAGTACGAATATGCAATGTGAAGTTGTGTATTTTGGCCACTAACAGGTTGTGGCAATGGAAATGATGAAAAAACTCCGTATTCCATTTGTCCGAGGTTGAAATCGTTCTCCGATTGGCTTCTGAAAATTATGGCTTCAGGAACTTTGGAAGTGATTTTCCCGGCTGCTACTCGTGAATATGCACCATTAGTTGAGGAGTTGTGTAGCAATTCAGCCTTCAGAGCAACTTACAATCGGAGAAGTGAATTGAAAACTTTACCCAGTATTGCTAGTTATTTCCTTGAGCGAGTAAGATCATAACTCATTTCACATGCATGTTTTATTGATTATAATGAATACACCAGACATATTTTGGTGATGCCTACTAAAATGTTGCAAATCAATTCATGCGAACCTTCATATTTTGCTGCTTTAGATTTCTGGATAGTCTATATGGGTGTTCCTCAATTATGTTTGTGATCATTTATCTTGTCCAATGTATAATCGAGATGACAAGTGGTTTACATTGATCTTGTAGGCATAATTGTCTCTTTGTTTTGATACTTACAAGAGCAAATGTTCCAATCAGGTGGATAACTATCATAAGAAAGGATTGCTTTTGGTATTTGGTAGTTCGTAGAAATGTGGAGCCTTTCAAATTGTTGAAAATTGTAGTGTGTTTCAACATCGCCTTGTGATATAGATACGTAGTCAGTTCTCCAGCCTGAATGAGCAGAAGCGTACTTTCTTAAGGCTAGCTTCTTTGGACAGAGAAACCTGTAGCTTAGGTTCATTGACAACGTTCATTAGAACTTTGATGAATTGAAATCAAGTTTCCATGTTACCGTATTGATTGGTTCAGCTTGAGCTCAGTCACTTATAGTTGTGCAATCTGCATTGTTTTCTCCTCTTCAGGCTGTTGATATATTGAAACCAGATTATATGCCATCAGATTTGGATATCCTATATGCTGAAGGTGTTACTTCATCCAATGGGCTTTCATGTGTGGACTTCTCATTTCCTGAGCCAGCACATGACGATGATGTTGACAGTGAGGATCCACTTGATTCTCCGCTCAGGTATGTCTAATAATTGATCTATGTATGTTGCCAAGAAAGATCTGTTACACTCGAACTTTTCTAATTGTAACTTCCCTATTCAGCTTCAATCATGTAAAATTTTGTTTCTGCATTTTTTTTTCTTTTTAAAATTTTCAATGGGACTTAGGTTTATTCAGATTGTAGACTTTCAACTTAAGTTGTCAAGTATAACAAATAGGAACTTGCTACTCGTTTTGTTCACTATTATGTGCTTATAAAACTTAACACTACACCTCTATGTACATGTTTCTGCATTATTGAACAACTGTATCAATTAAATACTAAATATATGAAGAAAATAAATGGCGAAATATGGAGTGGAGAGTGGAAGAGAGTCTAGGGGTAAAATAGATGAATATAGATTGTAGTTCATCCTTTTGAGCTTCGATGAAAGTTTTTACCTGGTCCGGCCACTACCATACTTCGGGCCTTATTTTCATGCAAAAACAGTTGGTGTTTGGTCGTTACGTGTTTAGTAGATTCAAATAAATGAGCAGGAAATCACTTTGTCCTAAAAATTTGGTGAGCTGGATGGAAGAAATTATCACTTGTCTACTATCCTCCCTCCTCAACACTCATGAAATGGGGAAAACAATCACGTGCGTAGACAACCTTTTTTCTGTGCCATTCCGTGTCAAGTTCTACCTTCAATCCTATGATTGGCATGCAATAGAAGTGGCCGGAAGGAAAAATGTTTAGAGTGAAATGGAAGAAAGTAATGTTCTCTCATTTAACTGGAAAAGTACTTAAAGAGGAATTGAACACCAGGTGAAAAAGTGATTTCTGTTGATTTATTCAACTATAGAAGGCGAATGACAAGCTAAATGTTGAATGTGGCTCTACCCTATTGTGGGCTCATGGTTGATATTAATGTTGTCATATCCAATGATAATACGATGAATGTCCCACATTGCAAGCCACACCTAGCCTAGTTATAGTAAACAAATTTTCACAATTCAACAGATGATTGATGTTATTTGGCTTTTGAAGACAAATGCAGACATGCTTATAGTCTTCCTGTCCCAAATCAATAATTAATCTTGAATTTTTATATTCAGTTATAACATCTTACTAATGTAAATGTTTTAAGGAATTTGTGAAAATTTAAAATTGTAATCAGTTAATGCTAATGCAGCCCAAAAATTCAACATATACTGTTTGCAAATTTTATTTGACAAAGATAGTGTAAAATACGGCCTCCAAGACATTAGTTTTAGAGGGAGGGGTAAACGGAGTTAATATTGATGTTATTTGGGTTTTGAAGACAAATGCAGACATGCTTATAGTCTTCCTGTCCCAAATCAATAACTAATCTTGAATTTTTATATCAAGTTTATAATATCTTACTAATGTAAATGTTTTAAAAATTCTTGCAAATTTAAAATTATAATCAGTTAATGCTAATGCAGCCCAAAAACTCAACGTCTACTGTTTGAGAATTTTATTTGACAAAGTGTAAAATACGGCCTCCAATAACTTGTAAAGTAGACCATTGAAGTCAGTCAATCTGAGATGTTAAGTTTAGAGGGAGGGGTAATAATAATGGAAGACTGAGTTAATATTGAGAGAATGAGATAGAAATTACAAATTACCTGGACCTATGGCTTGCTGGAAAAAATGATTAGTTGAAACGCTACAGAACTTCCACAAGTGCACACTTCTACGTGACTTGGCCTGCCTTTTGCGAGCATGCTAGAAGGTTTGGGCTTTGACTAAAAACGACTTAATTTGACAATCAAGTCACACCCATTTTGGCAGTTTTCATGTGGGTGTTGAATGTGATGTTTCTAAGCTTTACTTTCTCTTTCTCTTTCTCTTTATTTGTACCGAATATTGGGTGTCTAGCGAGTTTCTCGAAATGTCAATAGATTATTGGTTTAAATGCATAAACATTCATGGATTTTTTACTGAATTGTGAGATACTATAGTTGGTCCACTTCATTCAGTTTCATTGTATTAGATTCTTCCACATCAAAACTCTATTTGCACTCAAACATCATGTAATGGCACCTCTACCTTCTTCACATCATCCTCCCTGCCACCAATAAACTGATGAGCACTTCCTCAAAAGAATAGCCTGCAATGTCACCATTCATAGTCTTCATGGTCACCCTCTGCATGTCAACTTAAGGATCACAGTCCAAATAGTATATGCCTTAACTTCATGTTTTATATTTCATTCAAGAGAATGTAGTACAAACACCAAAGCCATCATTATCATTTACTTAACATTTAGTTAAGCATCATATAAAGCATGTGATTTGCACACATCTTTAGTAAGTTATATATCATGGTTGAATAGAATTTATAATGAATGCGTCGTATTAAGATCTGCCCCATTTATGTTCATTGGGAAGCTTAAGATGCCAAATTGAATCGATTTGAAGATTTGTGTTCCTCACTCTACACCATTTGAACTAAGCATTAATCACCAAACTACTGTGTGGTGTATACTTTGACTACTGTCTTGTTTGTTCGTTTTTATCTATTTGAAGATTTTATGCCTGGTTCTTTAGTATTTTCTAACATTATCTTCTGGTTTCCAGATTTCAGCTGATTAGATTGCAGACTAAAGGTTTTGCAGAAAACTGCAAGTGGCTTGAGATGTTTGAGGATGTTCGACTCGTTATCTTCTGTGTCTCCTTAAGTGACTATAATCAGTATGTTATTGATGGTGAAGGGATCTCTGTTAACAAGATGGGGTTAAGTAAAAAACTTTTTGAAAGTGTTGTTACTCATCCAACTTTTGATCAGATAGACTTCCTTTTACTACTAAATAAATTTGATTTATTCGAGGAATTGGTAGAACAGGTTCCTCTAAGTGAATGTGATTGGTTTGATGATTTTCATCCCGTGATAAGTCGCAATCGCTCCAACAGCAACAGAAACAACATAAACCATAACCCATCTCTCGGACAGTTGGCATTTCATTATATTGCTGTTAAGTTCAAGAGGCTGTACTCGGATTTAACTGGTCGAAAGTTGTATGTATCACTAGTGAAGGGGCTGGAGCCAAATAGTGTTGATGCTGCACTAAAGTATTCAAGGGAGATTCTGGATTGGGATGATGAGAGAAACAACTTCAACTCAAGTGAGTATTCGGTCTATAGCATGGATGCAAATTCCTTCTCTCATTGAATTCAAGTAAAGAAGTTTATCCCCACCGTACATAAACGCGTGAATGAGCAAACATGTTATAGGAACAATTTGGATTATATTCTTTGTATGTTTTTCTGTACTGTGAGTTTGTGCTGCTGGATTGGTAACTGGCAAGTGATTGAAAATTGGTGCTGCAATCTTCAGAATGACTTGTGCTGTGGTTTTCTCTTAGCATTTCATGTTGTAGGCTAATTCTTGTTATGAAATAGTTTATTCAGTATAATTGTAAAATACTGGAAATGAAAAGGAAGTTATAGTTCTATGTAACATGCTCGTGTAGCTTTCCATTTATGGATTCAACAATTTTCAGTTGTCGGGGGAGATAGTTTCTCCTACATTGAGCATGCTGGTGACATGACTGATACTGGTGGTACTAAATTAAGCAGACGTAATCTTATTTACCCTCGTTTTATTTTCAATTCCTCAGAAGGTTGGAAACGGTCTTTTTACATTATATATAGTTTAACATACCCAATATGCGATCAATTCTACTTGGTTACCATGTACAGGGTCATAGTATTGCTCTGCACTTCTCTTTCAATTGCTTCAAGTCTTTCCTTGCTACTATTTTTATTCTAGAAATAATTTCTTTGATGCCTTGGCTTGACAGGGCTATTGAAAAAGTACTGTGATCTAATTTTTGTTTAAAAGGCTATTTCTTGAGTTTGCATAAAATGTTTTACCAATTCTTATTGCATGTTTGGTATGTAGTAACGTACGAGGGTCGTGCTTGGTCAAGACCTGGATGTGCCGGGTAAACCTTCCCAGGTTTATACCGTAGACATGATTTGACTAGATTCAAGATAATCTACTCTATTCAGTCGGTACAAACCTGCCAATGATATTTCAAGATGTATGATTGGAGGACAGTTCCTTGGGTACAAATTGAGAATATTTCATTAAACATCTTCAGAATGAAGGATTAGGAATCATGAAGGAACGAGAAAGAGCATGGTAACATAAAAATGGGTCAGTAAACATAGAACTTCACCTCCTTTCCTCGTTTTAGGAGGTTGTGAAGAGAGAGAGAGTTAATGAGAATAGAAAGAGATTGCTTTTCATTTTTCAGGAAACCCAATTCTCCAGGAAAAGAAAGTAAGCAGAACTTTTGAAGAAAGAAAACAAATTTCTAAGATAAAAATCGACAAAATTTACCCCTTTTTTCCCCTTCAGCTCCCCTTTACTCTCTCAAGAATTTCTAGAAGCAAACGAAAGGAAAACACAAAATCAGTTGGCTACAAAACTATATCGTGCCTGTTCCATTGTGCTCAAAAGAATGTTTTTACATGCCCAACCCAATCTTGACATCTGCTCATTCAGAACGGCGACATTAACTTGTGCATTTTGCTTGCTTTCTTCCTTCAAATTAAGCCAGAGCCTGATATTTGACTCCCAGAAATCACATCCTTCAAAATCATTCTCCCAACTGATCCTGTTTAGTAGGAGACTCTTGCGGATGTAACTTGCCTACGCATTTCATGAATACAAATAAACAATCGACAGAGACATGAACAAAGTAGGACAGGCTAATTTCAAAATAACACTACTTATAACAGCCAGATTAGTCGAACAAAATTTGATATCTACTTTTATGGAAAGTCACATTACATAAGGAAGGATCTTTCACCTGCAATAAACCCATGATAACATCTGAAGTGCCAGCACCTTCCCGTAGACAAAGAAGAACGCCATGCTGCAATTTTGTCAACATAATTGACTTTGATGGCAGAATAACAAGAAATACTTGCAACAGGAGCTTGTTTGGCTAAGCTTAAAAATAAATTAGTCATATTCCAGAATTGATCGAATAATTATTTCAATACTTACTTTTCCACTTATAAATTAAACTCATTAAGCTCAACCAAATATGCTCTAATTCTCAATAAAATTAGCAACATAACATATTAAATAAAAGTGCGAGTTCCTTGAATGTACTCACATCCCCTATTTTGTTGAATCCTTTAGTAACGCTCTCCATGCATATGAAGTAAAAATCCTTATCATTTAATGAACGCATTGTCATCATTGATAGCTTCGGTATTTGCCTCTTGGGATTTAAGCAACCAATTCTTATAGGCAAAAGCTCCCTGCCTAAAGCAAATCTTACTTAGAAGCTATCTCTGATATGAAGACAGCTCAAGAAAATGAACTAAAGATATGTATGGCTACGTACAAAGGAAAACCTCACCTTTGCTCCAAAAGAGATCAATGCCTTCCTCTTTACTCACTTCAGCTGGAGAAGGAACGTATCCCAGATTAATCCAGGTGTTCATTATTATCTCAAGCCTATCCTGGAGAAGAAAGTAGGAAAAGATGCTTAAATGCAACGCGTAGCAGATAAGGTTGAATTGAGCTTTGCCAAGGTATAGAAAATATAGTGAACCAAATTAGCTAGTAAAACGAGACATCTCAAATAAATAAAGTGGTTTAAGCTATTAGATGGCATGGTTTAACATAATATCAAAGCACGTAGAAGTCTTGAGTTCAAGTGAACGTGTCATTTTTTATATGGGAAAAGTAAATTTAGTCTGCCTGTGAGGGGATGACATGAGTACTAAATTTAAATAAATAAAGATGTTCCCTCTTTAATAACTTGTTGAACCACATCATCTAAAAGTTCAAGTTGCTAAAGAGATGACAATGTATTTATTTAAATTGTCTTCCATACACCTTCACGGGCAGGCTGGAATTGTTATTCATTGAAGGCCAGCCTAGGGCAAAATTATTTTAAATGGGCAGCAGCAATACTTGAATCAATTCTGTTGTCATATCTATGTTAAACCACCTCATCTAAAATTTTAAACCGTTATAGAGAGACGATATATTTATTTAAAATTAGTCTTCAAGACAACTGAAATCAAAATATTGTTCTGATGAACATAGTAGTTACTTAAATCAGAACATATGCATGTTGGACATGTTGGGTAAAGACAGTCAATTGAAAATGTCATAATGATGATTTTTCGGATTATTACATAGAAGCTACTACTTAATGGAAAATGGCAAGGATACAGGAGATTTAAAAGATGGGGGGAATATTCTTGCTATGTTAGATACACACAAGATTTATGCATGAATTTCAAGAGTACAGCACAAATGTCAACATATGGGGAAAAAAACAAGACCTTGAGTTGTGACATGTAACAACATATTGATAGAGTATCAATTGATTTATTGCAACAGTTAAAACTAACCTTAGTTAATGTTTGCAGATGTACATGTTTTAGCCCTTGATAAATGCCAAAAAGATCAATAGCTGAGAAGATTGGGTACACGACAAATGGTAGACCTGCTTGCAATCTTTTCAATCAAGAAGTAAGATAACATAAAGCAAATCTTGACATCTGTAATCAGCATAAAATCCTACTTCACATGAATATGTTCTAATCAACAATTATATAAGTAAAATGATTTCTGTCATCAATCCCAGAAGAAATTTACATAGGATAGCAATTATCACATTTTCATGCTAGAAAATGAAATATCAACAGTGGAGTTAAAAGTATAAATACTCAAGATGCATCATATTTGCATGAATTTATAATAAGAAGTCAAGATAAAAAACCTTTGATTGTTTTTAAACAAAATGTTCAAGATTGCAGCAAGCATCAGGCCAAGATTATCGAAGCACACTGTTTGGATCTGAAACACAACCAATAATCAGATTGCATATCATAAATAAACACTAAGCCCCCATTTGAGCCCAATTCTTTAAAACTCATTTTTCCCCGAACCCATTTCGACTACACATTCTCCGAATAAATAATTTTGCAATTTTTCTTACTTTTAAATTACACATTCTTCAGAAAAATAAATAAAAAATAAAAATCCCTTTTTATGAAATCTATTCACAATAAATGGGGCTCATATAGGGGCTAAATACAATATTCATTATATGATATTTTATAGTCAACCTGGGCCTTTGCAGAAACTTCTCCAAGATTGTCTGCAATCGCAAAGCTTTGGTGAACAGTAGTCTGCAGACAATGCGAGAATTTAAATTTTCCATCTGAATGCACTGAACTGGTAGGCATGATAGATATAAGGAAAGAAAAGTACATATCCATTATTAGAAATGGGTTCCTCCACCCATCCCAAAAAAAGCTAAGATGCATTTTCAAAAAATTAGGGGTTGATTTCATGAATCCTTTTTTGCCATTACATTAGATCCAATGCTACATCTAGTGAAGTTTATGATAAAATTAAATGTTTCGCAAGTGATCTAAATCTCTCATTTCAAAATGTTCCATTGAAATGCCATGGACATAGGCACTTCTGTAGGTCCACTCAACACACGCTTTAACCATGTAGTCACCCTAATAATTTATGTTCAATTGACATTTTTTATTTTATCCATTCTAATAATGTTGCAACATCCATTTAACATATTCATCTTTATCCATTTATATTTTATCAATATTCTGTCACTAAAGTCAATATCTCTATAACATCCAGGTATATTTATTCTGACCACCACTTTGTAGAACTCACCTTTTAATTTGGTGGGTGTCTTCTAATTAATAAGTAATAAGAATCCCTATAACATTTCTCCATTTCATCCAACATCCTCTGATCATAAGCATTGTATTCTTGTCACATCACCATTCCTTAGTAATAATCATATCTACCTACACAATTGGGACATTATGATCCTTCGTTATGTCATTCTTTCTATGATATAAAGGACAGTTACATTCTGTCTTAGTCTTATTTAACCTTGTACCTTCAAATTCTAAAGTGCTACAAATTTTTTAAGTGGCAACTTATCCCCTCTTCATATCATCAACTAAAAATAAGTTGGCATGAGACATCAAATTAATGACTTGGCATGAGACATCAAAATAATAAATAACCTGTAACAAGAACCCTAATTTTAGATATACCTCCTAACTTCATCATTACTTAGCAAAAATTCTACGAGTTACAGCAGAATTTTGAGACAAATGTAGAGTAATAGTGTATTCTCTACGGTTATCTGTTCTAGATTGTACACTTGTGACTACTCCAACATACATATCTTTGATAGTATTGACATATTTAATGGAAATTCCTTTTTACGTCAAGTAAATAGTAACAGAAAGAAGGAAAAATCAAGATATTCTTTTACATGGGTGGACCACTATAATCCAGATTCATGTCTAATTTGCAAATCAATTTATATCAGTCACAAAATTATGCATCAGACGTCACATGATATTTACAGGTTTATCAGCCCAAGAAAAGATGTATATTGGTTTTACATGAACTAATACATATAAGTGATAACTTCATTTAATTTACAGAAACTACTAAAAATTCAACTCCAGTTTTAAAACAAGAAAAGCACTTGTGTTGAAAAAGAATTAGCAACATGGCATCCAAAACATGAAATTAATAAAAGGTATTAGAGGGGAGATGGAAACTAAGAGTAAAAGCAAGAAGGCAGGATCATGCTAATTCATCAGCAATTCAAGAGATTATTAACTGAAACAAATATCATAGAACATTAAATTATAAAAGATCTTATGAGATAGGATGTGTATAAAACATTCTTGTACTAAAACTTACACCAGTTGCTAAGTAGCAGGCCAGGCATATCTGCTTTGCAATGTTTGCAATTGTTGCAAGAAGCAGGAAGTACTCGGGGAAGACTGGAGTCAACAACTCAACTCCAATGCTCAAACTAAACAGAACAGATGTTGAGAACCTAACCCTCTTCAGTTAAAACAAAGACGCATCAACAACTCATCAACTTTGGCACCAATTCAGCTTCATATACAACAAGATAATTTCCAAAAATTCTCATCAAATACACGATACCGTCAATGGAAACCTATCGAAAATTAATAATTTGTGGTGTGTAGATACTTTGGACAACATATGTGGTTATCTTCATTTATTCAAAATTAGAAATAAAATGAGGAAATACGTGGTTAAAAAGGTCCAAATAGAATTGAACTAACTTGGGGGGGGTGGAGAGAGAGAGAGAGAGAATAAGTGGAGAATGTATGTTGCCACCCTCCCTTGAGGTGTAAAAGCTAGACCTTCAGATTGGTATCGAAAGCAGACGCAAGGGTAGCAGTATAGATGCATCTGCTCAGCCTCCCAAGTCCTTCCTTCAAGAGCCAATTTAGGGCAGCAGCAGATGCAAGTGAACGAGATTTACCAATCCCAATTGCACGAAACATTGCCTAAATATACCCATTCAATATCATTATCAATCATGTATAATAGACTAAATGTGTCATGAACAGGTCAAAACAGAATTAGAGGATAAAAGAATAACACCAATATGTACACACTCATAATCAAACAGACCTATTGATTGACTTCAAGATAGACTAGCAGCAAAAAGATTGCTGGTATAATCAAAGTAGAATACATGAAATATAAGCATTCCTTAAGTTCACAACAGAATTTTTGCATTTTAGTTTTTAAGTGCAGCAATTATCCACACAAGACACTTAAACTTCATTATTTTCTATACTTTATGGGAGAAAAAAGTAAGAACCATCAAGTCCAAAGTGGTAAACCGTAAATATTAATTCAAAGACTCAAACTTTTCCAAATACCACCAAGCCAGAAGCTAAATTTACATTGTAGCAAGAAACGGAATTTATTACTGGGATTAGCAGAATCATTAACGTTCACCCAAGGACTTGAACTACATTAAATTAGACCATTAAGATACCCCCTGAAGCTCAAAATACTGAAAACATGGATAATAAGAACATGATGGGCAGAATTGAAAATTCTATGAAAGTTATCCAAAATTATCCTAAAGACTTGATTTTTCAATTAATTCGGAAACTTATTAACAATATTAGAAATACCTGAGTAGCAAGAACCTGAAGAGCAGAGCTGAAAACTCTATGCAAGAATTTCCATTTCACATATCCTAAGTAATTATTAGACACTTCCCTGGGCAGAAAAAAGTCCCTCACAGCAGACCCACAAATTCTGCTCAATTTCCTCACCCCACCACCAATATCAAGAGAAAAATCCCTAAGAGAAAATGCATTAACCCCATCAACAGAGGCAAGTTTCAGGTCATCTCCATCCCAAAAGTACCTTGAAACAGCTCCTGAGTGTCGGATTACAACTGGGAGACTGACTATTTCTTGAGCACTACTGTTGTTGAGGATGAGTTTTAGTTTTTCTTCTTCTTGAAATTCATGGTTGAAGCTGGAGGTTTTTAAAGAGTTTGAGAGAGTTAAGGGTTTAAGAGAGGTTTTCGGTCTAATCTTGAGTTTGCGAATTGGTGTCCATGGTGAGTGAAGGTGTGAAGATGATGACGAACATGTGTATACTTTTACTTGCATAAGGATCGAAAACGGTCTGATTGTGTGTGTGTGAGGCCGAAGAGTATTTAGGAACGAATGCGAGTTGCAGGAACTTTTTTAGCTACAAGAAGACTTTCGAAAGGTCTAATATTGCCTTTGCAGCCCATCATCATATCATTATTAATTTTAGTGGTAATTTCACAGAACCCTATAATTAAGATCCGGTATTTTTAAATCAGATGGAAAGTTTCACTTTTCAAAAATCAGATATATCATATATAAATATTAAATATTAAAGATATAATTTTCATTCCAAACCCTAAAACCATCTTCTCCCTCCTCATCTTGTCTCTCGTATCCCTCTCCATTCTCTACAGGACACAGAAGCGCAAACATCTCACAGCCACAATTTTCTCCCCCCCAAAACCCCAAAACATCAAAACCATCTCCGTTGTGTAGCGGGGAGCCGCACGAAGCCGTGACACACTAGTGGCGAAGTAGGGGTGTCAAAGATCCTGCTGCAGGGGCTTTGCCGCTGCATGGTTGTGAGATCGCCGCATGTAGTGATGATATAGATCTGAGTCTTACGGCACGCAGCAATGAGACACAACAGATCTCACCGATCATGATTGCAACGATTTATGCACCGTTGTCAATTTATTTCACAATGGAATTTTATTTCACGGTAGTTAGTCGAGATAAAGTAGAGAGAAATACAGTAGGGAGAGAGAATAAAGGCCCCAATTTTTTTGGAAGTGGCGACGGCAGTGAGGCGATGGCGATTGTGGGGTGTTGGCAGTTTTGTTGGTAGATCTTGCGATGGCGGGTGCTCAAATCTGCAATTTTTTGTTTTTTATTCAATCTACTTAGCGGTGGTGGTTCTTGTGGTGGGTGGTTTATGTGTGGGAATGACATTAGTGACACGATCTAGTGTTGGCAGTGGTGCGGTGCTTTGGAGTTGTGGGATGGGGCATTGTGCTATTGGTGTTGTAATGATGGTGTTGTCGACGATGGTGGTGGTGGGTAGCGTTGCTGGTGGTTGGTGGTGGTGCAGTGCTTTGGAATTGTGGGATGGGATGTGGGTGTATGTGAAGATTTTATTAGTTGACTAAAAGTTGTAATCAATAAATTGGTTAATTTGTGACCGATGTGGTGGTGGTGGTTTTGGCGGTTACAATGGTAATGGTGTTGTTGGAGACAGCATTGAAGTGGTGGTCATAAGTTTTGGTGATGGTTACAGATTATTTGATTGATTGTGATCAGTGAATTGATTAATCTGTGACCAATGAACAATATGTGGCCATTGAAAAAGATAAATTGTGACAAAAAAATAATGCGTGACTTACAAATTTAATAATTTGTGACTATTTAATAAGTTGTGATTTTTAATATTGGTGATCTTTAACTTATAATTAAGTAGACCAGTTTGAATATTACTTTCTATTTATAAGAAACATCTTTGTGCATGATAGAAAGTTATTTTAATTTAGATAGTAGAATTATTTTTTATATACTTCAATAATAATCTTTATTTTAACTTTTTATTATTTTTTCCAACAAAATTTTCCTCATATTTTATTCAACATAATTTTTTATATGCTAATTATCAATCAATTCAATTGTGATTTAAATAATTTAAAATGTCGATTATTGAAATTTGTAGTTTAGCTCCCGTTTGGTCCCCATTAATTTTCATTCCATTCCATTTCATTTTTCTATCTCCTATTTTCAGCTACATAATATTCCACAAAATAATATTACACGTAAATCTAAAATTTTTCATTCCATTTTCATCACTCATTTTTCAAAAAAATACTATTCCACCCATTAATTTTTCCACAAAATGGGGGCCAAACGGGGGAAGCTCTTGTTTGGTCCCCATTATTTTTAAAATGTATTTTCATTATCTTATTTTTAATCACACATTTTTTAGTAGAATAATATTATAAGTAAACTCAATTTTTTTCCTTTTTTTACCCATACATTTTTCATCAAAATACATTTTGGACAAAAAAGGGGATCAAACAAACTCTAAATATAATCATTGTTAATTAAGAATAGGGAGTAGGTTTAGAGAGTCAAATCTGCACTTGGAGTTTATTTTTAAGGATTGAATTTCTAAAATGTAGAATATTTATGCTTAAAAAGTCTTTTGGCGATATTCTAAGATCGATAAATAATCCTTAGCTAAATATATTCATACACAAATTATTCCTAATTATGGTTTCTTCCCAAAAATTTTCTTTAACGTAGTGTTCAAAAAACTCATGTATCCATTGTACCTTTAAATAAGTAAATCAAATGATATAGCAAAAATGCGATTAAATATTTAACATTCATTTTAAAGCACATTAACAGTATTTTCAAATGAAAATTGTGATTAATGATAAGATTTTATGATTAATGAAATGTTAAAAATAAGAGTGTGATGAAAAAATAGTTAAGGATATATGTATGATAATGAATAACGATTAATGATATTTACTTTAATTAAAATGCGCTGTGAATATAACAACTAATAATTTTTTTGGTCAATTTTTTCTTAGAGTTTGTTTGCCAACTTTTATTTTATTTTTTATTTTGTCTATTTTGATGACACTATTTATTAAATGTTGGGAAAAATGGTGCTAGTTATTTTTTTGGCAATGGTTTTATGTAATTTAAAAATACCTAAAATCGGTATAGTGTAATTTGGGTTGTATTTCTTAACACATCAAATTGATGGTTTTTTGTCAGTTTTCCAAATTTCTTTCAATTTTTACTCCATTCAAAATAATTATTTTCAAATATACCATAAAAGGAAACGAAACTTTTAAAAAAAAAATGATATTTAAATAAATCATTCTATCCAAATGCTTCAAACGATCTTTTTCTGTCAAACCCCACACTTCATAGTTCATATCTTTAAAGTTCAAACAGGCTCTCCCTCTCTCTATCTCATTGAATCGATGATTTCCCCCCCTTTTTTGTCGTTTTTCAATTTTCTTTCAATTTTTACTCTTCCTGAAATAATTATTTTCAAATATACCCTAGAAGGAATGAAACTTGAAAAATAATAGAAATTTATATTCAAATAAATCATTCCCTACAAAAGCTTCGAACGATCTTTTTTTCCAAAGACCATTCTTTATATCTTCAACCAGGTACTCTCTCTTTTCTTTTATTTGCATGTTTGGTTAAGATTTTTTAACTCACCCCCCCCCCCCTTTTTTGTCGTTTTTCAATTTTCTTTCAATTTTTACTCTTCCTGAAATAATTATTTTCAAATATACCCTAGAAGGAAATTTATATTCAAATAAATCATTCCCTACAAAAGCTTCGAACGATCTTTTTTTCCAAAGACCATTCTTTATATCTTCAACCAGGTACTCTCTCTTTTCTTTTATTTGCATGTTTGGTTATGATTTTTTAACTCAAAAAATGAATTTTTTGCTTGTTACTTTTTAAAGTCAGCCGTTATTTTTTATTTCTTCTTTTACATGTGGGACCCACTTTTTCTGTAACGGTAATAAAATTAATTCTACTAAACAAGCCCTATGCTTGTTATCTTTTATTTTTTTAATTACATCCACCCAAAGGTTAGGATTTAATTGTTCCAATGGTCGTTGAACTTAGGTCCATATTTTTGATTGATCATTGAAATTTAAAATGTCGAGTTTTGATCACTGAACTTAGGTCAATGTCTTAGATTGCTCATTGAAATTTAAAATGTCGAGTTTTGACCATTGAACTTTAAAAAATGTTGTACATTACTCACTAAATATTAAAAAATGCTGTACATTACTTACTGCAAGCTCGATATTTTTCAAAATTTAACAGTTATGCTAGTGAGTAAACGTACGGCATATTTCAAAGTTCAGTGGTCAAAACTTGACATTTTAAATTTTAGTGAGCAATTTAAGACATCGACATAAGTTCAGTGAGCAATAAAAACCATTGATTTAAGTTCAGTAACAAAAACTCGATATTTTTAATTTCAGTAATTAATCAAAGATATAGACCAAAGCTCAATAAACATTGGAAAAATTAACTCAAAGGTTAGTCCATATACAATAAAATTAATTAGATAAACTTTATAAAATTATATTCATGCCTTGTTTGACTCACATTCTTTAAAAAAATATATTTTTAAACAGTAATTTGACATCATTTCAAGTTTCAACCACACATTTTTTAATAAAATAATATTACACGTAAATTAAAAAAAAATTCTTACTTTTTAACTAAACATTTTTCATTGATATACTATTCAAAAATGCATTCTTATGAAAATAATATGGCTCAAAAAAGGACTTAATTGTAAAGAGTGATGTACACATATACTCTATATCGTTTGCACATACATATATTTTGGTTATATATGTAATTTTATTAAAAAAAAAAAAAAAGAACTTTCGAAACTATTGAGTGCATGTTTGGCATTAATTTCTCCCTAAAAAATCAATTTTTTGATCATTATTTTACCATTTTAGTTGTCATTTTTACTTCTTCTCTTACAGGTAGAACCAACTTTTCTCTTTAACAGTCAAAAAATTAATTCTCAAAATTACTACCAAATAAGCCCTAAATAATGAAGTCTAAAGCACAATTTGGACTATTTGAAAAATCGTTACTAAAAATTACTCAAAATTGAACCCCTCATAAACACTGAAATTGGTACTTAAAAAAAATAAAAATAAATAAATAATGGTATCCCAAAACTTCCAAGTAGATCAAATTGGGTCTCGTCGGACCTTTTATGTTTTGACGCCCATAATTCTTTTCTTTTTAGTGATTTGCGTAAATAATCGGTTTACATTACATTTCTCTAAGAGAGTGTCTCACTGTCTTGCTAAATTGGGTGCAACACCATTAGCTTCCCTTACGATAGAATAGCATGGACTTGCATTCATGATGCTACTCTCCAACCACTGAACCTCAAATGTATTTGTTGGATAAGGCGAAGATATCTACAAATAATTCCCACACACAAAAAAAAAAAATCTTGGCCATTTTTTATAGGACATTTACCAGAGGTCCATCTGATATTTTGTCAATTTTTGGTCTCTATATATATTTATATAGACATTTAAAAAAAAAAAAACTCATTTTCCCTCAAATTCATTTTCGACTGTACATTCCGTCAAATCCATAACTTTTATTAAGTTTTCAACTACACACATTTCATTAACTTTTATAAAAAAAAATCTGATTTTTATTTAAATTGAACAGAGGCTGTGTAATAGAGAACACTGTTTCTTGATCGACTTCACTAGGATCTCGCCATAAAATTCCTGTAATTCCAACATCTCCATAACATATCAATAAGGAAACACATCTCCAACGTCTTTCCCATCAAAATTTTGAATCCAATCACCAAAAGGGCTAATGACCACTGGAAAATGTCCATGTCCAAGAGCTTGACTAGTGGGCAGAATATCTTTAAAAAAAAAAAAAATCACTTTACCATGCATGCTCACAATCCACAAAAAATTTCAACAACCGCCCAACTGGTTTAGGTCAATTGAGATATATTGTTTATAAACACTGCTCAGCAGTATCTTGACTTGATAGTGTAAACAAGTTTTTCTATCGAAGTGCCACATGGAACACTCTCTAATGCGCTTGTAATGTGAAGGACTTTCTAAAAATTGATGTGAATTTTTTATTTATTTATTAATTTTTTTTTTGGGTCTATTAGATGAAAAAGTACCATCAGATGTAATGCATGTCATCAATCCGTTCTCCAAGTAGGACATTTGTTAATGATTTTGGACGGAATTCATTTTTTTGACTAACGCGTTCATGACTAAAAGTTAATGGTCTATTGAAGTCCAATCTAAAGTTTGAGGACATTTTAGCACATAGTATATAGTTTGAGGACCATTCATGTCTTCATCCTTTCATATGTTATTGCATTTTGTGCACAAAATTTTATTAAATGGTGCTTCATAATCACCAAGTTGAGATCGGCATTCTTGTTCATAGGATGCACTTGCACGCGAGTCAAAAGCTCAATGTGCCAGTGTTAATCATGCCTGAGAATTCCACTCTCTGCTTACACATGCAAGATGCCCTATCATTTTTACACTTGGGACAAACTTCTTTTACTTTCCCTTTGAGTTTCAATTTTTTATTCACCCAATCATCGTTTTGAGCGTGCGAATATAAGATTTTTAATGTTCTCACGTAGGAGAACATAATCTATTTTAATCTTTCAAAGAGAAGAAATGGCTAGCACCTACTCAAAATTATGCCAAAAACATACAGCAATTTCCAATAATTCTAAACAAAGGTACGCTTTCAATTAACCCCTAATTATCATAAGCCCTTGTTTGAGTCCTTTTTTCTTTTTCTTTTTCTTTTTTTTTTTGTGTGGGGGGTGGGGGGCATTTTGAATAGTAGATTGATGGAAAATGTGTGATTAATAGTTAAGGAAAAATTTTGGATTTGCGTGTAATATTATTTTATTAAAGACTGTGTAATTGAAAACAAATTTTGAAAAAAATGAATTTTTAGCAAAATGAGTCTCGAACAAGGGCTAAATTTCACCCCACAAATGCATCAAGGAGAAGGGTTGATGAAAATCGATTCATTTTTGGAGAAAAACGGGGGAAATTGAACTAATTTTCTATGAAAATCGAGTTCTGTTATGCATGTATACAAGTAGGCCATTTTTTTAGCGAAAAATTGAAAGAATCTATTGTTATTTTGCTCCTTATCGAAGCAAAACAATAAGAAAAAAGCCCAAAGCAAGCAAAACAATCATAATTTGTCCAGTAGGTCGAGCAATGTCATGAAATTCGAACAATTCCTGTCAAAATATTAGGTTGGGGATGAAATTTCCAGTCTTGGCTCACTGAGTTTTGACCAGATGGTATCCTAAGCATCCCTTTGAAACGAGTGTATAATTTATTAGAAAAAAATTTGCAACAATTTAAGAAGTTACTATCTGAACTTTTTTAATTGTGTAAACTTATTTTTGGGACGTTAATTATAAAAATAATGAATTTTTGTCCCATCCATTAACTGCCACACAATTTCTCCTGCGTTGCTTACCCCCTCCGTGCAAAATCCGGTTACCTTCCATCCATATGGACCCACAACAACATGCAAAACCCTCAAAATCCAATGTAGATTGGCTAAAGAAATAGCAAGAATAACTTTGTCCATATCATCACTTGTGAGGTGCTTAATCGAACCCCAGCAACCCGAGGATTTCCATAGTTGTGATACCCATCAGTAAGAGAAGATGAAGTTTGAAATAGACTCTTGTGGACGGTTATAGACCACATCAATATGCCTTGATCTAGAAGCGGAGCCAGGAATTAATGCTACGGGGGACAAAAAAATTTAAAAATTTAATGTACGAATAAAAATTATATATAATAAGAAAAATTCGTTATGTAAGTTACCTATTGTAGTGGTACCAGACGATATTTTACAGTATAAAATTCATCTAATAGCATAAAAATCAAAATGCTTCAATATTCTATAAAGGCATAAATATAAATTGATAAAACCATAACCATAAACCATCATCACTTATTACACAATTGCACAGTAGATAGTTTAATGACTTTGTTACTTGTACATTATCTTTGTTTAATTAATAAATACCAATAGATAACTTTCCAACTTTCCAATTCTAATTTAGAGCCTGTTTGGAAGTGATTTTGAGAATTGATTTTTTGATCGTTAGGAGAAAAGTGGGGTCCACCTGTGAGAGAAGAAGTCAAATATGACGGCTGAAATAATGAAATAACGATCAACAAATCAATTTTTTGGACCAAAAAATCACTCCCCAACAGGGTGTTACTGATTGCTATGAAATGGATTTTTCATCCAAAGTCAGAGAACCAACCTTGAACCTTCTCAACTAGTTCAACAACCTTTGGAGTCTTGGACCCTCTTCTTAGCAAATAACACAGACATAGTACTTCAAATAATCAAAAGATTTAGAGTTGAAAGATTTTGATTTTTGGGAATTATTTCAATTGGTTTTGCAAAGACTAAAGGAACAGGATTATACGTGAAGAAAAATAGGAAGAAATGGGACAATGGATATTGAATCTATTAATTACAAATAAGTGGGCCAAAGATTAAAACAAAAAATCATTTGAGGTAGGCTTGTCCATTAAAATTAATTATTGGTGGGCTAATAGACTACAATTCCAAAAAATAATAAAACTAAAAAATAAAAAAAATAAAAATAAAAATTTAGTGTATTGGACTTGGTAAACAGTGGGCTGCAGCCAAGTGCAGTCCACCACTAGATCCGACCATGCTTTGATCGAATATCAGTACCTCATAAATTAGTTGACAAATTTTTATCACATCTAGTTTGATCTTATTCGACGCATTCACTTAAGCTACCAAATATATTTTGCATAAAATATTAATACCTCATAAATTGTTATTCCCCGATATCCCAATACAAGGTTGAAAGAGAGACGAGAAAGCAAGATCTTGTCGACTTGCATGTGTTCAACATAGAACTTGTGTTCCTTCTAAGCCAAGATCAAACTCTATCTGATCCACTATACTGTGTAGATTTGGGAATCGAATGGCAAATGCGGCTGCAGTTAAGATAGATACTTCATCTATTATCTAATGCAATTGATCGACCCACCAAAGGTTCACAATGTTTTATTAACACATGAAAAGGAGCTATTCAACCTCACAACTTGATGTAAATTTCAGTGAGTCAGCAATTACAGTAATTATTTATAACAATAGAAACACATACGAAGGTTTAGTAGGCACTGGTATTCTAATATTTCACTGAACCGAGCCGAGCCCCCGGATCAAATATTTCATACCTATTAATTAATTATTAATTCATGCCAATAGTTGAAAAGGACGGAGGCGGGGCGGTTAGGAGGATTCGAACTCACCGCCTCCAACCGCACTTCCCGCCGATTTCCGCCTCCACCCTCGCCGCGGCGTGAGGTGGCGTCCTGTTCTTATGTTTGCTTTCCATTAGGTCTCTTTCTTCTCATATATTCCCTCCAAAATAAAATCTTCTCTTATAAAAGATCTCCTTCTCCTTCCCCGCCGCCCCAACTGAAATAGAGGGTTTAGTTTGTGCATTTTTATTTTTATTTTTTTCCAATTTTTGGGCTCAAATTATTTATATATCGAGTTCCGGTGATAATTTGGACCTTAATCTGAGCTTAACTCTGCCGGTATCGCAAATGCACGTAGGAACACAGTCGCATTCGTCGGTGCTGCGCCGCGTGCCTTCTTATCGTAAAAGACTAAACCCTTTCATTCCGTCCCGCAACTCGAAAAACACGAATATAATCACATCTAATAATACTACTAATTATTCCAAAGACAATACTTTCATATCTCTTGCATTCCGGATTCAAAGTCGCACCCTGTGCTTCAAAACATTATGGTGCGTATTTTTGTTAATTAATGATGCTAAATGTAGTATTGTGACTGTTTGTGTATTTCTATTGTGTACACACGTATTTATAAACATAGTTTATTTATGTGATTAGTAAATAATTTATCGGGATCTTCAATTTACAAAACCTGCGGTATTTGAACTCGGCCGTGAATTAATTAGTGACTGACCCAATTATTATCCTACTAAAGTCTCTGGGGTGAGCGTGCTCGCAAAACTGTGCTTTAAGTATGCATGTCAATCATTTGTTTATGACATGTCGCAAATTCTTTCGTTCTGTAAGCCTCTGATGTTTGTGTTTGACTGTTCTTGAAATTTGTTTTTAAGGTTCAGTTTGTTCTTGAATTTCCTTTTTTTTTTGGGTCATTCCTATATATGTCTAATGTGAGATGGAATAACTTTTCTTCTTGAAGCAATCGCTGAATTTTGTCTAAGTTTTATATGGCCTTATGTAATCAAAGAATTTTTAAGGGATTATAAGTTTTTTACTCAAAAGATTCATGAACAGATAAAGTCAATCAATACAGCTGGTGTAAATTGGTATGATAATCATCTTCAATAGATAGTTATCAGTTTTTTCTCACAAACACATTACGTTTCAGATTAGAGAAGCTTCTGAATGTGAGCGAGGGAGTAGACTCTCCATATTGATGAGGTTTTTACTTGGACTTATATGCAATTGATTGGAAGATATAAACTCAAGAAGCTCAAATGGACTTTCTCAGCATAATGTACTTCAGGAGGAGTTTATTGTTGCTTTAACTAGATTATTAGTAATTGACACTTGACTTGAACTTTCATTATAAAGGTGCAAATTTTCAACAATTCGATGAGTAATATAGAGCAAATCAAGTTGGCCGGCATGGCATTGTTTTATGGCTTTGAATCTTTATAATCTCTGTTTATGAAGCTCTAAATCTTTCTTGAAGCACTTGAATGAACTTGGAAACTATGAAGCTAATACAAGTGGAAATGGGACTACTCAAGTTCATAACATAGCCGAACCAGTCAACAATTTTCACTTGGAACTGAAACTTGTGTTGATGCTAGACCAAGTGCCAGACGTAAAGCTTCAAGATTTGGGAAACCTGTTATTGAGGAAGAAAACTTGGGTAAAGTCATATCAGACCACTTGGATTACATCTACTGGAATATTATAGACATTAGTTTAAGTCAAATTGAGTTCTCATTGATACCTCTTTTCTTGTAGAATCTTTTGATAACTCGAATCTAGCTGCCTGCTGTCAGTACGACAGTTCTTTAGGTGAGACAAACTGAGAATATTTATAGTTTTGAACTCTATCGTAATAGTGATGGTGTAGAACTTATGTCAGATCCTCTAATTGCACTTGCTGCATGGGTTTAGAAAGTGATGGACTATGCTTTTGGCAGGCTTGTTAACAAAAAAATTTATCAAGTTAATCCAGGAGGCTGACGATGGTACTCTTGATCTAAACAGAACTGCTGAAGTTTTGGAGGTAACGCTATTAATAAGATCAAAACTTGCAAAGTAAATAGGTTGATAATAGTTAAAGAAGGCCTGGTTTATAGTTTGTGCCTATTTGAAAATATAGCTTACATTGTTCCTTATTGTTGTACAGGTCCAGAAGAGGTGAATTTATGACATTACCAATGTTCTTGAAGGCATAGGTCTAATAGATAAGACTACTAAGAATCACATACGTTGGAAGTGATGCTGTTGAACACTTGATGTTATTTTTATTTTGTCTTGTTATTTCTTACAATTAATGAGCTTCTTCATGACAGAGGATCTAGGATATTTGGACCAAGAGAGCTGCGTGATCAAGTGTCTCAATTGAAGGTGCTCTTACGATGCCAACTGGTGTCATTTTGTGGTTATAGTATAATGCGATTTGGAGAATATTAGAATAACTATGTTATTTGCCATGATCTACAAAAAGTGTGTGGGCATTTCTGTTCATACAAATATGACCGCTGGACAAATGATGCCTAGTAACAAAATATTTGCAAAACTTGTCTTCTTCGATCAGAGTATTTGGATTTTCCTGATTAATATGGGCAGAACATAGTTATCCTTTACTATCATTTGATTGGTTAGATGTTTTAAAACTCTATGTTTATAGCTTTCTTTCGCATAAGAATACGACTTGATCTTCAGTAAGCTACATCCTAAACATGCAATATTATATTTCTAAGTTGAGGTTTTTCAGTGCAGAAACTTTTTATTGTGTGGGAAAGTGATTTTGTTTCGAAAGGTTTCTTATTATATGAAGTTTTGACAACTTATAATTTTTTGCTTTCATTACAGGCTGAAGTTGAGCGTCCATATGCCGAAGAACATGGAATTGATAATAGCATAAGGTTTGATTAATTGCTAAAGGAAAAATTAAGTATTCTATAGTTTAGTAGTTCTAGGTGCTATTCTAACAGCTAATATTTATCCAGGGACAAACTAGATCATCTATCAGAACTGGGATCTAATCTGAATTGTCAAAAGTATGCCATATTTTCTCTTGATGATATATCTCTATTTCAGTATTTGATTTCATTTGCTAGACACTTTTCTGATTGCATTTTTTAGGAATCTTCTTCTGACTGGAGATGGTCTCATGAGCCTCCCATGTTTTAAGGTTTGTTAATCTCATGGTTTCTATATGCATCATGGCTTCCATCTAACAGAATGTGTCTATGCTGCAATTGACACAGAACCAAACTGTCATTGTCGTTAAAGCTCCCCATGCTAGTTGTATAGAAGTTCCTGATCCGGATGAGGTAGGTAGCCTTGATAGACACGATTGATAGATCATATATGTCGATTTCTTATTGGCTACTTTTTTTCCCAAAGGACACTGGTTTCTCACAGAAGCATTACAGACTTACTTTACAAAGCCTTACTAGACCAATTGACGTGTATCTCTTGAGGTTATCTATGTGATCATACACTTAATTGCGTACTTTGAATAATATCTTGTCAACTAATTGCACTCTCTCTCTCTATGCACGTTTGTGTAGACATTTTGCCTGCACATATACCAAAAAATAAAAACTCAAATACGCATGTACTATAATTAGGAAAACAATTCATGTCCAGAAATATATACATTTTGTGATATACAGGTCCCTAACACTAATTTTATGGAACTCTAGCAAAAATGGCACTTGTAGCAAAAATGAGAAAAAGAATGATAGCATATCCGTCGACCGCACAACATTTATTGGATGCTACAACGAGCTGACAATCAGCTGATTTTCACAAAATAATCCCATTGGATGATGATGTGTGTTTATCTTTGGGCTTCAGAGATAGTGTTTTTTCCTCCCTCACCTTTTTAATAACTAAACTTTCGGTTTCTATCTGCAGAGGGATAATGATTACCGGCTAAAATCAGATCATGAGGTCAGTGCAGTAGATATGTGGGGTAAAGAAGATTGCTAGTTACTAAACACCTTTGAAAAAAATTGGATGGCCATCAATTCCGGATGTTTATATAATTTCTTTCTTTATTTTTTCCTCCAATGCGACAAATATAAGCAATGATTCTCAGTAGGTAGATATGAAGGATAAGTGTAGCACCAGCTCAGGTTTAGTTCAACACATGCTCTGGTGATATAGGTTGAAATAAGTGGCTGCTGAAGATAACTTAAAAGGGTTTGTTACATTTAGAAGTAGAATGTAAATTTTAGCAACTAACGAGTGAATGATGACGGTCGATTGCAAGTTATCACTAATGGAAAATTATCTGTAATCTTTCACTTCTGTTTGATAGCATAGGACAGGATAAACCAACATTTTTTTTCTTTTATTTTTTTGTTGTGTGTTGGGGTTGGGGAAACTTTTGTGTGGTATTATGTGTATGAAAGATATAGTTTCTGGCTCCTTGTTACCTTAGGATAGGTCTGATAGTTGTATTTATAGTAACTGTCTCAGTTAACATAACTTGTTCTTCCTTTAGAGCACTAACTTGAATTTTTAGTGGGAATTGACTTCTAGGCATGCTCGATTTTGCCAGCTTAAGCTTAAATTACGCACACTCCTATATATAGCTTACCTGGTTCGAGTTTTTTCATGTGATCTTAAGTGCCTTGATGCATTACTTCTAAACGAGCTTTGATCTATTTGAAATTCTCTCGTTCTTGATGGCAATTGTTACAATTTGGTAAAGATTCATTATGACATTTGTTTATATAAAAAAATTTAAAAATTTCATTGGTTATGTTAAGTCATACCCAATATTTCCTAGTGAAGAAGGTCAAACTTTCATCTCTTGGGGTATTATTTGTATAATCTAACGCATTAGTAAAAGTAATTTTCTTTATTTTCATATATACTTTAAATTACATTTTTCCCACTTTTAGTAAAAAGATTGCTTCTTTAAAATAATAATTCTAAGTAATTTACTAATTTTCAAATTTCATCAATAAAAAAAAGTTAATATTTTAATACTCACTCATTCAGTCTTAACCAAACGCGCTCCGTAGGTCAACCTCAGGAAACACTTTTTGTAAATGTTCTAACGGCTATACTTGACCAAAAACCTTATTCTTAGAAGACAAGGAAAATGTACTATTATAAAAGAAGGGGAATTTTCAAAAATGTCACAAAATTAACGAGGTCCCCAAAAGTTGTCATTTTCACTTTATGTGAGTAAAAATATCACTTCTTTTGTGTGAAATGTCCAAATTACCCTTAATGACACATATTCATTAGCATTTATTGCTTGATTTGAAAGAATTGATTATATTGATGTGATGATTTATTTTATAAATAAAAAATATGGATAAATGTGTATTATATTGATTAATATGAATTTGTGTTAATAAAAAAGGTAAAAGAAATTTAAAATGAAATATAAACAAATATATCTTCTTCTTCCCTTACAAACCCTAATTTTTCTCATCTTCTTCATTTCAGTGATCAAGAAGATTTTTCTCATGTATTCATAATCCATTTTGAAAAGGTTAGTTATTAGAAAATATTTACATTTTACTTCTACAGTTTACTGTTTTGTAAATATTAAATACAACCTGAACATATTTACTTAAAATTTTTGAAACTATTATTCATTGATTTTTTTTTTTAACCCTTCACAAATGTGATTATCACTATTAAGATTTTGAGTACTTTCTTCCATTCAAACCAAATAATGTTTTCATTAAATGTCTCTTCAATAACAAGGCCAATCTGACCTTTTTCATCTAACTCAATACTAATTATCACACTTAATGTGTTGTGCTGAAGAATATGTTCTGCCCATTGTCATCTGCTTCTCGATATTTTCGACGGTTCAACTGTCGAATTTGACATTTACAAACCGTCGGGTTAGACGTTTGAAATGTCGAACCCGACATTTACAAATTGTCGGGATATATAGTTTTACTGTCAAATTGAACACTTACAAACGATGGAAAGCCTCGATTTGACCTTTTACTATTGTACGGATTTATGTATTATGTAGTGCCACTTTTATGCTATTAAATGCCAACACATTGATTCTGTAGAATTCTTATCGTTGCAATCCCAACATTTGAGGTATGAATAATCATTTGAGTTTCATCATGTCGCATGGGGAAAGTTTGTTCATGCGGATGACGAATAGAAGTGAAGAGGGGACAAAACCACTTACATTCTGGTTCCGACAAGTAATATCGTAATCGGACTTTTGTTAATGTTGAAGGACAAACTTGATATTCTTGATCCTCGTACTCAAATTGAATTGAAGTTCAAGGTCGTTAACTTGAATATACCTCCGACCGAAACACGCGACGATGAAGACTTATTTTCATCACATCTCAAATTGAATTTAAAAGACAATTAGTGTGATGCTTTTAAAGTCTAAGTGCGCTTGTATCACTCACACTTGGTCTATCATTTATGAAAATTGTGTACATTAAATCATGTGTACCATTTCATCTTGATTGAAACATGGTACGCACAATATTTTAATGCAAACAAAGAACTGCTGATTATGTTTTGCAAGAAAACGATGTCCAGTGATATTACCATGATTCACGAACGTTTTCGATTGAAACAAATCATAATATTCAATTCTATCATGTTTATTTTTAATTGAATATCAGTTTTAATCGATAAATCAAATGAGTTTCGAAAGCAAGGAAGTTATAAAATGCACCAAAAATCATTTTTATGTACACAACTTTGCTCAAGTATCGAACATGATGTAACCATTGTTTTGTACTGTAGAGTAGCTCCATGACCCTATTTAAAAAACAATCTACTATTCTTTACTATTTACTATTCATTACTATAAACATTTTCTGTACGAAACAAAAACAGTTTCCTCTGCCAATATCACATAAATAAAACCAACTAATGCAAAATTATATACATAAATAGAAAACAAAATGTTTTTCCGTGTAGGTGCCACAGTCATCAAAAGTAGACCGTTGTGAAGGTTGCTCTTTCTTTGACAACGAAATCAATTGGTTCCATCTCCAATTATAGCAAGAATGTGTGCACCAATACTTTGACGATCATTCAAGTCATGAGTACGAGTCTGCTCATATGTCATCATACATTGGTGAAATTAGCATTCCGAGATAAAGCACGTAGAAAACAATGTGAAGAAATGTAATAACGTTCACCTTATGTGCAAAAACAATCTGAACACAGTACATAATATAACTCAATTGATTCATGCAATCTATCATAATCTGAATTTAAACAAGCAACTTCCACAAAAATAGATTTGAATTGCATGTGATCCAAAAATTATGAAGAATGAATCGTGACTGTGGTGGTATTGTTATACAAATAAAAACGTGAAACACAAAAATATAATCACATATGGAAATCAGTCACATGTGAGACGTTCGGATGGAAAAAATCTAACCAAATACAGACAAATCAATCAAAAAAAATCATGAGATCATAGCATTTCATATATGTTTATGTAAAACACTCGTGCAATGTTAGAATGAACCAAGGTTTGACTTGTGGAACTGAGCGGAGGGAAGAATTGAACTGTCGTTCTCGACAGTTCATCTGTCGACTGTTTCATCTATTGAGAATTACCGAGGCTAACTGTCAAAATCGACAGTTAGGCGCGATGGCATTTCTCTACATTACTGAAAGATGAACTATCAGAAAATCTACTTTTCACCTCTAAGCAAATAGGTCTTATTGAAACTTATTTCACTCCATATTCGAGCATAACAAAATATTAAAATCACAGGTATGCTATCAACTGTCTAGCAAGAGTTCAACCCTAATACGGGTACCTCCCACAACAAATGGATTCCAAGTAATAGTAATGTTATTTCCACATCACACAAGTACCAAAAATATTGAAACATTCAATACTTAAAATTTGGACTTTGAAAGCAAAGGAAGAGGATAAATATTAAATTGGAACCCTAAATAATTTTTTCCCTCAACATTAGTGTTGGCACGTGTTACGTGTGCATATATGCATCACTAATAGAAGATGTATAAAAAAAGAGAAAATTAAAATTTATGGTATGAAATTGCAGAAAGTTGGGGAAAAACATTTCTAATCATAACACAACCAAAAATTATTCAAAATGTCCAAAAAAATTACTGAATATCAAAAGGATTTTTACCTCTTTCTAATCCAAGCCCCAGCTCTTATTTTAAACCGAGCAAAAAGCTCCATTTTTCGCATCTCATAAACCCCTTAGATAAAAATATCACAAAAACTGAGTAAAAAAAAAAACAAGATTTTTCTCGCTTGGATTGAAACCCATAATAAGAGAAATGAGAGAGAGAGAGAGAGAGAGAGAGAGAGAGAGAGAGAGAGAGAGTAAGTGAGTGAGTGAGAGAGTTAGAGTTGTTTGAATGAGAGAAATAAAATTCATCTATTTTTTTTCCAACTTTTCATCTATGACATTGACAAGATTTTTGTACAATTTCTTCCATTGGGTCAAATCTCATTTAATTAGGACATGTATGGAATTTGAAATTATTTTCAGGGGCAAATATGTTTTAAATTGACATTCTTGTAATGTTTAAAAAAAAGTGACATTTTTGTAAATATCTTGAGAAAAATTGACATTCTGTGCAATTTCCTCATAAAAGAATTGGTAAATATTTAAAATATGGTTTTTCAAATGTTAGCATTGGATCTATAGTAAATTGAAAACACATTAGCATCAATAACTCCAACAAACATCTATTGACTTAAACACTATTTATTATCGAGTGCGCGTTTTCCTCAATCTTGCTCCTATGGCTCGTATGGATTCTTCTATAGTGAGGTCGTCTTGTGGAGGAGTTGGAACATTATCACTTGTTGAAGGAGGCACTGAATTAGTTAGCATCACTTTCTCCTCGCTAGAATTTAAACTTTTGCTGACAAGGGGCTGCGTTGATGTTTACGATCTGCCCGAGGATGTAGTCAGGGAAACTTCTTTGGAAGCTTGGATAGATGATGTTTTCAGTCTGTTCCAGGATATAGTAAGGGGAGCTTCTTTAGAAGTTGCTGAAGACCCTGTCTCTTGTGCTACAACTTCTTGGAGCTGACTTGAAGACGTACTAGTAATAGTTGACGGGGATTCTTCATTCTACGGTTGTGTTATAGCAGTTGATCTGGGATTTGGTTTTGTCGGGTGGTCAATCTTAGCGCCATGATGTTGTGTCTACGAGGTCAAAAACAGCAGTATTTCAATTATAAAAGCAAAACATTCAATAACTATCAACTGGGGGTCGAGGTGAGGGAGGTGAAAGATTCAGGTTGAGGAAATTGATGTTGGAAAAAATAATTGAAAAAAGAAAACACAAAAGGGTTATCTCAAAAGGAAACAGTTTTCACAAAGACCAATTGGTGTTATTAACGCTGTAAATGTTGTGCCCTAGGTTCAATTAACATTTAAATTTTTTAAATATACAATCAATGTGATTTAAAAGCAGATCTATTATTTAATTAACAGACAATTAAATTAATAGAGTCCGTAAATTCAAATCTTCGAAATTTGTTAATCACAAGGAGTTGTGATTGTAAAATACAAATTACATATGATTGAATCTTAAATTGTTCGTGGTGGTAAGTAATAACGAGATTCGGATATCGTTATTACGGATAGGCCATCACGTATGACATTTTTTACTTGGGGAGTAAGTAGCTGATCTCACAAGTTAAAGTGTGGTGACATTTGAATGAACACGTGTATGTTTTGTTATAGAACAAAACATTGGAGATCCGTTTAGAGATTCCACATGGATAACTATCTGAGTGTTAGTGGTTAATTTCTAAGTCCTTTGACTTTTGGTCGTCATAGTACCTTATATGAGAATAGTCATGTTTTGACGACGTTGGATGTTGCTCTGTCAAGGGACGCTAATACGTCATCGTTCGGGTATGTCAAGAATCGTATGAAGGTTGTGAATGACCAATAGAGGATTCGTCACTTTTAGATAGTAAAAGATTATGATTTGCATTTCATTCAATTAAGTCGATAACAAAATCATTGGTCAATGTGTACTGATAAGTCGAAAAGGATCTTTCAACTTATATTGCCTTAATAGTGGAGTGAAAGATATGATCGATAATCAGGATTGACACACTTTTATATCTCGTAATTGATCGGATCATATTAACGAAGGGATTATAGTTTCACGGTAAACTAACAAGTTTGGTTTTGTCATATTACGTGGCATTTCCCGTCACATGTATTATTCTGACACATTGCTAGATGTCAAATTTGGGACGACGAATGTGAATTTGTGATAAATTAAAAGGGCGTTTTAATCTATTAATTTTGATTAGATCAAAATAATATTTCACGTCGTTAGACATCGTGATCGGGAAACTAATAAGTCGCACACACAAGGAATTGGAAGATTGCAATTTATCAATTAATTAATTTGGTTAGTTATTTATAGGCCCGAATTAATTAATTAATTCATAGACCGAATTTAATCAAATGGATTAATTGAATATTAGATCGGGTTGGCCAAGCAATCTTGTTCTCTGTGTGGATCACCGTTGGAGGTTGAACAATTGGACAACTGTGGAAGACAGATCCAAGTTGCTGGAATAAAGATATGGCAAAGGAGTTTACTGATATTGTAAAAGGTACATCTTTATCACAATTTCTATCTAAACAAAAAGATGAATCCTAGTGGAAACCGAAATATGTTTTGATTTTCGCTGCGCAAGTTTAAGTAGATTCCCAACAGTGGTATTAGAGCTTACTTTGTGTTTGTTAGAAGTTGTTTTGCATGTTGGAACAATTAAAAGTTGATTGTTCTTATTTTTCTTGTTTTAGAAATTAAGAAAAATAATTTTGCATATTCAAAATCACATTTTGAAAAAAAATAAATAAAAATGGTTGTGGATCTGAACAAGGACGTCGGTGACCGGCGCCCCGCGGTGGGGTTGCAATGAGCTGCGAATTGCAGCAGCAACAGTCGTTGCTGCGCTTGCAGCAGCGAGCCGCTGCGGGTGATGGTAGCAGCGTTCATGTTGCTTTACAGTGCGAAGCGCTGGCGCCAAGCGGCAAGAAGCTGCCGCTGCTTCCTGCTGTAGAGGCCTTGGGGATTCTGACGCCGGTCTCTCCCAAGAAGGTGAAACGATTTTTGGGTGAATTCTTTATGGTTTTTAGATTTGTTGTTGGAGACGGGGGCTTACTTTGTAATTTCTGAAATTCAAAGTGGTCGCCTGTAATTAAAAAGGAGGATCAACTTGCAAACTTTAAATAAGGGTCAATTTGCAAAAGGTTAATATTGAGGACCTCGATTGCAATTATATAGTAAGGGTTAGTTTGTAAATTTTAAATGGAGGAGCTCCTATGCAATTTCAGTAGATAAGGGCCCTGTTAATCAATTTTGATTGGGTCAAATTGCAATTTCTAAAATGGTTTTGAATTTGAATTTTGAAACAATATTTTGAATGGGTTTGACCTATAATTTTAATTTTGACCCAAATTTAATTTTTATTTAAAATTGAGGACCTTTTTATATTTTCGTTAAAATATAATTTTAACTTAAATATTAAATTTGACCCTAAATTGAATTTATTTTATTTAGAAGTGTTATCCTAGAATAAAATATTAATTCAATTTCAATTAGAGTAGGACTCTAATTTAATACTTAATAAAAATTTGATTTTAATTAATTATTCACCCGAATATATTTTTGAAATTAGAATTGGATTCTAATTTGACGTCTAATTGAAATTTGATTTTAATTAAATTGTCCCACCCTAAAATTTTCCTTGGAATTAGAGTTGGACTCTAATTTAATATTTAATTAAAATTTGATTTTAATTAAATAATTCACCCTAGCATTTCTTGAAGTTAGAATTGGATTCTAATTTGATATTTTATTAAAATTTAATTTTAATTAAATTGTTGCGCCCTAAAATTTTTATTTAAAATTAGAGTTAGACTCTAATTTGGTATTTAATTAAAATTTGATTTTAATTAAACAAGCTCGCCCTAAAAATCTTGAAATTAGAGCTGGACTCTAATTTTGCTAAAATTTGATTTTAATTAAATTCAATCGCCATAGATTTTGAAATTAGAGTTTGACTCTAATTTGATATTTAATTAAAATTTGATTTTAACTAAATAGTCCCACCCTATAATTCTGGAATTAGAGTTGAACTCTAATTCGATATTTAATTAAAATTTGATTTTAATTAACTATGCCAGCTAATTAAATGAATATGATTAATTAATTATTTAATTGTTTTGATCCATTTTGTCTAAAATAGTTTAGACGATCTTAATTGCTAGAAACTTGAAACGTGTTTGTATATGATATTAGATATTATATAGACGTACAATTATGTGATGTATGTATTATTAGTAGACGATTATGAATTCGATCATGTGAATGTTTTGATTGTTAATTTTATTTTTATCATTTTATGAACCCGCGAGCTCTTAATTGTTTTGGGCCTACGAGTTCATTGTTGTTGTTATTATTATGAGCATGCGAGCTCTTATTCATTTTGGACCTACGAGTTCATTATTGTTATTTTGGGTCTGCGAGTCCAATTTCATATAAACCTGCATGCCAACTAGTATATGATACACGTTGCAACTGGACTAATTGAAGAACACAAAGAGAAGGTAATCATGAAGATGGTGCATTGATACTGATCAATGCCATACCCCCTAGGAAATGACAAATTAGTCTTCTTTATGGCTCAGGAAGACTAGATAGTAAAAGTCCATACAATTATATATATATATATATATATATATTTATTTATTTATTTATTTATGATTGTATCATTGTTGATGAGGCCTTTGAATGCAAAAACTCTCAATAAAATATTAAGTCATATTTTACTTTTGCCTTTCATCATTATAGTGAAAAATTAGAGTCTTAAATCGTCTCAACTTATTGAGTACACTCAAAGTTGGTCTATTAGGGTTATATTTGACACTATGAAATATTGGATATTTCTGAATGATGGGTTCGACTTAACTAAAGTTTATCTCTTGTTGAGTACACTCAAGAAAATAAATTTTAAAGGCATGTTAAGCTAACATATAAGATGTGTAATGACAAAGAGTTGTTAGTTTAACGATCTGGAAGTTATATAGAGATGCAATTGATAGTAGTATCTACCCAAATGTTTTATTAAGACTTGTTGAGTACACTTAAGGTCTTGATATAATAAATGGGATCCCAGCCCACTGGGAGTCAAGTATGAACTCCATAAACTCATGTGAGAGGGTCATAAATTTGAGTTAAATAATGGGAGCATAATTAATTTAATAAAAGTTCATGTTAAATTAATTGATGCATTTTATATGTTATTCTTTTTCTTTTCGTCATTTAAACTTGTTGAATCGTGAGTAACCACGTGTATTTTAGAGTCATACTGGATGCCAACAACCAAATTAAATCTTCTTGATTGACACTGCAATTTGAGAATTGTTTTCAAACATGAGAAAGTTAGTTGTCCTTAAGTAGCCATTTTTCAGAAACACCTGGTGATGACTCAACTAAGGAAAATATGGCTACTATAATAAATACAATGATGAGGTAGTATTGCACACATGTGATGCTTGCAACTATGTCATCTGAGATATAACAGTAACTTGAGAGTATAGATGTTAACACATAATTCTTCATTATAAAAAATTGTATGATAATAATCATGTGTGGAAGGATATGAGACTTTCAAACAACTATACTGGTGCAAAATGACAGAGTAATCTTCAATTGATGCTCAGACATTGAAGATGACTGACGTTGAGAAATGTCTCAATTGAGTTCAATCATAAACCATGAACTGAGTAGTGACTTGGTTCTGCAATCTTTGTCAGAGAAAGCTATTCACAACTAATTGTGAATTTAACGTGAATGAGCTCGAATGAACAATTATTGAGTTGCTTAACATGCTTATGACTGTTATGCCCAATATCAAAGTTAGAAGTGGCTAAATCATTGATTCCTCTAAGGGTATTAAGAGGAAATATAAAGGGGCTTTGGGGAAAGCGTCCAATATAGCTGAAACGATCAAAGCGAAGGACAAATACCAAGTCTAATGACCATTGTTTTCATTATAGAATGAAAAGGTTATTGGAAGAAATATTGCAAGACTTACGTCTACTTCATAAGCTTTTTAGGTATTTGATACCAGATGATCATATTTATATAAATATGAAGAAACTAAATAGAAGTAGACCACTGAGAAAGGGAGAAGTCGATCTACACGTTGAAGATGAACAAAGGTTGCCGTATTGCCTGTAGGAGCATACTTCTTGCTGATACCTTTTGGCTTAGTAATGGAATTAAAGAAATGTTACTTTGTACCCACCATAGCTAAAACATTAAAATGAATTTTATGTTCAGACATGAACTATTTTAATATTAAGGACAATTATTGTTTCTGCTTATTTTGATTTAGATCTTAATGATTATGGTAAGTTACAAAAATAACATTTATATTCTAAACACTAAACATTCTATAATAAGTATAGAAGTTAAGAGACATAAAAATGATAATTTGAATAATACTCAAATCTGGTATTGCAGACTTGGTCATATAGATGAAATGCAATTTCAAAATTACATAGAGACGTATACGTAGAGTCAATTGATTTTGAATCGTTTGACAAAGGCAAAACATGCATATTTAGCACAATCACTAAATCTCATTTTTCTTGAAAAGGAATAAGTCTGCATAAATATTGGCATGATATATAGTGATGTTTATGAATCAATGTCAATTAATGTCAGATGAGGTTTCTCTCATGTCATCAATTATCATGTATACTTGATGAAATTCAAGCATGAAGTTCTTAGAAGGTTCAAATGATTCAAGCTAAAAGTAGAAAAACAAATAGATGAAGATACCCTCACATTAAGATACGATCAAAGTGATAACATCTTAAAGATAAAATTCAGATTATCTAAAAGAGAATGTGATTCTCTTGCAGTGAACTCCTCTATATACACTGCAGCAATGAAGTTTTGGAAAAGATGAATCGTTAACTATTAGATATAGTGCAATTAAAAACAAGCCATGCAAATCTCCCAAAATTGTTTTTGGGGTCATGCACTGATTGCAGTGTGTTACACACTAAATCGTGTCATATCTAAGTTGGCTAACACAATTCCATACGAGTTATGAAAAGACAATAGTCCCAATTGATCACATATGAAAGTTTGGGACTGTGACACTTATTTGAAGCACATTGAATCGGATAAGTTTGATACTAAATTCGATAAATACATATTTGTGAAATATTCAAAACAGATATTTGGATATCAGTTCTATTAACCCATTGAGAAGAAAGTTTTCGTCTCTCGACATATCGTCCTCTTAGAGAAAATGTTTACTCTAGGAAAAGACAGTGTGAGCAAAATTGAATTTGAAAGAGTTCAAGAGTCCACAAATATAGTTAATCAAGTAGATGAATCCGAGCTTGATCCCATATCTGATATGTGACATACTCTTGATTAGGAAGTAGAGACTTCTGAGGACATGTCAGCTCTATGTGAATCTAGTAGGATCATTCGAACTGCAAGAAGGTGCGAATCCATGATTACTAATTAGACATTGCTAATCTAGGATGATGAACCTACTAATTACACAAAAACAAAGTCATATATTGACTTAAAAGAGATAACAAGAGGCCATGAAACCCGAAATGAACTCGACGTATTTGAACGAGGTTTGGACCTTGGTCAACTCTCTTAATGGGATAGAACCCATAGGTTGTAAATGATTTACAATAAAAGGTTGACATGGATGTGAGTATTCATACATACAAAGTAAGGTTAGTAGCAAAAGGTAACAAACAAAGACAATGTGTTGACTTTGATGAAACCTATCGCCTGTAGCTATGCTAAGGTCCATTCGAATCTTGGTTGCAATAGTTGCATACCGTGATTAGGGATTAAAACAAATCTCTTGGAGCTGAAATTTTCGATTTGATGGAAAAATCAAAATGTTTGATTTTATCAAATATGAAGACGAATTGTGTGTTTACAAGAAGATAGTGAGAGCATTGTCGCATTTCTAATATTATAGGAACCACTATATTTCAATCATTGAAATAATGGTTGTTAAATGATTTATTCATGAACGATATGAAGAAGCAACTTGATCTATAGAGATAGATCTAGAAGATTGTAACTCATCTCAATCTAGATAGATAAAATCATGAGAAGATTTTATATGGAGAAATTTGTTTACTCTTAAACGGTTTGTTGGAAATGTTCCAAACATGAAACAACAGTTGGTTCATTGGTAGAAACCTAATACATGATTGCTTCAGAAGCAACAAAGAGTTGTAATGTGGATCAAGATATTCATTAATAAACTTGGAGTAGTTCCTAATATTGTTGATTGCATGCCATTATATTGTGATGACAATAGAGCCATCGCGAAAGCGAAGGAATAGGATTTCATCAATGATCCAAACATGTATTAAGGCGTATAATCTCATCAGAGAGATAAACATGTATTAAGGAGTTTGTAAGTGTTGTGCCCTAGGTCCAATCAACTTTGGACATAAATTCTTTTAATATATAATTAATGCGATTTAATAGCAGATCTACCGTTTAATTAACAGACAATTAAATTAATAGAGTCCGTAGATTCAAATCTTCGTAATTTGTTAATCACAAGGAGTTGTGATTGTGAGATACAAATTACATATGATTGAATCTTAAATTGTCCATGGTCGTAAGTAATAACGAGATACGGATATCGTTATTACGGATAGACCATCATGTGTAACATTTATTACTTGGGAAGTAAGTAGCTGATCTCACAAACTAAAATGTAGTGACATTTGAATGAATATGTGGATGTTTTGTTATAGAACAAAACATTGGAGACTCATTTAGAGATTCTACATGGATAACTATTTGAGTTTCAGTGGTTAATTTCTAACGTTCGGTAGTGAGATTGGTCTTTTGACTTGAGGTCGTCATAGTATCTTATATGAGGAGAATCATGTTTTGACGGAGTTGGATGTTGCTCTGTCAAGGGCCGCTAATATGACATCGTTCGGGTATGTCAAGAATCGTATGAAGGTTGTGAATGACCAATAGAGGATTCGTTACTTTTAGATAGTAAGAGATTATGATCCGCATTTCATTCAATTAAGTCGATAATAAAATCCTTGGCCAAGGTATACTGATAAGTTGAAAAGGAGCTTTTGACTTATATTGATCTAATAGTGGAGTGAAAGATATGATCGATAATCGGGATTGACACACTTCCATATTTCGTAATTGATCGGATCATATTAACGAAGGGATTATAGTTTTACGGTAAACGAACGAGTTTGGTTTTGTCATACTACATGACATTTTCCGTCACATGTATTGTCCTGACACATTGTTAGATGTGAATCTGGGACGGCGAGTGTGAATTTGTGATAAATTAAAAGGGTGTTTTAATTTATCAATTTTGATTAGATCAAAATAATATTTCACGTCATTAGGTATCGTGATCGGGAACCTAATGGGTCGCACACAAAAAGGAATTAGAAGATTGCAATTTATCAATTAATTAATTTAACAATCGTTGGATAAATTAATTAATTGAATTGGTTATTTATAGGCCTGAATTAATTAATTAATTCACAGACCAAATTTAATTAAATAGATTAATTAAATATTGGATCGGGTCAGGTCAAGCTCGTTTGGGCTTATATAAATAACTGATTAGGGTTTACAATTTTGTAGATTATTCTTGCTAACACAAGAAGAAAATTATAATCCTGCAATCTTATTCTCTGTGTGGATCACCTTTGGAGGTTAGACAATTGAACAGCTGGGGGAGATAGATTCAAGTTGCTGGAACAAAGATATGGCAAAGGAGTTTGCAAATTTTGTAAAATATAATCTTTTATCACAATTTCTATTTAAATACAAAGATGAATCCTGACGAGAATCGAAATATGTTTTAATTTCCGTTGCACAAGTTTAAGTAGATTCCCATCAAACCCATCTAACTAATAAGAGAGAACTCGAGCACAGAAATGAAAAGCCTTTTCTATGCAAAGTGGTAAGGCACATTATACTCTGAAGGATTCACACTAGAAAGTAGAAACTAGACTATGTGACTGCTTGAGGCTAAAACATAAATGTGTACTGCAATTTATGATCATCGACACTTTTCAAGAGCAAGCATACTATGGTGTTCCCACAATGGGTTCAAAAACAAAGAAAAAACTTGGATAACTAACAATTATTGTGCAAAGTCACAATACATTTTGGGTGTGTTTGGTTTACCATATAGGATTGAGGGAGGGAGGTAGGATTAAGGTGAGATAATATGCAGTATCTAGCAGCGTATTAAACACTAAGTCAAGATTGTTGACATATGGTCGACTTAATCTTCAATGTTTTGATCATAACAAACAAGATTATTTTTGTTTCTAACAAATTCTTTTTAGTGATGATAGTTCAATGTTCAAATCAATCAAGTATTATCGGACTTCAAATGAAGATCAAAGTGGAAGCTAAGTTTTCAAGTCAAATCATTCGAGACAAAAGCTTAAAAGATAAATGTAAAGAAAGATCAAGATTAAGAGCATGAGAGATGATATCAAAGAAAGATCAAGACGAGGCAAACGTCGGACTAAAGACTTGATTACTTAGGCAAAATATAAAGGTACTAATGCGTTGATATTTGGCAAAGAATAGTTAAGCTCAAAATCTTGCTATGCTTAAAAATAATTTTTGTGCACTAAAATCATTCGAATACAATCTTTTTGATCAAACATGAAAATGACTTTTAAAATGATATATAGACTTTAAGACATTTTTATTACGAAAATTTTGTTAAAAATATTCTCCAAAAGTCCATGTATTTCAAAACTTTCAAATCGGAATAAACGAGGTCAAAATGTAAAAAGACTACACTGTTGGAGCAGTCAACCACCTAGAGAGGCAGTCAGAAATTTGATCGTTTTGACTTCTGATTTTTACTGTACAAACGGCTATATTGGTCTTCCGGACAAGAGGAGGTCGACCGGACAAGTCATCCGCAAATTCAGATTTTTTTTAACGTTTTGAATTTTATAAATACCCCCACTTCTTGCATTAATTTAATCACTTCTAAAAGCATTAAATTGAGATACTTTCAAGCTTTAACTTTTACTCTTTACCCTTTATTTATCTCTATCAATTCATTCACTTTTGGAAAACTTTTGATTGAGTTTACTTTTGAAAATCATTTCATTTATCAAAGTTTTTCAAACCTAACATTTGAACTTTACTTATTGTCATTCATTAAAGTATTAGCATACTTCTTTCCATTGTACTTAACTTTGAATATATCTCTATTGTAAGAGAAAATTCTTTTTTGTTAAGTTTACTTTTGATTGAATTGTGGGTCGTGATGAGGTCTCGAAAAGCTCAACATTGTAAAAGGATTAGTGCTTCTTAGTTGTAAGTCACCGAAAGTTTTGTAGAATGATGGATTGCACCATAAGTCAATCAAATTTAGTGAAATAGGCCTTGCTCGTGACGGTTAGCTTGGTAACGGGGGGTGTAAATCATGATTGGATCGAACCTTTATAACACATCGTTTGTATCTTCTATCCTTTTCTCTTTTTATTTTTCCAAGTTATCTTGCTTGTTCTTTATCTTATTTGCAAATTGTTTATATTAGCACTTATTTTTGAAAAAGATTTAAATAACCAATTCATCCATTCCTCTTGGTTAGTTGTTTTTAGGCTTTCAAAGATGATAGTACGCTTCAAACTAAAATATTTCTAGTACATGCCTGAGTAGGAGGAGGAGTTGATTGTGAAGCAACATATTGTAAAATCTCAAATTTTCTAATCTGACCATAGCTTGCAGCCTTTCGCCAGTATAAAAATGATCTCCAACTCTTGTCCGTAGTTTGAACAAATTGCGATCTATTTCTGTCTCATGATTAGCAACATATGGTCTAAAGAAGGAGTCATAAACATAATTTGTTCCCTGAAATAAGACTATGCAGTTATGAAAGATAAGGAGGAAACTATCTAGAACTTAGAACTCATTCATAAAGAAGATCACGGTCCTTTATTTTAGGTACCACAAGTATATAAAGAAAGCCAACTTAGCTTCACTGTACATTGAAACCCTTCATAGGCAAATAAACAAAACAAAAACTTTATGCACAAATCGAGCTTGAATAAAACTGGAAGTATTTTGCTTTCATCTACTTCGAAATATTTACCACCCAATAAACATGTTGCCAATCCTCTCACAAGCTGTCAACCCAGCAACCAAGATCCTGAAAAATTCAAGATCTTACTGGTTACTACTTATACTTGGAATTAAAGCTTTTAAAGGCACATATGCAAATATGTAAATACCAATACTGGTACAAAAATCGAAGTTGCTCGATGTCAGGCTTGTTCATTTCCATAGATTTAAAACATTGCATAACCGAAAACCAATCTACAACACCAAATGCAGAATATATGAATCTTGTAATTGAATTATAGGACCATATTTTTTTTATCAGCCAGAACCGAAGATAGCACATACACAAGTCCTCTGGTTATTAAAAACCCAATCATCGTGACTCCTTGAAACAGACGAATAGATCAATCACTAGGTCAGGATATGTACTTCACTGATAAAATTTGAGCTTGCAGGCATAGCGTCACCTATTTACATTCCAACAATCCTCCAGCAATACATTATAAGTGTTCGAAGAAGGAAAAAGCAGGATGTCACTTGAAAAAACAAAAAATGAAAATCGAAGGTAGAATTAGTTCAATGCAGTATTATTAATCTCAACCAGTAAAGATAAACACAATAAGAAAGCATGAAAAGCCACAAATGCAGTTTCTTCAAATAAAACACACAAATACAAAATTAAGTTAATTAATCATCTACACAAATACATGCACATATTAGAATTTTACATTTGAAAATTAAAATATTATAACATTTTCAGTGAGTAAAGGAAAAAAAATCATAAAAGTGAAGCGTCGGTGAGAAATTAATCATCACCTAAGCAACAACGATGGTAATGTAAGAAGATAGGAAATGACTTCAGCATCAAGATTTTCAGGTGTATGAACAATCCGCACCACCGTATGCGACAGCTAATACGTCAACGGATATAAGAGTGAATAGGGTTGAAGAAAGAGAATGAAACACGGGGGAACAAAGTATATGTTATGAATTTTTGACTTTCAGATTTTTAATACTCAAGAAACAGAGGGGGGCGTTTCTCTGTAGGCGGTTCACGATTTTTCTGTGAGCCGCTGTACTTGGACAGTTTCTAGAAAATAATTTTGCCTCTTCATTTTGATTGAAAATCATAACGGTTGAAAATAGACCTTTTTGTCCACGTGCGGTGTTTATAGTGTGAGCTTTGAGGTGCTATGGGGACATGGGAGTCTAGTATTTGAAATGTTATGCATGTCAAATGGAAATCAAAGTAAATTCTACACGTATGTTGTGTTAGGAAAAGGGAGGCTGACTGCCTTTCTGATCGAACCTCGTTGATAGAAGAGTTGTGTTTGGTGTACACCGTGCAGTCCTCTCACATACAACCACCAATTTCATTGATGAAAATATTCGTAGATGTGATCATGGAAACGAGAATGAATGAAGTCACGAACAAGAATGAAATAATTATTCACGCTTTTAAAAGAACCCCACATGACAAAGAAAAAGAGAACTTTTCTGGATCATAATTTCAACAATCATGCTAGGTGTACATCGTCTATTACATTATTCTTTACACTTTATCACGTGACAATATATCATTGGACAGTTTAAATTTTTGACAATTCCTGCGCCCCCCCTTCCTAAATTAGCAATTGACAATACTTATAACGTTAACAATAATGTCAACAAAAGAATATACACATGACATTTTTCTAATTCCAAAGATAAGGAAATTCGAGTGTGGCACGAAAGGACATATGGCGTATCGCCAACAAAATCCAACATTATGAACTTTGTTTAACAAAATAAATTGTCTTCCTTTCTAAACAAAAAGTGGTTATAATGTTACCACAATTTTATTTGTTATACCATATTTTAATTATAGTTAAACTCCCCAATCTTTGCTTATTACAACAATTATTTTTTGGATTTTTTTGGTCGAATTATCTTTACCCTTCTATTAATTAGTACATTTCGTCCTTTGTGATAATTTATGTTAAAATATTTTGTTCCCATCCTTTGAAATTGGTGAGAATATTTTTCTTACTTTTATTTATTTATTTTTAAAAATATGATGAAAAAATAGATCGTTATACGATATTTCAACAAACTTTTTGAACATAAAATATTATCAAATATAAAATGTGTTAACTAATAAAAAGTTAAAATATTAAAATGCTATGAAAAAATTGTTAGAAACATATAGAATATAACGAGTAAAGATTGAGAACCATAAATGTAATTAAAATGTGATACAAGAAACAAAAATTGTGATGTGAATATAATTACTCAAAAAAATTATATTTTCTTCAAATAACAATTTTGGCCCTCATCTCAAAATTACAATATTTAAAACTCATTTCAATCATACGTTCTCTCAATAAAATAATTTTGTACAAGGACGGACGTACCATAATTATTTTCAACTTTTACGCACACATTTTCTGAACAAAAAAATAAAAAAAAATAAATTTTTATAAATACACATATTCCCTTGTGTATATAAATGATATAGACATACTTGTGTTGAGCATCATTTTTTAGTTAGTAATGTATTTTGGAATATTAAATTGATGGAGAATGTATGGTTAAAAAATACGAAAAATTTTGAATTTACATATAATATTTTTTATTTAAAAATATATGTGATTAAAAAAAGAAAAATATATTTTGAAAATAATGAGAATGAAACAAGGGCACAAATTCTTTTAAAAAATAATAATAACAATAATAGTAATAAAATAAAGGAATAGGAACCAAAGGGGAAAGAGATGTCGAAAGCAGGGTTGGAACCTACACGGGCAAAGTCCAACAGATTTCAAGTCTGTCTCCTTAACCACTCGGACATGGAGCCGGTTTTGGGCAGAGGCCCATGCCTCAAGCCCAACAATTAAAGGGGCCTCAATTTTTTTTTCGATACCCTCGTTCATATCCATCTCCTCTCTTTCTCCCTCTGTGCTGGTGCATTCGAGAAGTGAAGATCCAAGAAGGCCGAAAACGGAAAAAAAAATCCACTTCTCTTTCAAGTCTCAGCCGTTCGTGACTCCGTTGCCATCCACACTACTGCCTGCCCTACCGGTATAAATTTTAATTTCTATGTAATATGCATTCAGCATTCCTTCTCTTTTTTTTGCCTCCAACAATTTCTCAAGTGAAGTGGGCTGAACTAGAGCTATTTTATTGAAATTCGTCTTTATTACTGGTGATAACTCCAAAACCATTATTGCAATTCTAACCAAATTGCAGTATCCAATTTTCAATTTTATATAGAAATTGCTTGGCTAGATTAGTTTAGGCTCGTAACTTTGCAATTGGAGTTTTGCTATTGTGGTTTAGCTATTTAGGATCTTTAAATATTTGTTATTGACATAGAATGACAAAATCAGAAACGGCAAAAACAAAACCATTATATAGCCGTTGCAATATTTATAATTGGAGAATGTGTAGGGCGATTGGATAAACTTACTACTATGAAAACAATATTCTGTATTTTATGGATTCAATGAATTGCGCTATGATTTGTTTTCCACTTTTCAATGAAGTATTGTAACTCAAACTCAAAGCAAAGAGGGTTCTTGATAATTTATTGTTGATACTTTAGATAAAACTTGAATATGGATCTATTATTTATTAACAACAATTCTTTACTTTGAGATTAAGATTAGTAATTTAGTAGAATGATTGAAACAAAACCCGACTCATGTCTCATTGGAGGTTTACAGTTTAATGGCACGCATCTCAATTGTAAGAAATATAGGAATTTTAGATATTGTAATGGTGCAATTTAAAGGTGTTGACCTAATTTGTAGGTGCCAAAGGTATTAAATATAGATAGGGATGGCAATGCTTGGCCCTTTAATCCACGAGCTCGACTAGGGCTTGTGACGAGTCGAGTTCGTGGCTCGTTGCTTGGGGGCGAGCTCAGCTTAGCCCACGAGCTCGTGGGCCAAGCTAAGCCAAGACCACGAGCCGCTCTTGAGCTTATAATTTTTTTTAATTTTTTGGGTAAATTTGCACCTTTTTTAACTTTTTTTTTTTTTTTTGTAAATTTTCATATTTTTGTATGTGCCCACGAGCCGCTCTTGGGCGATTGAGCCCCTTGCTGAACACGAGCCCGAGCCGCCCACGAGCCGACGAGCCATTCGACCCATTTGACATCCCTAAATATAGAGATCTGCTTGGTAAACAGGGCCAATGCACCCTCCCAATCTGTCTCCCTCGGACAAACAAGCTACGTGGCCCTATTTGTTTAGAATTATTGTTAAATATATTTTCATGTTTAACTTAAATTTATCTTCAACACTTAAGTTTTTGTTGCTGTTGTCGTTGAATTTTGATTTTATAATTATGAGTTGTGACAATAGGATTCTCAAAGTGCCACATTGTGTCATTTCATAATTTTTGCTCAAATCTTATTTCTCAAGTAAGCAATAGCTTGCCCTTGTTTATTTATAAACATATAGGAAATGTTTAACGCCTTATCGGCTTATTTGATTGCGTTGCAGTGTTGCACCCTAGTCGGCTTATTTGAGCCCTATTTTTGGTGTAGAATGAATTTTGGAATAATAGATTGATGAAGAATGTGTAGTTAAAAAATAAGGTGAAGTTTTAGGTTTGCTTGTGATGCTATTTTATTAAAGAATGTATGGTTGAAAAAAAAAATCTATTTTGAAAATAATAGGGATCAGACAAAGGTTTTAATACAACTTTTAATTTTATTTTACAATTAAGTATTAAGTTAACAAGTTCACAGTTAGTACCATAATAAACAAATTTTGCATGTATAATACAATTTTATTTTATTTTTGTTGGGGCCTAATTTATGTAGTCCGGCTCAAGCCCCAAAATCATAGAACCGGCGTATCGACTTGAGGATTCACTGGGAGATTTTTATAAATGACCAGCCGCTATTCATTTTTGATAAAATGTCTATAATACCCTTAATGAAAGGATTTGTCATATTTTGCACAAGATATCCTTAATTTATTCAGATAGTTCTAAAATTCCTCTATTTCTTTCATTTCGAGTTTTAATATATAGTTCCATCCTTTGATCTAATAAATTAGCATAATCTGTAATATAATTGTCATGTAATTCACTAAGATTATCATATTCCTTAGATGAAATATCCATAATCTCTAGTTGAGCAAAAATATTTCTTATTTTCCTTAATAGTTTTTCTAACAGATTATCTAATCCTTTAATTGTATAACCTGGCATTATTCAGATAATTCCTTACAAACTTTATAAATAATAACATGTTAGATAAGTTTTTTGCAAACATGAAAAGTAATAATCCCTACGATTCTTTCAAGATATTAGAAGAATTCTTTCTAAATTTAACAAAGACAATAATTTTACCTTACTTTTGATCTTAAATTTGTATTCTTAGAATCGAGTGACTTTCAGGCTCTGAATCTGCAAACTGCTCCCTCAAACGGCCTCTTGCCTCAATGGGAATTCTGCTATTTCAGCTTCTTACCCTCACTGTATCTTTTCTTAGAATTAAGAATAAAGATCTTAAGTAAAGAAAATTCTCTCTTTGTTAAAGTAAGAAGAAATTTTCTTCTTCAATCTATCAAAAATCTATGGGATAGGAAGTTTAGAAACTTATATCTTTCTGATATCAAAAGATTGAAATTTTATTTCTATAATGATTTATACAAGATTTCTATTCTATACAAGGGGTTTCCAGAAAAACTGGTTTTGAAAGCTTAAAGAAAGAGAATGGTTTCTAACTCGAGATTATCCATTCTTTCCCCAAACACCTCTATTTATACATGACTCAAACTCACTATTATTGATCTATTACATCATTGCATACATCAAAATTTTGAAAAAAAGGCTCACATGCCTCTCTATTCTTTTCCTCCTGGGGTCTACATTTTCACATGCATTCTTTGCCTTTTCATCAAAGGGGCATCTTTTCCTCTATTATTGCCTTTCCATCTTTGGCTCCATATGCAGCTGGCTAGATGCTTTTCTATTATTGCTTTTCCATCTTTGTCTTCATATGCAGCTGGCTAGATGCTTTGGTAGTGGTAGGTTCTTTTCAATCTTTCAATTTTGTCTACACGTGGGGGCATTCCCTCAATCTGCATGATTCTTGGATTGTTGTTGGACTTCCACTAATTTGATGGGTATCAAATTTCTGGATATATTCTTTCAAAATGGTAGATTTTTCTTTTCCATTATTTGTAAGGAGTGTCCATCCTTCATATTGGCATAAGCATCTGAATTTTTTATCATATAAATTCTTTGCAATGTTGTAAAGAACTTTCATCCCCAAAACTCTCCAGAATTTTATCCATGATTTATTGATTTTAGGCAAAAGTTTATTATTTCAGCCAACTTCAATCTGAAAATCTCGACCAACATATCCAATTGTGATAATATGTTCAGCAGGATAGTATATCATTCCATCAACTTCGGGACTTATTGAATAAAATTTGATATAAATCGACCTCCATTGGGCAAATTTTGAAACTTCTGCCCTGAATATATCAAAATTTTCAATTTCTTTTAAATCTTTTCCTGGATAGATCAAATCCAGAAATTCATAATCTGCTGCCATTTTGACCATGAAAGGGTCTGCATCTTTGGTAATTATTAATCTGGGATAAACATGATCTCCCGATGCAATAAAATATGATTCATTTTCTTCCAGTTCATAAACAATTTTGGCAAATGATCTATATTCTTTTTCTTTTGATGATAAAGGGGTATCATCATCTTCATCAGTTTTGATTCTTATAACTCTTGTATGTTCATCACCATTTTTTATAGTCACCTTCCGGGGACTTGTTATGTCTCGTTTGATATTGTTGGGTCTACTGCTACTTCCTGGCTGTGTACCTGTTTGTATTTTTGAGATTGTATCAATTGGTATTTCCTGTTTGGTATCTAATGACTCGAATTGTGAAGTAATATCAACAATTCTGTCATTCAATTCTTTGGTATATTTGGAATGAGAATTAGAGATTTTCACCAACAATTTGACATTTTGTTGGATAGATTCTGTCATTTCCTCTAATTGCTCAATTCCAATTTTCATATCTTCAGATTCTTCCATGAGGAATTTCATTCATCTGTTGACGTCTATTAATGAATTTTTGATATTATCCATCTCCAAATTCGATGTTCCTGCTCAAAAAATCTGCAAGATAGTTATTTATTCCTTTAATATGAATAATATCAAAATTGTAGAATGATAAATATGCTTGCCATCTGTGTAACCTCCTATATTGAGGTTCCATAGGTAACTTATTTCTAATAAGTTCTGCAATTTGAGAATTATCAGTTTCAACAATAAATTTTTTAGATAAAAGGAATAATGAAAACTTTTTTATTTCTCTAATAATTGCTAGTAATTCTTTTTCATGAGTAGTATAATTTATTTCTACTTGGTTAAAAGTTCCACTTGAATATCTGCATATTTCATTTAAATCTATTTTTAATATAGCTGCCCAATATTTATCCGAGTCATCAGTATTGACAATTAGATTATCTTTTTCATCTGATAATCTTAATTTTGGTAAATTTTTACATTCTTCTTTTAATGATTTAACAATTTCAGTATGTTCTTTATTCCAACCTTTAGTATTTGTTTTCCTAAGTAGAATTTGTATCTTATGTCTCTTTTTTGAGAGATTTTCAATAAATCCTTCAGCATAGTTTAAACATCCTAAAAATTTTTGTATTTGTTCTTTGGATTTAATTCATCTGGAAAGCTTTCTATCTTTTTAGATATATGAGCCTATAATTTTATTCCTTTTTTATCTATTGATAATCCTAGAAAATCTATTTCTTGTTTCTCTATTATAGATTTCTTTTTAGAAAGTACAATTCCTTCCTTTTTGCATTCATTTATAAATTGTAATAAATGATTCCTATGCTCTTTTTTATTATTAGAGCATATTAGTATATCATCAATATAAACAATAAGAAAATCACTATACTTTTTGAATATTTTATCCATTTTTCTTTGAAATATTTGTGGTGCATTTTTAGACCAAATGACATAACTAACCATTCATATTTTCCTTGAGGCGTACTAAAAGCTATATATTGTATACTATTTTCTTCCATTTTTATCTGCCAAAATCTTGATTTACAATCAAATTTGGAATAATATTGTTTTCCTTTTGCAAGGTTTATTAGGACTTCTTTATTTGGTAAAAAGTAACTATCAAATTTAGTATATTTATTTAATTCTTTATAGTTTATTACCATTCTAACTTTTCCTCTAATCTGCTCAAAATATTTCATAACCATAAAAGCTGGACTGCTATGAGGTCCATTACTGGATCTAATTAACTTTTGTTCTAATAGTTCTTTTATTTGAATTTTAAATTCTTGCATATCCTGTAAGATATACATCATTGGTCTAACTCTTATTATAATATTTTCTGTTAATTCTATTTTAGTTTTAGGATGATATGGTTTCCAAAATAATAATGGATTTTCTCCATAAATTTTTTCTAATTGCTCTATGATTTTTCCCATACTTATCTCTATTTATGTTTTTAGGATCTTTTTATCTGATAGTTTTTTATTTTTTAGTTCATCTTGTACTATTGGTCGTTTTTCCCATTTATCACCACGTTGGGCTGACTGAACTCTGTAGGGTCTAAATTCTCTTGGTATTTTTAATAGATGTGCACAAAGTGTTTGTAACATTATCATGTAATTATTTTGTTTGTAATATTGAAATTATTGGATAAAATCATTTCCTAATAATATATCACATTGTAACTTATTATAATTATATATTTTATTTATTATGACTTGTTTACTACCAAGTATTATATTAACTTTTTTAGCACTATCAATTATTTGAGTACTTTCTCCAGTCACTCCTGTTATTTTTATTTTACTATTTTTATTCCATGATTTTATTAAAAAATTGTTATATCACTTCCTGTATCAATTAAGGCACAAGTTGTTATATTCGTTTTTACTATAGTAACTTGTATATATACTGCCAATGGAAAACTAATTTGATTATTCATCCACTTCCTATTCTACATAATGTAGTTTGTCCTTTATGAGTTATATATAATCCTTCTCTTTTTATACTATAATCTTCTAATCCATTTAAGAAACTGATTCCTAATAATATATGAGGTTCAATATCCATACTTTCATCCAAATAACATGGTACTAAAAGATCAATCCCACCTATTTTTATTGGTACCTTTACCTTTAATTCTGTAATATATAGTTGTCCATCAAAATTCCTGTATTCATATGGTTCTATCTTGTAAGTCATTAATCCTTCATTTTTATTTGCAGCCATATGACATTCACCAGCTCATGTATCTATCAATATATTTGGTCATTTTATATACCTTCTACCGTTGAAATATTTTCCTTCTATTTGCATATTTCCATAAGGTTTTATTTCTTTTATACCACTGGTTTCTCCTAAATATTCTTTTTTATTAGGTAGTTTAAGACTTTTTGATTTCTTTATCAACCTTCCATTGTGAAATGTTATTTTATAATCTTCTTCTTCTCTTAACTCTGTTATTTCAGGCTTATTTTAAGTTATATTAAATTCATATTCTTCTGGAATAATATTTATTTATTTGTTTGGTTCCACTATTCTACTAATATCCTTGCATTCCTTATGAATTTCTATGTATGGTTTATTGGAATAAATATTCTCATAATTGGAATTAGTAAATATTCCCCTATATTCCATAGTCATAATTTGATCTCCTGGTTCCATTATATCGTTTCTATGTAATTTGAAATGTAATCCTAAGACTACATTAAAGTTTTTATCTTTCAATGAGACACAATATTTTGGGTAACAAGTAAATATTAGCTTTTGATATGCTAAATTTCCTTCTATAGTTCCTAAATAAGCATCTCCAAGATTTATAATTCTTCCATCATGTAAATTTACAGTTAATGGTGAATCTATTCATTCTCTAAATAAGGATTTAAACATTATTTGTATTCCTGCTAAATAAACATATTGGATCCTTTCACTATGTTTTTTTACTTATTTTTGATAATAATTCTGATACTGTATTTTTTGTTAAAATGTTTATTTTATGTGTTCCCTAAGTAGTTCTAACATCTATAGTTTTTTCAATCTTATGATATTCATTTATTGTTATTCTTTCTCTTCTCCATATCCTATCTAGAATTTCCCATTTTCCTATTTTTAAATCAAAGGGTAACTTTTGTATTTTTTTTAAATTTATTATTATCAAAAGTTACTTTTAATCTATAACCTTCTATTCCCTCATATTCTTGGATTTCTATGTTATTATTTTCTATTTCTTCAATTTCTCTATTCAGACTCTGATCCATAATCTTCTGAATCTACTTCACTTATAAATATTTCTTGATTATTATAATTTTCAATATCAGATATTTCACTTAATTCGCTTTCTATTTCAAAATAATCATTTTGTAATATTCTCACTTTTTTCTTTGTGCAATCAGGACTTATATGACCTATTTCTCCACAATTCCAACACTTACATTGTTTTTTATCTTTCTTGTAAGGTTTATTTTTCTGTATGTTTTTTTCCTTTTATAATATTTCCTTCCAGGTTATGTATTTTTTCTTAAAATTTCTATATTTTTTAAACTTTCTGTTTTTATATTTTCTTTTATTCCTTTTTTCAGGATTACATCCCCATCTTGTAGGTTTTTCCATATCTTCGCAACATATTCTAGTTAATTTTCCTGATTTTTTCAATAATTGTCTTTGTTGACATATATATGCAAGTCTTTCAAATAAGAATTTTATTCTTGATCCTAGTGTTCTAGGTATTCCTATATTTTTTTTAATATATTTTTCAAATTCTATTTTAAAATATATTTCCCATGATCCTTATAATTTATTATAATACATATCTTGATATACTTCTTGATTCTCATTACTATAAAATTGAGTATAATAGTAATCCTTGAATTCTCAGGATTACATCCCCATCTTGTAAGTTTTTTCATATCTTAGCAACATATTCTAGTTAATTTTCCTGATTTTTTTCAATAATTGTCTTTTTGACATATATATGCAAGTCTTTCAAATACGAATTTTATTCTTGATCCTAGTGTTCTAGGTATTCCTATATTTTCTTTAATATATTTTTCAAATTCTATTTTAAAATATATCCCCCATGATCCTGATAATTTATTATAATACATATCTTGATATACTTCTTGATTCTCATTACTATAAAATTGAGTATAATAGTAATCCTTGAATTCACAAGTATATTCCTTAATTTTACACATATCACAAATTGTTAAATTAATAAGCTTAACTCTTGCATTATCTTTTTCTCATATTGCTTCTTCTTCATAATTTCTTAGCCAATTTTTCCCTAAGAATTCATCTGCAATGTATTCTACCAATCTTTCTATTCCTAGTTTATCTGATTTTATTATTTCTGTTTGTATATTTCTTTTTATTAATGATTTTGTATCACTACTAATTCCTTCCCACCAATTTCTAACATTTCCTTCAAAAGATGCAATTAAAAAATCTATTCTTCTTTCAGTATTTTTCCATGTGTCATCTTTATTATATAAAAAGAATAATATCATTGAATCTGCCCAAGTTATTAAGGCTTTCTTAGTGTCTATTTTGCAATCTAAGTCTAATTTTGTTCCTCCATGGTTAACAGGTTTATCATAATTATTATTTAATTCAAATCTATTACCATATTTATTTCCTTTAGATGGTTGTTTATCTCTTATTTTATCATAAAATTGCTTATATGGCTTATTATACATCGGAGCATAACTTTCGTCTGGATATATTGATTCTTTTTAGAGGTTCTTACGGAATTACGTCCTCCTCCAGTATTCATTAAAATTTGGTATTCATCATCTATACTTTCTAAACTTAAATGGTCAAAATTATCTATAAGTAGATCTAATTCTTCATTCATCTTCTTTGTCTTGATTTTCTTCAATTTTTTGTTTACCTAATTTTTTTCTCTAGATTTCTCTTCTTCTATTATTTTAGGTAATATGTTTTTTTTAAACTCATCATCCATGCTTCCTATTTCTATTATTATATTTTTCCTTTCAATATGTTTTTTTTCCCTATTCTGGTTATTTCTTTTTTCTATAAATTTTTTATCTACTCTATTATTCTTTTCTTCATTTTCTTTTAATTTTCTGACTTCAAATTTTAATATATTTATATCATTTCCAACTTCTTTTATTTCATTCTTAATTTCTTGTACATCATTAATTAATAATCTTATTAAATGTTTTAATTCTTCCATATGTTCACTGATTGACATTTTATCTATTTTTTGATTGACAATAATAAAATGCTATACACTTAGCATTTTTACACTCTTTTATCATTTTATCATATTTTTATTTTATAACTTCAGGATTTGTTAGCTCTTTTAATTTTTCATAATACCTTGCTTTTTTTTTATACCTTTCTTGTTTTAATTTTAATATTTATTTTTCTTGAGTTTTAGTTATATCTCCAGGTATTAATAATTCATCTAAAATCTTATTATTTATTAATCTTATTCTCCTTAACTTTCTTTCTAAAATATTTTTAGTTTTTTCCATTATATTTTTATGATGATTCATATATTTCTCTATGATACAAATCATTTTCAAATATTTCGCAAATTATTTCATATGTACGTCTATCTTTGATAAATCCTACAATTAATTTATGTAATATTTGTTCCTTTATTTCTCTAGGTAAATTCCTAATTATATATAATGTTATTATTTTTAATTTATTAGGGATGGGGTTGTAAAATATATAACATCCTTTTTCTTCAATACATTGATAATAATTATTTATTTTTAAGATTTCCATGATCTCTATGGCTCTAATACCAAAGGACGGATACTACTATAAGTGAACAAAAATCTAATAATATAAAAATCTAATAATCATGAAAAAAATCTAAAATTTTAATATTCCAAAAACTCTTTTATTTTTGCTACTAGGTGTATATAAAGTCTTAAGATAAAACTAATTTTTTGTATGCTTGTGGTAATCTATTTTTTATTATCTTTTTCATAAATTTTTAAGTAATTCTTCAAAATCTAGTAATGTTTGGGAATGTATAATATCAATATCTGTTATCATATCAATGTCTGTTCTAAAAGGTATATCATATTTTGAGATATTTTTCTTTCTTTTTTTCAATTTATCTATTATATCTTGTATATCTTTTATGATTATTGATCTTACAATTCTTTTAGTAAAATTTTCTAATAAGTTTTCTTTGAAACATTTTAATATTTCTTGTGATGCATATAATTGTTCTTGATATCCTATCTTATCAATTTCTTTTTCAAGTTTAATTTCTTTTTTATTTTTAACAACCTTTTTTATATTATATGGTCCTCTCTTATATTTGGGTTTTTCTATTTTATAATTATTCATTAATAATTCTCACAAATTTTTAGAAAAATTACTTTTTAGATTTTTAAAGACTTAAATAGAAGATTTTTATTAGATAAAGGGTTATTTTTTAATATTTGTTAAAGGGTGTTCTAGGTAATTCAAAATGTTTATAAAAGTCAAAAGTCATTTTGAAAAATCCCTCTTTCATTTGGATCAATTTCATGTATTTCCCCAATACACTAGCGTTTAAACCGTTGCTTCCCCTCTGCGAAGCTGCAAATTCATATTCTGAGGAAATATACTGTAAGAAGTCACACTCAAAGAGAGAGGAAGCATGTTGTATTAGGTAGGATTAGGGTTAGGGGATCAGAAAGACATTACATTGAGAGGGCTTGAAACAGTCCAAAAATGCAGCAAAGTGTATATGGAAGCCTACACTTCTCTCCTCTCCTTTGGTCTCTCTTCCCTTGGCAAATCCACATTGGTGGGTCATTTTTTTTTATCTTTTTCTTTTTTTGGTTCGAGTGCAAGTTTCATAAAGTTTGAATCTTTATTTTTATGTTTTTGCAGGAAAATCTTTATGGAAAATTAATTATAGTTGCAGATAGAGAAACGGTAGAGGAGAAGACAGATGATATACTTTCAGAAGCTCAGTCTTCTGATGTGGCCTTCTTAGTCGTCGGGGATCCACTTGGGTAATTTTTATTTCTGTTAATTTATTTTTTGTGGAAATTCCTAATATTTTTTTGTCTGTTTAATCTCATTTATTCATCTTCTCAATTGAATTCCAAATTCCTTGTTTCTGATGAGGCTTGATGTGGAATTTGAGGTTGATAAGAGAAAATTGTGTTATTGCAGTTGATTTCTTTGTAGGCGGAGTGATTTGGGTGGGGGTTATGTAAATTTGTTAGTGTGAGTAAAACCTTTATTTGGTTCTATATAATGGGTAAATCTATTTTAGATTTTCACCACAGAAACATCTATTTTTTTCCAAAAATAAATGCATCTTTTGCTCTGAGATTTTCCATTGCTTGGGAACAAGTGTGTAAAGTAAGGGTTGTGTTTGTATGAAAGCACATATGAATTTGTGATTGTAAAAATTGAGACTATCGTCTTTACTTCTACCTATGTTGGCTTGTGATTACTATTCTATGACCAATAAAGAGCAACAACCCACACGGATCTTGTTGTGCGAGCGAAGAAGTTGGGGGTGGATGTTAAGGTGGTCTACAATGCATCAGTGATGAATGCAATTGGAGTTTGCTGGCTACAGCTTTATCGGTATGGGGAGATAATTTCAATACCTTTTTTCACAGAGAACTGGAGGCCTGATAGTTTTTACGAGAAGATTAGAAGAAATAGAACACTCGGATTGCACACTCTTTGCTGGTTAGGTAGAGTCAACATTTTTATTCTTATATTCTTGGATTTGATATGTAGTGGTTAATTTTGAAATTTTTGTATTTTGTGAAACTTACTGCACTTTTTTGATATTTTCAGATTTACGAGTGAAGGAACCCTCACTAGAATCCTTGTGCAGGTTAGTGACGAGGCTAATATGTCCCATCGTTATAGAACTCAACCTTGCTTTATTTTCCATCACTCCATTTTTCTCCTGCGCATACATTCAATTACTTGGACCAATATTCACATGTCTGCTCCTCGTGATATTTCAGAGGGAAAAGAGAGTATGAGCCACCAAGGTATATTACAATAAACACTGCAATTGAACAGCTCGTAGAGATTTAGCAAAACCGTAGAGAATCAGGTATGTTCATGAGTTCTCGCCATTTTATGCAATTCCTACGAAGTTATAATAAGAGTTGCACATTAAAAATAAAAAGAATCACTTCATGATATGAGTGGAAACCACTAACAACGATCATTATAAACATGAGCTGATCATGGCATGCTATCCGAATTGCAGCATATAGTAAGGACACTACCCGTGTTGGTTTGGCCCGAGTAGGTAGTGAAGATCAGGCGATAGTCACAGGTTCGATGAAGCAACTTTTGACAATAGATTTTGGACCACCTTTGCATTGCCTCTTCATAGTAGGCAACGTTCACCAAGTAGAAGAAGAAATGCTGGAATTTTATATTGTTGGCAAAAGTTCAAACCAAGCTTCTTAAATTTTATCAGCTGCATTAGTGTTATAGCATAATCAATTGTTGTACACGATTTCTTTCTTTATGATCTCACCAAATATAAATATAAGTTTTGAGTTTGTGGATTATTGGAAAAATTTCACCGAAGAGTGGAGATGAAGACAAGCGTTTTCCCTTTGATTTTATGTGATCTCACAAGAGATGTTATTTATTAGATAAAACTTCTGTGACTCATAATATTTTTTATTATTTGATTTTGTGCAAGAAATCTTGTGTGTACAAGAATATTTCAGCTCGTGTAGTTATATAAAGCATTGAATGAAATGGGAATTCTAGGAGGGGTCATATCGTCTTTACATAGCTAATGCACTTTTATGTCATGTTCTTGTGTTCCTGGAGTTTGTCACATTGGTGTCTAGTTGAGTACCTTCTGGCAAAGCTAGTTTCTGCAAAATTAGCGTCTTGCTGCTATGTTGGCTTTTATTCACAGTTTGGTTTTTTTCTTTTGTTTGTTTGAGTGTCATGATGTATTGACTCGACATGAGCTACGGTGACTTGGATTTTGTGATGAGTTATGCCTTTTAACACGACAACTCCCTGTGGGTGACATAACGGAAATAGACTCTTGTGGACAATTATAGACCGTCTCAATATGCCTTGATCATTCAGTGACCAATAAATTAGTTGAGAAATTTTTATCACATCGAGTTTGATCTCATTCAATAGGGTAAAAAACACAACATCCCCACCTTTTAATGTAATTATGCAAAACGTTCATATATTTCATTTTTTAACATTTTTACCCCTATTTCCACATTTCATTCCACAATAGGTCATTTTAATTCATTTTTCCAATAAAAAAACAATTTTACCAGACTATTCAAATAAAACAAAAAGAAATGAAATGAAATAAACTAATTGCAACAGTAGTCCCAAATTTTCAAAAAATTACAAATTAATTACATATATATAATTAAAAATCAAAATTAAATAAACAAAAATTAGTCATGTTCTTCCTTCACACACATTTTTTATTTACATTAATTTTTTTTGTAATTAATAACAGACACATAAGCCCATTTTGTAGAATTAAACATCCATATGCCCCTTTGGTGTAATTTCACTTCAGGATAATCCTCGGGGTCTGAAATTTAGTGTTTATTTCTTAGAAATTCCACTTGGGTATCTTGAATTTTTTAGGTTATTTTTCGAAAGGGATCTTGAAAGATGATTATGAAAGATGATAAAAATGGTGAAAAGATCCTCTTTTTGAAACATGGTGAGAATGAGGCTTTCAGATATTACTAATTCTTTGCCAAATCCCAATTCTCTTGCGATTTCGGAGCAAGTTGCCTTCAGATTCTACTTTTGGCAAAGATTACATCGACCAACTTGTTAAGGTAATTTGTTCTGCATTTTCTATTTACATCATATCTATTAGCTTTTGATGTAACTCTCTCTTTGATAATTATTTTGTGTGATTTATGGATTTTTGGAACAGGAAAACGTCGGATTGGTGAAATTATTGAAGACAAAAAGTACTTTTTCTTTACTTTCTTGCTGTGTCTGTGTGTTACCTTGAATTGCATATTTGGTTTCCCTTTGTTTTTAACTTAGGGTCCGTTTGATTGTAAAGATGGAATTGAATTGAATTGAAAATGAATTTTAGGGAATTGAATTGTCTAAAAATTGTTTTAATGAGAATTGTAAATTATTGTGTTTGATTGATATAATTTTTCATGTGAAAAATATTGAAATAAAAGCATTTTTTAGTGTTCGTTTGGCTTTGTTTTATATGAAATTGTCAATTAAAGTGATAGAATTTACTGTTATTGAGGATGAAATTTGTTTCCATTGCAAAAATAATAATAAAAATAAAATTTCAAGAAAATCATCTATCTTTTGGTGTTCGTTTGGCTTTATTTTACATGAAAATTGTCAATTAAATGATTTTTTTTTCAATAACTCTTAGAAATTGTTTCCATTTCCCCAAAAAAAAAATGCAAAAAAAATAAAAGCTGGAATTTGAAAAACCACCATACCTCATGGGAATTCATTTTTCCTAAAATGCTGGAATTGGCACCCGTGTGAGCACTATTCATGGAAAACAATTGCCTGGAAAAAACGGTGTATCAAACACCCAAAAAAGTGGGAAATGAAAAAGGATTTCCATTTTCCATGGAAAATATATTGTATCAAACAGTGCCTTACTGATTTTGTTGCCATTGTGAAATCGTTGTGTCTTGGCCAGGGTTGGAGGGATTTTTTAGCCATTGGGGAAGTCACTATGTGTGGAAGAAGAAGAAGAATGATTTGTTGTTTCAATTTTGACTTTTAATTATATATTTGTGATTAATTTGTAATTTTTTGAAAATTTGGCACTATTGTTGCTATTAGTCCTTTTATTTTATTTGAATACGACGGTAAAATTGTCTTTTTATTGAAAAAATGGATGAAAATAACATTTTGCACAATGAAATGAGGAAAGAGGATGAAAATGTCAAAAAATAAAAAGTAGGGACGTTTTACACAATGACATTAAAGATAGGGGTGTTTTATGCTATTTACCCCATTTGATATATTCACTTAAGCAACCAAATATATTTTGCTTAAAATATTAGTACCTCATAAACTGTTATTCCCCGATATCCCAATACAAGGTTGAAAGGGAGACCAGAATGCAGGATTTTGTTGACTCGCGTCTGTTAAGCATAGACCTTGTGTTCCTTCTAAGCCAGGGTCAAACTCTACCAATCTACTAGGCTGTATAGATTTGATGACGGAATTGAATGGCAAATGTACTTGCGGTTAAAATAGATCCTTTATCTATTACTTAATGCAATTGATCGACCCACCAAAGGGTCACGATGCTTTATTAACACATAAAAGGAGCCACTCTACCTCACAACTTGGTGACCAATGCTGCAATTTTCTTTCAAACGTAATACTGTACCTAAAATTAAATCAAGAAACCACAATTGACGAAGAATCTGTATAAGAAAAGTAAAAATCTCAACATTATAGAATTTCAATAAGTGGTAAAAGTAAAAGTCGAACATGAATGAGTTCTTTTCCATGGCATCATTTACACTTATCATGTAAACGGGGACCCAAAATCACAGGCTTCGCTGCCTCTTCTGCAAGCTTCACCGATATGAAATCGCACAAAATCTGGCATTGGTCTGCAAATAATCTCTGGCCTGCGAATGTTCTGAGCAATCCAAAAGGAACAATAAACCTCAACAATCTGCATGGAATTGCCAGTGAATGAAGACTGACTTCTCTTTCATCCATTACTCGGATCATCTTGGTTTCTTGATTTGTATTAATATGCCTTTCTTCTCTGTATCTTTCAACGCAGAAGCTAAACCAAAATAAGGGTTTTAACTTCACGATACAAGAAATTAAGCAACACCTTTACGCAAAGAGTGAACTAGAAATTAAGCAAAGAATACCTACTACGATTCTAACCTGAATTCTCTTAGGTTTATATCCATGTTAAGAATTAAGGTTTCGGAGTGCTCCGCGTTATTTGTAGGAGAAAAGTTTTTCACGTGTCCTAATCCTATAATGAAAAGGAAAGAAATGTTGCTCCACGTTATTTGTATGACAGAAGTTTTTCACGTGTCCTAGTCCTCGAATGAAAAGGAAAGAAATGTCTTGACTTTTGTCTGAAAGCGATTATTTGATAATCTTTTTTTTTTCTGCTCATTTTCAACTATGCATTCTTTAAAAATATTAATTTTTAAATGTTCTCGTAACTTCTTTCTACTTTTTTAATTGTGTTTTCTCAATAAATAAAAATTTACTTTTGAAATAATCACTTCAATGCAAGGACAAGGGTGAATGGGATTGTTTTCAGAAGGGTGTTGGGATATTTCCCTATTCGAACATAGTTCTACTCCAAATTTGCATATCTATTTATCTCGCACTATATACTTTTTACACAAAACAATTTGGAAATCAGGAGTAAACCTTTAAGCAAAATATTTGAAAAATTGGATTAAACATTGCAAAATTATTATGATTTTTCATGTGGGTTTTAAATGAGAAGTAATCTAATTCCAGATTTGAACACACACACACACACACACAAATAAAAAAGGGGTTAAAAATTCAAATGGTAATTGAAATTTATATGATATTCTTTATTGATAACGAATCTTCAAATGTTTTTTGAATGGTCACCAAACTTATCAAATCGTTATCTTATTGATTATTAAATTTAAAAGTTTTTTTGGATGGTCAACGAACTTATCAAATAGTTATCTCATCCATTATTCAAGAACTAAATATTAGAAAATTTGACGCGCAATCTTGATATATTATTATTGTTATGGGTTGACGAAAAATCAGCTAAAAAGTAAAAAATGCTCTTCCATCTATTAAAAGCGTTTATAAAAATTCAATTGAATTTTAACATTTGGCTTTATTTAGCTAATCTCATTTTTATAAGCACATTTTTTTTTTGCTGATTTGTCGTCAACAATGACAATAAAGTATTTTTATCAGTGTTTCATTTGTCATTTCAGTGAGTCTATCAAATTTTCTAGCAGTGAATAAATTAATTGGTAGATGGAATAACGGTTTGATAAATTCAATTACGATCCAAAAAACTTTCAAAGTTTAAAGATGAATGGGATAACAATTTGATAAGTTCAACAACCCTTCGAAAACCTTTTAAATTTTTAACTAACTAGCTAATGAAGGACATTGTACAAAATTCAGTAGCCATTTGGATTTTTGATCCAACAATTTCCATATTTGACCACTGATTCAACAAGCAATGACCATAGTTTTATAGTTTTACTCCAAGCCATGTATATGATTTTTTGCACGCCAAACAGGACAGCAGCCATTTTTGCGTCTTAATCTTTGTTCACACCTGGAGAGAGGACGGTGGATAAGAGGCTGTTTGGAATGGATTTTTATGGTCAAAAAATCTTTAATTTTCAACAGTGGCCATCATTTCTGACTATTCCTCTCTCGGATGGGACCCACAATTGTTGGTAACGGCTCTTTTTTTGCTTAAAAGTCATCGAAAAAGCAGCTCCAGGTAGGCAGTAAGAGAGAAAGTTTAACTACCCAAGCTTTTAAGACGTTTAAAACCGTTTGGACAATTTTAATAGAATTTTCCATTTTTTCAATTTTTTTAATAAAATTCGAAAACTGAAACTTTACAGATTTTTTTACCAAATAATATTTGATTGCATAGATCAACAATTGCACATTATAGTTATAACTGACCTTTTGTGGACTTCAAAAACGAAGTTACTTAATTTCACCGTTAACAAATAATTTACATAATTTCGAAGTTTAATTCTTGTACTATAATAAAATTAACAAATGATTAAAATTTAAATTATTATTAACTACATTTTTATATATTTAATTTGAGTAATGATATTTAGCACAGTTGATTCTAAGTGTCCGTGGGACATTCATGTATAATTAATTGATACATCATTTTAAAAGTAGGACATGAAACTTGATCTATCAATTAGAAACATGTACATTAATGTTATGGGACCAATAGTACTACATAACTTTATTAATTTGACTTGTAAAACTAATTATAATTTTTCAACCGACCTACATTGTCAGAAGAGGCAGTGACAGGCCGGTGCCCGATCCCTCACATGGGGTCGGGCCCACAATTTTTTGGCAATATTTTTTTGCACCGGGCCCACGGCACAGTGAGGGGTCGGGCACCGTTCGATCACCAACACCATGGCCATCTGGATTTTTCCTATTATTAATTGATTGGTTTTCTTAAAAGTGCAAAAATGATTAAGTAGCATTTTTCTTCTTCATAAATTGTGGTGGTGTGTGTCGTTAATAAATAGAAATGATAATTGTTATTCCTACTAAATATATAGATTAAAAGATATATTTGATTAAAAGTGATTTAAAAAAAAAAAATCTGCCGATGTGAGCATTTAAATGCTATTAGCCGAAGATGCAGATGTGAGCATTTAAATGCTGTTAGATCAACGAAATAAATGGTGGCAGATGAGCAGAAGTATCACCTCACTTAACGCGCCGTTTTGCTTGTTTTCGTACTATTGCAATTTGTTTCGAAGATTTGATTACTGTTCGAGTTCCATTTTTTAAAAATTTATTATTGGTCATTTATTCTCGAACCCTACTAGACTTACAAATAGAGGCCAGGCCACACACATATGTGGAGCCTACTTAATTGTTTATTTTTTATTTAATACATGTGTGGGGCTCTGCACAGTGAGGGGCACTGTAAAAAATCTGTGAGTAATTCTCTCAATAAATTTAAAAATTTTTCTTATTCTTTTAATCATACATTCTTTAATGCTATTTGTATATCATAGTTTACAGATTGATTTATGGAATGATGATGTGGATTATATTAATTGACTTCTTTTGTTTCTTCTATATTTTTTTCTCTCTCTTTCTTCCATATCATTGTTCTGTATATCAATTTGTAAATCATAATGTGCAAATATCATTAATCTTCCAAAAAACACTATTACAAAACTCATTTTTCATTAAAAAGGAGGGCTCAAGTAGATTCTTAAACAAACAGTATTTTCCACAAAAAATTCAAAGCTTTCTTATCCACGTGGATTATATTAATTGATTTTTTTTTTCGTTCTCTATTTTTTTCTTACTCTCTATTCCATGTCATTATTCTGTTTATCAATCTTTAAATAATGATATGCAAATAGCATTACTTCTCAAAAAAATCACTATTATAAAACTCATTTTTCATTTCAAAAAAATGGAATTCAAAGAGACTCAACATACAGTATTTTCCAAAAAAAAAAAGAAAAAAGAATCAATTTTTTTTCTTATCTAAATAAGTATTTCTTTTGCTTGCATTTGGTATTTCCCAAATATTTCGTTGTGTTCCAAATAATTTTTAGGGAAATTTTTATCCTTAACTTCTACGAAATGTAACAAAGTTACTGATTAGTGTCTAAAAGTGTTTAAAAAATATATCATTTACAAGGCATTTTATATTCACTTTGTTTAAAAACACTAATGTTAGTCTCTAATTTCGATTCTCTTGCCGTAAATTCAATTTCCATAAATATATGATTAAAAGTGCAATTAATCGAAATACATATTTAAATACATGTTGGCATGATTATTATACATTTAAAAAAGAATTTATTTGATGTATTTCACATGTATATCCTATTTAGAACAAGTGGAGCAATTGGAGGAAAAAAGTGTTAAAAAGTCAAGTATAGTGAACTGTCTCACGCAAGAAGTAGGTGTTGGTAAAATGATCATAAATTGAGCTGCAGATATCGAACCATGGTGATTCAAGTTGGGTTTGAAAGATAAGATATGTATCTACAAATTTCATGTTTACCAAGAAGTCAAATTCGAATCATAAGATAGTCAAAATTTCCGTGCAAAGTCCAGCTTGTTACCTGACGGATATAGCTTTTCTACCAGTGAAGCAGTACTCATTGTTTTTGCCATATCTGGAGTTATATAGATCCAATGAACCAGATATTTGCACCAATGGAAAGCTAACTCAATTAAAAATAATTTATTTGTTTATCATAAGTCCAAATTCACTACAAAAAGTACCTGAAAATTGACATCAAATTGCATGTTCCAAGTGTCTTGAAGCTGTACAGAAACAATCTTGGATGTTCCTTTGCCTACAAAAGGGGACCTTGGCCAATATTTTGAGATCATCAATTCCTTTTCATCATATTCTAATTTCTTTCATTTTCTTTGTAACATTTCATTATGTATTTCTAAACTATTAGCTAGAGCTAGGGGTGAAACATTTGGTGAATGTGTAGTATTGTCTTTGATCTTTTACTTTGTTTTTAAATGTTCATCTTCTTACTTGATTGAAGTATATGTTCTACAAATGGTTTTGATTTGTTAAAGATTTTGATTTATTGTTGACAAATTTTGGCACAATAAATGCTTAGATAATCTCTACATACCAACAACTTATTTTGACACATTCTCTCAAACAATTTTCAAGATCTATCTTTTAGTATATTTACGATCAATGTTTTAACTTCCATATGAGATCACTCCTTAGTTGATTTCCATATGAGTTAAATAAAAGATCAAGAGTAATTTCTACCCATTTATCCGAAGTGAATCCCCAACGCTCTAGTGTTTGTCTTCATCGTATTTCAACCAACCGTTCACTACTCATAGACTAGTTTATTTCCTTCCAATTCCCTGTGGTAAGACCTCGGGCTTATGAGATTTACTACTTGCGACAACCTGCACTTGGGTTTGCAACCTTAAAGTTGTAACAAGTTTTTGGCACTGTTGCCGATGACTTGCGTCAAGGATTATTTTCTGCTACTTTCTGTGAGGTTTTCTTCTCTTTCATAATCTTCATAAATCAGGTACACTCGTTCCTTTTTCAATCTTATTACTTTAGTTATTTTAATTTAAAGGAAGGTCGAGCTTCCTTGTTTTTTTTTATTTCTTTAAAGGGAAGGCCGAGCCTCCCGATCTGTTGTTTCTTTATTATATGGTTGGCCGTGCCACCTAATTTTCGTTCTTTGTATCTATTTTATGTTATTTTATGTCATATTGGTATCGTGAATTTAATTCTCATCGTTTAGTTAAAGATAATTGTGAAACTTTCTTTAGTAATTTATTTGACTCACCTCAATACTCACTCATATCTTCCACCATGGCTGATAATGAAAGCGTACATGATGAAAATGAAAAACAACAAGCACGAACCATGTGTGATTACTTGCAACCTCCTCGAAATTTTGCCCCTTCATGTTTCATTTTCCCTCTTAATGCTAATATTTTTCGATTCAAGCCAGGTATGATTCCATTACTTCCTAATTTTTATGGCTTAGAATCCGAAAGTCGATATTTGCATCTTAAAGAATTTGAGGAAGTATGTGCCACATTTAACGATCAAACTTGTCCCAATGAAATTGTTAAGTTGAAATTATTTCCTTTTTCTCTAAAAGATAAAGCAAAAACTTGGCTTAACTATTTAAAACCTGGGTCAATTGGCACATGGCAAGAAATGCAAAGTGAGTTTTGAAGAAATTCTTTCCAGCACTTAAAACTAATGCTTTGAAAAGACAAATCCAATTTTTTTCTCAAAAAACCATTGAAGCGTACTTTCAATGTTTAGAAAGATTTAAAATTTTGTTAAATGCATGCCCACATCATGGTTTTGAAAAATGACGTACTATAAGTTTCTTTTATGAAAGCCTAACTCCTGAAACAAAATAATTTGTAGAAACGATGTGCAGTGGTGAATTTTTAGATAAAGATCCAGATGAAGCTTTAGAATTTCTAGATCATCTAGCTAAAAATTCTCAATCTTGGCAAACAGTAAAACCAATAGAAAATTCAATCAGATCTAGTCTTGCTAGTTCTAGTGGAGGAAAATATCAATTGAGTCAAGATGATGATCTAAATGCTAGGATTGCTAGTTTGTCTAGAAAGGTTGAAGTTATGGAATTAAGGAAAGTAAAGGAAGTTAAACCCGTGCAAAATGATGAAATTTGTAGCATTTGTGAAACTTTTGGTTATCCAACGCATGATTGTCCTAAAATCCCAGTTTTCAAATAAGTTTTACATGATCAAGCCAATGCTATGAACACTTTCAAAAAGCCTTTTCCTTCTCCATTCTCAGAAACATATAATCAACAATGGAGAAATCATCCCAACTTTAGTTGTAGAGATGATAATCGTGTTTATATATCACAACCTCAAGGGCTTTCAAAATCTCCTTCTTTTCCACCACCACAATCAAAGACTCTTGAAGAAACAATGCAGTCATTTATGCAAGGACAAGCAAACATTAATAATCAAATTTCACAAGCCATCAATGAAATCAAGAACACACTTTCTTCATTGACCTTTTCTTTGCCTTCTCAAGAGAAAGGCAAATTTCCTGCTCAACCTCAATCAAATCCTTCTGGACAATTTAATGTAAATGCTTCTAGTTTCTCTGAATGTCAACAAGACAATGCCAACTCCATCACGACTCTTCGTAGTGGAAAAATTATTAACAAAACCATCCTTTCAAAATAACTAAAATCGGGTGGGAGTTCAAAACAAGAAAATGATATTTCCAAAACTGAGGAAAAAATCATTTCTGAACCTAGTGTTGAAAAATGTCCCATTCCAGCTCTATTTCCTCAACAATTGCAACCAATTTCAAAATTTAACCATTATTCTGAAATTTTTGAACTTTTCAAACAAGTTCCTTCATATGCAAAATTTTTAAAAGACTTGTGCACTGTAATTTCTAAAAATTCGCATATAATTTCTTTGTTGAATTCTTTTCAAGAGAAAAAGACAAGTGATGGGAAATCAAAGTTTGCAAAATTATCACAACAGTCTAATATGTCCATGATTTCAAGTGTTCAAATGTCAAAACTCGACTTGAAGTCATTACCATCTAATCTGAAATACTCATTTTTGGGTGAAGATGAAACTTTTCCGGTCAAATACCATCTCATTGGAATGCCCAAGACAAAAATAATTTCTTCAAAGAGTTTAGATAAGGCAGGTTCACTTAGAAAACTTCAACTGAATGAGTTGGAAGAAATCAAGAATGAAGCATATGAGAACTCTGAATTTACAAGGAAAGAATGAAGGTATTATATGATAAAAACATTGTTAGAAAAACTTTTGAGCCTTCCCAAAATGTACTTTTGTACAACTCAAGGTTACATTTATTTCCTGAAAAATTACGCTCCAAGTGGACTGGTCCTTTCATTGTCAAAACTGTTTACCCACATGGAGCTGTAGAAATTGAAAATCCAAGTAATGGAAATATTTTTAAAGTTAATGGAAATCGTTTGAAACCATTTTTTTGGAATTTCTCTAGATTAGAAGAGTCCATATCTTTACATGATCCTAAAGATTGATATCATTTTCTTATTGTTTTATTTTGTATGTTTGTTTTCAGTTTTATAATGTTGTGTGTTTGTTTTAGGTGTGTTTCTTTTATTGTCATTTTTTTCACTAATGAAATTGAAGGCTCATTTAGATCAAGTTTATGCAGACTCTCCAGGTAAAGCTCAAAATCCACCCCTTTGTTCAAAATTTTGCTCTTTACTGTCCTTTATATATTTTGCACATTTAATCTTTACATTGAGGACAATGTTTCATTTAGGTTGGGGGAAGGAATAAAAAAGTTCAAAAAAAAAAAAGTTCTTACCGACCGATGATAATATTTGAAATTGTTTTTATATTATTGTGACTAGGGGATGCTTCTTTGATTTAGTTTAAGCTTGTTCATGTTAGATTGATTTACATTGAGCACAATAATCATGAAAATCACATATTATTTAGATTGGATCAATGGATAGAATATGTAGAATTAACTATGACCAAAAAAAAGAAAAAAAAAATTCCTACTCTAGGATAGTTTGGGGTAGTTGAGCTGATGTAGGAAGACATTGAGATAGATGTGGATTCCATGTGTGTTAAATTTTGTGTGGATTGCTTAAGACCAATGAGATGATGATTAGGTGAAAATCTTAAGTTAAAGATCGATTTTTAAGAATAAGTGTTTAATGAGGGACATAGCACTAATCATTGCATAGAAGGAAAAAAGTTGTCATGTTGTGAAACTACCCTAAAAGAGCCCAATGAGGACAATTATATATATAAAAAGAGATCAGGCTAGTACAAAAAATAGAATACGCACGGCAAACTTGAAAAAAAGTAGGTGCATGAAACAGAAGACGCACTACATGCCTTGATTAAGTCCCAGATACTTATTTTAGAATATTAGACCTTTGATAAGGGATTAGTAGCTTAGTTGATTCTTGGAGGTTGAATCAGTCAAAATTAAGGAGAATCCTCATTTATTGATGTGTTGAGCTACAATTAGTAAAATCTAACGAAACTAGAGAGGGTGAGTAATAGTATATAAATTTAACCATAAATCACACCGTGGGAAAATAGTTACAAAATCAAGTTTGGGGGTGTGCATCCATCGAGAGAAGAGAGAAACAATTGACCATTGAGGGTTGGGATGAATCCAATTTGAAAACGTATGTGATTGATTGAATTGATTATGCGCGCACACACACACACAAGTTGGTTGAGTATTGAACAAGTTAGACTATGTTTTGGTAGCAAACCTTAGAAGTCTTTTGTTAAGCATTTTCAAATCCTGAGACAAGTGCGACAAGCTATTTCATTTGAAGTAATTTTGAAATTTTATTGCTAGAGACTAGCAATATCCTGGTTAGGGAGTGTGATTAGTGTCTAAAAGTGCTTCAAAAATATATCATTTACAAGACATTTTACATTCACTTTGTTTAAAAACATTAATGTTAGTCTCTAATTTCAATTCTCTTGCCGTAAATTCAATTTCCATAAATATATGGTTAAAAGTACAATTAATCGAAATACGTAGTTAAATACATGTCGGCATGAGTATTATACATCTAAAAGAGTATTTATTTGATGTATTTTACATGTATATCCTATTTAGAACAAGTGGAGCAAGTGGAGGAAAAAAATGTTGAAAAATCAAGAATAGTGAACTGTCTCAAATAAGAAGCAGGTGTTGGTAAAATGATCATAACCTTAAAGTTGTAGCAGTTACCCTCAATCTGTTTAGTATATTCCATCCTCAACCTTTTAATTATCATCGTTCCCTTTATTTGCTATTATATATATATAAAACCAAACTCTTCCACCTCGTCAACACCCAACTACTAAAGCAATCACCACCTCCAATATTTTTTTTATGAGTTAATATGTATATAATTATTTAAGTGGGATTTATTTGTTGCTCCATTCGTAATTTCCTTATTTTTATTGTTTGACAGGTTTCTTTTATTTTTGTTATTTAAAGAGAATGACAAATCCATCATTTAATGGCCAAAAGGAAATAAAAAAATGCAAATTTCCTTAATTTTAATATGTAATTTTTTCTTGAGAACCTTTAATATTTTTATATACGTAAACATGTATGAAGCGTGAAAATAAGATTTGAAAGGTAATAATTAATAAATGAAATATATCACTTTCTTCTTCAAATATTTCATTGTATCACAACTACAGCCCTCACCTGTCCTGAGGCCTCTCTTAAGCTTTCTTTGTCTCTATTGTTGAATAGAGTGTTGGTAATAAATTGGCAATTAGAATGTTAAAAAAAAAAAAAAGGTATTAATGAATTAAGGAATCAAAACATGTAATATATTTTAATATTATCAACAACTATTTTCGTTTAACTTAAAAAAATATTACCTTAATTAAGTAAAATATTGAGGTGGCCCAGGTGGGTTAGTGATGCAGTCGGCAAATGGGATTTAAAAAAAAATGCTCTCCAGTCACCGGTTATTATTTTATTTTAATATCAGTTTATTTACTTGGGGGTTATTAATTATTTTGTCGTAAAAATAGGGACTAAGAGAGCAATTTCAATTTTTTTTATGAAATTTTTTTTGGATCAAAATTAGGTTTTGTAATCAGGATATGCAATCTTTATAAGGGACGCTGAGATGTGTATTCATTAACTTTTGATTAATTTTTAATAAAAGAAATAGAATTGTGGGGTTTATTCTCCAATTTCTGGTATTTGTGTGAAATCTACGTGTCTTTAATGCATATTTTTTGAGATTCTAAAGTAGAGCGTAATCGTATCTCATATTTGTTTGAATCAATGAGACTTCAATAGCATATGTTAAAGATAAAGTTCCACAAAGCTTAGACAACTTTTCATTACAATTCTAGTATGTGTTAACTTTTTATAGATTAATTGTAGTATAATCTACACAAACTTGCCCCTGTTTGGCTCAGATTTTAATCTGAGTCAAAGTCAAACAATCGATACTAACCACACCTTTCATGGTTCTCACAGCTTTTCAATCACACATTTCAAAAACTTATATTAAAATGTACTAAAAATATAATTTTAATCCTCACGAAACACCCTCAAGTTAAGCAGAATTGCTCTTATTTTGTATTCATTATAGTATTATGATTGGATCACTGTTAACATGAAGATTGTCAGTACATGAAGCAAATTTTGGTTATTCAATTATTTTTAGCTCCAAGTGCAAATCTTTACATGATATCAGAGAACAACATAGACTACAAATTTAGGTTGCCAATTATTTTTAGCTCCAAATGTAAATTTTTACATGGCATTGGAACGCAACTCAAATGAGGAAAATTAATGATCCTCTCACAGCAATCTCGACCGTAGATGGCATCTCTGTCGCCCTCCTCCGCCAGCACCACCGCTGCCACTATCTCCAGATCTACCTTATTTGGCTCTTTATATTTTAGCCACACAACTGCCTTCCCTAGCCAAACCCTATATTCTTCTTCTATATTCTCCCACCTCGTCTCCACAAATATTACTTCTCAGATCTCTCTCAAACTAACAAACACAACTTTCCATTTTTCTTCATGAAATATTTTTGTCTTCTATCTCTTTCTTCTCTTTTCTATCCTCTCATTATCTATTTTTTTTTTATACCTACCTCTCTACAACCTTTATTACTCTGCTCATTCTTCTTCCGAGTGCCATTGGCTTTCTGTATTACCCCTCTTCCTTGTTGTTATTCACCTTCTTGATGTACGATGATGGAAGTGATAGATTTAATTAACGAACATGCTATTGAAGTTCCTTTGATTCGAAGGAATGTCGCAACACGATCACCTTTCAGTTTCTGTTGATTCCTAAGAGTACCAGAAGCCCAAACATCAAAAACTCTTTGATTCGCGCACAAAGGATTTGAACTCATTGATTTTTTTATATCAAATATTGAAACTTTAAGAGACTGAAACTCCAATTCAAATATAACTTCAATGTTTTTATTTAAGACACACAACTCTAATTTAAAGCAAAATAATGATAACGACTAAAATATAGATAATGATGAAAATCTAGATAATTGCAGAAATTAACAAGTCATAATTGAAATTATATTATAAATTTATTTAAAAAATAGTCTAAATTAAATAATTATAAACTCCTAATTGTAAATGAAATACAAAACATAAATAAAATTTGCATAAATTATATTGAAACCATCCGTATATTCAATCTTTATCATTCTCCTCTGATTAACGAGGATTCATCCTCGAATCTTGTACCACGTTATTATCCAAGTGTTGTAATGACAATGATTTACTTGGTAAATTTGCAGGGTATACAATAGAAAACTCTTTGAACTAATGTTGAACTATGGCATGCATCTCAAGATCTATGAACTCTCTTGTGTGGCGCTTAAAAACCATCATTTATTTCTTTAGACTACCTATCAGAGATATTAACAGCAGGATCTCTGTAGAAAATAAGTGAACTATTACAATTGTCATCACACAAATTCATAAATTCTTCAATTTGTTCGTCAAAAATCGAGTTTTCGGCGTAATTCTCATTATCCAAATTCACAAATTCTTCATCAAAGATTGGAGGAACATTATAGCTGAAATCTAAATATTATCCGACTTTGAATTATTGAAAGGAGTAAAAAAGATAAAAATGATCTTGTCCTAGAACAAAACTTCTATCATTGAATTTCATAACACTAACTCATTCTATCATGAACCAACCTTGCTCCGATATCAACTGATGTAGGATGTTGAAAGCGATAGAAATAATTAATGAACATGCTATTGAAGGGTTCGTTTTTCATGGTACTCCCGGGAACAGATTAGTGGAGATGGGGTGGGGCCTGTAGCTCAGAGGATTAGAGTACATGGCTACGAACCACGGTGTCGAGAGTTCAAAATTAGCCACTTCAAATAGGTTCATTGCTCCAGCCCAGAATACGATTAATTTGACTTGGGCTACATCGTTGATTTCAAAAAAAATATCGCAACATGATCATCTTCAAGTTGTGCTAATTCCTAAGAATATCATAAGTCTAGGCATCAATAACTCTTTGATTCTTTCTCAAATGCAAAAAAATTAACTCATTGATTTTTAATGTTAAATATCAAGAATTTAAGAGACTAGAAAACTCCAAAATTTATTTTATTTCAATTCAAAAATAATTCCAATGCCTTTAGTTAAGGCTTACAACCTTTTTTCAAAAAAAATAATGATAACAAATAAAACCTAGATAATGACAGAAATTAAAATGTCCTAATCAAAATTGAATTCCAAATTTATTTACTAAAAGGTACTAACTAAAAGATAATTAAAAGGTCCTAAATGTGAATAAAATGTAAAACATAAATAAAAATGAATAATGCCTAAATGTGAATAAAATGTAAAACATAAATAAAAATGAATAATGCTACATAAGGAGTTACAAAAAATTTTACGAATAGATAAGGTGTCAAGAAAAGAGTGGGGAAGTTTTTGTTATTTAGTTGAAAAAATTCTGACCCAATCATATCTAACTATATCATGTGTATGTATACCAATTTGTAAGCAGTAATGTACATGTAGCACAAACAAATAAAAATTGCATAAATCAAATTGAAATCATCCATATATTCAATCTTCATGACTTCTCGAGTAACTAAATCTGCTTGAGTCCAAGATCCAAGCATACTAGTAAGAAAAATCCAATTTTTTCGAGAAAAATGTAATTTTTTTGAGATATGGGTGTAAGCGGTTTTGCAAGACCATGTTATTACGGTCCAAGATGGTAGATTTAATCTACACAACCATAAGCCTAGCAACTTTTTTCTTACTTTGTTTTTGAATACTATTAAGACTGTCCATAAATAAAATTATACAAATTGTCAATACACAAAGTAAAATTTAGGTTGCTGAATTAATTTAAGCTTCAATATAATATTTTTCAGTTCATCATGATTTGTATCTGGTAGCCTTTAAAAATGAAAACACAAAATCTGGACATTTGGCAGAAGTATAATTGGGTGCAAATCATGCAAAATAGCACCACAGCCAGATTACAAAAATTCATCACTTTATTTTATTTTTTTATTCCTCTCATAGTGTCTGATCGACCTTACCTCTAAAAGGATAGAGTTTTGTTCTTATAGCTCAATTACGGGAAGAGGTCTTTTGTTTTGAGTTTATGTTACTTTCTTTTTTGTATTACTTAACAAGTTATTTTGTTTTAACCTAATACAAGCTGATTGCTTTAGGTCCCGTTTGTTTTTTATTTATGTAAAAATGAGAATTAAAAATATAGTCGTTACGGGCCCTACACAAGATATGGAAATTCAAATATGGTAGTTTGATGTGATGAATAACGATCATATTTTTCATTTTAATGGAGAAAGAATGAAAAAAAATGGGGGCTTAATTTAAAATTTACTTTAAATTTTTGGCTGGCAGTGTTTTCGTCCAGCTATCTATGTGTACACATAATGATAATTGTGTTCATAGTGCAGTACTTTCTATTGCTTTATAATTAGTATAGTCACTTTTGAAAACTGCATAACCACAATGAATACTTTTAGAATACCTTCTGTGCTTAATATCATCATTTTATTTTGCTGTAAAGGTTCAAGTGCTTTGTTGTTTTAGAGAGGAAGGTAGGGTTTAATAATCGGGGGGGGGGGGGGGGGGGAGCTATGTATCTAGAGTACAAATGAAGAAATGAATAATCTCTTAAAAAATTTTACGCTCGATTAAGTTGACTATTGAATCGAGTTACTTGACCAACTCATCCACTAGGTCAAGTACAACTCAATCTTTGATTCCTTGGATTGAGAGATTGAAAGTACGCTCGCTGAATTGAGAAATTGAATGCACTTTTCCAGTAAAAAAAAATGAAAAGAGACAATTATCATTTTTATTAAGTTAAATTGAATATTTGACTTAAAAAAAGATATTTTACCATGAACATGATAATTAGTACACTAGTCCTCTTCATGCTTAGACACCTCAAATGGAAAAATTAAAAGGTGGTAATTTTGAAAATTGGCTTTGAATCATCATGAATTTGTCCAAAGAAGGGCGCAGTGCCATTTCTACCAACCTCAGCCTCTTCTAGAATGCAGAATCTACAAATCCCATATGAAGGAAAAATAAATAAAATAAATTAAAGGCAGCACAATGATTCAAGAATTCATTATTATATTATGTTTCGCAGACAAAATTTAACACTTGTTTGATTCTCTTTAAAATTTTAATTTAGTTTTCTCTCTATTCTTTTCAACCACTTATTATTTAATAAAATAATATTACAATAAATCAAAAAAATTTCCTTCTTTTTTAATCATACATTCTCTCAAAAACTACTATTTCAAAATACATTTTACCCAAGTTTCTCATTATGATGGTTGTCAAATAGGGCTTAATCGATTAGGTCCAATTGTAATAACAATTAAACTACTTTGTTAGATTTTTTTGGCATAATGGTTGACATCCTTCCATAGCGCGTGGGCCTTACGTGAATAAAAAAAGTTCAAAAAAGAAGTGGGCCCCTTCCTATTATAAGTATCGATAAACCATTATGTCAAAAACACTCAGTCACCGTAGCATTGTTGCTGAGGAAATCAAATAAAATTAATTTTGTCATCCTCTTTATCTATGGATAGAAAAGTTGAAAAAGTACGTAAGTTGGGTAGGTATATCGCATGGTTTTTCTTTAAGATCAATTACCAAATCATTCCAACTTTAATAAAGAAAAAAGGTTAAAAATCTGTTTGGTCACTGAACTTACACGTGCACTCTTTTTTAAGTTACTGAACCTCTTCTCTTGCATATTGAATATTGACTTAATGACTTTTTCTTTCTTAGTTAATGAAATGTGCACATGGGATGATGGTTTTCTTACTTATCAGCGTCACTTCTAGCGAATGGATTAATAGAAACGAACGAAATGTGTGACTTTTATGCACGTTTTGCCTGGGGAATGTCAACGACTGGTGAATCCACTAGAGAAAATCGAATTCCAAAATATGATTTTAATTTTAAAAAAATTAAAATAAAGTGTTTGTTGTGAAACTAGAAAAGCAGGTTCAGTTTTATAGTATTAGTTTCTCAGTGGTAGCAAATGGTTGGGATTTCTGCCCTTGCGTTCTATTTCTGTACATTTGCATCGATTGATCTGGCTTCAATGAATAACAAGGTGAGATGGACTCGGCTAAATAGCATAAACAAGAAAAAGAAAAACTTTATTGATTGTACTCTCGTTTCCTATCTAAGTTCACGTAGTTGGCTAAACAATATAAATAAGAACACAAGTAGCTAAAATCTTACTTTATCGTACTCTACGTTCCCATCTGATTTTACGAACTAAAATGCTCCTTACGATATGGAAAGTGTCATTTTTCATCGAAGTTTTACTTTTAAAATGTTTGATTGACATTTTTTTCATGAAAAATATTTTTCAAAGGTTGATCATGCGACAAAATTTTCCTTAAAAATAATAAAAATGATTTTTTTTTCTTTTTTTTTGGGGGGGGGTGAGGATAAGTTTTTATTTTCTAGACAAGTCACTCTCTTTTATCTACCCTCTCTCATCTACCCACCAATAAAATATGGACAAGTATAATATTTTTTACATTGAAATTTAAACCAATCAAACACAATTAATTAATACTTTTCATGCAATCAATTGTCTAAAGTTTATTTATTTTTACTATAAATTACATGCTTATAATCAAACACACCATCTATTCTTTGATGTTAAAGCAAAATTCATGTGGAATTATTGGCCTGAAATTGTGAGTGAAAATGGAAGTCATTGTCTAAGCGGCTGAATTAATCAATTATGAAGACAGACAAGATAAAGTTTGGTAATGCATGATGAATGAATAGGAACCTGATTGAAACATTTGCTGGCAAATCAAACTCTTCAAAGAAAATCTTAAAAAATTCAACGTGTGACACTTGGACTAGACCGGTGATCCAACTAACGCTGAATAACATTATTAAAATATGAGTTGTGTGCATGTAAACCACTGCATTTAAAATAAACATAAACAATAAATTTGTCTAATTTATAACCATTCAAGCTTTTGGATGGATTGATTTACCTGTATAAAAGCTTGCAAGCCCAAATAAAAAAAAAATGTGCCGAAAACAAAGTGCATGTAAGTAATAGCAGCATTAGAACGTCATAAAAAGTAAGCATCTGTGTTCATATATTTGTCAACTGTCGAGTTTAAACATACCAAACATGTCAATAATGAAGAGTCTAAAACGAAGCTAACATCTTAAAATCTAAACTACGAGAACTAAAATGTGTAAGGAGATAACGTGATGATGTCCGCAATTGGTATTTCATGTAAAAAATTAAAAGAAAACAATAATGGCAAAGTTTAGAGCGGTCCGATCAAATTTAATCATTTCTTACATTCAGCAAAGTATAGAGCTTGGAACTAGGAGATACCTTTCACAATCTCAAAACTTTCACCTTGCTATTCATTCTTCCAAAATGAGTAAACTAATTCATTGACGATGCTTCTGCTCTAGGGTAAGATTCTAAAAAGAGAGAATGTATAATAACTTGACACAAGCAAAATAAAATGATTTTCTTACAGAAGATTTGGTAAATAACTCTCTTGTATGCATTTATATCTGCTCAAATTCTTCATTCCTTTTGAGACAAAATAAATTTATAAAACCAACTCTACAAGCGCCAGAAGGTATTATTAATAAAAAAAAATAAACGAACGAGCCATCTACTTTTTGTTGGCTTGTGATTACTATTTTATGACCAATAAAGAGCAACAACCTACACGGATCTTGTTGTGCGAGCGAAGAAGTTGGGGGTGGATGTTAAGCTAGTACACAATGCGTCAGTGATGAATGCAATTGGAGTTTGCGGGCTACAACTTTAGCGGTATGGGGAGACAATTTCAATACCTTTTTTCACAGAGAACTGGAGGCCTGATAGTTTTTACGAGAAGATCAGAAGAAATAGAACACTCGGATTGCACACTCTTTGCTTGTTAGGTAGAGTCAACATTTTTATTCTTATACTATTGGAGTTGATATGTAGTGGTTAATTTTGAAATGTCTGTATTTTGTGAAACGTACTGCACATTTTGATATTTTCAGATATACGAGTGAAGGAACCCTCACTAGAATCCTTGTGCAGGTTAGTGACGAGGCTAATATGTCCCATCATTATAGAACTCAACCTTGCTTTATTTTCCATCACTCCATTTTTCTCCTGCACATACATTCAATTACTTGGACCAATATTTGTTGGAAAATAAGGGGTTGGAGAAGAAACAACGACAAAATTATAGAAACAAAATGAATAGAAATCACGAAATACGTCAATAACGAATTTGAGGCTTGAACACGGGATCGTTGTCCTCAAACTATATGTGCCCCCTCTCGAGATTTAATGAGATGCTTAAGGGTTTTGCAAATGGTTCGTAGAATTATATTAAGGTATTGTAAATGATTTAACACCAAAGCACAAGTGAAATCCTCCAAAAATTTAAGAACACAAAGGAAGATCTTGAATATGAATGTAAATCAATAGTTTGATTCAATATGGAATGATATATGGATCTCAAGATGTTTTTAATGATTCTAATAATGTTTGTATTGATCATTCATCATCTATTTATAGGTCTCAATCAATGCATCACGAAATGGTGCCAAAACAAGATGAAAACTAGCAACTTTTAGTTCAAAAAGGCTCTCAAGTTTCAAATTGAAAAATTAGTCAACGGCTATTTTTTAACACTATGTGTACGCATAGTATAAACCGTGCGTACGCATAGTAGAAGAAAATTTTAATTCTGATTTTGTCAAAACACATCTCGCGTACGCACAAAATTAAGCATGTGCGTACGCATGGGCAAAAAATCAAATTTTGTATTTTTTAATTTCTTTTGATTCTACCAATTCCACAATTGAGTCGAACAATTAGTTCATTATCATTCCATTGATTTTGAACAAATATTAAACAATATTCACATGTCTGCTTCCCGTGATATTTCAGAGGGTAAAGAGAGTATGAGCCACCAAGGTATATGGCAATAATCACTGCAATTGAACAACTCTTAGAGATTGAGCAAAACCCTAGAGAATCGGGTATGTTCATGAGTTCTCGCCATTTTATGCAATTCCTACGAAGTTATAATAAGAGTTGCACATTAAAAATAAAAAGAATCACTTCATGATATGAGTGGAAACCACTAACAACAATCGTTATAAACCCAAGCTGATCATTGCAGCATATAGTAAGGACACTACCTGTGTTGGTTTGGCCCGAGTAGGCAGTGAAGATCATGCGATAGTCACAAGTTCGATGAAGTAACTTTTGACAATAGATTTTGGACCACCTTTGCATTGCCTCGTCATAGTAGGCAACATTCACCAAGTAGAAGAAGAAATGCTGGAATTTTATACTGTTGGCAAAAGTTGAAACCAAGCTTCTTAATTTTTATCGACTGCATTAGTGCTATAGCATAATCAATTGTTGTACACTATTTCTTTCTTTATGATCTCACCAAATACAAGTTTTGAGTTTGTGGATTATTGGAAAAATTTCACCGAAGAGTAGAGATGAATACAAGCGTTTTCCCTTTGATATTATGTGATCTCACAAGAGATGTTATTTATTAGATAAAACTTCCGTGACCCATAATATTTTTGATTATTTGATTTTATACAAAAAATCTTGTGTGTACAAGAATCTTTCAGCCTGTGTAATTATAAGCATTGAATGAAAAAAAAATGTTTATCTACCATAGGATAATAGAGATTGGATGTTGCATCTTTTGGAATTCTATTAGAGGCCACATCGTCTTTACATACCTAATGCACTTTTATGTCATGTTCTTGTATTCCTGGTGTTTGTCTCATTGGTGTCTAGTTGAGTACCTTCTTGCAAAGCTAGTTTCTACAAAATTTAGTGTCTTGCTACAATGTTGGCATTTATTTACAGTTCGTTTTTTCTTTTGTTTGGTCGAGTGTCATGATGCATTGACTCCACAGGTGACTTAGATTTTGTGATGAGTTATGCCTTTTAATGCGACAATTCCTCGTGGGTGACATAACAGAAATAGACTCCCATGGACAATTATAGACCGTCTCAATATGCCTTGATCGAATATCAGTAACCAATAAATTAGTTGACAAATTTTTATCACATCTAGATTGATCTTATTCGATAGGGTAAATAGCATAAAACATCCCTACCTTTCAATGTAATTGTGCAAAACGTTCATACCTTTTATTTTTTTGGTATTTTTACCCCTATTTCCACATTTCATTGCACAAAATATCATTTTCATTCATTTTTCTGATAAAAGACGATTTTACCCTCCTATTCAAATAAAACAAGAAGAAATGAAATGAACTAATTGCAACAATAGTCCCGAATTTTCAAAAAATTACAAATTAATCACAAATATATAATTAAAAATCAAAACTAAATAAACAAAAATTAGTCATGTTCTTCCTCCACTAAATAAATAAACAAGAATTTTGATTTTTAATTATATATTTGTGAATAATTTGTAATTTTCTGAAAATTTGGCACTATTGTTGATGTTGACCTCGCAAATTAGACCCTACACGTGGCCAATCGATTGTTAATCCACGTATTCTTTCCTGCGCACAGTCAACGCACGGTCAGATGTATACGGTCGGAACCAACGGGGATGGTGGCGTCTCAGGTGATCGGAACAATACCAAGGTTGTGTAAAATAGTGGGGTAGAGAATATATATTTGCTTGTTATGGAAAGCTATATTGTAAGAGTTTCATTACATTTGCCTCTTGTCAAATCTTGGGTATTTGTAGATGAGGAGAACCGTTGGATGTGGGACACGTGTATGCATCTGGCGGTATGAAGCGTCTACTCATAGGCGTCAATCAGCCGCGTCTATAGAGTGGGCGGGTAATTACTTGTCCCGAGTTGAGTTGATATAAAGTTGATATGTCACATCAACTAGGTTCATGGAGACGTCAAATCAATTAAACCTTAGGCGCAGAATGGATCCTGACATAGATTTCTTTCTAAAATTAACGACGGATCCTGGTAAAGGTCCTCGGAGTGTGCTCGACTTCAGGGACGAGGACGCTTCGGTCGACTCAGCAAAATTGTCTATACCTTACAGCGTGTTAGCAGATCGACAACATTGGTGGTGAAGTCACTTCGGAACCACTTCGGATGGGTGCTGAACACCTCGTAATAGGCAGAGGTATACTCTCCGAAGTGGTTCGGATAGGGGCGTAACAGTGGTACCCCCAAGTTTAGGCATGAATATTTATATCATGGGTGGACTTGTTTTTCCGATCGGGTATGTCTGCCTTGGGACAAGAACCTCGATTTGTAAGAGCTTGCGGGTTGGTTTTCCTTTTTTTACCGAAGCGATGTATGTCGGGAAATATTTTTGATAGATGAAATAAAGCTTTATCATTGACTAAGGAAGGAACTTATCTTTAACTGATGTGCTGGCCTATAGGATGATGCAATGGGAGGCAGCCAAAGTTTTATAAAGCTTAGGAGGGAATGCAGCTACCGAGGTGATGACCCACAGGGAAATCCGCGTCAGGTGTGTCTAAACTTTGTAAAGTTGAGTGAGGAGCTCATCTGCAACTAGTACGCTGACCCACACGGGACGACGCGTTGGGAGATGGCTAAAGCTTTGTAACGCTTAGGAGGGAACGTAGCTACCGAGGCGATGACCCACAGGGGATTCCGCGTCAGGTGCGTCTAAACTTTGTAAAGTTGAGTGAGGAGCTCATCTGCCATCGGTGCGCTGACCCATAAGGGACAACGCATTGGGAGATGGCTAAAGCTTTGTAAAGTTTAGGAGGGAACGCAACTACCGAGGTAATGACTCACATGGGATTTCGCGTCAGGTGCGACTAAACTTTGTAAAACGAGCGAAAAGCTCATTTGCCATCAATGCGCTGACCCACAGGGGACGACACGTTGGGAGATGGCTAAAGTTTTGTAAAGCTTATTGTAAAGTTTAGGAGGAAACGCAGTTACCGAGGCGATGACCCACAGGGGACTCCGCGTCAGGTGCATCTAAGTTTTGTAAAGTTGAGTGAGGAGCTCATCTGCCACCGGTGTACTGACCCACAGGGGATGACGTGTTGGAAGATGGCTAAAGCTTTGTAAAGTTTAGGAGGAAACATAGCTACCGAGGCGATGACCCACAGGGGATTCCACATCAGGTGCATCTAAGTTTTGTAAAGTTGAGTGAGGAGCTCATCTGCCACCGGTGCACTGACCCACAGGGGACGACGCGTTGGTAGATGGTTAAAGCTTTATAAAGCTTAGGACGGAATGCAGCCACCAAGGTAATGACCCACAGGAGACTTCGCGCCAGGTGCGTCTAAGCTTTGTAAAGCTAAGCAAGAAGCTCATCTACCACCGGTGCGCTGACCTATAGGGAACGACGCGTTGGGAGATGGCTAAAACTTTGTAAAGCTTATTGTAAAGTTTAGGAGGAAATGCAGCTACCAAGGCGATGACCCACAGGAGACTTCGCGCCAGGTGCGTCTAAGCTTTGTAAAGCTAAGCAAGAAGCTCATCTACCACCGGTGCGCTGACCTATAGGGAACGACGCGTTGGGAGATGGCTAAAACTTTGTAAAGCTTATTGTAAAGTTTAGGAGGAAATGCAGCTACCAAGGCGATGACCCACAGGGGACGACGCGTTGGGAGATGGCTAAAACTTTGTAAAGCTTATTGTAAAGTTTAGGAGGAAATGCAGCTACCAAGGCGATGATCCACAGGGGACTCCGTGTCAAGTGCGTCTAAGTTTTGTAAAGCTGAGTGAGGAGCTCATTAACACCGGTGCACTGACCCACTGGGGATGACGCGTTAGAAGATGGCTAAAACTTTGTAAAGTTTAGGAGGGAACGCTGCTATCGAGGCAATGACCCACAGGAGACTCCACTTCAGGTGCGTCTAAGTTTTGTAAAGCTAAGTCAAAAGCTCGATCTGAGGCGGGCATCTTTGACGTTAAATGATTTGACAGGTGTCGTGTATTTTCAAGGCGACAGTTGGGTACGATGCACATTCCTAGAAAAGATTGCTGCGTTTACTTATTGTAGACGGCTAATGGTGATCGAGGCAACGCATTTCGCATGAGCGTAGAGGTCACAGCTAGATCTTAGGCGTAGATCAAATATGGCGTTTCATTTCAACGGCCTAGATTAATAATGCGACGGACAGCCTAGATTGATTGCATTTGAATTCAACGGTGGAGATCAGTTGGGACGCTCTATAAAAGGTGGACTTAAGCATTTTTGGAGCTTTTCACTTTTTTAAAATCAAAAACCCCATTTGCTCTCAAAATCTTTGCATTTTTCGACATTCTTCAAGCACTTTTCGAAGAGAAATCCCAGTTTTCAGTGACTTAAGTTGTTTCTTGACCATTTTCGACTGCGGGACACTCCATTTCGAAAGTTTCAGTAAGTATTTGAAACTTTTCATTTCTGTAAATGACTTCTGAGGGTAGTGGTAGCTCGGGGAGGGGTTGGAACTAGTGAGGATGGACGAGCCCATTTTGGCAACCTCCTCTGAAATAATCGAAGCGATTATTGGGGGGAGAACATATGAAAGAGACCAAATAGCCCAATAGACACATATGTGCATTGGGGGGCGTCGAATTACCCCTCTAAGCTAAAGGGTATCGACCTGGAAAGACTTAGGGCTGAATATACGATCCCAGATAGTGTAGATTTGATCCTACTTGAACCTGATGAGCGGGCCTGCTACCCTAGGCCAGGGTGCGTGGCAATTAGTGAGGTGATCCTTAGGGCTAACCTTAGGCTCCCAATCCATCCTTTCTTCCGTATGTTACTTAGGTCATACGACTTAACTCCTACCCAATTGAACCCGAACTCCTGAAGCCAAATGGTGGGCTCCTAGATGTCATGAAAGGAGGCGTCACTTGGGGTAGAGATGCCTTTTTTCTGTATTCCAAACCCTCTACATCCCCAAGGTAGTGGCTGGGAAGATAAGACCAGGGGCTGGTACTACTTGACCTCATGGGGTTCCCACACTCTATTCGTGCTTGATCTGTCGAGCTTCATTAAGGAGTGGAAGAGCTCGTGGTGCTGGGCTATCGGGAGATGGGACACGATGGAAGGGGACCCCCTGGTGCTTCTCACAGTCCCCACGAAATATTCAACACTTAGTGAGTACTGTGGCTTTATGTTTCTTGTTTATTCTTCTTCGGTTCGGTTCTTAACTACTCTGTTTGTTTTTTAAGGCACTCTTCCTTGGTGTGAGTTATCCACCGACGACTTCGATATCATCTGCATCATTTACTAGATGCCTCCAAAGAGAAGATCATACCACCAGCTGATCAGAAAAAACATCCACTTCGTAACGCACGACTTGATGGCCTCTCAAGGTAAATGTCCCGAAGCGAATATCTTTCAGCACTTTCTGAACTGTTTACACTTGTACTAAAGTACTTGTTCCCTTACAGATAATTTTAACAAGAAGCTACCTCTGAGGCCAGACTTCAAAACCATCCAAAAGATGATGGCAGAGGCAAGAGCCCTGAATACCTCCTCCTCTGTGTACAAAAAGCAGATGGAGGATCTGGTGGATGCCAACAATAGGCTCCAGCCTCCAACCGAGGAGCAGGTGGTGGAGGATCTAGATGCAAACCTGCTGCGAAAGGACAAGAAGCCTGCTGTCCCTCAAAGCGCCCAACTGTGGCGAGGCCGCCTCCGGCTCTGAGGCAGACAACAATTCGTACCGAGATGGTAATCCCGGAGAAGACGCCTGCTCCATCAGAGGCTTTTCCTACCCCCAGCCACATCGCCAGTAGCTGTTGTGCCCATTGCCCAAGTGCCAGGGTAGCCAAAGAGGAAAAGGGCCCGTCCCTCGATGGAGGTGGATTTCTTGGGCACCAATTCTAATGAGCCAGTGAAAGAAGTGCTGGAGGCTCTTCCTCCAGAGACGGCTGCGGTGGCGATAGTCCACAATAAGTATTGGACCGAGGAATGAAGAGATCACACCACCTCCTGCACTGTCGAGGACTTGGTTGCGATCAACAGTGCTTATGTGGCCCGGGCCTTAAGCACAAGCATCCTACTTGAGGGCTTGGTGAAAGACCTCAACGCTAAGAGGGAGTGCCTCACCAAGCGCTTTGAGGAGGCGATGCAATATGGTGACGCAGTGAGGGAGGCCCGAGCTAAGGTCGAGGAGGAAAAGAGAGGAAGTAAGGAGGCTGAGGCCCAGCTGGTAACTGCCAAGGGGGATATAGAGCGGCTGAAGAAGGAGCTCTATGAAGTGGAGTGCCAGGTGGCTACTATTACCTGAAGAGTTGATCATGCAAACAAGCACCACCGGCTCGCCACGGAGGCTCTGAAGGCCTCTAATAAAGAAAAGGCGGAGCTGAGGCAGAGGGCGGATGCCCAAGCTGAGGAGATCGCCTCTCTGAAGGTGGAGATGAAGTTGGAAGGGGAGGTGGCTGTACAGAACTTCATCGACCACTTCGAAGATCACCCCCTGTACAACAACTTTGCAAACTTCTGGGCTTCCTAGAGCGTCTAAGGATTATTGTGTCGGCTGAAAGAGGTTCATCCTATTCTGGACATATCCTCGTTAGAGGCAGAGTTCGGTAGGCCTACTGGAGGTCGGCTTGATATGTTCGTCGAGGACGCTCCAGAGGCACCTAGGGCAGGCGAGGCGGAGGCCGGGGTGGAAGATGCCCCCGTAGAAAAGAGTTAATCTTTGTAATGGACTCGGCCTCTTTTGTAATCCAATTTCAAATGAATGAAGTGAAATTTTTGTCAAGTATTGTTGCTTCTGCTTTTTTCATTGTTTGTTGAGTCGTTTACACTTAAGTATATGAATGAAAATCACTTAAGTAAACATGAAGCGCCATTTACCAATAACCGGTTAATAACAGGAGATCGGACTAATTAACATATTAAAGAGTTGAGGTAACAATTTACTAACCGATGTGATAAAGAACTGAAGTATCATTACGTAGAGAAGTTACATCACCCTTCACTAAGGCATTTTCAGCACTTAGTAAGATAGGGAAGTTACAAATGAGATCGGATCATGACACATTTACTAGACAACATTGAGATCGGATAGGAACACAAGTTCATCACTAATAGTACTTCCTCAAGTGTTCGATGTTCCATTGATGAGGCAGTGCTTTCCCTGCCATGTCTTCAATTTCAAATGTGTCAGGTCGGGATTCCCTACAGATGCGATAAGGACCCTCTTAGTTCATTCCCAACACTTCGGACCTAGTTGGCTTTGATGATTGGAAGACCCTTCTAAGGACGAGGTCCCCCAGGTGAAGAGTCTGATTTCTGATCTTGGAGTTATAATAGCGGGTCATCTTTCTATGATACTTTGTCAAGTTCACCTGGGAGGTATCCTTCCTTTTTTCAGGGAGGTGGAGTTCGCTCATTCGAGCCTCGTCATTATTGATCTCATTGAAGTGTATTCGACGGTGCGATGGGACTCCTACCTCGACCGGGTTCATGGCCTCGACTTCGTAGGTCATTGAAAAGGGTGTCTCCCCTGTTGCAATTCGGCTAGTTGTTCTGATGGCCCAGAGGACGTGGAAAAGCTCATCGACCCAAGCCCCCTTCGAGGTGTCAAGCTTCCTTTTCAGGGTATGCTTGATTGTTTTGTTTACTGCCTCAACTTGCCCATTTGCTTGTGGGTGATGAGGTGTTGAGAAATCCTTCTTTATGCTCAGTTCGTCGCATAAGTCTCATATCTTCTTGTTATCGAACTGTATGCATTTGGCGGTGTGAGGCATCTACTTATAGGCGTCAATCAGTCGCGTCTATAGAGTAGGCGAGTAATTACTTCTCTCGAGTTGAGTTGAAATAAAGTTGATACGTCACATCAACTAGGCTCATATAGATGTCAAATCAATTAAACCTTAGGGGTAGAAAGGATCCTGACATAGATCTCTTTCTGGAATTGACGGCGGATCCTGGCAGAGGTCCTCGGAGTGCGCCTCGGCTTCATGGGCGAGGATGCTTTGGTCGATTCGGCAGAATTGTCTATGCCACACAGTGTGTTAGCAGATCGACAACATTGGTGGTGAAGTAACTTCGGAACTACTTTGGATGGGTGCTGAACACCTCGTAATAGGCAGAGGTAGACTCTCCGAAATGGTTCGGATAGGAACGTAACAGTTGCTATTTAGTTCTTTTATTTGAATACGAGGGTAAAATTATCTTTTTATTGGAAAAATGAATGAAAATAACATTTTGCGCAATGAAAGGTGGCAAATAGGGTGAAAATGTCAAAAAATGAAAGGTATAGACGTTTTGCACAATAACATTGAAAGATGGGGATGTTTTGTGCTATTTACCCTATTTGATATATTCACTTAAGCTACCAAATATATTTTGCTTAAGATATTAGAACCTCATAAACTGTTATTCCCCGATATCCTAATACAAGGTTGAAAGGGAGACTAGAAAGCAGGATCTTGTCGACTCGCATGTGTTAAGCATAGAACTTGTGTTCTTTCTAAGCTAGGATCAAACTCTATCCAATCCACTAGACCGTGTAGATTTGATGACGGAACGAATGGCAAATGCACTAGCAATTAAGATAGATCCTTCATCTATTACCCAATGCAATTGATCGACCCACCAAAGGGTCACGATGCTTTATTAACACATAAAAGTAGCTGCTCAACCTCACAACTTGGTGACCAATGCTGCAATTTTCTTTCAAACGTAATACTGTACATAAAATTAAATCAAGAAAACACAATTAACGAAGAATCTGTATAAGAAAGGTAAAAATCTCCACATTATTAAAGTTCAATAACTATTAGTAAAAGTAAGTCGAACATGAATGAGTTCTTTTCCATGGCATCATTTACACTTATCATGTAAAGGGGGACCCAAAATCACAGGCTTCGCTGCCTCTTCTGCAAGCTTCACCGATATGAAATCGCACAAATTCTGGCATTGGCCTGCAAATAATCTCCATATTTGGCCTGCGAATGTTCTGAACAATCCAAAAGGAACAAGAAACCTCAACAATCGGCATGGAATTGCCTGTAAATGAAGACTGACTTCTCTTTCATCCATTACTCGGATCATCTTGGTTTCTTGATTTGTATTAATATGCCTTTCTTCTCTGTATCTTTCAACGCAGAAGCTAAACCAAAAGGAGGGTTTTAGTTTTACGATACAAGAAATTAAGCAACGCCTTTACGCATGGAGTGCACTAGAAATTAAGCAAAGAATACCTACTACGATTCTAACTTGAATTCTCTTAGGTTTATATCCATGTTAAGAACTAAGGTTTCGGAGTGCTCCGCGTTATTTGTAGGAGAAAAGTTTTTCACGTGTCCTAATCCTACAATGAGAAGGAAAGAAATGTTGCTCCACGTTATTGATATGACAGAAGTTTTTCACGTGTCCTAGTCCTCGAATGAAAAGGAAAGAAATGTCTTGACTTTTGTTTGACAGCGATTATTTGATAATCTATTTTTTCCGCTTATTTTTAACTATACATTCTTTAAAAATATTAATTTTAAAATGTTTCCGTAACTTTTTTTCT
>NC_036243.1:11170997-11211851 GCF_002742605.1 Olea europaea var. sylvestris | reverse complement strand
AGTCGAACATGAATGAGTTCTTTTCCATGGCATCATTTACACTTATCATGTAAAGGGGGACCCAAAATCACAGGCTTCGCTGCCTCTTCTGCAAGCTTCACCGATATGAAATCGCACAAATTCTGGCATTGGCCTGCAAATAATCTCCATATTTGGCCTGCGAATGTTCTGAACAATCCAAAAGGAACAAGAAACCTCAACAATCGGCATGGAATTGCCTGTAAATGAAGACTGACTTCTCTTTCATCCATTACTCGGATCATCTTGGTTTCTTGATTTGTATTAATATGCCTTTCTTCTCTGTATCTTTCAACGCAGAAGCTAAACCAAAAGGAGGGTTTTAGTTTTACGATACAAGAAATTAACCAACGCCTTTACGCATGGAGTGCACTAGAAATTAAGCAAAGAATACCTACTACGATTCTAACTTGAATTCTCTTAGGTTTATATCCATGTTAAGAACTAAGGTTTCGGAGTGCTCCGCGTTATTTGTAGGAGAAAAGTTTTTCACGTGTCCTAATCCTACAATGAGAAGGAAAGAAATGTTGCTCCACGTTATTGATATGGCAGAAGTTTTTCACGTGTCCTAGTCCTCGAATGAAAAGGAAAGAAATGTCTTGACTTTTGTTTGACAGCGATTATTTGATAATCTATTTTTTCCGCTTATTTTTAACTATACATTCTTTAAAAATCAGGATCTTGTCGACTCGCATGTGTTAAGCATAGAACTTGTGTTCTTTCTAAGCTAGGATCAAACTCTATCCAATCCACTAGACCGTGTAGATTTGATGACGGAACGAATGGCAAATGCACTAGCAATTAAGATAGATCCTTCATCTATTACCCAATGCAATTGATCGACCCACCAAAGGGTCACGATGCTTTATTAACACATAAAAGTAGCTGCTCAACCTCACAACTTGGTGACCAATGCTGCAATTTTCTTTCAAACGTAATACTGTACATAAAATTAAATCAAGAAAACACAATTAACGAAGAATCTGTATAAGAAAGGTAAAAATCTCCACATTATTAAAGTTCAATAACTATTAGTAAAAGTAAGTCGAACATGAATGAGTTCTTTTCCATGGCATCATTTACACTTATCATGTAAAGGGGGACCCAAAATCACAGGCTTCGCTGCCTCTTCTGCAAGCTTCACCGATATGAAATCGCACAAATTCTGGCATTGGCCTGCAAATAATCTCCATATTTGGCCTGCGAATGTTCTGAACAATCCAAAAGGAACAAGAAACCTCAACAATCGGCATGGAATTGCCTGTAAATGAAGACTGACTTCTCTTTCATCCATTACTCGGATCATCTTGGTTTCTTGATTTGTATTAATATGCCTTTCTTCTCTGTATCTTTCAACGCAGAAGCTAAACCAAAAGGAGGGTTTTAGTTTTACGATACAAGAAATTAACCAACGCCTTTACGCATGGAGTGCACTAGAAATTAAGCAAAGAATACCTACTACGATTCTAACTTGAATTCTCTTAGGTTTATATCCATGTTAAGAACTAAGGTTTCGGAGTGCTCCGCGTTATTTGTAGGAGAAAAGTTTTTCACGTGTCCTAATCCTACAATGAGAAGGAAAGAAATGTTGCTCCACGTTATTGATATGGCAGAAGTTTTTCACGTGTCCTAGTCCTCGAATGAAAAGGAAAGAAATGTCTTGACTTTTGTTTGACAGCGATTATTTGATAATCTATTTTTTCCGCTTATTTTTAACTATACATTCTTTAAAAATATTAATTTTAAAATGTTTCCATAACTTTTTTTCTACTTTTTTAATTGTGTCTTCTCCCACAAAAAAAAAAAAAAAAAAAAAAAAGTACTTTTCGAATATTCACTTCCATGCAAGGACAAGGGTGAATGGGATAGTTTTCGGAAGGGTGTTGGGATATTTTCCTGTTCGAACATAGTTTTACACGAAATTTGCATATTTATTTATCTCGCACTATATACTTTTTACACAAAGAAATTTGGAAATCAGGAGTAAACTTTTAAGCAAAATATTTGAAAAATTGGACTAAACATTGCAAAATTATTATGAACTTTTATGTGGGTTTTAAATGAGAAGTAATCTAATTCCAGATTTGAACATAAAAGATTGGGGTTAAAAATTCAAATGGCAATTGAACTTTACATGATATTATTCATTGATCATGAACCTTCAAAAGTTTTTTGGATGGTCACCGAACTTATCAAATCGTTATCTCATCCACTATTTAAGAACTGAATATTAGAAAATTTGACGAACTCGCAATCTTGATATATTATTATTGTATAAGTGCATTTTTTTTGCTGATTTGTCGTCAACAATGACAATAACGTATTTTTATCAGTGTTTCATTTGTCACTTCAGCGAGTCTATCAAATTTTCTAGCGGTGAATAAATTAAGTGGTAGATGGAATAACGGTTTGATAAATTCAATTACAATCCAAAAAACTTTCAAAGTTTAAAGATGAAATGGGATAACAATTTGATAAGTTCAACAACCCTTCGAAAACTTTTTAAATTTTTAACTAACCAGCTAATGAAGGACATTGTACAAAATTCAATAGCCATTTGAATTTTTGATCCAACAATTTCCATATTTGACCACTGATTCAACAAGCAATGACCATAGTTTTATAGTTTTACTCCAAGCCATGTATATGATTTTTTGCACGCCAAACAGGACAGCAGCCATTTTTGCGTCTTAATCTTTGTTCACACCTAGAGAGAGGACGGTGGATAAGAGACTGTTTGAAATGGATTTTTATGGTCAAAAAATCTTTAGTTTTCAACAGTGGCCATCATTTCTGACTATTCCTCTCTCGGGTGGGACCCGCAATGTTGGTAACAACTCTTTTTTTTGCTTAAAAGCCACTGAAGAAGCAGCTCCAGACAGACAATAAGAGAGAAAGTTTAACTACCCAAGCTTTTAAGACGTTTAAAACCGTATGGACAATTCTAATAGAATTTTCCATTTTTTCAAAAAAAATTTTAATAAAATTTGAAAACTGAAACTTTACAGATTTTTTTACCAAATAATATTTGAATGCATAGATCAACAATTGCACATTACAGTTATTATTGACTTTTCATGGACTTTAAAAACGAACTAACTTAATTTCACCTTCAACAAATAATTTACATAATTTCGAAGTTTAATTCTTGTAATATAATAAGATTAACAAGTGATTAAAATTTAAATTATTATTAACTACATTTTTATATATTTAATTTGAGTAATGATATTTAGCATAGTCGATTCTACTTGTGTGTGGGGCATTCACGTATAATTAACTGATACATCATTTTAAAGGAAGGACATGAAACTTGATCTATCGATTAAAAACATATACATTAATGTTATGGGACCAACAGTACTACATAACTTTATTAATTTAACTAATAAAACTAATTATAATTTTTCATATAATCTTTTTATAGTGTTTCAAGTTCTACTTTTTCATAATATAATGTTAGGTGCCGCTGAAGTATTACTAATTGATGAGTAATGCTTGTGGTACATAATGGACACTATAATGTTCAAGTGGTGCCCCCTATTGGAGGAAGCGCTTGTCCTCCAATAAAGGGGTGCCATTTGAACATTATGGACACTATTACGGTGTTCATTATGTTCAAGTAGAATAATCATTAATTGATTTTCTTAAAAGTGCAAAAATGATTAAGTAGCATTTTTCTTCTTCATAAATTGTGGTGGTGTGTGTCGTTAATAGATAGAAATGATAATTGTTATTCCTACTAAGTATATAGATTATGCCATGTTTGGGCCCCATTTTTGGTAATGAGAATGGGAGGAACAGTATTTTGTTGAAAAAATGAGTGATTGAAAAAGAAGGAAAAAATTTAAATTTACGTGTAATATTATTTTATGAAAGATTATGTGGTTGAAAATAGAAGAGAGAAAAATAGAATGTAATGAAATGTAATTTAATGAGGATCAAACATGGGCTAAAATATATATTTGATCAGAAGTGCTTAAAAAAATAATAATGTTAATAATAAAATAAAATAAAAATCTGCCGAAGATACAGATGTGGATAAGATGCAGGTGTGCACATTTAAATGCTATTAGCCGAAGATACAGATGTGAGCATTTAAATGCTATTAGATCAACAAAATGAATGGTGGCAGATGAGCTGAAGTACCACCTCACTTAACGCGCCGTTTTGCTATTTTTCGTACCATTACAATTTGTTTCGACGATTTGATTACTGTTCGTGCTCCATTTTTTAAAAATTTATTATCGGTCATTTATTCTTGAACTCTACTAGGCTTACAGGACCTGTTTAACAGGTCCCTACCAAGCCACACACATACCACATAATTTTTTATTTTTTAAGTAATACATGTGGAGCCTACACAGTGAAGGCTCTATAAAATATTTGTTACTCTTTATTCTCTCAATAAAATAAATAATTTTACACATAAATTTAAAATTTTTCCTTATTTTTTAATTATACATTCTTTAATACTATTTGTATATCATGGTTTACAAATTGATTTACGGAATGATGATGTGGATTATATTAATTGACTTTTTTTTTCTCTCTCTTTCTTCCATATCATTGTTCTATATATCAATTTGTAAATCATGATGTGCAAATATCGTTAATCTTCTAAAAAACACTATTATATAACTCATTTTTCTTTAAAAACCAAGCTCTCCTACCTCGTCAACACACAACTACTAAAGCAATCACCCCCTCCAATTTTATTTTTATTTTTTTACTTGTTAATATGTATATAATTATTTAAGTGGGATTTATTTTTACTCCATTCATAATTTTCCTTATTTTTATTGTTTTACTGGTTTCTTTTATTTTTGTTATTTAAAGAGAATGACAAATCCATCATTTAATGGCCAAAAGGAAATGAAAAATGCAAATTTCCTTAATTTTAATATGTAATATTTTCTTGAGAACCTTTAATATTTTTATATACGTAAACATGTATGAAGCGTGAAAATAAGATTTGAAAGGTAATAATTAATAAATGAAATATATCACTTTCTTCTTCAAATACTTCATTGTATCACAACTATAGCCCTCACCTGTCCTGAGGCCTCTCTTAAGCTTTCTTTGTCTCTATTGTTGAATAGAGTGTTGGTAATAAACTGACAATTAGAATGTTAAAAAAAAAAAAAGGTATTAATGAATTAAGGAATCAAAACATGTAATATATTTTAATATTATCAACAACTATTTTCGTTTAACTTAAAAAAATATTACCTTAATTAAGTAAAATATTGAGGTGGCCCAGGTGGGTTAGTGATGCAGTCGGCAAATGGAATTTAAAAAAAAAATGCTCGCGGGTCACTGGTTATTATTTTATTTTAATATCAGTTTATTTACTTGGGGGTTATTAATTATTTTGTCATAAAAATTATTTTTTATGATTTTTTTTTTATCAAAATTAGGTTTTGTAATTAGGATATGCAATCTTTATAAGGGACGCTGAGATGTGTATTCATTAACTTTTGATTAATTTTTTAATAAAAGAAATAGAATTGTGGGGTTTATTCTCCAATTTCTAGTATTTGTGTGAAATCTATGTGTCTTTAATGCATATTTTTTGAGATTCTAAAGTAAAGCATAATCGTATCTCATATTTATTTGAATCAATGAGACTTCAGTAGCATATTTTAAAGATAAAGTTCCACAAAGCTTAGACAACTTTTCATTACAATTCTAGTATATATTAACTTTTTATAAATTAATTGTAGTATAAGCTACACAAACTAAGCTCCTGTTTGGCTCAAATTTTAATCTGAGTCAAAGTCAAATAATCAATATTAACTACATCTTTCATGGATCCGACAACTTTTTAATCACACATTTCAAAAATTTCTATCAAAATCTACTAAAAATCTAATTTTATTCAACAACCCAAACACCCTCAAGTCAAGCAGAATTGCTCTTACTTTGTATTCACTATGGTATTATGACTGGCTCACTTCTAACAACATGAATATTGTCAATACATGAAGCAAATTTTGGTTATTCAATTATTTTTAGCTCTAAGTGCAAATCTTTACATGATATCAGAGCACAACTTAGACTACAAATTTAGGTTGCTCAATTATTTTTAGCTCCAAATGTAAATTTTTGCATGGCATTGGAGCGCAACACAAATGAGGAAAATAAATGATCCTCTCACAGCAATCTCAACCGTAGATAGCATCTCTGTCACCCTCTTCTGCTGGCACCACCGCTGCCACTATCTCCAGAACTACCTCATTTGGCTCTTTATATTTTAGCCACACAACTGCCTTCCTTAGCCAAACCCTATACTCTTCTTCTGTATTCTCCCACCTCGTCTCCACAAATATTACTTCTCAGGTCTCTCTCAAACTAACAAACACAACTTTCCGTTTTTCTTCATGAAATAGTTTTGTCATCTATCTCTTTCTTCTCTTTTCTATCCTCTCTTTATCTGGGATTTTTTTTTTTTTTTTTTTTATCTACCTCCTCTACAACCTTTATTAGTCTGCAAATTCTTCTTCTGAGTGCCATTGGCTTTCTGTATTTCCCCACTTCCTTGTTGTTATTCACCTTCTTGATGTAGGATGACGGAAGCGATATATTTAATTAACGAACGTGCTATTGAAGTTCCTTTGATGCGAAGGAATGTCGCAACCATTATGTCAAAAATATTCGATCACCGTAACAGTGTTGCTGAGGAAACCAAATAAAATTAATTTTCCCATCCTCTTTATCTATGGATAGAAAAGTTGAGAAAGTACGTAAGTTTGGTAGGTATATCGCATGGTTTTTCTTTAAGATCAATTAGAAAATCATTCAAACTTTAATAAAGAAAAAAGGTTAAAAATCTGTTTGGTCACTGAACTTACACGTGTACTCTTTTTTTAAGTTACTGAACCTCTTCTCTTGCATATTGAATATTGACTTTCACTTTCTTAGTTAATGAAATGTGCACAAAGATGATAGTTTTTTTACTTATCAGCGTCACTTCTAGCGAATAGATTAATAGAAACTAACGAAATGTGTGACTTTTATGCACGTTTTGCATGGGGAGTGTCAACGACTGGTGAATCCACTAGAGAAAATCGAATTCCAAAATATGATTTTAATTACAAAAAAAAAAAGTGTTTGTTGTGAAACTCGAAAAGCGGGTTCAATTTTAGAGTATTAGTTGCTCAGTGGTAGCAAATGGTTGGGATTTCTGTCCTTGCGTTCTATTTCTGTAGATTTGCAGCGATTTATCTGACTTCAATGAATAACAAGGTGAGAAAAAGCGAGTTCAGTGCTAAGTATGTAAGAAAATTAAGTTGATAAGCATAAAAAATAGTACAAATACAAGTTCAAAGACCAAACAGATTTTTTTACCTCTAATCATCGTGTCCTTTATTTATGTATTTTATTGCGTCTTCGGTAGCATGGACTCGGCTTTGGCTGAACAATATGAGTATTGGGGGAAAAATGGAGCTAAAATCTTACTTTATCTTACACTGAGTTCCCATCTAATTTTACGAATTGCACTTAAAAGCCTTCTTTCATCCTACCATCAAGAATACTAAAAAATTATACGTCACCGAAAGCTAGTGGACTAACCCGATTCACTGCCTCCTAAATGCACTTAAAAATACTTTCATAATTGAGAAACCAAGCCCCCCGGACATAGTCCAATAGTGTAAATGACAAGAGTAGGGTTATCTCACGCCTTGCTGGCAGTCGCAATTTGGGGGTTCGATTCCTGAGACATGAAATTGGACTCCTTGTAGGCGCAGTGTACAGACAACTCTTGTTTCTTAGCCTGTTGGGGCACATCCCGAGATTTACTTCTCTCACAAAGCTCTAGGGGCGGGGCGAGGCGGTGGAAGCCCTTAAGGTTAGGGTTCAACCTTTATAATTGAGAAACCAAGATATTGGAAAGTATTTTAGTTTTATGGGTTCAATTACACTGTATTAGAAAAAAATAATAGTAATAATAAAAAAATCTAGATGTATTGAATTGTAGAAAAAATTAAAAATCTTATTATTATACAATATAGAGTCGTCGAGCGATATCATCAAATATATCTATATTTGTGTTGTTCGGATAGTAGAAAATAATTTAATAATGACCTATGTTCTCACGGGATAATCTCTGGCCTTTTGATTTGTCTTCTATATGTTGACAGTTAACATCAATAAAAGCTATAAATCAAGTGCGTTGAACTTTGGCAGCAGTACAACTATTATCTTAATCAACAACTAGTTGAGAATCTAATCATATTTGCATTAACACCTAAAGTTGATTGATTCGGGAAAAATATCAGTTCTTTGAAAAATGGTTACCTAATTCTACCTGCTCGCACTTGATAAATGTATTTTATATATTTATTTGAACTTTTAAACTTGATTATTTATTGTTAAATTGAGCGGATTTCTACCTAATTTAAGTTAATTATGTTAATTGTAGAAAAAACCCCGCTTAGGATACAGTTGGAGCGGAAAAAACAATGTGATTTTGAGTTTAATGGGAGTTGATTTGGATCATATAAGGTCAGCTGGATTGCACATGCTACTTACAGTATCTTTGATTAACTTTATTTTCCATGAAAATGTTCTTAATTTTGATGTTTGATTGATTTTTTTCTATAAAAGATATTTTTCAAAAGTTGGTCATATGACTATATTTTCCTTATTAAAAATATATATATATATATATATATATATATATATATATATATGGGGAAGGATAAATTTTTGTTTTTTAGACAATTCACTCTCTTTTATCTACCCCCTCTTTCATCTAACCACCAATAAAATATGGACAAATATAACATTTTCTGCATTGAAAATTAGACCAATCAAACATAATTAATTAATAATTTACATGCAATCAATTTTCTAAAATTTATTTATTTTTATATAAATTTCATGCTTACAGTCAAACACACCGTCTATTCTTTGATGTTAAAGCAAAATTCATGTGGAATTATTGGCCTGAAATTGTGAGTGAAAATGGAAGTCATTTTCTGCGAGTGGCTGAATCTATTCAATTATCAACACAACACCATCCTTTGTTTGAAAATGAAGACAGACAAGATAAGTTTGGTAATGCATGATGAATGAATAGGAACCTGATTGAAACATTTGTTGGCGAATCAAACTCTTCAAAGAAAATCTTAAAAAATTCAACGTATGATACTTGGACTAAACCAGTGATCACAACTAATGATGAATAGCATTATTCAAAAATGAGCAGTGTACATCTAAACCATTGCATTTAAAATAAACATAAATAATAAATTTGTCTAATTTATTGTTGGGAAAATTTACACCGATTACGTGTATATTATATTCATAAAAGCATACCGGTTATTTGCGTGAAATCGAAACGTAATTTCGACTTACCGAAATAGGATTTGAGAAGCAAAACATAAAAATTACCGAATCTGAATGCATGGATATGGATTCATCCCTTTCGATTCTTGAACAAAAGCAAATTATTCTTTTGATTGAACCTTGCAACATAAACATATAAACAATGTTAATCATTTCCCGAAATCAAAATATAATCAAAATAAATCAGAAAATTGTAGGAAGAAAGATGCAAGTGATGAATTTTTGGTCGAGGCAAGTGTTTGACACTTGGTCCTTAAGATGAATTTGCCCCGCATCGGTGCTAACGATTTTTCGACAATCATCTCCCAAGATACAACGACCACATCAAGTCATAGGAGCACTCCAAATGACTTTGACCAGCAAACTCGAACAGAATTCTCTCTCTATCAAGGAAATGCATGAAAATGCTATGGAATTAGAAATGAGAGAATTGCAAGAGGAGAATGAATGCTCAATACAATTGGTGTACCCAAAACCATGTCCATAGGGTTCTATTTATAGATACAGAAAGGGTGCAAATGAAATAGTGTGGGCCAAAACATGCATCCTTTCAAAAAGTTGCAACACTCAGCCAAAATCTGCATCCTTTCGAAAAGTTGCAGCACTTCATTTCTTCCAATTTTGGACCGTAATTTCTCTTTCATCCGAAATTGGTTTCGAGATTCCAAATATACCACAACGATCTACTCGACGAGTAGAATAAGTTGGTCTATTTACTTTTGTAATTTGGCCATCGGATCAAGTCTGAATATTTGGTCGAAGTTGACACGTTGTCACACCTTTTCAATTTCCAATTTTTGGTTAATTATTTGAACCAATTCCTACAATCCCCCACATGAATGGAAATTGGGTACGTATATGCAAATGCAATGATATGATGCAATGTAGAGAGGGTGCAAAAAAACACTGCATCAGGGAAGGTAGCTTCTGGCCTTGAACCTCCCTTAGTGAAATATCATCGGACTTACTTAGCTAATTGGTGAATGTGATGTCTTGAACCATTCAGCCTTTAGTATAAGTCAAGACAATGATACTCACACAATGTCTTCTCTAAACCGTTCATGGTTCTCATGACTTGGTTCATTTTGGCCCTGAACCCTTGGTTCTGCGAGTGTTTAGAGAATTTAAGTTTTGAATAATTCTTATTGAAGCGACCACACTTCATACTCACATAGGTGACCTCCTATTAAGAGTGTTCTGCCTTACTCCACTTGACTTAATCAAGATTTAAGAATCATTAAAAGATTATCTTAACCTCTTGCAACTCTACAGAAAACACTTTAATAATGAGTTAGGAAATTATTTTCCTAAATGCTTCGTGGAATCCCCATAACTTAGTTGTCTCTTTGAACCAAGATATTGGGATCTCTAGTCAACAAGGTAGAGTTACCATTACAAGGACTCTAACGTAGTAGGCTTTACCTCATTCCCTTCGATATGCAGTATTCGTGATCTTTCTTAGTAAATCTCTTTAAAGGTACCACAAGTTTACATTATTGAGATCAACTGCTTAACGGTATTACGTCTATAACTTATACGTCTAGACTTACCGTTACTTATGACTTAGTATCTTATCAAATATTTCTAGCTAATGATCGATTTATTTGATTGATACAAATTATCACCACCAAGAAATCCTCTTATGAAGCTACATGCCTCATTAGTTTTATCTAAAACTTTATCAATTTTCAAACAATACTGTTAGAGGATTTTCTATCTAATTATTACACTAATCAACCATGTTTACAAGTGAATTTTAGAATCGTGGGTATTCAATATCATCATTGAAACATTACCATGTATTCGAACTTTATGAATATTCTTCATATATTCCAATTGTTCTTGCATGTCTAAACAAACGCCATAATCGGCTTTACAACCCATTTTATCCACTTTAGACTTAGTATATATGATCCTTATAATTAGTATAAGGGTTTTCTATCTTTCCACCATCAAAAGGTATCGTTCTTTGATTATAAGATAGAAGTAAACGTAACTGTTAAACTGAGTTACCCCCATAATTCCTCAATTAAGAATACATATGCAATCTAGTAACGTTGCATTCACAAGTTTTAAACTTCTCATTCAAGTTCACGAGTTACCCCCACAATTCCTCAATTAAGAATACATATGCAATCTAGTAACGTTGCATCCATAAGTTTTAAACTTTTCATTCAAGTTCACGATTATTTATGATAACCCCCACATCTTTGGGTTACAATTGAACCTAGGATTCAGCAACTTTTTCATAGTTCTATTCATTTATCTTTTGATAATATCCGTATAGAGTGCTTCGTGAAAGTCTAAATACTTTCAAAGTAGTGGTCGTTGACTCACAATTTATTTCAATTAAAGTTGCACATAACGTACTTCAATCTAATTAATTTTGATCATCCAAACTAAATAAAGGCCATCATATGGACCAACAATGTTTTCCAAGCATATACCAACTTAATTGATTTCATGATTGAAGTCAAATTCAACAATAAAGGGGGCTAAGCATTGCAACTTCTTCAAACATATGCAACTTGTCACAATTGTGACATTTCACATGATAGTTTCATTTCAACCGTCGGTTGAAAAGTTGTGTTCTTAAAAGACACAATTCTACAAGAGGACGCACCTCTTGAATTAATCTATATAAAGAGACACACCCATTGGAAATTAATCATACCAAAAGTCATGATTCTCCATATGAAAAGACACATCTTTCTATGCGAAATTTTCTACAATTTTCCAACAATTCCAAATAAATAAGCGACTGAATTCTCATTACTAAATAATGATTTCCATTATAATTAGGACAAAATCTCATTTTATCATACTCTTATGCAACTATAATTTTGCATAAGTCATCTCATTTAATTTCATAGAATTAAATGAGGCTATTATCATAAATCAAGGTTTGTATTATTTTCAAACCAATATCGAATGGACATATACCGGATTTACAATTTACCGTATTGACACATACCGTATATGTCACTTACCGGATTGACGCATACTATATATGCAACTCATCGTATATGCGTGCTGCTTACCGTATATACGACCTACCGTATATGCAACTTACCGTATATGGTAGCTTACCGTATTTGGCAGCTTACCAGCTTACAGTATATGCATATACCAAATTTTACAGGTGTTATCAGTTCATACTAGAATGAAAAGTCACCAAATTCATGCCCTTTGTTTCACAAAATTCTAACACTTTAGAATTTTCCCATATGGAATATCATACTATATTACATAGTATGCATTTTAAAACTCCAACCATTAATCATATGGGTGAATGTCAAAACTTATGCATCCTTAAGAGAGCATGTGCAAATAATTTATTTTCAAATATTTATTCAAATGACAGTTACAAAATGAGGCATGAAATGTATTTTATAATTCAATGAATCATAGTCAGAATTTAATATCCAACGTGAATGGAGAATAAATATATCATTAAACACATATTTAATGAAACTTTATTCCATGAATAGAACCCACCATATATCATGATTTGGAGTCCCATTTTGCACAAAGTTAACAAATCGAAAATGTGCAATAACCCACTTTTACGTATAATTCCATGGCAAAATCGATTTAGTTCTCAATTTTCACGCCAATAAACAATTCATAGAATCTAACAATTTCATGGCTAAAAAAAAACAATTCAAGATTCTTTACATAATGAATTAGACAAGTCAAATAGATCCCTTTTTGACACAGGGTTTAAATTGCAATTAAAATTGAAAGGTCACCATGCCACAATTTCATAATTCAAATAATAAAGGCTGCCACCAAATTCATTTATATCCATGATCATGCAATTGAAGTATATGTCTGCATAAATGGTTATTTAAAAATTGAACCAACTGGTCTCATGAAAACACGTATTGGGCTTGCAACCATTCTTTTATTATCATATTTTTAATGGCCGTTTCATCATTTAATTTTGAACTGACTCAATAATCCTAGCGTTAAAGGTGCCATCACAGTTGCATTTAAACCAAGAAGTCACATGCACTTACATTACAGCAGCCATGTGTAACAATTGCAACATTAAAATTTTCATCATATTATAACCGAATGGACGGCATAATAGGCAGTTAAAACATAATTAAATTCACAATTGCACAAGTAATTAATTACTAGATAAATTGAAGCAACCCTTCATGTAATTTATTTAATATCATTAAACCAATAACTTATTCATTAAATATGCATCTTTTCGTATAAGCACTCGTTCGTATGCAAGGCAATTTTACTTGGTAGCACAACTTATGGTAAAAGACCAATTCATGCCATTTTAGAAATGTGTAAGATACATCCTTCAACAATATGCATATTTTATTTAATTCATCAGAATATATTAAGACATTCTGGCTCCAATTATTTTTGCACGAATTCTGTTTCATGGAGAACAGAACCATCAATATGAGTACACAAACACCCAATCAAGATTCCTCATGCACAAAACCACTTGTTTAATTAAAAGATGCCAACAAAAAACTGCCAACTTTCCAATTGGTATCACAATTTCGGCAAGTACAATTATTTGGAATATCATATATACCATTAATTTAAGTGCTTAACCAATTGTCAGTTTACAAATTCACGTGTTTATACACAATTTTCAGAATTACACACTATATAATTTCCAAGAACGTAAATATAAAATGCACGAGAAAATCAACAAAATTCATCTTAAGATTATTGGGGAAATTTACACGGATTACGTGCTTATTATATTCACAAAAGTATACCGGTTATTTGCGTAAAATCGAAACGTAATTTCGACTTACAAAAATAGGATTTGAGAAGCAAAACTATAAAAGTTACCGAATCTGAATGCATGAATATGGATTCACCCCTTTTGATTCTTGAACGTAAGCAAATTATTCTTTTGATCGAACCTTGCAACATAAACATGTAAACAATGTTAATCATTTCCCGAAATCAAAATATAATCAAAAGAAATCAGAAAACTGTAGGAAGAAAGATGCAAGTGATGAATTTTTGGTCGAGGCAAGTGTTTAACACTTGGTCCTTAAGATGAATTTGCCCAGCATCAGTGCTAATGATTTTTCGAAAATCATCTCCCAAAATACAAGGACCACGTTAAGCCATAAGAGCACTCCAAATGACTTCGACCAGCGAACTCAAATGGAATTCTCTCTCTACCAAGGAAATGCATGAAAATGCTATAGAATTAGAAATGAAAGAATTGCAAAAGGAGAATGAATGCTCAATACAATTGGTGTACCCAAAATCATGTTCATAGGGTTCTATTTATAGATGCAGAAAGGGTGCAAATGAAGTAGTGTGGGCCAAAACGTGCATCCTTTCAAAAAGTTGCAATACTTGGCCAAAACCTGCATCCTTTCGAAAAGTTGCAACACTTCATTTCTTCCAACTTTGGACCGTAATTTCTCATTCATCCGTAATTAGTTTCGAGATTCCAAATATACCACGACGATCTACTCAATGAGTAGAATAAGTTGATCTATTTACTTTTATAATTTGACCATCAGATCAAGTCCAAATATTTAGTCGAAATTGACACGTAGTCAAACCTTTTCATTTTCCACTTTTACACACCTCTTCATTTTCCATTTTTTGGTTAATTATTTGAACCAATTCCTACATTTATAACCATTCAAGCTTTTGGATGGATTGATTTACCTGTATAAAACCTTGCAAGCTCAAGTAAAAAAATTGTGTCGAAAACAAGGTGCATGTAAGTAATAGCAGCATTAGAAAGTCATAAAAAGTAAGCATCTGTGTTCATATATTTGTCAGCTGTCGAGTTTAAATATACCAAACATATCAATAATGGAGATACCTTTCCCAATCTCAAAACTTTCACCTTGCTATTCATTCTTCCCAAATGAGTAAACTAATTCATCGACGATGCTTCTGCTCTAGGGTAAGATTCTAAAAAGAGAGAATGTATAATAACCTGACGCAAGCAAAATAAAATGATTTTCTTACAGTAGATTTGGTAAATAACACTCTCTTGTACGCATTTATATCTGCTCAAATTCTTCATTACTTTTGAGACAAAATAAATTTATAAAACTAACTCTACAGGCGCCCAGAAGTTATTAAAAGAAAAAAAAAAAAGAACGAACGAGCCATCAACTTTTGTTGGCTTGTGATTACTACTTTATGACCAATAAAGAGCAACAACCCACACGATCTTGTTGTCTGAGCGAAGAAGTTGGGGGTTGATGTTAAGGTGGTACACAATGCGTCAGTGATGAATGCAATTGGAGTTTGCGGGTTATAGCTTTATCGGTATGGGGAGACAATTTCAATACCTTTTTTCACAGAGAACTGGAGGCCAGGGACGGAGCCAGCACCTGGCTAGCCGGCACAGCCGCCCGTGCTGGCTCTGGCGAGAGAAAATTTTGCATATAAATGAAGTGTAAAAAATAAATATATTTAGCTTCACTTCATTCACAACAAAGTGGTTGTGGCTTAAATGGTAGCGCTCTTGTTTTGCAAATGAGAGGCATGGTGTTCGATTCCTCTCTTCCACCACCTTGTCTTTTGAATTTTTTATATAATTAAATAACTCTATAAAATTAGTGTCTACTTTCCTGGACAAAAATGCTATAGCTCAAATGGTAAATTGTTAGCTTTGCATTTGAGAGGCATGGAGTTCAATTCCCTTAATCTCCACTTCTTCTATTGATTTTTAACACAATAAATAATAGCTAAACAATTCTATATTATTAGTTTTTGTTTCGAAAATAATTTCTTTAAGAAATTTGTCAACTCAAGTTTTTACTTCATAATATATATTTTATTGGGTCATTTTTTTTATCAATTTATTTTGTAAAATTCAAATTTGGACAATTTAAGTATTGATTTTTGTTCTTTTAAGAGTTCAAAAATATTTTTCTTTTTGGGGGTAAAAAGTAGCTCTAAAAATCACCGTTTTAAAAATTTATTGGCTTAAATTATTGCTTTATATTATATAATTTTATTGTTAGATATTATTAATTTAATTCAAATTCGAACTATTTTAAATACCGATCTTTATTTTTTTAAGTGTTCGAAAAACACTTTTCTTTTTTAAGGTAAAAAAATATATCTAAAATTCACCGTTTTAAAAATTTTGAATAGGTTACGCCTAAACTCCAAGCTTGTATTTATCATTTAATCACTTTGTACGTATAAACTTCATCTTGTCTCGTGTAAGTTCATAAAATTTGAAATTTGATCGTGCATATATGATTCAAAAAATGTATTTTTATTCTTTATTATTTTGGGTTGTGTAGAATTATTTTTTCATATGTATATGATTTTTTATATTTTAATGTATTTATATATTGATTGAAGATTCTTTTAATATAAATTAATTAAATATTAATAAACAATCTTGCTCTATTGGATGATCGCTGAATGGTCGTTCGATGCTCCGCCCTAGATCACTCGAGTGGCTAGATCCGTCCTTGCTGGAGGCCTGATAGTTTTTACGAAAATATTAGAAGAAATAGAACACTCGGATTGCACACACTTTGCTTGTTAGGTAGAGTCAACATTTTTATTCTTATACTCTTGGAGTTGATATGTAGTGGTTAATTTTTAAATGTCTGTATTTTTTGAAACTTACTGCACATTTTGATATTTTCAGATATACGAGTGATGGAACCCTCACTAGAATCCTTGTGCATAGTGACGAGGCTAATATGTCCCATCATTATAGAACTCAACCTTGCTTTATTTTCCATCACTCCATTTTTCTCCTGCACATACATTCAATTACTTGGACCAATATTAACATGTTTGCTCGTGATATTTCAGAGGAAAAAGAGAGTATGAGCCACCAAGGTATATGACAATAAACGCTGCAATTGAATAGCTCTTAGAGATTGAGCAAAACCGTAGAGAATTAGGTATGTTCATGAGTTCTCGCCATTTTATGCAATTCCTACGAAGTTATAATAAGAGTTGCACATTAAAAATAAAAAGAATCACTTCATGATATGAGTGGAAACCACTAACAACAATCATTATAAACCTGAGCTGATCATTGCACGCTATCCGAATTGCAGCATATATTAAGGACACTTCATGTGTTGGTTTGGCTCGAGTAGGCAGTGAAGATCAAGCAATAGTCGCAGGTTCGATGAAGCAACTTTTGACAATAGATTTTGGATCACCTTTGCATTGCCTCGTCATAGTAGGCAACGTTCACCCGGTAGAAGAAGAAATGTTGGAATTTTATACTGTTGGCAAAAGTTCAAACAAGCTTCTTAATTTTTATCGGCTGCATTAGTGCTATAGCATAATCAATTGTTGTACACTATTTCTTTCTTTATGATCTCACCAAATACAAATATAAGTTTTGAGTTTGTGGATTATTGGTAAAATTTCACCGAAAAGTGGAGATGAAGACAAGCGTTTTCCCTTTGATATTATGTGATCTCACAAGAGATGTTATTTATTAGATAAAACTTCCGTGATCCATAATATTTTTGATTATTTGATTTTATGCAAGAAATCTTGTGTGTACAAGAATCTTGCAGCCTGTGTAGTTAAATAAAGCATTGAATGAGAAAATAAATGTCTATCTACCATAGGATAATAGAGATTGGATGTTGCATCTTTTGGAATTCTATTAGGGGCCATATCGTCTTTACATACCTAATGCACTTTAATGTCATGTTCTTGTATTTCTGGTGTTTGTCACATTGGTGTCTAGTTGAGTACCTTCTTGCAAAGCTAGTTTCTGCAAAATTTAGCGTCTTGCTACTATGTTGGCTTTTTTTTACAGTTTGTTTTTTCTTTTGTTTGATCGAGTGTCATGATGCATTGACTCGATATGAGCTACGGTGACTTAGATTTTGTGATGAGTTATGCCTTTTAATGTGACAACTCCTTGTGGGTGACATAACGGGAATAGACTCTCGTGGACAATTATAGACCGTCTCAATATGCCTTGATCGAATATCAGTAACCAATAAATTAGTTGACAAATTTTTATCACATCTAGTTTGATCTTATTCGATAGGGTAAGTAGCACAAAACATCTATATATTTCAATGTAATTGTGCAAAACGTTCATACCTTTTATTTTTTTGGCATTTTTACCTCTATTTTCACCTTTCGTTGCACAAAATGTCATTTTCATTCATTTTTCCAATAAAAAGACGATTTTACCCGCCTATTCAAATAAAGCAAAATGAAATGAAATGAACTAATTGCAACAATAGTCCCAAATTTTCAAAAAATTACAAATTAATCACAAATATATAATTAAAAATAAAAACTAAATAAACAAAAATTAGTCATGTTCTTCCTCCACTAAATAAATAAACAAGAATTTTGATTTTTAATTATATATTTGTGAGTAATTTGTAATTTTTGAAAATTTGGCACTATTGTTGCTATTGAGTTCTTTTATTTATTTTTTTTTTTGTTTTATTTGAATACAAGGGTAAAATTGTCTTTTTATTGGAAAATGGATGAAAATGACATTTTTGCGCAATGAAAGGTGGCAAATAGGGTGAAAATGTCTAAAAATAAAATGTATGAACGTTTTGCACAATAACATTGAAATATAGAGATGTTTTATGCTATTTACCCTATTTGATATATTCACTTAAGCTACGAAATGTACTTTGCTTAAGATATTAGTACATCATAAAATGTTATTCCCCAATATCCTAATACAAGTTTGAAAGGGAGACTAGAAAGCAGGATGTTGTCGACTCGCATGTGTTAAGCATAGAACTTATGTTCATTCTAAGCCATGATCAAACTCTATCCAATCCACTAGACTGTGTAGATTTGATGACGGAATCGAAAGGCAAATGCACTTGTGGATAAGATGGATCCTTCATCTATTACTTAATGCAATTGATCAACCCACCAAAGGGTCATGATGCTTTATTAACACATAAAAGGTGACCAATGCTGCAATTTTCTTTCAAGCGAAATACTGTACATAAAATTAAATCAAGAAAACACAATTGACGAAGAATCTGCATAAGAAAAGTAAAAATCTCAACATTATAGAATTTCAATAAGTAGTAAAAGTCGAACATGAATGAGTTCTTTTCCATGGCATCATTTACACTTATCATGTAAAGGGGGACCCAAAATCACAGGCTTCGCTGCCTCTTCTGCAAGCTTCACCGATATGAAATCGCACAAAATCTGGCATTGGCCTGCAAATAATCTCCATATTTGGCCTGCGAATGTTCTGAGCAATCCAAAAGGAACAATAAACCTCAACAATCTGCATGGAATTGCCAGTAAATGAAGACTGACATCTCTTTCATCCATTACTCGGATAATCTTAGTTTCTTGATTTGTATTAATATGCCTTTCTTCTCTGTATCTTTCAACGCAGAAGCTAAACCAAAATAAGGGTTTTAGCTTTACGATACAAGAAATTAAGAAACACCTTTACGCAAGGAGTGAACTAGAAATTAAGTAAAGAATACCTACTACGATTCTAACCTGAATTCTCTTAGGTTTATATCCATGTTAAGAATTAAGGTTTCGGAGTGCTCCGCGTTATTTGTAGGAGAAAAGTTTTTCACGTGTCCTAATCCTATAATGAAAAGGAAAGAAATGTTGCTCCACGTTATTTGTATGACAGAAGTTTTTCTCGTGTCCTAGTCCTCGAATGAAAAGGAAAGAAATGTCTGGACTTTTGTTTGAAAGCGATTATTTGATAATCTTTTTTTTTCTGCTTATTTTCAACTATGCATTCTTTAAAAATATTAATTTTTAAATGTTCCCATAACTTCTTTCTACTTTTTTAATTGTGTTTTCTCAAAAAATAAAAATTTACTTTTGAAATAATCACTTCAATGCAAGGACAAGGGTGAATGGGATTGTTTTCGGAAGGGTGTTGGGATATTTCCCTATTCGAACATAGTTCTACGCCAAATTTGCATATCTCGCACTATATACTTTTTACACAAAACAATTTGGAAATCAGGAGTAAACCTTTAAGCAAAATATTTGAAAAATTGGATTAAACATTGCAAAATTATTATGATTTTTTATGTGGGTTTTAAATGAGAAGTAATCTAATTCCAGATTTGAACATAAAAGATTGAGGTTAAAAATCAAATGGCAATTGAACTTTATATGATATTCTTCATTGATCATGAAACTTCAAAAGTTTTTTGGATGGTCACCAAACTTATCAAATCGTTATCTTATCAATTATTAAATTTAAAAGTTTTTTCGATGGTCACCAAACTTATCAAATCGTTATCTCATCCACTATTCAAGAATTGGATATTAGAAAATTTGAAGAAATCGCAATCTTGATATATTATTATTGTTATAAGTTGAAAAGTCGGCTAAAAAGTAAAAATGCTCTTCCATCCATTAAAAGCGTTTATAAAAATTCGATTGAATTTTAACATTTGGCTTTATTTAGCTAATCTCATTTTTATAAGCGCATTTTTTTTTTTTTTTGCTGATTTGTCGTCAACAATATCAGTGTTTCATTTGTCATTTCAGTGAGTCTATCAAATTTTCTAGCGGTGAATAAATTAATTGGTAGATGGAATAACGGTTTGATAAATTCAATTACGATCCAAAAAACTTTCAAAGTTTAAAGATGAATGGGATAACAATTTGATAAGTTCAACGATCCTTCGAAAACCTTTTAAATTTTTAACTAACTAGCAAATGAAGGACATTGTACAAAATTCAGTAGCCATTTGAATTTTTGATCCAACAATTTCCATATTTGACCACTGATTCAACAAGCAATGACCATAGTTTTATAGTTTTACTCCAAGCCATGTATATGATTTTTTGCACGCCAAACAGGACGGCAGCCATTTTTGCTCCTTAATCTTTGTTCACACCTAGAGAGAGGACGGTGGATAAGAGGCTGTTTGGGATGGATTTTTATGGTAAAAAAATCTTTAGTTTTCAACGGTGGCCATCATTTCTGACCATTCCTCTCTCGGGTGGGACCAGAATTGTTGGTAATGGCTTTTTTTTTTTTTTTTTGCTTAAAAGCCACTGAAGAAGCAGCTCTAAATAGACAGTAAGAGAGAAAGTTTAACTACCCAAGCTTTTAAGACGTTTAAAACCATTTGGACAATTTTAATAGAATTTTCCATTTTTTAAAAAAAAAAATTTAATAAAATTTGAAAACTGAAACTTTACAGATTTTTTACCAAATAATATTTGAATGCATAGATCAACAATTGCACATTATAGTTATTATTGACTTTTCGTGGACTTCAAAAACGAAGTAACTTAATTTCACCTTCAACAAATAATTTACATAATTTCGAAGTTTAATTCTTGTAATATAATAAAATTAACAAGTGATTAAAATTTAAATTATTATTAACTACATTTTTATATATTTAATTTGAGTAATGATATTTAGCACAGTTGATTCTAAGTGCCTGTGGGACATTCATGTATAATTAATTGATACATCATTTTAAAAGTAGGACATGAAACTTGATCTATCGATCAGAAACATGTACGTTAATGTTATGGGACCAATAGTACTACATGACTTTATTAATTTGACTTATAAAACTAATTATAATTTTTCAACCGACCTACATTGTCAGAAGAGACAGTGACAGGCCGGTGCCCGACCCCTCACATGGGGTCGGGCCCACAATTTTTTGGCAATATTTTTTTGCGCAGGGCCCACGGCACAGTGAAGGGTCGGGCACCGTTCGGTCACCAACACCATGACCATCTGGATTTTTACTATTATTAATTGATTGATTATCTTAAAAGTGCAAAAATGATTAAGTAGCATTTTTCTTCTTCATAAATTGTGGTGGTGTGTGTCGTTAATAGATAGAAATGATAATTGTTATTCCTACTAAATATATAGATTAAAAGATATATTTGATCAAAAAAAAAAAAAAATCTGCCGAAGATGAGGGTGTGCACATTTAAATGCTATTAGCCGAAGATGCAGATGTGAGCATTTAAATGCTGTTAGATCAACGAAATAAATGGTGGCAGATGAGCAGAAGTATCACCTCACTTAACGCCGTTTTGCTTGTTTTCGTACTATTGCAATTTGTTTCGAAGATTTGATTACTGTTCGAGTTCCATTTTTTAAAAATTCATTATTGGTCATTTATTCTCGAACCCTACTAGACTTACAAACAGAGGCCAAGCCACACACATATGTGGAGCCCACGTAATCGTTTATTTTTTATTTAATACATGTGTGGGGCTCTGCACAGTGAGGGGCACTGTAAAACATCTGTGAGTAATTCTCTCAATAAATTCAAAATTTTTCCTTATTTTTTTAATCATACATTCTTTAATGCTATTTGTATATCATAGTTTACAGATTGATTTATGAAATGATGATGTGGATTATATTAATTGACTTCTTTTTTGTTTCTTCTATATTTTTTTCTCTCTCTTTCTTCCATATCATTGTTCTGTATATCAATTTGTAAATCATGATGTGCAAATATCATTAATCTTCCAAAAAACACTATTATAAGACTCATTTTTCATTAAAAAGGAGGGCTCAAGTAGACTCTTAAACAAACAGTATTTTCCACAAAAAATTCAAAGCTTTCTTATCCACATGGATTATATTAATTGATTTTTTTTTCGTTCTCTATTTTTTTCTTACTCTCTATTCCATATCATTATTCTGTTTATCAATCTTAAATAATGATAATCAAATAGCATTACTTCTCAAAAAAATCACTATTATAAAACTTATTTTTCATTTGAAAAAATGGAATTCAAAGAGACTCAACAAATAGTATTTTCCAAAAAAAAGAAAAAAGAATCAATTTTTTTTCTTATCGAAATAAGTATTTCTTTTGCTTGCATTTGGTATTTCCCAAATATTTCGTTGTGTTCCCAATAATTTTCAGGGAAATGTTTATCCTTAACTTCTACGAAATGTAACAAAGTTACTGATTAGTGTCTAAAAGTGTTTCAAAAATATAACATTTACAAGGCATTTTACATTCACTTTGTTTAAAAACACTAATGTTAGTCTCTAATTTCGATTCTCTTGCCGTAAATTCAATTTCCATAAATATATGATTAAAAGTGCAATTAATCGAAATACATATTTAAATACATGTTGGCATGAGTATTATACATTTAAAAGAGCATTTATTTGATGTATTTCACATGTATATCCTATTTAGAACAAGTGGAGCAATTGGAGGAAAAAAAAGTGTTGAAAAGTCAAGTATAGTGAACTGTCTCAAGCAAGAAGTAGGTATTGGTAAAATGATCATAACTTGAGTTGCAGCTATTGAACCACGGTGATTCAAGTTGGGTTTGAAAGATAAGATATGTATCTACAAATTTCATGTTTACAAAGAAGTCAAATTCGCATCATAAGATAGCCAAAATTTCTGTGCAAAGTCCAGTTTGTTACCTGACAGATACAGCTTTTCTACCAGTGAAGCAGTACTCATTGTTTTTGCCATATCTGAAGTTATATAGATCCAATGAACCAGATACTTACACCAATGAAAATCTAACTCAAGTGGAAATAATTTATTTGTGATTATAAGTCCAAATTCGCTGCAAAAAGTATCTGAAAATTGACATCAAGTTGCATATTCCAACTGTCTTGAAGTTGTACAGAAACAATCTTGGATGTTCCTTTGCCTACAAAAGGGGACCTTGGCCAATATTTTGAGAGCATCAATTCCTCTTCATCATATTCTAATTTCTTTCATTTTCTTTGTAACATTTCATTGTGTATTTCTACACTATTAGCTAGAGCTAGGGGTGAAACATTTGGTGAATGTGTAGTATTGTCTTTGATCTTTCACTTTGTTTTTAAATGTTGATTAAAGTATATGTTCTACAAATGGTTTTGGTTTGTTAAAGACTTTGATTTATTGTTGACAAATTTTGGCAAAATAAATGCTTAGATAATCTCTACATACCAACAACTTATTTTGAAACAACTTATTTTTACATATTCTCTCAAACAATTTTTAAGATCTATCTTTTAGTATATTTACGATCAATGTTTTAACTTCCATATGAGATCACTCCTTAGTTGATTTCCATATGAGTTAAATAAAAGATCAAGAGCAATTTCTACCCATTTATCCGAAGTGAATCCCCAACGCTCTAGTGTTTGTCTTCATCGTATTTCCACCAGCCGTTCACTACTCATAGACTAGTTTATTTCCTTCCAATTCCCTGTGGTAAGACCTCGGACTTCCGAGATTTACTACTTGCGACAACCTGCACTTGGGTTTGCAACCTTAAAGTTGTAGCAAGTTTTTGGCGCCGTTGCCGATGACTTGCTTAAAGGATTATTTTCTGCTACTTTTTGTGAGGTTTTCTTCTCTTTCATAATATTCATAAATCAGGTACACTCGTTCCTTTTTCAATCTTATTACTTTAGTTATTTTACTTTAAAGGAAGGTCGAGCCTCCTTCGTTTTTTTTTTCTTTCTTTAAAGGGAAGGTCGAGCCTCCCGATCTGCCGTTTCTTTATTATATGGTTGGCTGTGCCACCTAATTTTCATTCTTTATATCTATTTTATGTTATTTTATGTCATATTGGTATCGTGAATTTAATTCTCATCGTTTAGTTAAAGATAATTGTGAAACTTTCTTCAGTAATTTATTTGATTCATCTCAATATTCATTCATATCTTCCACCATGGCTGATATTGAAAGCGTACATGATGAAAATGAAAAACAACAAGCACGAACCATGTGTGATTACTTGCAACCTCTTCGAAATTTTGCCCCTTCATGCTTCATTTTCCCTCTTAATGCTAATAATTTTCGATTCGAGCCGGGTATGATTCCATTACTTCCTAATTTTCATGGCTTAGAATCTGAAAGTCGATATTTGCATCTTAAAGAATTTGAGGAAGTATGTGCCACATTTAACGATCAAACTTGTCCCAATGAAATTGTTAAGTTGAAATTATTTCCTTTTTCTCTAAAAGATAAAGCAAAAACTTGGCTTAACTATTTAAACCCTGGGTCGAGTGGCACATGGCAAGAAATGCAAAGTGAGTTTTTGAAGAAATTCTTTCCAGCACATAAAACTAATGCTTTGAAAAGACAAATCTAATTTTTTTCTCAAAAAACCAATGAAGCGTACTTTCAATGTTTATAAAGATTTAAAGATTTGTTAAATGCATGCCCACATCATGGTTTTGAAAAATGACGTACTATAAGTTTCTTTTATGAAAGCCTAACTCCTGAAACAAAACAATTTGTAGAAACAATGTGCAATGGTGAATTTTTAGATAAAGATCCATATGAAGCTTTAGAATTTCTAGATCATCTAGCTGAAAATTCTCAATCTTGGCAAACAGTAAAACCAATAGAAAATTCAATCAGATCTAGTCTTGCTAGTTCTAGTGGAGGAAAATATCAATTGAGTCAAGATGATGATCTAAATGCTAGGATTGCTAGTTTGTCTAGAAAGGTTGAAGTTATGGAATTAAGGAAAGTAAAGGAAGTTAAACCAGTGCAAAATGATGAAATTTGTAGCATTTGTGAAACTTTTGGTCATCCAACGCATGATTGTCCTAAAATCCCAGTTTTCAAATAAGTTTCACATGATCAAGCCAATGCTATGAACACTTTCAAAAAGCCTTTTCCTTTTCCATTCTCAGAAACATATAATCAACAATGGAGAAATCATCCCAACTTTAGTTGGAGAGATGATAATCGTGTTCATATATCACAATCTCAAGGACTTTCAAAATCTCTTTCTTTTCCACCACCACAATCAAAGACTCTTGAAGAAACAATGCAGTCATTCATGCAAGGACAAGCAAACATTAATAATCAAACTTCACAAGCCATCAATGAAATCAAGAACACACTTTCTTCATTGACCTTTTCTCTGCGTTCTCAAGAGAAATGCAAATTTCCTGCTCAACTTCAACCAAATCCTTCTGGACAATTTAATGTAAATGCTTCTAGTTTCTCTGAATGTCAACAAGAAAATGTCAACTCCATCATGACTCTTCGTAGTGGAAAAATTATTGACGAAACCATCCCTTCAAAATAACTAAAATCGGGTGGGACTTCAAAACAAGAAAATGATATTTCCAAAACTGAGGAAAAAATCATTTCTGAACCTAGTGTTGAAAAATGTCCCATTCCAGCTCGATTTCCTCAATAATTGCAACCAATTTCAAAACTTAACCATAATTCTGAAATTTTTGAACTTTTCAAACAAGTTCCTTCATATGGAAAATATTTAAAAGACTTGTGCACTGTAATTTCTAAAAATTCCCATATAATTTCTTTGTTGAATTCTTTTCAAGAGAAAAAGACAAGTGATGGGAAATCAAAGTTTGAAAAATTATCACAACGGTCTAATATGTCCATGATTTCAAGTGTTCAAATGTCAAAGCTCGACTTGAAGCCATTACCATCTAATCTGAAATACTCATTTTTGGGTGAAGATGAAACTTTTCCGGTCAAATACCATCTCATTGGAATGCCCAAGACAAAAATAATTTCTTCAAAGAGTTTAGATGAGGCAAGTTCACTTAGAAAACTTCAACTGAATGAGTTGGAAGAAATCAGGAATGAAGCATATGAGAACTCTGAATTTACAAGGAAAGAATGAAGGTATTATATGATAAAAACATTGTTAGAAAAACTTTTGAGCCTTCCCAAAAAGTAATTTTGTACAACTCAAGGTTACATTTATTTCCTGAAAAATTACGCTCCAAGTGGACTAGTCTTTTCATTGTCAAAACTGTTTACCCACATGGAGTTGTAGAAATTGAAAATCCAAGTAATGGAAGTATTTTTGAAGTTAATGGAAATCGTTTGAAACCATTTTTTTGGAATTTCTCTAGATTAGAAGAGTCCATATCTTTACATGATCCTAAAGATTGATATCATTTTCTTATTGTTTTATTTTGTATGTTTGTTTTCAGTTTTATAATGTTGTGTGTTTGTTTTAGGTGTGTTTCTTTTATTGTCGTTTTTTTCACTAATGAAATTGAAGGCTCATTTAGGCCAAGTTTATGCAGACTCTCCAGGTAAAGCTCAAAACCCACCCCTTTGTTCAAAATTTTGCTCTTTACTATCCTTTATATATTTTGCACATTTAATCTTTACATTGAGGACAATGTTTCATTTAGGTTGGAGGACGGAATCAAAAAGTTCAAAAAAAAAGTTCTTACTGACCAATGATAATATTTGAAATTGTTTTTATATTATTGTGACTAGGGGATGCTGCTTTGATTTTGTTTAAACTTGTTCATGTTAGATTGATTTACATTGAGCACAATAATCATGAAAATCACATATTATTTAGATTGGATCAATGGATAGAATATGTAGAATTAACTATGACCAAAAAAAAGAAAAAAAAAATTCCTACTCTAGGATAGTTTGGGGTAGTTGAGCTGTTGTAGGAAGACATTGAGATAGATGTGGATTCTATGTGTGTTAAATTTTGTGTGAATTGCTTAAGACCAATGAGATGATAATTAGGTGAAAATCTTAAGTTAAAGATCGATTTTTAAGAATAAGTGTTTAATGAGGAGCATTGCACTAATCATTGCATAGAAGGGAAAAAGCTGTCATGTTGTGAAGCTACCCTAAAAGAGCCCAATGAGGACAATTATATATATAAAAAGAGATCAGGCTAGTACAAAAAACAGAATACGCACGGCAAACTTGAAAAAAAGCAGGTGCATGAAACAGAAGACGTACTACATGCCTTGATTAAGTCCCAAATACTTATTTTAGAGAATTAGACCTTTGATAAGGGATTAGTAGCTTAGTTGATTCTTGGAGGTTGAATCAGTCAAAATTAAGAAGAATCCTCATTTATTGATGTGTTGAGCTACAATTAGTAAAATCTAACGAAACTAGAAAGGGTGAGTAATAGTATATAAATTTAACCACAAATCACACCGTGGAAAAATAGTTACAAAATCAACTTTGGGTGTGTGCATCCATCGAGAGAAGAGAGAAACAATTGACCATTGAGGGTTGGGATGAATCCAATTTTAAAATGTATGTGATTGATTGAATTGATTATGCGCGCACACACACACACACGCGTTGGTCGAGTATTGAACAAGTTAGACTATGTTTTGGTAGCAAACCTTAAAAGTCTTTTGTTAAGCATTTTCAAATCCTAAGACAAGTGCGACAAGCTATTTCATTTGAAGTAATTTTGAAATTTTATTGCTAGAGACTAGCAATATCCTGGTTAGGGGGTGTGATTAGTGTCTAAAAGTGCTTCAAAAATATATCATTTACAAGACATTTTACATTCACTTTGTTTAAAAACATTAATGTTAGTCTCTAATTTCAATTCTCTTGCCGTAAATTCAATTTCCATAAATATATGGTTAAAAGTACAATTAATCGAAATACGTATTTAAATACATGTCGGCATGAGTATTATACATCTAAAAGAGTATTTATTTGATGTATTTCACATGTATATCCTATTTAGAACAAGTGGAGGAAAAAAATGTTGAAAAATCAAGAATAGTGAACTGTCTCAAGTAAGAAGCAGGTGTTGGTAAAATGATCATAACTTGAGCTGCAGATATTGAATCACGGTGATTCAAGTTGGGTTTGAAAGATAAGATATGTATCTACAAATTTCATGGTTACCAAAAAGTCAAACTCGCATCATAAGGTAGCCAAGCTTGTTACCTGCCAGATACAACTTTTCTACTTATGAAATAGCACTCACTGTTTTAGTCATATCTAGAGTTATAGAGATCCAATGAACCAGATATTTGCACCAATGTAAAGCTAACTTAAGTTTCAATAATTTATCTGTTTATCATAAGTCCAAATTCGCTGCAAAAAGTATCTGAAAATTGACGTCAAATTGCATGTTCCAACTATCTTGAAGCTGGACAGAAGTAAGTTGCATTGTCTATTTGCATTTTGGATGTTCCTTTGCCTATAAAAGGGGGACCTTGGCCAAGATTTTGAGAGCATCAATTCCTGTTCATCATATTCTAGTTTCCTTTATTTTTTTTGCAACATTTCATTATGTATTTCTAAACTATTAGCTAGAGTTAGCCGTGAAACATTTGGTAAATGTGTAGTATTGTCTTAGATCTTTCACTTTGTTTTTAAATGTTCATCTTCTTACTTGATTGAAGTATATGTTCTACAAATAATTTTGATTTGTTAAAGACTTTGATTTATTGTTGACAAATTTTAGCATAATAAATGCTTAAATAATCTCTACATACCAACAACTTATTTGGATATATTCTCTCAAACAATTTTCAAGGTCTATCTTTTAGTATATTTGCGATCAATGTTTTATCTTCCATATGAGATCACTCCTTAGTTAATTTTCATATGAGTTAAATAAAAGATCAAGAGCAATTTCTACCCATTTATCCAAAGTGAATCCCCAGCGCTCTAGTGTTCGTCTTCATCGTATTTCTACCAACCGTTTACTACTCATAGACTAGTTTATTTCCTTCCAATTCTCTGTGGTTCGACCTCGGACTTCTGAGATTTATTACTTGCAACAACCTGCACTTGGGTTTGCAACCTTAAAGTTGTAGCAGTTACCCTCAATTTTTTTAGTATAATCCATCCTCAACCTTTTAATTATCATCGTTCCCTTTATTTGCTATTAAATGATTGATATATATATATATATATATATATATATATATATATAACCCAACTACTAAAGCAATCACCACCTCCAATATTTTTTTTTATGTGTTAATATGTATATAATTATTTAAGTGGGATTTATTTGTTACTCCATTCGTAATTTCCTTGTTTTTATTGTTTTACTGGTTTCTTTTATTTTGGTTATTTAAAGAGAATGACAAATCCATCATTTAATGGCCAAAAGGAAATGAAAAATGCAAATTTCCTTCATTTTAATATGTAATTTTTTCTTGAGAACCTTTAATATTTTTATATACGTAAACATGTATGAAGCGTGAAAATAAGATTTGAAAGGTAATAATTAATAAATGAAATATATCACTTTCTTCGTCAAATACTTCATTGTATCACAACTACAGCCCTCACCTGTCCTGAGGCCTCTCTTAAGCTTTCTTTGTCTCTATTTGTTGAATAGAGTGTTGGTAATAAATTGGCAATTAGAATGTTAAAAAAAAAAAAAAAAAAAGAGGTATTAATGAATTAAGGAATCAAAACATGTAATATATTTTAATATTATCAACAACTATTTTCGTTTAACTTAAAAAAATATTACCTTAATTAAGTAAAATATTGAGGTGGCCCAGGTGGGTTAGTGATGCAGTCGGCAAATGGGATTTAAAAAAAAAAATGCTCTCCAGTCACCGGTTATTATTTTATTTTAATATCAGTTTATTTACTTGGGGGTTATTAATTATTTTGTCGTAAAAATAGGGACTAAGAGAGCAATTTCAATTATTTTTTATGAAATTTTTTTTTTATCAAAATTAGGTTTTGTAATCAGGATATGCAATCTTTGTAAGGGACGCTGAGATGTGTATTCATTAACTTTTGATTAATTTTTAATAAAAGAAATAGAATTGTGGGGTTTATTCTCCAATTTCTGATATTTGTGTGAAATCTACGTGTCTTTAATGCATATTTTTTGAGATTCTAAAGTAGAGCGTAATCGTATCTCATATTTGTTTGAATCAATGAGACTTCAATAACATATGTTAAAGATAAAGTTCCACAAAGCTTAGACAACTTTTCATTACAATTCTAGTATGTATTAACTTTTTATAAATTAATTGTAGTATAAGCTACACAAACTTGCCCCTGTTTCGCTCAGAACAATCGATACTAACCACATCTTTCATGATTCTCACAGCTTTTCAATCACACATTTCAAAAACTTATATTAAAATCTACTAAAAATCTAATTTTAATCCTCACGAAACACCCTCAAGTTAAGCAGAATTGCCCTTATTTTGTATTCATTATAGTATTATGACTGAATCACTGCTAACAACATGAATATTGTCAGTACATGAAGCAAATTTTGGTTATTCAATTATTTTTAGCTCCAAGTGCAAATCTTTACATGGTATCAGAGAACAACTTAGACTACAAATTTAGGTTGCTCAATTATTTTTAGCTCCAAATGTAAATTTTTACATGGCATTGGAATGCAACTCAAATGAGGAAAATTAATGATCCTCTCACAGCAATCTCGACCGTAGATGGCATCTCTGTAACCCTCTTCCGCCAGCACCACCGCTGCCACTATCTCCGGATCTACCTCATTTGGCTCTTTATATTTTAGCCACACGACTGCCTTCCTTAGCCAAACCCACCTCGTCTCCACAAATATTACTTCTCAGGTCTCTCTCAAACTAACAAACACAACTTTCCGTTTTCCTTCATGAAATATTTTTGTCTTCTCTCTCTTTCTTCTCTTTTCTATCCTCTCATTATCTATTTTTTTTATACCTACATCCTCTAAAACCTTTATTACTCTGCACATCTTTCTTCCGAGTGCCATTGGCTTTCTGTATTTCCCCTCTTCCTTGTTGTTATTCACCTTCTTGATGTAGGATGACGGAAGTGATAGATTTAATTAACGAACATGCTATTGAAGTTCCTTTGATTCGAAGGAATGTCGCAACGCGATCACCTTTCAGTTTCTGTTGATTCTAAAGAGTACCAGAAGCCCAAACATCAAAAACTCTTTGATTCGCGCACAAAGGATTTGAACTCATTGATTTTTTTATATCAAATATTGAAACTTTAAGAGACTGAATCTCCAATTCAAATATAAATTCAATGTTTTTATTTAAGACACACAACTCTAATTTAAAGCAAAATGATGATAACGACTAAACTATAGATAATGATGAAAATCTAGATAATTGCAGAAATTAACAAGTCCTAATTGAAATTAAATTATAAATTTATTTAAAAAATAGACTAACTAAAATAATTATAAACTCCTAATTTTAAATGAAATACAAAACATAAATAAAATTTGCATAAATTATATTGAAACCATCTGTATATTCAATCTTTATCATTCTCCTCTGATTAACAAGGATTCATCCTCGAATCTTGTACCACGTTATTATCCAAGTGTTGTAATGACAATGATTTACTTGGTAAATTTGCAGGGTACACAATAGAAAACTCTTTGAACTAATGTTGAACTATGGCATGCATCTCAAGATCTATGAACTCTCTTGTGTGGGGCTTAAAAACCATCATTTATTTCTTTAGACTACCTATCAGAGATATTAACAGCAGGATCTCTGTAGAAAATAAGTGAACTGTTACAATTGTCATCACACAAATTCATAAATTCTTCAATTTGTTCGTCAAAAATCGAGTTTTCAGCGTAATTCTCATTATCCAAATTCACAAATTCTTCATCAAAGATTGGAGGAATATTATAGCTGAAATCTAAATATTATCGGACTTTGAATTATTGAAAGGAGTAAAAAATATAAAAATGATCTTGTCCCAGAACAAAACTTCTATCATTGAATTTCATAACACTAACTCATTCTATCATGAACCAACCTTGCTCCGATATCAACTGATGTAGGAGGGTGAAAGCGATAGAAATAATTAACGAACATGCTATTGAAGGTTCCTTTTTCATGGTACTCTCGGGAACAGATCAGTGGAGATGGGGTGGGGCCTGTAGCTCAGAGGATTAGAGTACATAGCTACGAACCATGGTGTCGAGGGTTCAAAATTAGCCACTTCAAATAGGTTCATTGCTCCAGCCCCGAATACGATTAATTTGACTTGGGCTACATTGTTGATTTCAAAAAAAATATCGCAACATGATCACCTTCAAGTTGTGCTAATTCCTAAGAATATCATAAGTCTAGGCATCAATAACTCTTTGATTCTTTCTCAAATGCAAAAAATTTAACTCATTGATTTTTAATGTTAAATATCAAGAATTTAAGAGACTAGAAAACTCCAAAATTTATTTTATTTCAATTCAAAAATAATTCCAATGCCTTAAGGCTTACAACCTTTTTTCAAAAAAAATAATGATAACAAATAAAACCTAGATAATGACAGAAATTAAAATGTCCTAATCAAAATTGAATTCCAAATTTATTTACTAAAAAGTACTAACTAAAAGATAATTAAAAGGTCCTAAATGTGAATAAAACGTAAAACATAAATAAAAATGAATAATGCTACATAAGGAGTTACAAAAAATTTTACGAATAGATAAGGTGTCAAGAAAAGAGTGGGAAAGTTTTTGTTATTTGGTTGAAGAAATTATGACCCAATCATATCTAACTATATCATGTGTATGTATACCAATTTGTAAGCAGTAATGTACATGTAGCACAACCAAATAAAAATTGCATAAATCAAATTGAAATCATCCATATATTCAATCTTCATGACTTCTAAAGTAACTAAATCTGCTTGAGTTCAAGATCCAAGCATACTACTAAGAAAAATCCAATTTTTTCGAGAGTAAGCGGTTTGCAAGACCAAGTTATTACGGTCCAAGATAGGAGTCACCAATGGAATCTATCTTGTGAGAGCATATTAGAGATACAAGTTTTATGCAACTCAGACAACTCTTCATCACAATCTCAGTATATATTAAATTCTTGTAAATTAATTGTAGTAGATTTAATCTACACAATCATAAGCCTAGCAACTTTTTCCTTACTTTGTTTTTGAATACTATTAAGACTGTCCATAAATAAAATTATACAAATTGTCAATACACAAAGTAAAATTTAGGTTGCTGAATTAATTTAAGCTTCAATATAATATTTTTCAGTTCATCATGATTTGTAACTGGTAGCCTTTAAAAATGAAAACACAAAATCTGGACATTTGGCGGAAGTATAATTGGGTGCAAATCATGCAAAATAGCACCACAGCCAGATTAGAAAAATTCATCACTTTATTTTATTTTTTTATTCCTCTCATAGTGTCTGATCGACCTTACCTCTAAAAGGATAGAGTTTTGTTCTTATAGCTCAATTACGGGAAGAGGTCTTTTGTTTTGAGTTTAAGTTACTTTCTTTTTTGTATTACTTAACAAGTTATTTTGTTTTAACATAATACAAGCTGATTGCTTTAGGTCCTGTTTGTTTTTTATTTATGTAAAAATGAGAATAAAAAATATAGCCGTTACGGGCCCTGTTAGGCAATTTTGTTGTCAAACGACCTCTCCGGGCGATGATGTAACCTCAGTTGTTTATCATCAATCGGCCTCGGCCAAATGATTGATTAGTACATCGACACAATTATCGAGACAACACAATCCACTTTATTATAGACCGTTCGAAGCAACCTATTTTTATATTGTTGCTCACGGTTCTCGCTCCATTCCTTGGAAGGCTGTATTATTATTGTTGAAGCCCACTTAATTGAGTCGAGCCTCGTTTGTTGGTCCACCACTTAACCCTGACCTAACTTACCTATTTGGACATTTTACTTGGCATATAATCCCTCTCTTTGTCTCAGCCTCCACAGTGTGCGATTTTCCTTTCTCTTTGTGAGTCTCCTTCTCGGCCTCTCCCTCTCCCTCACGGTGACCTTTGTGGTTAACCTTTTGTGGGCACATTATTGGGTTTCTCCTTCTCCAATTGGTAGCAACCGGAGTGGGGGCGGCAAGTGGTGGTGTTGGAGTTGTCTCAACGGTGTTAGTGTCGATATTGTGGTAAACTGAGCCCGGTTTTGCACGTGGTGGCGGTGGAAATCAACCCTAGATCTGGTATCAGAGCAGTAGCAGCTTTCCCAGGCCCAAAAACCAGCAACAACCGGCGGCGAGTCGCGGGTTTGGGTGAAAAACCATGGCTGCAACCCTCATTTCCGACCAATCCAGTCACTTTCCGGCGAAACCGATCCCATATTCGGGACCAGCAGGCTGAGGCGCCCCTTCGTAGGTGGCGCGTGGCAGCGATTCCCGGCGAACTTCCTTTGGGCAGTTTGCTCATTTTAATCCCCTGAACGCACTGACATTGTTTATTTTCTGTTTCAAGTTATACAAAAAAAGTTGGACAATTTTGCCCCCGGTGGATCAACGGTTGAATCTGCATATATCTACTGAATTACTTTAGGCCAAGATTGCGGCCCTAAAGCAGTAGATTCGCAACTCTCTCGATTATACGGACTCAGACACGTCCGCTCTGGTAAATTGGCTTAACCCGTTAATTTTTCAGCATTAGTGCGTCACCGTGTGGGGTGACAATAGGTTGGGGGTTGTCATTGCTTGGTAACCATTGCTTGTGCTAGAATTAGGGTTACGTGCTCTTTTTTGATTGAGTATTTGTTTTTGGGTTTAAAATTAGTCTTGTAATTTTTAGTGATCAAATTAATGTGGGACTAGTTATCTGCTAGACGTATTTTTTGCTGCATTGTTATTTCCGCTACTTACTTATTCCGTTAGAACTACCATGACTTTACCCTTTCGAACATTCCCTTGATCTAAGACCGTGAGTCTTACAAAACCCTGGGAATCTAGAACGGTATATATTGTCTGTGACCCCGAGGACTACTTTGTGTGGTTTAATTGTGGTTAGTGCATTTTTTGACTATTGTGTGAAGATGACAACGCACAGTTTTGATTTGGGAATTTTTAACGGAAAGGGTGACTTTGCTATTTGGCAACAAAAAATGAAGGGTATTTTAGTCCAATAAAAGGTTTCAAAAGCCATTAAAGGCAATTTTTCAACTGATTTTTCACAAGAACAAAGAGAAGAAGCCGATGAGCTTGCTTATACCTCAATTATCTTACACTTGTCTGACGTCGTTTTAAGAAAGGTGGGTAAATTAAAAAACACTAAAGATTTTTGGAAGAAATTAGAAGACTTGTGTTTGCTTAAGTCTACACCTAATAAACTTTACCTGCTTGAATGTTTTTTCAGTTTCAAAATGGACCCCTCAAAGGATCTTGATGACAATCTAGACGTGTTTAACAAATTGGTGCAAGACATAGTTAATTTTGATGAAACTATGTCCGAAACTTAAAGGCTATAATTTTGCTCAATGCAATCCCTGATTCCTATAAGGAAGTTAAGAACGTCATTAAGTATGGCAGAAACACGTTAACACCTGAAATTGTCATAGATTCCCTTAGAAGTAAAGAAATGAAAATTAGGGCTGAAAAACATGATAAGAGGAATGGTGAGATACATATGATGTGGGGTAGAACTCAATTTAGGCAAAATAGTTATGAGGGATATCAAACTAGTGGCGAGTCAAGTGGTAATGGATGGAAAAAGAAGAACAAATGTAGGTCTAGATCAAAATCTAGGACTAAGGTAAGAAAATGCTATGGTTGTGGAAACACAGGGCATTTTATAAAAGATTGTCATAAGGAGAAGGGTAAGCTAAAAGCTAAGGAGAGAGATGAGGTAAATGTGTTAGCATCTACTTCTGATATAAATAATGGTGAGGTCTATATGATTACAAGTCCAGTTACATACACTGCTGAATTAAAGCTAACTGCTAATTCCCGCATCCATGAGTAGATACTTGATTTTGGTGCATCTTTTCATGTGACATCTGAAAAGAACTAGTTTTATAAGTTACATGACTCTAACGTTGGACATGTTGTACTGTGGATAACTTTGCCTATATTATTGCTGGAATTGGTGACATAAACATAAAATTTGACACGGATTTTGTGTATACGTTAAAAGATGTTAGATATATTCCTGAATTGTCTAGGAATTTGATTTCAGTAGGGAGATTTGAGAAGGATGACTTTACTGGTAAAATTGGAAATGGTATGCTAAAAATGATCAAGGGTGCTTTAGTTTCCATTAAGGGAATTAAGAAAAACGATATATACATTACTACTGGGGAAGTGATTAGAGATGTGAATTCCTCTATCTCCTCTGCCAAGATTGATCACACACACACATGGCACAATAGACTTGCTCACGTAGGGGTCAAGGGACTTAAGCTACTTAATGAAAAGGGTGCTTTTCGTAATGACTGTGTGTCAGATTTGCCATTTTGTGATCATTGTGTGCTTGGTAAGCATCACAAAACTTTTTTCTCCACGAGTGTTAATAGAGCTAAAGGCATGCTCGAATATGTGCACTCTGATCTTTGGGGTCCTGCCAGTAACCCCACATCGGGTGGTAATAGATATTTCCTGTCTATTATTGATGACTACACTAGAAAAGTGTAGATCTATCTTTTGAAGGATAAATTTGAGACCTTCGATAGTTTTAATAATTGGAAGAGACAAGTGAAAAATCAAACTGGCAAGAAAATCAATTTTTTACGGACAGATAACGGCCTAAAATTCTGCAATAAAGAATTTGATAGTATGTGTAAAGAAAGCGGCATAACTAGACATAAGACCGTTCCCTACACCCCTCAGCAAAATGGGGTAGCAGAAAGGATGAATAGGACCATACTTGATAAAGTACGTTGCATGATGATCAGTTCGGGTGTTCCCAAGTCATTTTAGGGTGAGGCTGTTATGACAGCTTGCTATTTGATGAATCTTACTCCTTCTGCTGCATTGAATGGTGACACTCCGCATGAGAGATGGTCGGGTAAACTGAGTGATTACTCGATACTTATAACTTTTGGCTGTACAGCTTTTTCTCATCAAAGTGAGGGTAAGCTGGAACCTAGAGCTAGGAAGTGTGTTTTCCTAGGATACCCCGAGGGTGTTAAGGATTATAGGTTATGGGATAGAAGCCAAAAAGGAGTTAAAATCATCATAAGTAGAGATGTCACGTTTAACGAAAATGAGATGCCGTGTATTAAAGGGAAAACTGAACCTAAGAGTGAAGTAGAATCAGGTGAAGAGAGAGACCAGTTGAAGGTGGAGTTAGGAAAACTCAGTTCACCTGCCCCTACTGTTTCAAATGAGGTGGATACTCAAACTCAGGAACCCGAAGTGGAGAATAGTAACGAAATAGTGACACAAGAACACTATGAGGAAGAAAATCATTTAGCTAACTATAACTTAGTTAGGGATAGAGAGAGGAGACAGACGAGAGAACCTAGAAGGTTTGGTTTTGAATCTGAATTAGCTTTTGCCTAGGCTAGTTATGAAGAACTAGCTGATAAAGAGCCAAAGACTTTTGAAGAAGCAATAGGCAGTGATAAATCTAATGAATGGCTTAAGGCAATGAAAGAAGAGAGATGAGTTATCTAGAAAAGAATCATACTTGGGAGCTAGTAACTAGGTTAGTGGCTAAAGGCTACACACAGAAGGAGGGCGTTGATTATAATGAATTTTTCTCACCAGTTGTTAAGTTCACCACTATTAGGGTCATGCTCGCATTAGTTGCACAATTTTACTAGGAACTTGAACAACTTGATGTAAAAACTGTTTTCTTACATGGGGAGCTTGATGAACAAATTTTCATGAATCAACCTAGAGGTTTTAAGGATAAGTCAAAACCTGATTTTGTGTATTTTTTGAGAAGATCCTTGTATGGGTTAAAACAATCTCCTAGACAGTGGTACAAGAGGTTTGATTCCTTTGTACTCACTATAGGGTTTCAAAGAAGTAAATTTGATCACTGCCTGTATTTTCAACACAATGAGACTGATGATAATTATCTATTTTTGTTGCTCTATGTGGACGACATGCTTTTGATTGGATCATCCTCTAAGTGGATAAATAACATAAAAGTAAAATTAAGTGGTGAATTTGACATGAAAGACCTAGGTAAGGCTAAGAGTATCTTAGGTACTGAAATTGAAAGAGATAGGTCAAATTCTGTTTTGTTTTTGCATCAGTCTCCATACATATCCAAAGTATTGAAGAAGTTCAATATGAGTGAATGCAAACCTGTCACGTTGCCCCTCGCTAATCATTTTGTCTTATCGAAGGAACAATCTCCTTGCAATGAGCGTGAAGTTGAATACATGAGTAGAGTGCCTTACTCAAATGTGATTGGTTCCATAATGTATTTGATGGTTTGCACTAGACTTGATTTAGGTTTTGCTGTTAGTACTCTCAGTAGATATATGGCTAATCCGGGACCTGAACATTGGAAAGCGCTAAAGTGGCTGTTAAAGTACTTGAAGGGTACTAGTAACGTAGGCTTAAAATTTAGTGCTAATAAAGAAGACATAAAATTAAAGGGTTTTGTAGATGCTGACTATGCGGGAGATAGGGATGGTAGGAAATCTACTTCATCTTACGTGTTTACTTTATCTAATTCATGTGTAAGTTGGAAATCACAGTTACAACATATTGTTGCACTATCCATTACAGAATCAGAATATATTGCTACCACTGAAGCTATTAAAGAAGCTCTATAGCTTAGAGGTCTACTTCATGAACTGTGTCCTGAATGATTATGTGGTAGTGTATTCTGATAGTCAGTTATCTATACATTTACGCAAAAACCCTATTTTTCACGAGCGCACTAAACACATTGATGTTAGACTCCACTTCAGTAGAGATATAGTATCTCAAGAGGTGGTAAGACTTGAGAAAGTCCATACCCACTACAACCCATCTGATATGGGGACGAAAGTACTTCCACTGGCAAAGTTTAGGAGTTGGAAGGAATTTCTAAATATTGGTACAAGTAAATGATTTCCAATTTTATTGTTTTTATATTAGAAGTGTTACTAATGGGAGACAATTTTCTTTGCAGGTCTTTTGACACCAAAGTGGAGGTTGTTAGGTAATTTTGTTGTCAAACGACCTCCCCGGGCGATGATGTAACCTCGATTGTTTATTATCAATCGACCTCGACCAAATGATTGATTAGTACATCGACACAATTATCGAGACAACACAATCCACTTTATTATGGACTGTTCGAAGCAACCTATTTTTATATTGTTGCTCACGGTTCTCGCTCCATTCCTTGGAAGGCTATATTATTATTGTTGAAGCCCACTTAATTGAGTCGAGCCTCGTTTGTTGGTCCACCACTTAACCCTGACCTAACTTACCTATTTGGACATTTTACTTGGCATATAATCCCTCTCTTTGTCTCAGCCTCCACAGTGTGCGATTTTCCTTTCTCTTTGTGAGTCTCCTTCTCGGCCTCTCCCTCTCCCTCACGGTGACCTTTGTGGTTAACCTTTTGTGGGCACATTATTGGGTTTCTCCTTCTCCAATTGGTAGCAACCGGAGTGGGGGCGGCAAGTGGTGGTGTTGGAGTTGTCTCAACGGTGTTAGTGTCGATATTGTGGTAAACTGAGCCCGGTTTTGCACGTGGTGGCGGTGGAAATCAACCCTACAGGTCCTACACAAGAGATGAAAATTCAAATATGGTAACTTGATGTGATGAATAACGATCATATTTTTCATTTTAATGGAGAAAGAATGAAAAAAAATGGGGGCTTAATTTAAAATTTACTTTAAATTTTTGGCTGGCAGTGTTTTCGTCCAGCTATCTATGTGTACACATAATGATAATTGTATTCATAGTGCAGTACTTTCTATTGCTTTATAATTAGTATAGTCACTTTTGCCAACTGCATAACCACAATGAATACTTTTAGAATACCTTCTGTGCTTAATATCATCATTTTATTTTGCTGCAAAGGTTCAAGTGCTTTGTTGTTTTAGAGAGGAAGGTAGGGTTTAATAATCGGGGGGGGGGGGGCTATG
>NC_036243.1:11154508-11170987 GCF_002742605.1 Olea europaea var. sylvestris | reverse complement strand
AGGGGGGGGGGGGGGAGCTATGTATCTAGAGTACAAATGAAGAAATAATAATCTCTTAAAATTTTTTACGCTCAATTAAGTTGACTATTGAATCGAGTTACTTGACCAGATCATCCACTAGGTCAAGTACAACTCAATCTTTGATTCCTTGGATTGAGAGATTGAATGCACTTTTTCAGTAAAAAAAATGAAAAGAGACAATTATCATTTTTATTAAGTTAAATTGAATATTTGACTTATAAAAAGATATTTTACCATGAACATGATAATTAGATCACTAGTCCTCTTCATGCTTAGACACCTTAAATGGAAAAATTAAAAGGTGGTAATTTTGAAAAATGGCTTTGAATCATCATGAATTTGTCCAAAGAAGGGCGCAGTGCCATTTCTACCAACCTCAGCCTCTTCTAGAATGCAGAATCTACAAATCCCATATGAAGGAAAAATAAATAAAATAAAATAAAGGCAGCACAATGATTCAAGAATTCATTATTGTATTATGTTTCGCAGACAAAATTTAACGCTTGTTTGATTTCCTTTAAAATTTTAATTTAGTTTTCTCTCTATTCTTTTCAACCACACATTATTTAATAAAATAATATTACAATAAATCAAAAAAAAATCCTTCTTTTTTAATCATACATTCTCTCAAAAACTACTATTTCAAAATACATTTTACCCAAGTTTCTCATTATGATGGTTGTCAAATAGGGCTTAATCGATTAGGTCCAATTGTAATAATAATCAAACTACTTTGTTAGATTTTTTTTGGCATAATGGTTGACATCCTTCCATAGCGCGTGGGCCTTGCGTGAATAAAAAAGTTCAAAAAAGAAGTGGGCCCCTTCCTATTATGAGTATCGATAAATCATTATGTCAAAAACACTCGGTCACCGTAGCATTGTTGCTGAGGAAATCAAATAAAATTAATTTTGTCATCCTCTTTATCTATGGATAGAAAAGTTGAAAAAGTACGTAAGTTGGGTAGGTATATCGCATGGTTTTTCTTTAAGATCAATTACCAAATCATTCCAACTTTAATAAAGAAAAAAGGTTAAAAATCTGTTTGGTCACTGAACTTACACGTGCACTCTTTTTTTAGTTACTGAACCTCTTCTCTTGCATATTGAATATTGACTTAATGACTTTTTCTTTCTTAGTTAATGAAATGTGCACATGGATGATGGTTTTCTTACTTATCAGCGTCACTTCTAGCGAATGGATTAATAGAAACGAACGAAATGTGTGACTTTTATGCACGTTTTGCCTGGGGAATGTCAACGATTGGTGAATCCATTAGAGAAAATCGAATTCCAAAATATGATTTTAATTTTAAAAAAATTAAAATAAAGTATTTGTTGTGAAACTCGAAAAGCAGGTTCAGTTTTATAGTATTAGTTTCTCAGTGGTAGCAAATGGTTGGGATTTCTGTCCTTGCGTTCTATTTCTGTACATTTGCATCAATTGATTTGGCTTCAATGAATAACAAGGTGAGATGGACTCGGCTAAATAGCATAAACTTTATTGATTGTACTCTCGTTTCCTATCTAAGTTCACGTAGTTGGCTAAACAATATGAATAAGAACACAAGTAGCTAAAATCTTACTTAATCGTACTCTACGTTCCCATCTGATTTTACGAACTAAAATGCTCCTTACGATATGGAAAGTGTCATTTTTCATCGAAGTTTTACTTTTAAAATGTTTGATTGACATTTTTTTCATGAAAAATATTTTTCAAAGGTTGATCATGCGACAAAATTTTCCTTAAAAATAATAAAAATGATTTTTTTTTCTTTTTTTTTGGGGGGGGGTGAGGATAAGTTTTTATTTTCTAGACAAGTCACTCTCTTTTATCTACCCTCTCTCATCTACCCACCAATAAAATATGGACAAGTATAATATTTTTTACATTGAAATTTAAACCAATCAAACACAATTAATTAATACTTTCCATGCAATCAATTATCTAAAGTTTATTTATTTTTACTACAAATTACATGCTTATAATCAAATACACCGTCTATTCTTTGATGTTAAAGCAAAATTCATGTGGAATTATTGGCCTGAAATTGTGAGTGAAAATGGAAGTCATTTTCTAAATGGCTGAATTAATCAATTATGAAGACAGACAAGATAAAGTTTGGTAATGCATGATGAATGAATAGGAACCTGATTGAAACATTTGCTGGCAAATCAAACTCTTCAAAGAAAATCTTTAAAAATTCAACGTGTGACACTTGGACTAGACCGGTGATCCAACTAACGCTGAATAACATTATTAAAATATGAGCTGTGCGCATGTAAACCATTGCATTTAAAATAAACATAAACAATAAATTTGTCTAATTTATAACCATTCAAGCTTTTGGATGGATTGATTTATCTGTATAAAAGCTTGCAAGCTCAAATAAAAAAAAAAATGTGTCGAAAACAAAGTGCATGTAAGTAATAGCAGCATTAGAACGTCATAAAAAGTATCTTTGTTCATATATTTGTCAGCTGTCGAGTTTAAACATACCAAACATGTCAATAATGAAGAGTCTAAAACGAAGCTAACATCTTAAAATCTAAACTACGAGAATTAAAATGTGTAAGGAGATAACGTGATGATGTCCGCAATTGGTATTTCATGTAAAAAATTAAAAGAAAACAATAATGGCAAAGTTTAGAGCAGTTCGATCAAATTTAATCATTTCTTACATTCAGCAAAGTATAGAGCTTGGAACTAGGAGATACCTTTCACAATCTCAAAACTTTCACCTTGCTATTCATTCTTCCAAATGAGTAAACTAATTCATCGACGATGCTTCTGCTCAAGGGTAAGATTCTAAAAAGAGAGAATGTATAATAACTTGACACAAGCAAAATAAAATGATTTTCTTACAGTAGATTTGGTAAATAACACTCTCTTGTATGCATTTATATCTGCTCAAATTCTTCATTCCTTTTGAGACAAAATAAATTTATAAAACCAACTCTACAAGCACCAGAAGGTATTAATAATAAAAAAATAAACGAACGAGCCATCTACTTTTTGTTGGCTTGTGATTACTTTTATGACCAATAAAGAGCAACAACCTACACGGATCTTGTTGTGCGAGCGAAGAAGTTGGGGGTGGATGTTAAGCTAGTACACAATGCGTCAGTGATGAATGCAATTGAAGTTTGCGGGCTACAACTTTATCGGTATGGGGAGACAATTTCAATACCTTTTTTCACAGAGAACTGGAGGCCTGATAGTTTTTACGAGAAGATTAGAAGAAATAGAACACTCGGATTGCACACTCTTTGCTTGTTAGGTAGAGTCAACATTTTTATTCTTATACTCTTGGAGTTGATTATTAGTGGTTAATTTTGAAATGTCTGTATTTTGTGAAACGTACTGCACATTTTGATATTTTCAGATATACGAGTGAAGGAACCCTCACTAGAATCCTTGTGCAGGTTAGTGACGAGGCTAATATGTCCCATCATTATAGAACTCAACCTTGCTTTATTTTCCATCACTCCATTTTTCTCCTGCACATACATTCAATTACTTGGACCAATATTTGTTGGAAAATAAGGGGTTGGAGAAGAAACAACAACAAAATTATAGAAATAAAATCAATAGAAATCACAAAATACGTCAATAACGAATTTGAGGCTTGAACACGGGATCGTTGTCCTCAAACTATATTTGCCCCCTCTCGGGATTGAATGAGATGCTTAAGGGTTTTGCAAATGGTTTGTAGGATTATATCAAGCTATTGTAAATGATTTAACACCAAAGCACAAGTGAAATCCTCCAAAAATTTAAGAACACAAAGGAAGATCTTGAATATGAATGTAAATCAATAGTTTGATTCAATATGGAATGATATATGGATCTCAAGATATTTTTAATGATTCTAATAATGTTTGTATTGATCATTCATCACCTATTTATAGGTCTCAATCAATGCATTACGAAATGGTGCCAAAACAAGATGAAAATTGGCAACTTTTAGTCCAAAAAGGCTCCCAAGTTTCAAATTGAAAAATCAGTTAACGGCTATTTTTTAACACTATGCGTACGCATAGTAGAAGAAAAATTTAATTTTGATTTTGTCAAAACACATCTTGCGTAGGCACAAAATTAAGCACGTGCGTACGCATGGGCAAAAAATCAAATTTTGTATTTTTCAATTTCTTTTGATTCTACCAATTCCACAATTGAGTCGAACAATTAGTTCATTATCATTCCATTGATTTTGAACAAATATTAAACAATATTAACATGTCTGCTCCTCATGATATTTCAGAGGGTAAAGAGAATATGAGCCACCAAGGTATATGGCAATAATCACTGCAATTGAACAACTCTTAGAGATTGAGCAAAACCATAGAGAATCAGGTATGTTCATGAGTTCTCGCCATTTTATGCAATTCCTACGAAGTTATAATAAGAGTTGCACATTAAAAATAAAAAGAATCACTTCATGATATGAGTGGAAACCACTAACAACAATCATTATAAACCCAAGCTGATCATTGCAGCATATAGTAAGGACACTACCTGTGTTGGTTTGGCCCGAGTAGGCAGTGAAGATCATGCGATAGTCACAAGTTCGATGAAGCAACTTTTGACAATCGATTTTGGACCACCTTAGCATTGCCTCGTCATAGTAGGCAACGTTCACCAAGTAGAAGAAGAAATGCTGGAATTTTATACTGTTGGCAAAAGATGAAACCAAGCCTCTTAATTTTTATCGACTACATTAGTGCTATAGCATAATCAATTGTTGTACACTATTTCTTTCTTTATGATCTCACCAAATACAAGTTTTGAGTTTGTGGATTATTGGAAAAATTTCACCGAAGAGTAGAGATGAATACAAGCGTTTTCCCTTTGATATTATGTGATCTCACAAGAGATGTTATTTATTAGATAAAACTTCCGTGACCCATAATATTTTTGATTATTTGATTTTATACAAAAAAATCTTGTGTGTACAAGAATCTTTCAGCCTGTGTAATTATATAAAGCATTGAATGAAAAAAAATGTCTATCTGCCATAGGATAATAGAGATTGGATGTTGCATCTTTTGGAATTCTATTAGAGGCCATATCGTCTTTACATACCTAATGCACTTTTATGTCATGTTCTTGTATTCCTGGTGTTTGTCTCATTGGTGTCTAGTTGAGTACCTTCTTGCAAAGCTAGTTTCTACAAAATTTAGCGTCTTGCTACAATGTTGGCATTTATTTACAGTTTGTTTTTTCTTTTGTTTGGTCGAGTGTCATGATGCATTGACTCCACATGAGCTATGGTGACTTAGATTTTGTGATGAGTTATGCCTTTTAATGCGACAATTCCTCGCGGTTGACATAACAAAAATAGACTCCCATGGACAATTATAGACCGTCTCAATATGCCTTGATCGAATATCAGTAACCAATAAATTAGTTGACAAATTTTTATCACATCTAGATTGATCTTATTCGATAGGGTAAATAGCGCAAAACATCCCTACCTTTCAATGTAATTGTGCAAAACGTTCATACATTTTATTTTTCTGGTATTTTTACCCCTATTTCCACATTTCATTGCACAAAATGTCATTTTCATTCATTTTTCCGATAAAAGACGATTTTACCCTCCTATTGAAATAAAACAAGAAGAAATGAAATGAACTAATTGTAACAATAGTCCCAAATTTTCAAAAAATTACAAATTAATCACAAATATATAATTAAAAATCAAAACTAAATAAACAAAAATTAGTCATGTTCTTCCTCCACTAAATAAATAAACAAGAATTTTGATTTTTAATTATATATTTGTGATTAATTTCTAATTTTCTGAAAATTTGGCACTATTGTTGATGTTGACCTCGCAAATTAGACCCTCCACGTGGCCAACCGATAGTTACTCCACGTATTCTTCCCTGCGCACAGTCAACGTACGGTCAGATGCATACAGTCGGAACCAGCGGGGGTGGTGGCGCCTTAGGTGATCGGAACAATACCAAGGTTGTGTAAAATAGTGGGGTGGAGAATATATATTTGCTTGTTATGGAAAGCTATATTGTAAGAGTTTCATTACATTTGCCTCTTGTCAAATCTTGGGTATTTGTAAATGAGGAGAACCGTTGGATGTGGGACACGTATATGCATCTGGCGGTGTGAGGCGTCTACTCATAGGCGTCAATCAGCCGCGTCTATAGAGTAGGCGGGTAATTATTTGTCCCGAGTTAAGTTGATATAAAGTTGATATGTCACATCAACTAGGTTCATGGAGACGTCAAATCAATTAAACCTTAGGCGCAGAAAGGATCCTGACATAGATCTCTTTCTAAAATTAACGACGGATCCTGTAAAGGTCCTCGGAGTGCTCCTCGACTTCAGGGACGAGAAGCTTCGGTCGACTCAGCAAAATTGTCTATACCTTACAGCGTGTTAGCAGATCGACAACATTGATGGTGAAGTCACTTCGGAACCACTTCGGATGGGTGCTGAACACCTCGTAATAGGCAGAGGTATACTCTCCAAAGTGGTTCGGATAGGGGCGTAACAGTGGTCCCCCCAAGTTTAGGCATGAATATTTATATCATGGGTGGATTTGTTTTCCCGATCGGGTATGTCTGGCTCAGGACAAAAACCTCGATTTGTGAGAGCTTGCGGGTTGGTTTTCCTTTTTTACCGAAGCGATGTATGTCGGGAAATATTTTTGATAGATGCGATAAAGCTTTATCATTGACTAAGGAAGGAACTTATCTTTAACTGATGTGCTAGCCTATAGGACGATGCAATGGGAGGCAGCCAAAGTTTTATAAAGTTTAGGAGGGAATGCAGCTACCGAGATGATGACCCACAGGGAAATCCGCGTCAGGTGTGTCTAAGCTTTGTAAAGTTGAGTGAGGAGCTCATCTGCCACTAGTACGCTGACCCATACGGGACGACGCGTTGAGAGATGGCTAAAGCTTTGTAAAGCTTAGGAGAGAACGCGGCTATCGAGGCGATGACCCATAGGGGATTCCGCGTCAGGTGCGTCTAAGCTTTGTAAAGTTGAGTGAGGAGCTCATCTGCCACCGGTGCACTGACCCATAGGGGACGACTCATTGGGAGATGGCTAAAGCTTTGTAAAGCTTAGGAAGGAATGCAACTACCGAGGTAATGACTCACATGGGATTTCGCGTCAGGTGCGACTAAACTTTGTAAAGTTGAGCGAGAAGCTCATCTGCCATCGATGCACTGACCCACAGGGGGCGACGCGTTGGGAGATGGCTAAAGTTTTGTAAAGCTTATTGTAAAGTTTAGGAGGAAACGCAGCTACTGAGACGATGACCCACAGGGGACTCCGCGTCAGGTGCATCTAAGTTTTGTAAAGTTGAGTGAGGAGTTCATCTACCACCGGTGCACTGACCCACAGGGGATGACACGTTGGAAGATGGCTAAAGCTTTGTAAAGTTTAGGAGGAAACATAGCTACCAAGGCGATGACCCACAGGGGATTCCGCGTTAGGTGCATCTAAGCTTTGTAAAGTTGAGTGGGGAGCTCATCTGCCACCGGTGCACTGACCCACAGGGGACAACGCGTTGGGAGATGGCTAAAGCTTTATAAAGCTTAGGAGGGAACGCATCCACCGAGGTAATGACCCACAGGAGACTTCGCGTCAGGTGCGTCTAAACTTTGTAAAGCTAAGCGAAGCTCATCTACCACCGGTACGCTGACCTACAGGGAACGACGCTTTGGGAGATGGCTAAAACTTTGTAAAGCTTATTGTAAAGCTTAGGAGGAAATGCAACTACCAAGGCGATGATCCAAAGGGGACACCGTGTCAAGTGCGTCTAAGTTTTGTAAAGCTGAGTGAGGAGCTCATTAACACCGGTGCACTGACCCACTGGGGATGACGCGTTGGGAGATGGCTAAAACTTTGTAAAGTTTAGGAGGGAACACTGCTATCGAGGCAATGTCCCACAGGGGACTCCACTTCAGGTGCGTCTAAGCTTTGTAAAGCTAAGTCAAGAGCTCGATCTGAGGCAGGCATCTTTGACGTTAAATGATTTGACAGCTGTCGCGTATTTTCAAGGCGACAGTTGGGTACGATGCCGATTCCTAGAAAAGATTGCTGCGTTTACTTATTGTAGACGGCTGATGGTGATCGAGGCAACGCATTTCGCACAAGCGTAAACGTCACAGCTAGATCTTAGGCGTAGATCAAATTTGGCGTTTCATTTCAACGGCCTAGATTGATGATGCGACGAAGGGCCTAGATTGATTGCATTTGAATTCAACGGTGGAGATCAGTTGGGACGCTCTATAAAAGGTGGACTTGAGCATTTTTGGAGCTTTTCACTTTTTTTAAATCAAAAACCCCATTTGCTCTCAAAATCTTTGCATTTTTCGACGTTCTTCAAGCACTTTTCGAAGAGAAATCCCAGTTTTCGGTGACTTAAGTTGTTTCTTGACCATTTTCGACTGCGGGACACTCCATTTCGAAAGTTTCAGTAAGTATTTGAAACTTTTCATTTCTGTAAATGACTTCTGAGGGTAGTGGTAGCTCGGGGAGGGGTTGGAACTAGTGAGGATGGACGAACCCATTTTGGCGACCTCCTCTGAAATAGTCGAAGCGATTATTGGGGGGAGAACATATGAAAGAGACCAAATAGCCTAATAAACACATCTGTGCATTGGGGGGCGTCGAATTACCCCTCTAAGCTAAAGGGTGCCGACCTGGAAAGACTTAGGGCTGAATATACGATCCCAGATAGTGTAGATTTGATCCTAATTGAACCTGATGAGTGGGCCTGCTACCCTAGGCCAGGGTGCGTGGCAATCAGTGAAGTGATCCTTAGGGCTGACCTTAGGCTCCCAATCCATCATTTCTTCCGTATGTTACTTAGGTCATACGACTTAACTCCTACCCAATTGAACCCGAACTCCTGAAGCCAAATGGCGTGCTCCTAAATGTCATGGAAGGAGGCGTCACTTGGGGTAGAGATGCCTTTTTTTTGTATTCCGAACCCTCTACATCCCCAAGGTAGTGGCTGGGAGGATAAGACCAGGGGCTGGTACTACTTGACCTCATGGGGTTCCCACACTCCATTCGTGCTTGATCTGCCGAGCTTCATTAAGGAGTGGAAGAGCTCATGGTGCTGGGCTATCGGGAGATGGGACAGGATGGAGGGGGACCCCCTGGTGCTTCTCACGGTCCCCACGAAGTATTCAACACTTAGTGAGTACTGTGGCTTTGTGTTTCTTGTTTATTCTTCTTCGGTTCGATTCTTAACTACTCTGTTTGTTTTTTAAGGCACTTTTCCTCGGTGTGAGTTATCCACCGACAACTTCGACATCATCTGCATCATTTACTAGATGCCTCCAAAGAGAAGATCATACCACCAGCTGATCAGAAAAAACATCCACTTCGTGACGTACAACTTGATGGCCTCTCAAGGTAAATGTCCCGAAGCGAATATCTTTCAGCACTTTCTGAACCGTTTACACTTGTACTAAAGTACTTGTTCCCTTACAGATAACTTTAACAAGAAGCTACCTCTAAGGCCAGACTTCAAAACCATCCAAAAGATGATGGTAGAGGCGAGAGCCCTGAATACCTCATCCTCTGTGTACAAAAAGCAGATGGAGGATCTGGTGGATGCCAACAATAGGCTCCAGCCTCCGATCGAGGAGCAGGTGGTGGAGGATCTAGATGCAAACCTGCTGCGAAAGGATAAGAAGCTTGCTGTCCCTCGAAGCGCCCAACTATGGCGAGGCCGCCTCCGGCTCTAAGGTAGACAACAATTCCTACTGGGATGGTAATCCCGGAGAAGACGCCTGCTCCATCAGAGGCTTCTCCTACCCCCAGCCACATCGCCAGTAGCTGTTGTGCCAATTGCCCAAGTGCCGAGGCAGCCAAAGAGGAAAAGGGTCCGTCCCTCGAAGGAGGTGGATTTCTTGGGCACCAATTCTGATGAGCCAGTGAAAGAAGTGCTGGAGGCTCTTTCTCCAGAGACGGCTGTGGTGGCGATGGTCCACAATAAGTATTGGACCGAGGAATGAAGAGATCACACCGCTTCCTACACTGTCGAGGACTTGGTTGCGATCAACAGTGCTTATGTGGCCCGGGCCTTAAGCACAAGCATCCTACTTGAGGGCTTGGCGAAAGACCTCAACGCTAAGAGGGAGTACCTCATCAAGCGCCTTAAAGAGGCGATGCATTATGGTGACGCAGTGAGGGAGGCCCAAGCCAAGGTTGAGGAGGAAAATAGAGGAAGGAATGAGGCTGAGGCCTAGCTGGTAACTGCCAAGGGGGATATAGAGCGGCTGAAGAAGGAGCTCTATGAAGTGGAGTGCCAGGTGGCTACTATTACCTGAAGAGTTGATCATGCAAACAAACACCACCGGCTTGCCACAGAGGCTCTGAAGGCCTCTAATAAAGAAAAGGCAGAGCTGAGGCAGAGGGCGGATGCCCAAGCTGAGGAGATCGCCTCTCTGAAGGTGGAGATGAAGTTGGCATGGGAGGTGGCTGTACAAAACTTCATTGACCACTTCGAAGATCACCCCCTGTACAACAACTTTGCAAACTTCTGGGCTTCCTAGAGGGCCTAAGGATTATTGGGTCGGCTGAAAGAGGTCCATCCTACTCTGGACATATCCTCATTAGAGGCAGAGTTCGATGGGCCTATTGGAGGTCGGCTTGATATGTTCGTCGAGGACGCTCCAGAGGCCCCTGGGGTAGGCGAGGTGGAGGCCGGGGTGGAAGATGCCCCCGTAGAAAAGAATTAATCTTTGTAATGGCCTCGGCCTCTTTTGTAATCCAATTTCAAATGAATGAAGTGAAATTTTTTTCAAGTATTGTTGCTTCTGCTTTTTCATTGTTTGTTGAGCCGTTTACACTTAAGTATATGAATGAAAATCACATAAGTAAATATGAAGCGCCATTTACCAATAACCGGTTAATAACAGGAGATCGGACTAATTAACATATTAAAGAGCTGAGGTAACAATTTACTAACCGATGTGATAAAGAACTGAAGTATCATTACTTAGAGAAGTTACATCACCCTTCACTTAGGCATTTTCAGCACTTAGTAAGATAGGAAAGTTACAAATGAGATCGGATCATAACACATTTACTAGACAACATTGAGATCGGATAGGAACACAAGTTCATCACTAATAGTACTTCCTCAAGTGTTCGATGTTCCATTGATGAGGCAGTGCTTTCCCTGCCATGTCTTCAATTTCAAAAGTGCCAGGTCGGGATTCCCTACAGATGCGGTAAGGACCCTCTTAGTTCATTCCCAACACTTCGGACCTAGTTGGCTTTGATGATTGGAAGACCCTTCTAAGGACGAGGTCCCCCAGGTGAAGAGTCTGATTTCTGATCTTGGAGTTATAATAGCGAGTCATCTTTTTATGATACTTTGTCAAGTTCACCTGGGAGGTATCCCTCCTTTTTTCAAGGAGGTGGAGTTCGCTCATTCGAGCCTCGTCATTATTGATCTCATTGAAGTGTATTCGACGGTGCGATGGGACTCTTACCTCGACCGGGTTCATGGCCTCATTTCCGTAGGTCATTGAAAAGGGTGTCTCCCCTGTTGCAATTCGGCTAGTTGTTCTGATGGCCCAGAGGACGTGGAGAAGCTCATCGACCCAAGCCCCCTTCGAGGTGTCAAGCTTCCTTTTCAGGGTATGCTTGATTGTTTTGTTTACTGCCTCAACTTGCCCATTTGCTTGTGGGTGATGAGGTGTTGAGAAATCCTTCTTTATGCCCAGTTCGTCGCATAAGTCTCGTATCTTTTTGTTATCGAACTGTATGCATCTGGCGGTGTGAGGCATCTACTTATAGGCGTCAATCAGTCGCGTCTATAGAGTGGGCGGGTAATTACTTCTCTCGAGTTGAGTTGAAATAAAGTTAATATGTCACATCAACTAGGCTCATGTAGATGTCAAATCAATTAAACCTTAGGGGCAGAAAGGATCCTGACATAGATCTCTTTCTGAAATTGGCGGCGGATCCTGGCAGAGGTCCTCGGAGTGCGCCTCGGCTTCATGGGCGAGGACGCTTTGGTCGATTCGACAGAATTGTCTATGCCTCACAGTGCGTTAGCAGATCGACAACATTGGTGGTGAAGTAACTTCGGAACTACTTCGGATGGGTGCTGAACACCTCATAATAGGCAGAGGTAGACTCTCCGAAATGGTTCGGATAGGAACGTAACAGTTGCTATTTAGTTCTTTTATTTGAATACGAGGGTAAAATTATCTTTTTATTGGAAAAATGAATGAAAATAACATTTTGCGCAATGAAAGGTGGCAAATAGGGTGAAAATGTCAAAAAATGAAAGGTATAGACGTTTTGCACAATAACATTGAAAGATGGTGATGTTTTGTGCTATATACCCTATTTGATATATTCACTTAAGCTACCAAATATATTTTGCTTAAGATATTAGAACCTCATAAACTGTTATTCCCCGATATCCTAATACAAGATTGAAAGAGAGACTAGAAAGCAGGATCTTGTCGACTCGCATGTGCTAAGCATAGAACTTGTGTTCTTTCTAAGCTAGGATCAAACTCTATCCAATCCACTAGACTGTGTAGATTTGATGACGGAACGAATGGCAAATGCACTAGCTGTTAAGATAGATCCTTCATCTATTACCCAATGCAATTGATCGACCCACCAAAGGGTCACGATGCTTTATTAACACATAAAAGTAGCTGCTCAACCTCACAACTTGGTGACCAATGCTGCAATTTTCTTTCAAACGTAATACTGTACATAAAATTAAATCAAGAAAACACAATTAAAGAAGAATCTGTATAAGAAAAGTAAAAATCTCCACATTATTAAAGTTCATTAACTATTAGTAAAAGTAAGAGTCGAACATGAATGAGTTCTTTTCCATGGCATCATTTACACTTATCATGTAAAGGGGGACCCAAAATCACAGGCTTCGCTGCCTCTTCTGCAAGCTTCACCGCTATGAAATCGCACAAATTCTGGCATTGGCCTGCAAATAATCTCCATATTTGGCCTGCGAATGTTCTGAACAATCCAAAAGGAGCAATAAACCTCAACAATCGGCATGGAATTGCCAGTAAATGAAGACTGACTTCTCTTTCATCCATTACTCGGATCATCTTGGTTTCTTGATTTGTATTAATATGCCTTTCTTCTCTGTATCTTTCAACGCAGAAGCTAAACCAAAAGGAGGGTTTTAGTTTTACGATACAAGAAATTAAGCAACGCCTTTACGCATGGAGTGCACTAGAAATTAAGCAAAGAATACCTACTACGATTCTAACTTGAATTCTCTTAGGTTTATATCCATGTTAAGAACTAAGGTTTCGGAGTGCTCCGCGTTATTTGTAGGAGAAAAGTTTTTCACGTGTCCTAATCCTACAATGAGAAGGAAAGAAATGTTGCTCCACGTTATTGATATGACAGAAGTTTTTCACGTGTCCTAGTCCTCGAATGAAAAGGAAAGAAATGTCGTGACTTTTGTTTGACAGCGATTATTTGATAATCTATTTTTTCCGCTTATTTTCAACTATGCATTCTTTAAAAATATTAATTTTAAAATGTTTCCGTAACTTTTTTTCTACTTTTTTAATTGTGTCTTCTCCAAAAAAAAAAAAATTTACTTTTCGAATAATCACTTCCATGCAAGGACAAGGGTGAATGGGATAGTTTTCGGAAGGGTGTTGGGATATTTTCCTGTTCGAACATAGTTTTACACCAAATTTGCATATTTATTTATCTCGCACTATATACTTTTTACACAAAGAAATTTGGAAATCAGGAGTAAACTTTTAAGCAAAATATTTGAAAAATTGGACTAAACATTGCAAAATTAGTATGAACTTTTATGTGGGTTTTAAATGAGAAGTAATCTAATTCCAGATTTGAACATAAAAGATTGGGGTTAAAAATTCAAATGGCAATTGAACTTTACATGATATTCTTCATTGATCATGAACCTTCAAAAGTTTTTTGGATGGTTACCAAACTTATCAAATCGTTATCTTATTGATTATTAAATTTAAAAGTTTTTTTGGATGGTCACCGAACTTATCAAATCGTTATCTCATCCACTATTTAAGAACTGAATATTAGAAAATTTGACGAACTAGCAATCTTGATATATTATTATTGTATAAGTGCATTTTTTTTGCTGATTTGTCGTCAACAATAACAATAACGTATTTTTATCAGTGTTTCATTTGTCACTTCAGCGAGTCTATCAAATTTTCTAGCGGTGAATAAATTAAGTGGTAGATGGAATAACGGTTTGATAAATTCAATTACAAGCCAAAAAACTTTCAAAGTTTAAAGATGAAATGGGATAACAATTTGATAAGTTCAACAACCCTTCGAAAACCTTTTAAATTTTTAACTAACTAGCTAATGAAGGACATTGTACAAAATTCAATAGCCATTTGAATTTTGATCCTACAATTTCCATATTTGACCACTTATTCAACAAGCAATGACCATAGTTTTATAGTTTTACTCCAAGCCAAGTATATGATTTTTTGCACGCCAAACAAGACAGCATCCATTTTTGCGTCTTAATCTTTGTTCACACCTAGAGAGAGGACGGTGGATAAGAGGCTGTTTGGAATGGATTTTTATGGTAAAAAAATCTTTAGTTTTCAACAGTGGCCATCATTTCTGACTATTCCTCTCTCTGGTGGGACCCGTAATTTTTGGTAACGGCTCTTTTTTTACTTAAAAGCCACTGAAGAAACAGCTCCAGACAAACAGTAAGAGAGAAAGTTTAACTACCCAATCTTTTAAGACGTTTAAAACCGTATGGACAATTTTAATAGAATTTCCCATTTTTTCAAAAAAAAAAATTTAATAAAATTTGAAAACTGAAACTTTACAGATTTTTTTACCAAATAATATTTGAATGCATAGATCAACAATTGCACATTATAGTTATTATTGACTTTTCGTGGACTTTAAAAACGAAGTAACTTAAAGCCTGTTTGGGAGTGATTTTAAGAATTGATTTTTTGACCGTTGAAGAAAAGTGAGGTCCACCTATGAGAGAAAAAGTCAAATATGACGACTGGAATAGTGAAATAACGGTCAAAAATTTAATTTTTTGAGTGAAAAAATCCCTCACAAATAGGCCCTTAATTTCACCTTCAACAAATAATTTACATAATTTCAAAGTTTAATTCTTGTAATATAATAAAATTAACAAGTGATTAAAATTTAAATTATTATTAACTACATTTTTATATATTTAATTTGAGTAATGATATTTAGCATAGTTGATTCTACGTGTCTGTGGAGCATTCACGTATAATTAACTAATACATCATTTTAAAGGAAGGACATGAAACTTGATCTATCGATTAAAAACATATACATTAATGTTATGGGACCAACAGTACTACATAACTTTACTAATTTAACTAATAAAACTAATTATAATTTTTCATATAATGTTTTTATAGTGTTTCAAGTTCTACTTTTTCATAATATAATGTTAGGTGCCGCTGAAGTATTATTAATTGATGAGTAATGCTTAGGGTACTTAATGGACATCATAACGGGACGTCACTTGGACATTATGAACTCTATTGTGGTGTCCATTATGTTCACGTAGAATAATCTTTAATTGATTGATTATCTTAAAAGTGCAAAAATGATTAAGTAGCATTTTTCTTCTTCATAAATTGTGGTGGTGTGTGTTGTTAATAGATAGAAATGATAATTGTTATATAGATTAAAAGATATATTTGATCAAAAGTGCTTAAAAAAAATTTAAAAAAAATAAATAAATAAAAATTCTGCCGAAGATGCAGGTGTGCACATTTAAATGCTATTAGCCGAAGATACAGATGTGAGCATTTTTATGCCATTAGATCAACGAAATGCATGGTGGCAGATGAGCTGAAGTATCACCTCACTTAACGCGCCGTTTTGCTCCATTTTCTAAAAATTTATTATCGGTCATTTATTCTACTAGGTCCCTATCAGGCCACACATACATGGAGCTCACATAATTTTTTATTTTTTACTTAATACATGTGGAGCCTGCACGATGAAGGCCCTGTAAAATATCTGTGAGTACATTGGGCATTACTCTTTATTCTCTCAATAAAATAAATAATTTTGAACATAAATTTAAAATTTTTCCTTATTTTTTAATTATACATTCTTTAATGCTATTTGTATATCATGGTTTACAAATTGATTTACAGAATGATGATGTGGATTATATTAATTGACTTCTTCTTTTTTTCTCTCTCTCTCTCTCTTCCATATCATTGTTCTGTATATCAATTTGTAAATCATGATATGCAAATATCATTAATCTTCTAAAAAACACTATTATAAAACTCATTTTTCTTTTAAAAAAGGGGGCTCAAATAGACTCTTAAACAAACAAAAAAATTCAAAACTTTCTTATCCGCATGGATTATATCAATTGACTTTTTTTTCTTTCTTTCTATATATATATATATATATATATTTTTTTT
>NC_036243.1:11152802-11153456 GCF_002742605.1 Olea europaea var. sylvestris | reverse complement strand
TACTCTCTATTCCATGTCATCATTCTGTTTATCAATTTGTAAATCATGATGTGCAAATAACACTACTCCTCCAAAAAATCACTATTATAAAACTCATTTTTTTCATTTGAAAAAATGGAGCTCAAAGAGACTCAACAAACGGTATTTCCCCTAAAAAAAAAGAAAAAAAGAGAATCATTTTTTTCTTATCCAAATAAGTATTTCTTTTGCTTGCTTTTGGTATTCCCAAATATGCCGTTGTGTTCCATTTTTATTTTTTATTTTTTTTTACGTGTTAATAGGTATATAATTATTTAAGTGGGATTTATTTGTTACTCCATTCGTAATTTTCTTTATTTTTATTATTTTACTGGTTTCTTTTATTTTTGTTATTTAAAGAGAATGACAAATCCGTCATTTAATGGCCAAAAAGAAATGAAAAATGCAAATTTCCTTAATTTTAATATGTAAATTTTTCTTGAGAATCTTTAATATTTTGATATACGTAAACATGTATGAAGCGTGAAAATAAGATTTGAAAGGTAATAAATGAAATATATCACTTTCTTCTTCAAATACTTCATTGTATTACAACTACAGCCCTCACCTGTCCTGAGGCCTCTCTTAAGCTTTCCTTGTCTCTATTGTAGAATAAAGTGTTGGTAATAAATTTGG
>NC_036243.1:11134941-11152558 GCF_002742605.1 Olea europaea var. sylvestris | reverse complement strand
ATATATATATATATAAATTAAGGAATCAAAACATGTAATATATTTTATATTATCAACAACTATTTTCGTTTAACTTAAAAAAATATTACCTTAATTAAGTAAAGGAGAATTTACATAAATGTCACTAAAATTGAAAATGCATAAAAAAAATTCATTTGCATCAATTTCTTCCAAAAATGTCACTTTTTATACAAAATATCCACTTTACCCTTTATGACACTTTTTTAAGAGTAATAAATGCTTGATTTGAATGCAATTAATGGTGTGATGTGATGATTTGTTTTATATATTTTAAACATTTAAGATGTGATTATTATATTTTATAAAATGAATTTTTGTTACAAAAAAGGGTAAAAAAAACACACACACACACACACACACAAACATATATGAACACAAACCCTACCTTCTTCTTCATTTTCATTCCATCATCAACAAGGGAACGTTATTGATCAATCTCAAAGGTGAACTACTAGAAATTATTTATATTTTCATCTCATAGTTTATTACTTTAGATGTTTTATACAATATGGTTATATTTAATTGAACTTTTTGAATCTTTTATTTATTGATGTGTTTTATTTTTGATATATGTTTCAAAGGAAAAAAATACCAACATCCTCTAGAAAAATGTGAAAGATTTCATATTAAAGTAAGCATTGAGTCATTTCTTATTTATTTATGGGAAGATATTGTGATGTTATAGTTGAGAATTGATTATCATCATTAATGTTTTCAATAATTTCTTCCAAAGAACTAAATACATGGTTTTCAATCTTCCCTGAAGTTTATGGCAATTCAACTGTTAAGTAGTGTCATCGAAATCGTCGAATTAGACATTTGAACTGTCGAACTCGACATTTACTTACTGTCGGAATCGACAATTTAACTATCAACTTCGACAATTGAAAACTGTTAAAACCCTTTATTTTTCTCTTTACTATTATATGGATCTAAATATTCGAAAGCTTCAATTTGATGGTATTAAATGTCAATATATGGAATGTGCAAAATTCTCACATTTGCAATCTTAACATTTCAAGTATGAGTCATCACTTAAGATTCATCGTGTCTTATAGGAGAAAGTTTGTTCCACCCCCAATGTAATAGAAGTTTCTTAAACAACCACTCAATATCGTTGTTGACGTTGTATGTCCAATGTTCCCCCTACTGTGTTGTACATTATCAAGTTATATTATAGTTTTGTTGTCATCATCGTTTGCAGCCATTATTTCTCCTTATTTTGTCATTATCGAACTCTACTACTATTGAAAATAATTTAACCACACCATTCCAAAACTGCTATCACAATCCACTAAAAAATCTAATTTTAATCCCCACAAAATACATTATTTGTAAGTTGTAAATAGTGGACTCAATTGATGCATAAATTATAAACACCACTAATGTTAAATCGTATTACTATGGAGAAAAGATGGAAGACAATTTCAAAATTGGATTGAATTATTTACTACAATATTAGAGGAAGAGTGATTTTTGTACTTTAAAAAAATAAAGAATTTAACGTTTTCGTTATCTTTATTCTTTTCTATCATGTTTATAACTTATTGATTTCATTGGAGCGTATGTATCTTGCATAATGGTATTTTCAACTTACGGTGTTCCCCAACACATTCTCAACTTACATTATTATCTTCAACTTATATTGTTATTATTATTCCCACATCATTCGCAGATAGGCAAATATATGTTCAACTTCATAAGTAAAATACAGATCCATAGACAACATATTGCATGACAGCCCGACAGTTCATCAACGTAAGAAATATTCAAATTCACAGCATTATGTACATATATTTCTGGTGAATCCCTTATAGAAACTAGAGGCCATAAATATAGTCTACATATAAGCATAATAGTTGCAAAATTAACAAATTCAGCTATATTACCATTGAATTTTACCTAGGAGCACACAACATTTAAGCAACAGTTACAACAAACTAAAATATTTGTGCGCATCACTAATAAAAACTGTAAAACATTTTAAAGTAAAAAGCTACACAAAAGTACTATCACGTTACGTTTCTATTGTGAAATAAAAAAATCCAAAAGTACTATCACATCATTAACTACTTAAAACAACTGTTATGTTATCCTTGAGAATATGTGACTATTTCTTTAGTTAACTCCTATAATGTCTCTGATATGTTACTTGATTTAACGTTGGTTGACTTTCTATCTGCTCCCCCTCATGAATGGAGTCCTAGTCAATGCAGCAGACACTCGAACATGTGTCGATTATTGCATATTTACGTTAATATCATCGTCACCTTGAACGGGTATGGTTAATGCCAATGGTATATCAATGTATACTCCTATGCAAAAGTGGTTTGAGTTGTATTAGGTACCAAAATTTAATAATGGAAGAAAATAATAGATTCTACCAAAATTTGAAGTATAACACCGAAATGATACGTTTATCTTCAACTAAACATATTTAACGTTAAACATAAGAATTTAGCATTGTATAACTACCCCATTACGAAACTTACCGTCTACTACAAGCATAGGAAACTTCGTGACTGTCCAATCATGTACCTTTCGGTTCGACTCCTTCATACGAAATAATCAAGTTTCAAATGTCAAAGTTAAGAAATCAAAACATTCTAATATTTGTTTTTTAAAACTGAAAGTAGTAACACATACAAATTGCCTCTTTTACCCATCTAGTCAATGGACCTTTCGGTAGTTCGGGCTACCAACTTTCATGTTAATATCTTCATACGAAATAAACGTGTTTGAAATCATGAAGATAAAAACTTCAAACAGTGGGACAAATACGTTTTCAAATTAAAGTGATAATACATACCAATTCCCTCATTTACCTAGCTAGCCGATGGACCCTCCGATAGTCCAGGTAAGCACCTTTTGGGTCGGTGACTTCTCTATCTAGAATGATAGTTAATCTTTAAAGATGAATTCATAACTATTATGTCTATAATCCATGAAGTAATAATGGTGCTCAAATGATATTTTATACATTTCAACCCCTAAAATCACACGTAGAAGAAAAGTTTAACAAAATTTGGCTTCTGCAATCAACTGTCGAGAATTTCAGAGCCTATCTGTTGAGAAGACAATTCATCTGTCGACAGATGATTTCGTTACTGTCAAAATGAACGTTACATTTTACACTCATATTGGTTTTCCAAGACATAAAGGGCCAAGTTATGACAAACATGATATATGTTATACTTATAGCTTCCAATAGCACCACTTTTCATATACTCAGCCATAAGTTTTATATATAAATGCAAAGACATTTTCAAAAATGAAAATAGAATGATCCAACACTTCAAACAACATTCAAATAACTCAGAATAATCATATAAAGACACATTTAACAGAGCTTATTTGTGCAAGTTGACCAGAATATACCCAATTCAATCTTAGCTCATTTCACAAACTCAAAAATTAAAGTCAAACTCAATTTGCCCAATAATGACCAATAACCATTATTTACATAAAGAAAAATGAAAAACATAATTGTAAGAAATAAATTCATAGATAACTTATATAAACCAAAATGTTAACATTTTCATAGCATTAGAAAAATATGCAACAAAAAAATGAGACATATTGTATCAATTTAGGACCAAAATTGTGAAGAATAAATAAACAAATACCCCTAAATTTGAAAAATCAGAAGAGAAAAGAGCAAAAAATGGTAAAAGAAAGAAAAATAAAACCTCAAGAGAGTAATTGTGATTTTCGTCGTCGGTGGACTGATTAACGGTCATTTGGTTTCAAACCTGGACAAAAATGGAGGACTTTTAGCGTCGCCGACGACCTTAAACAAGAGGAAATTGAGTCGTTTAACTTTAGGGAATGAGAGAGAGAATGATAGGATTTTTTTCCTTTTAGGGAATGAGAGATAATGAGAGGTGGCCCATGTGAGTTAGTGATGCAGTCGGCAAATGGGACTTTAAAAAAATAATAATAATGCTCGCCAGTCACCGGTTATTATTTTATTTTAATATTAGTTTATTTACTTCGAGGTTATTAATTATTTTGTCATAAGGATAGGGACTAAGAGAGCAATTTCAATTATTTTTTATGAAAAAAAAAATTGATCAAAATTAGGTTTTGTAATCAGGATATGCAATCATAAGGGACGCTGAGATGTGTATTCACTAACTTTTGATTAATTTTCAATAAAAAGAAATAGAATTGTGAGGTTTATTCTCCAATTTCTGGTATTTGTGTGTAAATCTATGTGTCTTTAATGCATAATTTTTGAGATTCTAAAGTAAAACGTAATCGTGTCTCATATTTGTTTGAATCAATGAGACTTCAATAGGATATGTTAAAAATAATGTTCTACAAAGCTTAGACAACTTTTTATTACAATTCTAGTATATATTAACTTTTAATATATTAATTGTAGTATAAGCTACACAAACTAAGTCCTTGTTTAGCTTAGATTTTAATTTAAGTCAAAGTCAAACAATTAATATTAACCATATTTTTTATGATCCCATAATTTTTCAATCACACTTTCAAAAATTTTTATCAAAATCTACTAAAAATCTAACCCTTGTTTGGTAATGATTTTTCACCCCAAAAAATCAATTTTTCGACTATTGCTTCCCAAAGTCAGTCGTCATTTTTTATTTCTTCACTCATAGGTGAGACCCACTTTTCTCTCTAACGGTCAAAAAATTGATTCTTATAATCACTACCGAACAGTCCCCTAAATTTAATCCCCATGAAACACCCTCAAGTCAAGCAGAATTGCTCTTACTTTGTATTCGCTCTAGTATTATGACTGGCTCACTGGTAACAACATGAATATTGTTAACACACGAAGCAAATTTTGGTTATTCAATTATTTTTAGCTCTAAGTTCAAATCTTTACATGATATCAGAGTACAACTTAGACTACAAGTTTAGGTTGCTCAATTATTTTTAGTTCCAAATGTAAATTTTTACATGGCATTGGAGTGCAACTCAAATGAGGAAAATTAATGATCCTCTCGTAGGAATCTCGACCGTAGATGGCATCTCTATCACCCTCTTCCACTAACACCACCGTTGCCACTATCTCCAGATCTATCTCATTTGTCTTTTTATATTTTAGCCACACAACTACCTTCCATAGCCAACCATATATTCTTCTTTTGTATTATCCCACCTCGTCTCCACAAATATTACTTCTCAAGTCTCTCTCAAACTAACAAACACAACTTTCTGTTTTTCTTCATGAAATATTTTTGTCTTCTATCTCTTTCTTCTCTTTTCTATCCTCTCTTTATCTGTATTTTCTATATCTACCTTCTCTACAACCTTTATTACTTTGCACGTTGTTCTTCCAAGTGCCATTGGTTTTCTGTATTTTCCCTCTTCCTTCTTGTTATTCACCTTCTTGATGTAGGATGACGGAAGCGATAGAATTAATTAACGAACATGCTATTCAATTTTCTTTCGTATGAAGGAATGTCCCAACACGATCACTTTTTAGTTTCCGTTGATTCCTAAGAGTACCAGAAGCCCAAACATCAAAAACTCTTTGATTCGCGCACAAAGGATTTGAACTCGTTGATTTTTTATATCAAACATTGAAAATTTAAGAGACTAAAAAACTCCAATTCAAGAATAACTTCAATGTTTTTATTTAAGACGCACAACTCTTATTTAAAGAAAAATAATGATAACAACTAAAATATAGATAATGATGACAATCTAGATGATTGCAGAAATTAACAAGTCCTAATTGAAATTAAATTCTAAATTTATTTAAAAAAGATACTATCTAAAATAATTAAAAAATCCTAATTGTAAATGAAATACAAAACATAAATAAAATTTGCATAAATTATATTGAAACCATATGTTTATTCAATCTTCATCATTCTCCTCTGATTAACTAGGATTCATCCTCGAATCTTGTACCACATTATTATCCAAAGTATTGTAATGAAAGTGATTTACTTGGTAAATTTGTAGGGTACACAATGGAAAACTCTTTGAACTAATGTCGAACTATGGCATGCATCTCGAGATCTACGAACTCTTTGTGTGGAGCTTAAAAACCAACATTTATTTCTTTAGACTACGTATTAGAGATATTAACAGTAGGATCTCTATAGAAAATAAGTGAACTATTATAATTGTTACACCTCTTCCGATAAAGCCCCCAGGTGTGACCCACGTGGCAGTCGAAACCACGTAGACAGGACACATGTACGCAAACCAGGGACCGAACCTATTCGTAGTCAAACTCATGGCCCGAACTCACGCTTGTCTCGACCAGGTATGGGGAGAGACTAAAGGAAGAGCTTGGTAGAAGATCTTTTAAATTAGATCGATTGAGGTGATTGATGTGACAACTCCCTGCCGCCGACGCCACGAGCCCACCGCCACATGCTACGACTTACGGATGACAAACTAGTATCAGCATTTATGTCTCAAGATTGATTGATGGCCATGATGGGAGTTATAATCACTTGGATGATACCAGGTGTCCTTTCATTCGACAGTTCACACTCACTCTTCTACACTATAAAAGTTCATAGTAAATGCCATTGAAAGGTAATGCAAGTTTAGATTTTGATACTATAACTTTGCTCTCTGCATTCTTTATTTATTCCCAATGCCGATTCCCTTTTTAACATTGGAGCCTCACATTAAAAGCCCTTCCACACTCATATATTTCTTCCCAAACTGACTTGACCATCAGAGTGTGCTTGATCGGCTCCGCCACCACCGAAGAAGGCCACATGTGGCTAACAGTTTGTCTCAGTGTGTAGGAATACAGCTTGTTTAGACGTGAGACGTCTTGAGATCTTTTGGCCACATTGGAGATACATTTTTTGAGGTCAACAAATTGACGCCGTCTATGGCATCATCCTCCCACTCAATATGGCTTCACTTACCGCAGCACACCCTTCCCTAGGTATTAAGCTCTCTCATCAAGGGTCGGTACAAACATTTCTATTGTATCAAGAATCCAATACCGCTCCCTGAAAGTATCCAATTCTCTCTCTTTCACACAAGAGGGCCATAATGAAGCCCCCACCTCATACAAAAGTCTATTGGGCCTCCTGCATCATCCATGTACTGTGGAGACCTCCATCGCCTCCATAATCCTTTCAGTTGGAATGGTTGAGGAAAACCATTTTCGGCATATATGAGTGCCATGTCAGTTTTCTTAGGAACGCCCCAAGGACATTTTTCTTAGAAGAAGAGGCCATTGGTATATCTTAGTTGAAAAGAAAAAGCCAGTTTCTTACTTAGCCCCCGTTTGGCCCCCATTACGTGGAAAATTAATGGGTGGAATAGTATTTTTTTGAAAAATGAGTGGTTGAAAATGAAGGAAAAATTTTTGATTTACGTGTAATATTATTTTATGGAAGATTGTGTGGTTGAAAATAGGAGAGAGAAAAATGAAATGTAATGTAATGAAAATTAATGGGGCTCAAACATGTGCTTATACTAACTGCAGGTGCACTAAGAACCTAGGAAAGTCAGCTACTCGCTGGAAATTGGTAAAGTTAGTTGAAAAATCGCACTAATTAAAGACATGGTCTGTAAACTCCATTTTTCGTAAAATGGACAAGTGTGTAGCCCAACCCTTTTATACGCGAACAGATGATGGCTCCACCATCGGATTAATCCCTAAATCAATCGCAGCCATACATCTGTCCCAACATCTGCAACATTAAAATGAAAAGACACGCAACAGGGTTTTGAATCAACTCTCCTCAAATTCGAGCTCGTGCTTCATACGCGCCTCAAATTTGAGTTGATCCACCCAGCTGTATCATCATTGCGCAGTTAATACTCACACAACACAAAAAGTGGGTGCTTCCAAAGCCACAATTGGGTATCTAGGGAACCATCACAGATGTTAAATCATAATGACACGTGTACCAAACTTCCCTTTGAAGCTTCATCACGACTTCGATTCAAGTCCAATAGGCTCGCCTCTTCAAGGCATCACCTCTTCCCATTGAATCCTTATCATGGCTTCGATTCAATCCCAATAGGCTCACATCTTCAATTCAATTCCAATAAGCTCGCCTTCGATTCAATTCTAATAGGCATGCCTCTTCAGGGCATCGTACTTTCCCTTGAAGCCTCATCACGGGTTCAATTCAATTCCAATAGGCTTTCCTCTTCAAAGCATCGCCTCTTCCCATTGAAGCCTATCACGACTTCGATTCAATTCCAATAGGCTCGTCTCTTCCTGATGAAGCCTCATGATTACGCCCAAAGAATAACGCGATAGTTATAGTACAGCTTTGGGGTGTTGATTCCATAGGAAGATGGAAAAATCACTCAAAGAATTCAAAAAGGTTGATTGTCCTCTTGAAATGTGTAGGACAATTCAATGTTAACGTAATGAAATTAAGATTAATGTCTTGAGATGGCGAAGTGTCGGAATTCCCTTAATTGAATTGTGTCAATCACATCTATTATTCATTTTTATAACCCAATTAAAGAATTTTCATCCCAACTCTCTAATTGGAAGATTTAACAATAAAGATCAATTTAATTCACAATTATAATCCTAGAATCTAGACTTATGACACATTCGCACATTTTTATTAGAATAAGATTAAAGATCGACCATATACATCAAGCATAAAACAGCAATCAATCCATCAATAAAGTCATATTACGATTAAAATTCAACAAATAGTTTAATTTAACAATGGAAAAAGCATGACTGAATCCATGAAAAATCTTGTAAATGTTAAACCGATTTCAATCTAAATTCATAAGAATGAAAATCTAAAGCATAGAATTGTTTAACAAAAACAAACTAGAATAATGGATGTGAAATCACCAAATCCAAAGAATTCTTTCCCAGCTTCACCTCGATTTTAGTTCTTCATGGAGTTTCTTGAGCACCAAGATCAGAGAAAAGTGTATGGGGATGATTTCTTCCGTTCTGGGGTGAATTAGGGCTTAAAAATTGGGTCTTGAACTGTTACTATAAGTGGTTGAACAAAATAAAGAAACTAGAATATTGGCGCGGGATTGTACTATGTGGTCGTAATGTACAGTCTCATGCGGTCGTGTAGTTCACAAAAATGGCCTTGTGATTCTCTAAAAATAACCATGTGGTCATATACATTTTAAACTATGCGACCGCATAGTTATAATATTTTTCCGTCAGACAGCTTTCAGTATTTTAATCATAACTTTCTCTTCCGATATTCGTTTGAGACAATTCAAAGTGTATTGGAAAGGTGATAAAAAGGGATACAATTTTGCTAGAAATAGCTCTTTCCCAATTCGAAAGTTTACTAGGTCAAAATGGATCACAATCTCTGACTGAATATCCGTAACATCATTGTATGGTTGAAAATCAATTTGTGAAAATGTTATGGTCATATTTTACTTTTTTTGACATCTAATTGCAACCAATTGACCTCTAGTATTGTCAAATCATCATTTCATTGCATGTCTCATCTTTAAACTATTTGTAACTTGGTCCCTGAACTTTCACTTGCTTCCATTTTGATCTTTTTTCCCTCTTTTTCTCCCGAATTCCATTGTATCCATCCATTTTCAACCTAAATCAAAATATAAGGGTACTTAGTGCATTTAGGCGTTAATATATCATAATAATGCAAGTATAAATGGATGAATTACTTAACAATTTGTGATATCAGATCTTCGTTTCAATTCAAATAGGTTCGCCTTTTCAAGGCATCGCCTCTTCTCCTTGAAGCCTCATTCTTCGGTTCAAGTCCAATAGGCTCACCTCTCCCCTTTGAAATCCTAAGCATACATGACTATGTGTCATACCACGTCATTTTTCTCTCCTAACTTTTCAAGTCTACGCATTATATAAATATCTATACCTGGACTTCATGGACTATGTGTTATACCACGTTCTTTTTCTTTTCTAACTATTCAAATCCACACATTATATGAATAATCATACCTGGACTTTGGTTACTATTATTATACCTCTTCCAACAAGGCCCCCAGGTGTGACCCACGTGGCAGTTGAAACCATGTGGACGGGACTGCGAACTAGGGATGGAACCTATGTCGTAGCTGAACCTATGTCATAGCCTAACCTATGTCGTAGTCGAAATCATAGGCCAAATTCATGCTTGTCTCGACAGGCAGGGGACGAGGCTAAAGGAAGAGCCTGGCAGAAGATCTTTTGAATTAGATCTATTGAAATGATTGATGTGACAACTCCCTGTCGCCACAAGCCTACCGCCACAAGCTACAACTTATAGAAGACAAATTGGCATCAACATTCATGTCTCAAGATTAATTGATGCCCACGATGGAAAGTTATAATCACTTAGATGAAGCCACATGTCCTCTCATCCGGCAGTTCACACTCACTCTTTTACACAACGAATGCCATTGAAAGGTAATGTGAGTTTAGACTTTGATACTATAACTTCACTTTCTGCATTCTTTGTTTACTCCCAATACCGACCCCTTTGTTTACATTAGAGGCTCACGTTAAAAGCCCTCCCATACTCATATATTTCTTTCCAAACTGACTTGACCATCAGAGTGCGAGCGGCCGGCTCTACCCCCACCAAAGAAGGCCGCGTATGGCTAACGATTTGTCCTAGTGTGCAGGAATACGGTATGCTTGGACATGAGAGGTCTTGGGATCTGTTGGCCATATTGGAGGACATTTTTTTAAGTCAACAACTATTATCAGACAAATTTATAAATTCTTCAATTTGTTCGTAAAAAATCGAGTACCCAGCATAATTCTCATTATCCAAATTCACAAATTCTTCAATTTCTTTATCAAAGATTAGAGGACCATTGTATCTGAAATCTAAATATTATTCCAACTTTGAATTATTGAAATGAGTAAAAAAAGATAAAAAGTGATGTGATCCAAGAGACGAGTTCGACGAAGACAAGCCCGGGAAAAGATCCGTTGATTATTGACAGAGGTCCAATGACACGTTTGAAAGTAAAGCAGGTAAAACAAGTGATCGGGCTACTGTGTAATAAACAATGGATGACATCATGATCTCGACGAGAAAAGGGACAAGTTCCATGTTGGGGTCGAAAGATAAAACCAATTGGATCAACGTGTTGCAAGCGATCGAAAGCGGAGCTGAAATGAACCTCTATGTGACCACATAGTGTCAAGCTCCATGCGTTGCATGGTGGCTCATCGAGACTTAAGAGGCACGATCAGGTTGTTCCATGTGGCCGCAAAACGAAAAACCATGCGATAAATCAAGACGACTTTTTCCTTTTTCCGCGAGTTTCCTTATTGCAATAGAATTTTATTTGGAATGATATTTCATAATATCTTAAACATTATTTCCGTGTTTAACCCATATTTAGGTTTAGTATAAATAGGTTTTATCATTCATTGTAAACAATAACTTTTGACATTTTTGAGAGATATTAAAGAGAGGCAAATTCTTGCTTTCTAATCCTTATTTTTCTTGGAACAAACTTTGAACTTATCAAGGTGACAATCTTGTGGCGTTCAACACCGAGTGTGAATTATGAAACATGTAATCCAGAGGTCCACACATCGTTGCCTTGTTTGGTTTGCTTGGTTCATTATTCTTGATTCAAATCCACAAACCGAGGTTATTTTGGCTTTCTAGGGATTCTAACAATCTCATGTGGGTTCCGTAGTCACCGTTGTTATGCGGGTTCGCATGAAAAATGATTTTGTCCCAAAACAAAACTTATGTCATTGAATTTCATAACACAAAATCGTTCTATCAGGAACCAACCTTGCTCTGATATCAACTGATATAGGATAGTGAAAAGGATAGAAATAATTAACGAACATGGTATTGAAGGGTTCCTTTTTTTACGGTACTCCTGGGAACAGATCTAGTGGAGATGGGGTGGGGCACACCCTGTAGCTCAGGGGATTAGAGTGCGTGGCTATGAACCACTGTGTCAAGGGTTCAAAATGAGACACTTCAAATAGGTTAATTGTTCCGGCGCCATAAAACGATTAATTGGACATGGGCTACATCGTTGATTTCAAAGAAATATTGCAACACGATCACCTTCAAGTTTTTGCTATTCCTAAGAATATCATAAGTCTAGGCATCAATAACTCTTTGATTCGCAGCACAAAATTTAACTTATTGATTTTTAATGTTAAATATCAAGATTAATTTAAGAGACTAGAATACTCCAAAATTTATTTTACTTCAATTCAAAAATAATTTCAATGCCTTTAATTAAGGCTTACAACCTTTTTTTAAAACAAAATAATGATAACAACTAAAATCTAGATAATAACAGAAATTAAAAAGTCCTAATCGAAATTGAATTCCAAATTTATTTACTAAAAATACTAACTAAAAGATAATTAAAAAGTCCTAATTGTGAATAAAATGTAAAACATAAATAAAAGTGAATATTGCTACATAAGGAGTTACAGAAGTTTTTACAAATAGATAAAGTATCAAGAAGAGAGTGCGGAAGTTTTTGTTATTTAGTTGAAGAAATTCTGACTCAATCATATTTAACTACATCATGTATATGTATACCAATTTGTAAGTAGTAATGTATATGTAGCACAACCAAATAAAAATTGCATAAATCGAATTCAAATCATCCTTATATTCAATCTTCATGACTTCTCGAGCAACTAAATCTGCTTGAATCTGAGATACTAGCATACTAGAAAGAAAAATCCAATTTTTTCGAGCTATGGGTCTAAGCGGTTTTGCAAGACCATGTTATTACGGTCCAAGATATGAGTCACCAATGGAATCCATCTTGCGAGAACATATTAGAGATACAAGTTCTACACAACTCGGACAACTCTTCATCACAGTCTTAGTATGCATTAAATTGTTGTAAATTAATTGTAGTAGATTTATTCTACACAATCATAAGCCCAGCAACTTTTTTCTTACTTTGTTTTTGAATACTATTAAGACTGTCCATAAATAACATTATACAAATTGTCAATACGCAAAGTAAAATTTAGGTTGCTGAATTAATTTAAGCTCCAATATAATATTTTTCAGTTCATCATGCTTTGTTTCTGGTAGCCTTTAAAAATGAAAACATGGTAAGTGTATTTTATACACTTATATAAACCTAAAAATATAGACTTTTAATAGTTCTTTAAAGCAATTATAGCCTAATTTATTGTATATTTTATTTATTAGGTAAAACTCGATGGTTGGAAGTTAAATTGAAAGAAAGAAGAGAAAAACGACGAAAAATTGTGAAGTACAAAGTTGAGGACCAAATCGCAAATATTCAATTGTTGAATTGGACCATAAGAGATATTTTAAGGATTGATGAGAGTCAATTGGATGCAATTACAAGTACAAAAAGAATGGAATATCATCATAATATTACCATAAATCGACTTCCAATCACATGATATATCTTTCAGATTTTTAGTCAAGGATTGCGACCAATATTTGGCATAGTAAACGTCCAAATTGGAAAATATCTATCTCGAAGAATTTGTAACCCTTTTCGTTATCTTTTCAATGCATTTTTAATTAACTCAATTGGATATCGGGAGACAAAGTTATGATCAAAATACTGACTATTATGCAAAGACAAAAAATCCACGCGCGAGTGTAACTTTCCTTATTTGTTTGGAACTCTTTTGGAAACCAATTTGGGCGTGATTTTTTACCAATTTTTTACCCCTACAAATACCCAAGAGGAGAATACGTGAAGGGGGCTAACATACAAATATCTTATTCATAATATACTCCAATATTTGTCAATTATCATCATAAAGGGGGGAGAATTCATTATTTTTGTGAGAGAATTGAAGGGAATTTGCAAGAATTCAATCAAGTGAAGATTCAAACTTGATATTGGACGAAGAAGAGAGAGCGCGGGTGGAGATTCATTAAGAAACCATTGAAGAGATTCAAGATTTCAAGATTTATCTTCATCTTTACAATTTATCAGAAATTCGGGTTATGTCTTTTCACTTATATATGATTTCTTGTAATTTCAATATGTTAGGCTAATTTTTCATATTTGTTAGAATGTGATGAACCCTTGTTGTGAATTTTTCATTTGAATAATTTAATTGACGCTAATTTATTTAATTGTTTGGATATTTATTATGGTTGAGTATGCTTTTCAATTAATTGGCCACTAGTTGAATTGTTTGTGAATTTTGTTGTTATTGAGAGAGACAATATAATCATTAGCACAAAATAATAAATATTGTGAGATTCGATAGAGAATAGAGATATACCTCTATACTTCATATGATTTTTATAAAATATTCTAGCTCATTTAATGTATTTATCATGTCCGCATATTTCATCGAGGGATAGGAAGGTCGCATGAAGGGAATAGATTTGATAACTGTCGAGAGAGGTCTTCAATTAAAGTAGGAACATTGACCAACAAGCATGATTTCAAATTGTCAATTTGAATTGTCGAACTAAAAATGGATTAGCAAGGGGGATTCCACATATTAGTTATACTTCTCGTGAATTTGATAAATTTTTACTTTGCTTTCAATTTAGTCGCCAGATTTAATATTATTTAGTCACAACTTGCTTTTGCTATTCTATTAAGGGTATTATTAATTTTAACTAGATCAAACACATAATTCTCGTGGGTTCGACACTCTATACACTACTATATTACTTGCTCACAATCCCGTTCACTTGCGGGTAATCAAACAATCAAAACACAACATCTGGACATTTGGTAGAAGTATAATTGGGTGCAAATCATGCAAAATAGCACCACAGCCAGATTGGAAAAATTCATTTTTTTCCCCTTGATAATGGTTAATCCACCTTACCTATAAAAGGATAGAGTTTTGTTCTTATAGCTCAGTTAGGAGAAGAGATCTTTTGTTCTGAGTGTATGTTAATTTCTTTTTTGTGTTACTTAACAAGTTATTTTGTTTTAACATAATACAAGCAGATTGCTTTAATTTAAAATTTACTTTAAATTTTTGGCTGGCAGTGTTTTCATTCAGCTACCTATGTGTACACATAATGATAATTGAGTTCATAATACAGTACTTTCTATTGCTTTATAATTAGTATGGTCACTTTTGAAAACTGCATAACCACAATGAATACTTTTAGAATACTTTCTGTGCTTAATGCCATCATTTTATTTTGCTGTAAAGGTTCAAGTGCTTTGTTGTTTTAAAGAGGAAGGTAGTGTTTAATAATCATGGGGAGAAGCTATGTATCTAGAGTACAGATGAAGAAATGAATGCTCTCTTAAGATTTTTTACGCTCGATTAAGTTGACTATTGAATCGAGTTAGATGATAAGCTTGACCAACTCATCCACTAGGTCAAGTACAACTCAATCACTGATTCCCTGAATTGAGAGGTTGAAGGCTCGGTGAATTGAGAAGTTGAACGCTCTTTTACAATAAAAAAAAAATGAAAAGAGACAATTATCATTTTTATTAAGTTAAATTGAATTTTGACTTATAAAAAGATATTTTACCATGAACGCGATAATTAGTACACAAGTCCTCTTCATGCTTAGACACCTTATATGGAAAAGTTAAAAGGTGGTAAATTTGAAAATTGGCTTTGAATCATCATGAATTTGTCTAAAGAAGGGCGCAGTGCCATTTCTACCAACCTCGGCCTCTTCTAGAATGCAGAATCTACAAATCCCATATGAAGGAAAAATAAATAAAATAAAATAAAGGCCGCACAATGATTCAAGAATTCATTATTATATTATGTTTGGCAGACAATACTTAACACTTGTTTGATTACCTTTAAAAAAAAATATTCTTTTTATTATTTTCAATCACACGTTATTCGATAAAATAATATTACACGTAAATCAAAAAAAATTCTTTTTTTTTATCCACACTTTCTCTCAAAAACTACTATTTCAAAATATATTTTACCCAAATTTCTCATTATGATGGTTGTCAAACAGGGCTTAATCGATTAGGTCCAATTGTAATAACAATTAAACTACTTTGTTAGAATTTTTTTGACATAATGGTTAACGCGCTCTCACAGCATGTGGCCTCGCGTGAATAAAAATATTCAAAAAAGAAGTGGGTCCCCCTCTCATTGTGAGTATCGATCAACCATTATATCAAAAATATTCGAACACCATAGCATTGTTGTTGTAATAATGAGGAAACCAAATAAAATTAATTTTCTCATCCTCTTTATCTATGCATAGAAAAGTTGAAAAAGTACGTAAGTTGGGTAGGTATATCGCACGGTTTTTCTTTAAGATCAATTACCAAATCATTCCAACTTTAATAAAGAAAAAGGTTAAAAATCTGTTTGGTCACTAACTTACACGTGTACTCTTTTTTTAGTTACTGAACCTCATCTCTTGCATATTGAATATTGACTTTCACTTTCTTAGTTAATGAAATGTGCACAAAGATGATGGTTTACTTCCTCTTCAGCGTCACTTCTAGCGAATAGATTAATAGAAACTACCGAAATGTGTGACTTTTATGCACGTTTTGCCGGGAAATACCTCAAATTGACCTAAATAAAGGAAGGATTTTCCAAAATAGCCTTTGACTTTTCTAAACATTTTGGATTACCTAAAATACCCTTAAACAAATATTAAAAATCAACCCTTTATCCAATATAAATCTTCTATTTAAGTCCTTAAAAAATTAACATATAATTTTTCTAAAAATTTGTGAAAATTATTAATGACTAATCATAAAATAGAAAAACCCAAATATAAGAGAGGACCATATAATATAAAAAAGGTTGTTAAAAATAAAAAAGAAATTAAGTTTGAAAAAGAAATTGATAAGATAGGATATCAAGAACAATTATATGCATCACAAGAAATATTAAAATGTTTTAAAGAAAACTTATTAGAAAATTTCGCTAAAGGAATTGTAAGGTCAATAATCATAAAAGATATACAAGATATTATAGATAAATTGGAAAAAAGAAAGAAAAATATTTCAAAATATGATATACCTTTTAGAACAGATATAGATATGATAACAGATATTGATATTATAAATTCTCAAACATTATTAGACTTTGAAGAATTACTTAAGAATTTATGAAATTAAAAATTTTGATATTTTGATTATTAGATTATTAGATTTTTGTTCGCTCATAGTAGCACCCATAGAGTTGGTATCAGAGCCATAGAGATCATGGAAATCTTAAAAATAAATAATTATTATCAATGTATTGAAGAAAAAGGATGTTATATATTTTACAACCCTATCCCTAATAAACTAAAAATAATAACATTATATATAACTAGGAATTTACCTAGAGAAATAAAGGAACAAATATTACATAAATTAATTGTAGGATTTATCAAAGATAGACGTACATATGAAATAATTTGTGAAATATTTGAAAATGAGTTGTATTATAAAGAAATATATGAATCATCATAAAATATAATGGAAAAAACTAAAAATATTTTAGATAGAAAGTTAGAAAGAATAAGATTAATAAATAATAAAATTTTAGATGAATTATTAATACCTGGAGAAATAACTAAAACTCAAGAAAAACAGATATTAAAATTAAAACAAGAAAGATATAAAGAAAAAGCAAGATATTATGAAAAATTAAAAGAACTGACAAGTATTGAAATTATAAAACAAAAGTATGATAAAATGATAAAAGAATGTAAAAATGCTGAGTGTGTAGTATTTTATTATTGTCAATCAAAAAATA
>NC_036243.1:11120056-11132884 GCF_002742605.1 Olea europaea var. sylvestris | reverse complement strand
AAACCAGTTTTTCTGAAAACCCCTTGTGTACAATATAAATCTTGTATAAATCATTATAAATAAAATCTCAATCTTTTGATATCAGAAAGATATGAGTTTCTAAACTTACTATCCCATAGATTCTTGATAGATTGAAGAAGATAATCTCTTTCTTACTTTAACAAAGAGAGAATTTTCTTTACTTAAGATCTCTATTCTTAATTCTAAGAAAAGATACAGTGAGGGCAAGAAGCTGAAATAGCAGAATTCCCATTGAGGCAAGAGGCCGTTTAAGGGAGCAGTTTGCAGATTCAGAGCCTGAAGGTCACTCGGTTCTAAGAATACAGATTTAAGATCAAAAGTAAGGTAAAATTATTGTCTTTGTTAAATTTAGAAAGAATTCTTCTAATATCTTGAAAGAATTGTAGGGATTATTATTGTTTATGTTTGCAAAAAACTTGTCTAAATATGTTATTATTCATAAAGTTTGCAAGGAATTATTTGAATAATGCCAGGTTATACAATTAAAGGATTAGATAATCTGTTAGATAGATTAATGGAAAAAATAGAAAATATTTATTCTCAATTAGAAATTATGGATATATTATCGAAGGAATTTGATAATCTTAGTAAATTACATGATAATTATATTACAGATTATGCTAATTTATTAGATCAAAGGATGAAATTATATATTAAAACTCGAAATGAGAGAAATAGAAGAATTTAAGACTATCCCAATAAATTAAGGATATCTTGTGCAATATATAATAAATTATTTCATTAAGGGTATTATTGACATTTTACCAAAAATGAATAGTAGTAGGCCATTTATAAAAATCTCCCCGTTTTGCCTGGGTAGTGTCAACAACTGGTGAATCCACTAGAGAAAATCGAATTCCAAAATATGATTTTAATTAAAAGAAAGAAAAAAGTGCTTGTTGTGAAACTCGAAAAGCGGGTTCAATTTTAGAGTATTAGTTTCTCAGTGGTAGCAAATTGTTGGGATATCTGTCCTCGCGTTGTATTTCTGTAGATTTGCATCGATTGATCTGACTTCAATGAATAACAAGGTGAGATGGACTTGGCTAAATAGCATAAACAAGAAAAAGAAAAACTTTATTGATTGTACTCTAGTTTCCTATCTAAGTTCATGTAGTTGGCTAAACAATATGAATAAGAACACAAGTAGCTAAAATCTTACTTTATTGTACTTTATGTTCCCATCTAATTTTACAAACTAAAATGCTCCTTATGATATGGAAAGTGTCATTTTTCATCGGAGTTTTACTTTTAGAATATTTGATTGACATTTTTCATGAAAAATATTTTTAAAAAGTTGATCACGTAACAATTTTTCCTTAAAAACAATAAAAATGATTTTTTATTTATTTATTTATTTTTGGGGGGGTGAGGATAAGTTTTTATTTTCTGGACAATACACTCTTTTTCATCTACCCTCTGTCTCATCTATCCACCAATATAATATGGACAAGTATAACATTTTCTATGTTGAAAATTAAACCAATCAAACACAATTAATTAATACTTTCCATACAATCAATTGTCTAAAATTTATTTATTTTTAATACAAATTACATGCTTATAATCAAACACACCGTCTATTCTTTGATGTTAAAGCAAAATTCCTATGGGATTATTGGCCAGAAATTGTGAGTGAAAATGGAAGTCATTTTCAGAGTGGCTGAATTAATCAATTATCAATACAACAATATCCTTTGACTAAAAATGAAGACAGACAAGATAAAGTTTGGTAATGCATGATGAATGAATAGGAACCTGATTGAAACATTTGCTGGCAAATCAAACTCTTCAAAGAAAATCTTTAAAAATTCAACGTGTGATACTTGGACTAGACCGGTGATCACAACTAAGGATGAATAGCATTATTCAAAAACAAGCAGTGCCTTGCAAGCTCAAGTAAAAAAAATTGTGTCGAAAACAAAGTGCATGTAAGTAATAGCAGCATTAGAACGTCATAAAATGTAAGCATCTGTGTTCATATATTTGTCAGCTGTCGCGTTTAAGCATATCAAACATGTCAATAATGGAGAGTCTAAAACGAAGCTAACATCTTAAAATCTAAACTATGAGAACTAGAATGCGGAATGAGATAACATGATGATGTCCGCAACTGGTATTTCATGTAAAAAATTAAAAGAAAACAATAATGGCAATAGAAGTAAAAGTTTAGAGCAGTTCGATCGAATTTAATCATTTCTTACATTCCGCAAAGTATAGACCTTGGAACTAGGAGATACCTTTCACAATCTCAAAACTTCCACCTTGCTATTCGTTCTTCCAAAATGAGTAAACTAATTGACAATGCTTCTGCTCCAGGGGTAAGATTCTAAAAAGAGAGAATGTATACCTTACGCAAGCAAAATAAAATGATTTTCTTAAAGTAGATTTGGTAAATAACACTCTCTTGTACGCATTTATATCTGCTCAAATTCTTCATTACTTTTGAGACAATAAATTTATATAACCAACTCCACAGGCGCCAGAAGGTAAAAGAGGAAATAAAAAAAACCAAGCAAATAAAAACAAGAACGAACGAGCCATCTACTTGAGGAGGAGAAGAGGCAGGAGGGGCAAAAGGAATCTATTCTTGCACTTGAATCGTCCGTCTGCACCTGATATTGAACCTTCTGCCCCTGATATTGAACCATTGACTGGCAATATATCTCTGCATCTTCCCCTTGTAATGCGGAAAGGAAATATGGAAGATTAGCACAGGTTTTTGGCCTCATGCTTCCACCTCTTCTGCAACAGGAGCAAGGACTCTCCCTTTGACAAAGGCTGGGTCAAGAAATTTAGCCACGAATGCCCACAACTCATAAACATCATCGAAATTGGACAAGAAGCCAAGAGAGGCAGTGACAACCTCAACTCTGATGAATCCGCTTTTACCATCGTGTCTGCCATTTTCCATTGGCTTGCAAAGGGATGTATTGTCAAGACTCAAAGATCCTCGTTGCTGTTTGGAACTATCTAGAATCCGTATGTGACTAAGGATGCCAACACCAAGAGAGATACCATCTGACTCAGCCAGCTTCAGGACAATTTCCGGACTAATCAGACCCTGGTTTCTGTCCCTCACATTGAATGCAACAGCTGCACCTCTTTCGTACTTAATCTTCGGGCCATAGATCTGAACAAGTGGTACACTGTCCTTTCCGTTTGAACCCGGGAATCTTAATTGAAGCAATGAAGTTACGAGCCAATTAATCAGGAAACGAAGTCGAGAAGTTGTCTTGTTGAGACCCAACATGTTTATGTGATCAAGATGCTTACAGATCAACTCAGGTTCATTCCTGTCCAACTCTTGTTCATCACCATATTCCCCATTACTAATGTCGTCCTCATCGTCGAGGCTCGTGACTGATATTTCTCCAGGCTCCAGAGTCGGGCTTAAGCGAGCTCTGTTATTATCTTCTGTGCTAAAGGATACCCTTCTTTCCCTGCTTCCAAGATGCTCCGTCTCTTCTATGCCAAAGAATCTACAACCAGATATTCTACTTCTTTCTCTCCTTTCCAGCAACCTAAACTCACCTTCTGTCTCTCGTCTTATCGCACTTTCCTTCGTGTCGGGGAATATCTCAGGAGCTGAGCCGTTCTGAATGCTTCTATGATTAGAAGCGGAAGACAAATTGTTGGGACCGTATCCCTTCACAGCAGAATTAAGTGGTTTGTTGGTATCGGGTTCTTCTTCAATTTCAGAAAAATTATGATAGACTGGAGTTCTACATTCTCTCGAAACCTCATTCCTTTCAGTAATTTGTTCTTCTTCAGGAATCTCCTTGAAATGGTCCAATTCTTGAGATGCTGATCTAACAGCTGCATCAAATGATAATACATGGTGGTCTTCATGATGTCCTGTATTCAATTCCTTGTCAAACATCGGGCTACTTGATAGCTTTAATGCTTTTGGAGAAATTTGCTTACGAGGATTTCTGCCAGCAAACCAATCTGGCGGCAATGGAGAGGCCACATTGAGCTTGTTAGAATGACCAGCTTTATCAGAACCGAGTGGACTCTGACCTAAATCAATCCATAGTGAGTTGTCCGATGATTCATCTTCACTAAAAACGGGGCTCTTCATCACCTCCCCAACAGAAATACTCTCAGTTTCCTCAAATATAGTGCTCGCCCCATCCCTATCAGAACTGTTATCGTGCTCCATCTCACTTTCAAATACATCCCTCACCTGCGCTGATGTGTACACACCGGAAAAGGCAGGCAACTGAGTTCCAGGACGAGTTTCCGTGTTAACTTCATTCCTGCAGACTTCTTTGTCCTCAACAAATCCCGGAAAATTATCCATTGAATCACTCAAGTACAAAGGAAACACGGGAGTAATTTTCACTATACCCGACCCAGCATGTCCAGACTGATTCTGAAGGCTTGACATCACAGATTTCTTGATTAAAAGACATCCAAATCCTGTCGGGTCATAGCCAAACACTCTGTAGAACGAAGTGATGATGAAATCAGGTCGAAATAAAGATAATCCAAGGGAATCCATGTCCTTTGGGCCCAATGACCCAGCATCAAGCAAAACATGCCAGTTGTTCTGTTGAGCCAGGGCCATCCATTGATACGAGTACTTCGTACCTGAAACTCTCGACTGCACAGGGAACACAAAAAGGCCAACAGAGGAATCTTTCTTCCTCTTCCGTTTGTTCAAAATTTGCTTCCTTAGATCAGTGGAACAGAGCTTGAGAGAAGGCCATTTAAACCATGCACTATTAACTTTGGCACCTTTCTCTCTAGCACTCTGAGCCATCCAATTCACAGACTGGCTGTCATGATCAAACATGGTCAACAACCTTTTGTTCGTTTGAAATGGATAAGATTCAGCTAACAGTTTAAAGGCGGAGCCACGACTTACAGTAAATACAAGGCCATACTCATTCTCAGGGATATTCAAATAGTCCATTATTCTCATCTTTATATCATGTTCAACGGTGCCTTTCTCAGCACCCCCATATATTGCGTGATTTCCCAAATTTGCAGTAATCTCAGACAAGCTAAACGTTGACGATTCCCAGTAATGAACAGTTTGTAGCAATGAAAACAATCCAAATCCACAGTAGTCAAGACATACCTTTGAATTGGCACCAGAGAGATGCGAGTACTCATCTTCCCTCAGCTGATCAATCCTCTCCGACAACTGATACTTTGGATACATCGTGAGGAACTTCGAGAACGCTTCACCAAGCTCGGGAATGGAGTCCCCAGAAACGAATGTGCGCTCTGCCGCAATGGCAGTGGCTCTAAGGAACTCTGCCTGTGCATTTAGTCGAGCAAGAGATCGGGATCGGCCCAAAACTTCATCTTGATTGACCATGGAATCAGAAGCCATGTTTTGAGATTTAACAAGCGATCCATCTTCAGATGCTTCTTCAAGAGCCTCCATCAGCTTATGCTCTCGCAATTTCCTCAGAATTGAAGGGTTTCTCTTAATTTCTTCGGTTGAATGATCAGAATCGTATTTTCTTCTGCTCTTTTTGTCCAAGATTAGAGCAGCACAGTAATATAATGGCTTCCAAAGTGAGATATGCATCGAAGGAGTTTTTTCCCTTCAACTGTATAGAATCAATCTGATAGTATGAGAGATGTTCAGAAAGAATAATCAATTAAAGGGGTTAATTTTTTGGTTTAGCCCATCTAATTATCTAATAAGAAACTACAGAAAAAGGGACTCAATTCAAACCCTAGTCTCCAAAAAGCAAAAGGAATTAAAGCTTGAAAAAAAAAAAAATCCTTCCACCAGAATAAACCTTTGCTTTCAAAAATCAAAATCACATATCTTAAGGAGGGAAAAGAACTCTTTCAATTCATTTTTCCTTAGAGTCGTACACTGTTTTGAGATTGAACTGAAAGGAACCTAATCAAATTGAACCAGGTGAAGAAAACCCCAGTAATGACCTATCTTGAAGATGAGCTTTAGATGAGGAAAACGGGGAAGGAGTAAAAGGGTAAATTATACCACAGGATTTTGGGATTCAAGTGTGAAATCCAGAGGATTTAGTAATTCACTTCATACAGTTAAGAAAAATTGCAAATCAAGAAAAATAAACACAAACAAGAATCGACAAGATATTCAAGAAGGTTCACTCTTTAACACAATTTTTGCAGAAACCCAACTAGCCAACTAGGAGAAATCACGAAAAAACACAAGACGCAATTGTAATCAGATCCCGACGAAATGAATGCGGAAGTGAAATACTTTGAAACATCAAAATGACAACAAAACTGTCTGAAGAATTTTCTCAGAGGTCTCAAGCTAAGGATATATCAATGGAAGAAGAAGACAGCTCCTCTCTCCAAAGTTCAAACACCTGGTGAGCTCTGCTTGCTCTCTCTCTCTCTCTCCCTCTAGCTTTCCTGCAAGCCAGTTAAAAATTAAAGGAGACCCCTTATAAAAAAGATTATGTCATCTGCACTAGTTTACATTTACACGATTACCTCTCATATAAGAGACGTCGGGGTCCACGCTCAAATGTGTGGGGTCGATCTCCCCATATGAAAGGGGAGGTGAATCCGTGTCAATCAACGTGTAAACTTTCGTGTACCCATAAAATAAAATAAAAATTTATTTACGTAAAATATTATTTTAAAAAAGATTGTATGGTTAAAAATAAGAAAGAGAAAAAGAATGAGAATAGGGCCAAACGTGGACTTACTTCAAGAAATGTTTTAAAAGTTTTAACTTTTAAGAAATTTAATCTAAATTCTGGAAGATTATTATTTTGTTAAAAACTAATGAAATATATAATTAAAAGTTGTAAGTTTAATAATATATATTTTTAAAATTAATTATTGCAAAATAAAATCTAAATTTTAATCTCTACTAAATAGGGACATTATTATTATTATTATTATTTAACATAGCTTCACAAATTTTAGTTTTAGCTAAAATTCTCACACTTTTTTACGTTAGGTTTGCTCACGCTAGTAAAAAATTGAACAATGAAACTTGATTTCATTTAGCAATATTTTACGCTTTTTAGAACATTAATTATAAATAGGGGTAACAAAATGACCGAGTAGTTTGTTCCACTCATCAAAGCTCGGCCCATAGATGGTTTGAGCTCGTTACGAGATGAGTTATGGCTCAAGCTGAGCGGGGGTTCGCTTGTCAAGCTCACGAATGGTTCGTGTGCACCTAAAATTCACCAGTCAAATATGTGAACAAAAAAATCAAAAGATTTTAAAAATATATAAAAAATCTTGAACTCGTGGACTTGGCTCTTGAATTCACTAGTTCGTGGGCTGAGCTCTTCAACACTAGCCAAGTACAAGCTCGACTTATACTCAAGCTTGAGCTCGACTCATCAAAGTGGGTAGATGGATCGAGCCAAGTCGACTTGGCCCATTTTCACCACTAGTTATAAACAAATAAGGTGTTTTATTATATATAAGTTGAATAATTAAGTTGATAATTTTGAAAGAAATTTAGTAGAATAAGTAAATTCTTTTACTTACGAATAAGGAAAAACAAATTATCTAGATGCTTGAGAATGAAAAATTATTTAAGAAGTGAGTTATGGTAACCTTTAACTTAACCAAACATGGCCGTAAGTCCCTTAACAAGCTGAGAGAAATGACAATTGACTTTCACATCCCAACACGTGATTTGTTGATTATTGTACAATTAATCAATAGTTGAATGAAAATAACTGGATAATTGAACCTTCCGTCACCCAACATACTCTCTTGTAATAGCTTAAAGTCAAATATTGAACTTACTTGTAAAAGTTGTTTCCTGTCCAAAAGTCTAACTACTGTGCCTTATACTTTGCACAAATTATAATTAAATTAATAAAAACACAAAGCAATCATGTGTTTGACCAAGCTTCAAACTAAATTAAGGTCCCGTTTGATACTCATTTTTTTCAAAATGTATTTTTCTCTCTTTTCTTTTCAACCACACATTCTTCATTAAAATAATATTACACGTAAATCAAAAATTTATCCTTATTTTTCAACCACACATTTTCCATCAATTTATTAATTCAAAATACATTTTTACATAAAAATGGATCACAAACACCCTCTAAATTTATCTTTTTAAGTAGATTTTTATTTTAGATATGTTAGAGAAGGTTGCTTCTTTTAATTATGTAATTAAGTTTTTTTATTCTATGGTAAAGTAAAAGATTACTTTTAAATAAAGTATCTTACTATTTTAAACTTGTAAACACATTTTTTAGTTTAGCCTAGAAACAAGAACAAAAAAATGGTTCGAATAAACACATTTATACGAGGGAAAAGTGTTAGCAAGGTGCTAAATTATGTAGCGGAATATCTAGTGCAACGGCCATAATTATAAGTAGTACTTTGTCACGTATGTTATGTCCATAGAAAGTATCTAATTCTGTTAAATACGATGCGCTATAATAATTACAATTATCGCGCCAACTTATACATGTGCAATGTGCTTTTTAGCCAAATAGACAACAATATTTAGCTACGTAGCAATTACTTTGGTAAGAAAATTATGTTTTCTTTGTTAATTCACCATTACCATCTAAGGAGGCTCAAATACAGCCTAATGACCTAACCATTAAGAGCTAGGTCTTGACCTCGTCAAATTATCATTATAATCCACTACGTAAAAGAATTATGAAGTGTATTGTATATTTTGTATACAGATGACACAATCAATGAGAACAATTAAAATTTGGTTAGTTATTAAGTCAAATAATTTTTAATGCAACTTAACAAATACACAACCAATGCAAAATTATTAAGTTTTTGGTCCCGTGAGATATAAGCTCATATCTACTTATATGTACATTTGACTTGATTGTCATGCGATTTATCATAAAATCCATTGAACATGGTGATAGAGGAAGAGATTCATTGGATTAGCACAATAATTTCTAAGTTCAAATTGAGAAAATGTGTTAGGACAAAATCTCGATGCAGAGCATTGTCGACTTAAAAATAGAATGGAAGTTTTCACCATCGAAAACGATAGTCTCAAAGAAAGAACTCGTTTTCTTCACTATGAGAAAGATCGACACTGGCAAAATATTTCAATAATATTTTCTTAAATGGTACTTATGTTAATCAAAGAAGGCAATTTGTTTAAGGTAGTGCGCATACCATATTCTTTACATGTTTTGCGCAAAATAACCATGTTCATTCATTTTCTTGCACTACCCTCTCAGATTAAACAAACGTTGCGAAAAAACAATCCCACATTCCATTTTCTCCATTAAAAACTTGTAAATTGATGAATTTATCCTTTTCTTTTAACCTCGACAAAGAGTATCATCGATTCAAAAATAGAATAGAAGTTTTCGCCATTGAAAATAACAGGCTCAAGGAACTCGTCTTCATCACCATGAGGAAGACCGACTTCAACAAAATATTTCAATAATAATCGTTTTAAACAACCCATCTATCGATCAAAGTTCTAAAAAGTGAGAATAATCTAATAGAGAAGGCTGAACCAAGATTATTAGTAGCACACACAATATTGATGGGAAGATCATTTTAAACTAAAATTTATTATCAATCAATTTGTTATAAAATTATTACTAGCTTTTCTCGGTGCCTACGGACGTGTTGTCACAGAGATTAATGCACATTACTTGGACAAAATTTAGCGCATGTTTGACTTAGTTAAAAATCGTATTTTTAATAAAATTTATGAAGAGCGAGATTGAAAAATTGACAAATATATATATATATATATATATATATATATAGATCAACTTATGCACTATGATTTTGTGCCCATAGCCGTCTACACGACAGCTTATCTTGAACAATATTTCAGTGTAAAAATAAAAAATAATAATAATAAAGGAGCAAGCTATTTCTCCGGACAATCTCTAAAAACTTGAAAAAAAATTCCTAATAGCTAAAATCTCTAATATCAATTCTCTCAAATTTTAATTGTTCAACTATGTTACATTTACTTATGGGATGTTTGACAAAGATTTTGAAATTTTTTTTTTAAAAGATTTTGATAAAATTGATAAATTTATGGTTAAAAAATTGATATAAATTGTGGGTCATATAAAATATGTAATTAAAATTAATTTTAACCAGTTGAAAAGTTGATAATAATTATGAAGAAATAAATTTAACTTCTTATTGAATTTAAATTTTTAGCACACCAAATTATTTTTTGTAAAAGTACGAATTTTTATAAATATGCAGTAACAACGACGGTCAAATTTTGAATTTTAGGTTTTAATGATCCTTGAAGATTTTAATTTGTTCTCAATGTCATAAACTTTTTGGCCTGTTATTAGAATAGCTATCTAATCATTTTCACACGCTCTTAATATCGAATAATTCACTCGTAAAAGTCTTCTCAATGTCCAAAAAAATTAGTGCTTTGAAATGCTCGAGATTACAACTTTGTATGTTGATATTGTTCATTTATTGAGCGCTCGTGTGAGTGAAATTTTTTATTTATTATTATTATTTTTTTTTAATTTTTTTTTGTAAAATGTGTGGTAAGTAGGAAAAATTTATGAGAAACGTGAAACATAATTTTTTTTCTTTTTTAATAGAATGTGTGGTTGAAATTAGTATGAAAATATGTGATTGTTGAAGAATCATTTTTAAACAAGATCTAAATTTCAGATATTTTTTTACGACTTGTTCGGTAATAATTATGAGAATTGATTTTTTAATCATTGAGGGAAAAGTGGATCTCACATTTGAGTAAAGAAATCAGAAATGATGGTTGAAATAGTAAAATAACGCTAAAAAAAATTAATTTTTTGGGATGAAAAATTGCTATTAAATAGGGGCTTAAGTCCATTCCCACAATATATTTGAGTGCAAGTGGGACATTTTTTGCTATACAATCACATAATTAATTTTGCATTTTGTTACGGTTAATTTATGAACACGTATTAAATGAAAGTCGTCGTAGACTCATAAATGAAGAATAAGATTAATCTTTAATTAGTTAAATACACAATTATCGATGAAAAATCTCTTTCTATAGATTAATAGAAAAATTATACATATTCAATATTCATTAATTAATTTCTCTATCTTACTTTATTAAACAAATTATTTGCAAATCCTGTCATTATTAATTTACAAAGATTCTGTGGTAGTTGTTAGGTTTTTGTCCTTTGGCTTTGGACTAGATGAAGACTAAGATTATTACTATTATTAAATGGAATGAAAGCAACAACATGAAATTTTAAAAAAAAATAGTTAAAAATTAAAATATTGTAGTTTTAGGGTCCTAAGCCAAGTTAAAAATTTTGGTCAACCAATGTATTAATTTCCATAGGGGTGTGAGACGTCCCGAGATTCTTTTTGTCCTTTTATAGTTTTCTTTTTGAGGTTTATGTTTAAAATAAAAATAAAAATCAGACTTCAAATAAATAAATGCCATTTCATCTACAATTTAACATAATTTATTATATACTATTACTCGTTATGTAACACTATTTTGAATTCTTTTGTTATTTAAATATATATATATAGAGAGAGAGAGAGAGAGAGAGAGAGAATATCATGGACACTATATCAACTAATTGACATTATCAGAGATACTCCATGTGATTTCAAAAATTACATAAACATCCCCTCTATGAAAAAGTAAATATTGATTTTCTATTTTACACTTAACCAGCATTTTTATTTTTTCTTAATTCATTGTATAATGAAATTTTTTTTCAAGTTGAAGAATACTCATTTTTTAACCTTATTCAGTGTTAACTTTATTATGTTATTGGTATTGTGATTAAAAAAAAAAAATTACTTCGTACATTGTAAACAAACCAATTTTATTAATTATAGCAATTTTTTTTCCAAGAAATGAAGAGAGAGAGAGAGAGAGAGATTTAGATATGTTTTGATAATAAATTAATAATTGCAGCTATAGAAGGGCAAAATAAGAATTACAAATTTGTCTCGCAGTGAAACTATTTTTCTTTCACAAAAATAATATGTCAATCGAAAATTGTGAAAATAGAAAAATCTAGTATTTGAAAATTCGATTCAATGTATTTTATTGTTGTATTCAACCGTCACAATACGCTTAGGTTATTGTCAAAACAAGTCATGTTTTTTATTGTATTGTTGATGCTTAAACTATATTCACATAACATTCATAGAAATAATTCAAGCTAATAAGGAGTGTTCAACTTATATGAATAGAAAAAGATAAAATTTATTAAATGATTTTGCAATATCTACTCTAGACATGGTTTTTAAATTATTTTTAAAACTAGCATTTCTTACATCTTAAAAATCAAATTTAGGGTTGTGTACTTGGGAAACTGGAATTATTATTGAAAGCTTAATGCAAATTCAGAGAATTTGAAAACAGGGGAGTAAGCAAGAGTCTATTCTGTTCAACTTTTACCTGCCTATTCTTCCCCTCTACTACTATTTATAACATCTCCGCAGCTGATGTTGTTACGTCACTTGGCCCTCCAATAAAATATGTACTCTTTTCTCCAGTTGTTTCTCCATGTTGGAATGCGAAAGATAATTTATTTAGAAATCATAAAATTCTTTAATTTAAAAATAAAGAATTCGGATTTTTACCTTTCCTGAACTAGTTCCGAATCACGTCCTTTCAACTTTTTAAATTTCAAGAATTTGATACTTCAAATCTCTAAGTCTTTTATGATATTTTCCAAAATTAAGACTACACTGATGTGTGAACACATTTTTTTAATTAAATAAAAAAATAATTTTAGAACTGGACAATTGAATAAATAAAAAAAATGATTATTTTTTCTCGTTTTCTCTTTCCAAATTTAAACACTGTGAAATTAAAAAAAAGGTTGAACCCTAATTTTGAGGACCTCCACCGTCCCGCCC
>NC_036243.1:11116379-11120031 GCF_002742605.1 Olea europaea var. sylvestris | reverse complement strand
TGAGTTAAATCGCGGGATGTGTCCCAAGAGGCTAGGAAATAAGAGTTTGCCCGTATATTGGTACTTACAAAGTGTCCAATTCCATATCTCAATAATCGAACCCTCACAATGCGGCTGCCAGCAAGGTTGAGACTACCTCACTCCTGTCCTTTACACTATTGGATTATGCCCCGAGGGGCAAACAATATGAAATTATGTATTATGATTGTTGCAGGAATTCTAGGTTCTATCTAATAACTATTTATAGAGATAGAATAGTTTTTATCCTTCTACAATAATAATTTCACGTTCAAATAGGAGTTTTAATTAAAATCCAAATTAAACTTGTTTACATTTAATTGTATGTGTAGTCATAGAATTTCAATTACAATTATAATTAAGTTTCCTACTTCTATAATAAAAACAACTAAGAACAAAATTTTATTGTAATTACAATTAAACCAAAACTATCATAATTATTGTAATTAAGTTTTAATGCTTTATAGAACTACCATGATGACCTGATCGGACATATACTATCCAAACTCCAATAATTAAATCCTGTCCAGCGACCCTACGCCTTCCAATCTAATTATTAGTTTTTATTTTTTTCACTAAATGTAAAAGACTGAACTCTTGAAATATATAAAATCACAAAAACTAATAAATCTGTAATACTTTTTTATGATCTGTCGTATATGTATTTTATCCTATCCAAGATGCGACAATTATGCACGAGCATAAATGATCGTTTTGCTCTTTTAATTATTTTAACTAATTTAAGTATCATTTTCTTCAGTGATCCTACAAACTAATCACAAATTTCGAAATTTAGACGTCGCTAAATATTGAGCTCAGATTTTAACCGTTCAATAAAAAATATTTAAATAGTTACTCTACCAAGTATAATATAGTTTAGCTTACTTTCGTGCTCGCTCATTCTCAAGTTCCCAACTTATCAAAATATTTGACCAATCAAATTGATCTCTCCTACTGATGAATTAAAGAATCATTAAAATCACAACAATATATACATAGGGATGGCAATCAGGCTCGTCGGCTCGAGTCGCCCACGACTTGGCTCGAAAAAGCCCGAGACAGCTCTGATCAAGCCTCATTTTGGAGTGCCGGGCAAAGCACAAGTAAGCCCATGTGGGTCGCCAGTTTGGGATCACAGGCCTATATTTTATATATAAAAATAAATAAATTTAAAAGGCCGCAACACACTCCCTTTTAAGGCAGCGTGCTACTACCTTAGCTGAGTGTTGCCTTCATTTAACAAAAATCAAAATGAAAACTAAGCTTGCCCGACTCAGCTCAAAAAGGCTCGAGCTGAAAACTCGGGTTAAGTCTAAATTTTTTGGCCGAGCAAAAGCTTGACTCGGTTTGGCCCGAAAAAAGTTTGCTCATTTTACTCAAGCCTTAAGTTTCAAGTCGATTCGTTGACATCCCTATCTATATACAGAACCATGTTAAATGATTAAGATGAATTACATAGCAGTCAAGTGAAATTTAATTCTCCACGATCATGCTAGAGAATTAAAATCGACACGTGGTCCGTTCAATACCCACCAATTGTACTGGTGTCAACTTTAACTATTTCTATGATAAGGACAAATCACAAACTTGAATAATGAATCAATTAACGTTACTACCTTCCAGTATAAAGTGACAATTCTTATACATTGGTTGCGAATAAATTATTTATGATCAAAATATAAGTTATGTCACACCGTACTTCTCAACGCAAGTACCTAACTTATGCCCCCGTTTGGCCCCCATTTTTGGTAATGAAAATGGGGGAAATAGTGTTTTGTTGAAAAAATTGGTGGTTGAAAAAGAAGGAAAAATTTTCGATTTACGTGTAATATTATTTTATAAAAGATTGTGTGGTTGAAAATAGGAGAGAGAAAAATAGAATGTAATGAAATATAATTTAATGGGGATCAAAAATGTAATATTATCACAAGTGATCATAGACACTTTAATTCACATGCTTAATAATAAAATTACAATTTTTTATTATAAACTATTATTTTATCATAGCAAAATATACTACATTGGCACATAACCCAACACTCCACTCATCCTAACTCTTCTAAAATGGGTGAACTGGATAGAAGGCCTATCAATACGCTCAATTTCCAAAGCACCTTGCTTTAAATATGAAACTTGAAGAAGCGTTGTGAATTAGAGTCTATTAATTCTCAAGTGGCACTAGATGCAGCCAAATCCTTCCATTGAACTAGTACTTCTTTCTCTAGAGGCTATCCTAGTAGTGCTTGTCATACTCCCAAAACTTAATCGGGTTCCATAACACATTTCAAGTTAGCAACAACCTAGGGAGGAAGCAATTGACTTGCTTCCCTTGATCCCAAAGCCCTTTTTAGTTGCAAGACATGAAAAATTAGATATATTGTAACAACAAGGAATTAGGACGAAGAATAGCTTTTACATTCTGGGTTAGAGCTATCAGAAGGCAAACCAACATCGCTAATTGTCCATCTACTTGTATTAGTCATTTAATGTGTTGTCGGACCAAGAGTCTCATTGTTCATCCCATACAAAATCTGATCTAAAGACTGAATTTTTCGAACACCACATTTAGTAGCTAAGCTGGAATTTAATCGAGCAACAATAGCGACTATAGTATCTTATGAAACTCTATAGCCATTGACTTCAGACTTGTAAATTGGGCCTGCTTCTCCCTGAGCTTATTTTAACAGTAAGTTTCCTTGGATACTATACTCGTTAGTGGCTCACGTGTTTTTCCATATAGACTTCAAACCTTATTGCCAGCCTATTGACATATTTCTCTTGAAGCAGCTCATTAACCAATCCCTCCCCACGTCCTTCAAAATCAAGCAACAATAGCGATATTGGTAATTATATTTATAATATAACTTTTATTTGTTGCACAATATTTTATTTGCAATCGAAGTCCCTAACCTTTGGCATTGTCGAATTTATATCCCCAACTTTAATTCGTTGCATTCTTATTCTTAGTAGTTAATTAATTATCGTATTTTGTTCTTAATGACAGTTTCCATCAAAATATTCTGTTAGGGTGCTTTCAAACGAGGACCAAATATTTTTTGAACCTTGGCCCTTTTTGGGTTGGTGGAGTATTTGTTAAATCATAACTGTCATTTAAAATTTAGTCCTTGTTTGTTTCCAAATTTTTTGCCCAGTTTAAATTCATTTTCAGACCGTTGAATCTATTTCAATCGTGATTTTTGACTTTTTATCTCACAATGATCTCATGTGTTAGAGGGTCAAAAAATACATTATTCTCTTCAAATAATTGAAAACAAACAAGGGCTTAGTATCTCCTCCCCTTTGTTTTCCCTCATGGCTCATAACTTATTTTGGATTTATGTGAAATTGATATTATATACTTGACTAGTCTTTCTTATTTAGGGATAAACAGGTTGCATTGGAATACGCTTATACTCTTTTTCTGCCCTCCTAATAACAGCAATATTGGTAAATAGTGAAAATTTCCTTATATATATAGCAAATAGTGAAAATTTCCTTCTATATATAGCAATTTTATGCTCTCTAAATCTCCAAAAGAGCAAAATCAGAGACATCTAATTCGATTATGTTTTTTTCGTTAAGAGCGCATATTCTTTGTCATAGAATTCATAAAATAGATACAAAAATTCAAACT
>NC_036243.1:11104137-11116279 GCF_002742605.1 Olea europaea var. sylvestris | reverse complement strand
TAATTCACATCGTTAGGCATCGTGATCGATAACTTGATAGGTCACACACAAAAGAAGAACTGGAAGATTGTGATTTGCCAATTAATTAATTTAGCAAGCGTTGGATAAATTAATTGATTGGATTGCTTATTTATAGGTCCCTGGTTCCTACAATCTTGTTCTCTATGTAGATTTTCTTTGGAAGTTAGATAATTAGACAGTTGTGAGTGGTGAATCAAGATCATTGGAACGAAAGAATGGCAAAGGAGTTTGCAGATATCGTAAAATGTATAATCTCTATCACAGTTTCTATCTAAACACGAAGCAACCTTGGTGGGAATTGAAATTTATTTTATTTTTCGCTGCGCATGATAAGTAGATTTCCAACGGAAAGTATGATTGATCAAAAGTTTTTAGTGGACGAGGAGCAAAAAGTTGCCATTCAAATGGTTGTTCATATCTTCATCCATTTTAGTTATTGTTAAGAAAAATTTACAGCAAAGAGTTCACTCAAGAGTTTGTTCATAAACTACAATAAGTACAGTCTAGCTGCCTGCTCATTTCTTACTGATTAAGGACAAATAATATTAGAGACTTATGCAGTCACTAATAAGAAAATAATACAAAATTTTTTAACGTTGTTGACTACTCAATAACAAGAAAACTTCCAACATGAAACATAATTGAATTAGTGCTACAACAGTTTTTCATATGATTCAAATTACAATCATATCTATATAAAACTTAAATGTCAAAATGAGGTCACATATTGAATATTAAACTAAAGGCTTGTGTCCTATACCTAAATGTTATAAGGAAACAACAGATACAGTAAGAGAAAGAGTGTTACATTACATACAAATCTCAAACATGATTATAGATTTTGGGGGAAAATAAGTGATTTGTATCTATATTATCAATTAAATAACAGATTTAAGTAGAGAGATAGAGAACAATTAAAAAAAAAAGTTACTCCCATAGGAACAAGTATGAAATGGAAATAAAAAACTTATAATTAATTTAATTGATTGGAAATCTGAAAAGAGACATACTACAGCATTAAATGGAGATGATTTTTCAAACTTATGCTTATTTTAGCTACCAAAAATTGCTTATTCATGAAATCCTCGAATGCGAAGAATTTGAAAGATTTGGTCATTGGAACCATAGTGAGGGCGTCAGTTATAGTGATGAAATTGAAGGAATGAGATTTGAGCATACTATTCTCACCATTGATGGGTAGAAATGAGGTCGAGAGTGCAAAATTTGATTATATGCTGTGGTGGTTATTAATTCTTTGCAGCAACAATCTAATGAAAGATATATGGGTGGTTTGGGGGTTTTATAACATATTTAGTACGTTCTTAATTAATTTAATTAGTTATTAGGGTATTAATCAATTTAGTTAATTTTTCAGGATATTGGGCTTAATTTTCCCTTAAGAGTTTAATTCTTGGGAATGCATATGTTAATTATTTATGTTTAAAAAAATATATGCAATTTTAAGATGAACTATATTATGAAAAGTTGTTTGCTCATATTTGATTTGCATGAGTTAATTATATTTTAAATTATTTTATGCAATATATAATGGTTATGAGAACAAGTTAGTCAAAGTTTTTCTATTAAAATTATTCTTATATAGTGTGAATCATTTATGCATAAAAGAGATAATATATAGTGATCCATTTAATTTTATTTAACTAGGGATTGACACAGCATCTTTAATTAAATAAAATTATATATTAAGTTTAGGATCACATAAAGAGTAAAGACGTCAAATTGTAATTAATTATATTTAATATAATAATTTTTTCCCATAAGAACTTTTATTATATTTATATAATTAATTAGAATAAAATAACAAATTACCTCATAATTTGCCCACAAGAATTATGAATAAGTATATAATTTCTCTGATATTCGTTGCGATATTCCCGAGTCAAATGGTGATAATTACAAAGTATGGAATGAGAGAACTATTCCCCATTTAGGGTGGATGGATATTAATTATGCGGTTAGGAAAGACGAACCACCTAAAATTACCAATATCAGCATTGCAGCAGACATTGCGCTCAATGAAAAATGGGAGCAATCTAATCGCCTCAGCGTAATGTTCATAAAGACTAAAAATTATACTGGTATACGTGATTCCTTCAATAGCATTACAAGGTCCAGAACTTGATAAAAAGGCTATTGATAATCAATTCGTCACTTCAGATAAGGCATTAGCAAGCACCATTGTAATGAGCTTCCAATCTTTAAAACTCGCCAGTGTGAAAGGTGTACATGAGCACATCATGCATATGAGAGACATTACGGCTCAACTTAAGAAACACGAGGTTAAGATATCTGAATCCTCCATTGTGCACTATATCTTGAATACTCTCCCATAACAGTAATGACCTTTCAAAATCTCGTACAACATACATAAGGATAAATGGTCAATAATTGAATTAATGACTGTATGCGTTCAAGAAGAAGAGAGGCTAACGATGGAACAAAGTGAGTGTAATACTGACTACAACCCGTGGAAAGGGAAAGACTCAAGCTAATCAGAAGAGAAAAGGTAAAATGCCAAGTAGGGACACATAAAGAAAGATTGTACCAAATTCAAGAAATGGCTCGAGGATAAAGGTAATCTAACCTCACATATTTGTTATGAATCTAATATGGTTAATGCAAATATTAACTCCTGGTTGGTTGACTCTAGATCTACAATCCATATTGCAAACTCTTTCTAAAGTATGCAGAATCTAAGAAAGTCAATGGGAAGTAAGCAAAATATCTTATTGAAAAACAAGATGGGGGCAAATGTGGAGGCTATAGGAACATGCTTTTTAACTTTAAGTAGTGGCTTTGTTTTGAAATTAGAGAGGACATTTATGTTTCAAGTTTTTCACGAAACATGATTTCTATTTCCAGACTTATACCCTTGAGATATTCTTTTAATTTTTTAAACTCGTCATTCGGTTTATTAAATAATTCTAATTGTGTTGCAAATGGTATTTTGTCTGATGGTCTTTATCGTATTAATTTATAAAACAATATCACTTATAGTTAAATAAATGTCCATTCTGGCACTAAACGGTGTAATATTAACGAAGACTTCTCTATGTTGTGGCACCAAAAATTAGGACATATATCTATAGAAATAATTAAAAGATTAGAAAACGATGGGGTACTTAGTGCTCTAGATTTCACTGATTTTGATACATATGTGGACTGCATTAAGGGAAAGCAGACCAACAAGTCCAAGAAATGAGCCAACGGGAGTTTGAACATATTAGAAATCATACATACTGATATATGTAGGCCAGACATGGATTCACACGGTCAAAAATATTTCTTTGCCTTTATTGCTAGTTAGTCATGATATATGCATCTTTACTTGCTTCATAATAACAGCAAGGCATTGGATGCCTTTAAAACCTTTAAATTTGAAGTAGAAAAACAATGTGAGAAGCAGATTAAGATCGTAAGATCGGGTAGAGGTGGAGAATATTACCGAAGATATATAGACGATGGACAAACACTTGGTCTGTTTGCCATGTTGCTTCAAAAATATGGTATAGTTATCTAATATGCCATGCCTGGTTCACCATACCAGAATGGTGTGACAGAAAGAAGAAATAGAACATTATTGGACATGGTGTGGAGCATGCTTAATAGCTCCAATCTTCCTAAATCCTTGTGGACTGAAAAACTTAAGATGGCAGCATATATATTAAGTCAAGGTCCAGGTAAGGCAGTTCCAAAGACACCATTTGAATTATTGAACGATTGGAAACCAAGTTTGTGACATATGCGCGTTTGGGAATGTCCATCTGAAATGAGGATCTATAATATACAAGAGAAGATGTTGGACCCAATGACCATTAGTCGGACTTCATTAAATATGTCAAAAGGTCTAAAGGGTCTAAATTTTATTGTCCATTTCAAAGTAATAAGATTGTAGAATCAAGAAACACTAAATTTCTTGAGAATAAATTGATAAGTGGGAGCAATCAAACTAGGAACAAAATTCCTAATTATAATCATTTAGAATCTCAACCACCTCAGGTGACAGATAAGTCATAGTTCACAGCATCCCTCGAGTATAAACGGGTACCGACCAACCAATCATAGAAATTTCACAATCTACTGACAAAGTTCAAATAGATCGGGTAATTCAAGAAATACAAAAACCTCCTGAACGAATAGTTAAACACAAGCTTCCCAAGAAGATGATGGTACAATATTATAAAGATCTATTAAAGTNAATACAAAAACCTCCTGAACGAATAGTTAAACACAAGCTTCCCAAGAAGATGATGGTACAATATTATAAAGATCTATTAAAGTGAAAAGGTTGGCAATTCCTAATGATTATGAAATATACCTACAAAAACCTAACCACAATATTGGGGCCGAAAATAATCCCGAATTATTGTCACAGGCATGAGTTGTAAAGAGTCATAATTATGGCATAATACCATAAAGGAAGAGATGAGTTCCATGAAGAGTAATGAAGTTCGTGATCTTGTTAAGTTGTCTAGTGGTGCCAAATCTATTGGATGTAAATTGCTCTTTAAAACAAAGAAAGACTTTTTAGGCACTATTGAGAGATACAAAGCTTGACATTTTGCTATAGAATTCTCAAAAGAAGGAAATTAATTACATGAAAACCTTCTCTATGACATCTAAGAAGGATTCTCTATGCATTATTTTGTATTATTAGCCCAATTTGACCTTAAGTTGTAACAAATGGATGTAAAAATAGCATTTTTTCAATGGTGATTTAGAGGAGAATGTTTATATGAAACAACCCCACTAGAGGGTTCCCATCTAATAAGCTAAAGAACGTCTAAAACAAGCGTTCCGTCAATGATATTTTAAATTCCATAGAATGATTTCTTCATTTAGATTTGTTGAAAATCCCATGGATCAATGTATATACCAGAAGCTTAATAGCAATAAGATTTATTTTTATTTTATACGTAGATGACATTTTACTTGTAACCAATGATAAGAGTTTATTACATGGGAGAAAATAATTCATCTCTAAACATTTCGATATAAAGGATATGGGTGAGGCAACTTAATGTCATTGGCACTAAAATTCATAGAGACAGGTTACGAGGTATTTTGAATTTGTCTAAAGAAACCTATATTGATAAAATTTCTAAAAGATTTCGAATATTTCTCATTGTGAAAGATGATATGTTCAATTTGAATCTATGTCCGAAAAATGATCCAGAAATGGAACAAATGAAGAACATTCCATATACTTCTGCTGTTGGAAGTTTGATGTATGCTTCACTCTGCACAAGGCTTGACATTGCACTTGTTATAGGAATGTTCGGACGATATCAAAATAATCCAGGTATAGACCACTAAAAAGCAGCAAAGAAAGTAATGAGGTACGTTGAAGGAACTAAAAATTACAAGCTTATGAATAAATAGACGGATAATTTGAAAATGACTGGGTACCTAGATTTAGAATGTAACGCCCCCACCCCTTGTGGAGCGGAACGCTACTTACTTTATTTAACTCACCAGTGGTTTAGTCATAGGAGAATATGTTTTAGTGGAAGCTTAATTTTTACAATAATAATTTTAACAACAACCTTTCGAATATTTTAAAATAAAACATTGAATAAAAAAATAACGGAACGTAATTTATTTGAAGAAAACATAACTTGTTCTCGCGTTCAGTGTTATTCAAATACTTTAAAGAAATAATATTGAAAACGTTCACAAAAATAAATCTAAATAACTTGTTCACCGAGTTTTTCATGGGCTCGTTGCACCACTCTCCATCTTTTCCATCATCCAGGCTCAAGATAGAATCATATCAATCTGTAGAGAAGAGGTTAAACCCGTGAGTTAAAAAAACTTAATAGATATCATTGATACATTCGTGATCAAGCTATACATTTCAAAGCAGTAACTTTAGAAACCTTTTCATAGTAGGATTTTCGGTAGAATCCCAAACACGTAGATTCATGACTTTAACACGACGCCTCGACTGGAAGTACATGCCGTACCCAGAGGTTCCATTAGACATGGAGATGTATGCCGTACCGGAGGTGCCATTAGACATACAAACATTAACATAAATCTTCATTTGTTAGAAACTTATAACTTAACATGAATTAACACTTTGCACCTCTATCCATAAATAGACGGATAATTTGAAAATGACTGGGTACCTAGATTTAGAATGTAACGCCCCCACCCCTTGTGGAGCGGAACGCTACTTACTTTATTTAACTCACCGGTGGTTTAGTCATAGGAGAATATGTTTTAGCGGAAGCTTAATTTTTACAATAATAATTTTAACAACAACCTTTCGAATATTTTAAAATAAAACATTGAATAAAAAAATAACGGAACGTAATTTATTTGAAGAAAACATAACTTGTTCTCGCGTTCAGTGTTATTCAAATACTTTAAAGAAATAATATTGAAAACGTTCACAAAAATAAATCTAAATAACTTGTTCACCGGGTTTTTCATGGGCTCGTTGCACCACTCTCCATCTTTTCCATCATCCAGGCTCAAGATAGAATCATATCAATCTGTAGAGAAGAGGTTAAACCCGTGAGTTAAAAAAACTTAATAGATATCATTGATACATTCGTGATCAAGCTATACATTTCAAAGCAGTAACTTTAGAAACCTTTTCATAGTAGGATTTTCGGTAGAATCCCAAACACGTAGATTCATGACTTTAACACGACGCCTCGACTGGAAGTACATGCCGTACCCAGAGGTTCCATTAGACATGGAGATGTATGCCGTACCGGAGGTGCCATTAGACATACAAACATTAACATAAATCTTCATTTGTTAGAAACTTATAACTTAACATGAATTAACACTTTGCACCTCTATCTACCTTGATTGATACTTTGAACCTTGTTGAAAAATGCACTCTTTTGATGTTTCAAAAAAAACACTCCGTTAATAATTGATGCTTGGAAAACACTTCTTGATAGCACCAAAACTTCTAGGAAAAACTAATTTTCCTCCCTCTCATTTCTCTTTTTTCTAGACTTGAAAACTCTCTCTTTTATGCTTAGAAGCTTTTATCTTGGTGTGAAAAATGTGTATGCATTGGAGCCTATTTATAGGTGAAAATCTCACAACTTAAAGGAAAGTGAAGGGCTTAATACTCATTAATACGAGTGCCATTTATGTGGGAGTTATAGGTTGAAGAAGGTGCTAGAAAATCGTGTAGGAATTTGACTTTTCATATTCCAAGTACTTCGGTCGATACTGTACAGCCTTTAGTATTTCTATCATAATTTCTTCTCTTGATATCCGATTGAGGTAATTCAAAGTGAATTGGAAAGCTAACTCAAAGAGCTACAATTTTTCTTTAAATATCATTTTCCAAATCGAATGTTTTCTATGTCGTAAATGGGTCTCAAATGAGACTAAAAATCTGAAGTATACTTTAGATATCCAATATTCATGTCTTAGTGCCACTAAGGTGTTTAAAATTATTTGGAGTTCTACATCCCCCACACCTTAATTAAAATTTCGTCCTCAAAATTTACCTTCTGATTGGGTGAATAGTGTTGGATACTTGTTTTTGGCTTCCTCTTCCCCTTCCCAAGTGGCCTTTTCTATTTCATGATTATTCCATTGTTTTTGACCAATTGAATTTCTTTGTTCCTTAATTTATGCACCTTTCGATCTAATATACAAATTGGTACCTCTTCATAGGATAAGTCCTTTTGTACTTCCACGGACTGATAATTCACTACATGATTAGAATCATGCAAATATTTCTTGATCACTGATACATGGAACATGTTGTGCACTGCCGATAACCTAGGTGGGGGAGCTAACCGATAGGCTACATTTCCAACCCTATCAAGTATCTCGAATGGTCCGATATAGTGGGGTCGTAGCTTTCCTTTCTTGCCAAACCTAAGTGCACCTTTCATCGGTGCCACTTTCAGAAACACTTTTTCTCCAACTTTGAATTCTAAATCCTTTCTCCTTGTATCCGCATAACTCTTCTATCGATCCTGTGCTGCCTTTAACCTTGTACGGATCTTATCGATTGCATCAACTGTCCTTTCAATTATTTCTGGTCCCAAAACTCTCTTCTCCCCAACTTCATCCCAATAAACAGGGGACCTACATCTTCTTCCATAGAGAGCTTCGTACGGTGCCATCTCGATAGTTGCTTGGAAGCTGTTATTAAATGCGAATTCTACTAGGGGTATGTATGACTCCCAACTAGCCCCTAGATCCAAAACACATGCTCTAAGCATGTCTTCCAAAGTTTGGATGGTCTTTTCAGATTGACCATCGAACTGAGGGTGATATGCTGTACTAAAGTTCAGCTTTGTTCCCATAGCTCCTTGTAGATTTTTTCAAAATTTGGACGTGAACCTTGGGTCTTTGTCAGACACAATGGACACAGGTACGCCATGTAATCTCACAACCTCCTTAATGTACAACTGTGTCAATTTGTCTAAACTGAATGTCATTTTCACTGGAAGAAAATGAGCTGACTTTGTTAATCGATCCACTATTACCCATACAGCGTTGTTTCCTCTTGCTGACTTCGGGAATCCAACCACAAAGTCTATTGTGATATTTTCCCATTTCTATTCGGGTATGTCCAGTAGATTTAACAATCCAGCCGGTCCTTGGTGTTCTGCCTTAACCTCTTGACATACCATGTACTTTTCCACGTACTACCCTATACTTCTTTTCATAATTTTCCACCAAAATGTATATCAGAGGTCTCGATACATTTTCGTACCACCGGGATGTGCGGTATACGGGGTGGAATGGGCCTCTTTCAATATCTCATCTCTCAAGGCTTCATCCTCAGGCACACAAATTCTCCCCTTAAACATCAGTGCCTAATCCGAAGCTATTCCAAAATCCTTTATCTTATTAGTACCAATTTCATTCTTGATCTTCAACAAGAATGGGTCATTACCTTGTGTCTCTATAATTTGATCTCTAAGAGTAGGTCGAATTATCAAAGCTGCTAGACGAGCAGTGACTTGTCCTAGTATGGTAACCACTTCGATCTACAACTTTTCCAAGTCCTTGACTAACTCCATTTGAAAAGTGGGTAGTGACGCCAACTGTCCCATTGATTTTCTACTTAAGGCGTTGGCCACAACATTAGCCTTACCTAGATGGTAATGGATAGTGCAATCGTAATCATTCACCATTTCCAACCATCGTCTTTGTCGCATATTCAATTCCTTCTGTGTGAATAAATATTTGAGACTTTTGTGATCTGTGTAGATATCGCACTTCCCTCCATACAAGTAGTATCGCCATATCTTCAAGGCGTGTACTACCGCCGCAAGTTCTAAATCATGCGTCGGGTAGTTCTGCTCATGTTTCTTCAGTTGTCTTGATGCATAGGCTATCACTTTTCCATTCTGTGTCAGCACACATCCCAATCCTTGCTTGGATGCATCACTGTATATAACAAACTCTTCCGTACCCTCAGGTATTGTTAACACGGGTGCTGATATCAACCTCTGTTTAAGTTCTTGGAAACTTTGTTCACATTTATCCGTCCATTGAAATTTTACTCCATTCCTTGTAAGCTGCATCATTGGTCCAGTTATTTTGGAGAATCCTTCTATGAATCTCCGATAATATCCTGCTAATCCTAGAAAGCCCCGTACCTCGCCAGCATTAGTTGGTGCTTTCCAGTTGGTTACTGCTTCCACTTTCACTGGATCTACCTCAATCCCTTGGGCAGTGACTATATGTCCAAGAAATCCAACTCGTTCAAGCCAGAACTCACACTTCTTGAATTTGGCATACAGCTTCTCCTTGCGTAATACCTCTAATGTTATTCTTAAGTGCTCTTCATGTTGCTCCTTACTCTTAGAATATATCAGAATGTCATCAATGAAGACTATGATAAATTTATCCAAGTACTGATGAAATACATGATTCATCAGGTCCATGAACACTGTAGGTGCATTGGTTAGCCCAAACGGCATCATTGTAAACTCGTAGTGTCCATAACGAGTTCTAAAAGCTGTCTTGGGTATATCCTTTGACTTTACTTTCAATTGATGGTATCCCGATCGTAAGTCGATCTTGGAAAATACCTTAGCTCCTTTCAATTGATCTAATAGATCCTCGATTCTCAGGAGTGGGTACTTATTCTTGATAGTTAATCGATTTAACTCCCTATAATCGATGCACATCCTCATGCTTCCATCCTTTTTCTTCATGAACAACACCAGCACACCCCATGGAGATACACTTGGCCGTATAAAGCACATATCTAGGAGTTCTTGCAACTGCTTCTTTAACTCTTGTAGTTCCTTCGGGGCCATTCGGTATGGGACTTTTGACACTGGTGCCGCTCTGAGAATTAGGTCTATGGTGAATTCCACTTGCCTATCTGGTGGAATACCGATAGATCTTCTGGAAACACATCTATGAATTCCCGTACTATTGGTACGTCTTCAACCTTTATCGTCTCTTATTTCCCTCCTGAGATTTTTACTAAATATCATTGACATGTTTCTTTTCTCAACATCTTCTCAGCTTGTAAAGCAGATACTAGTCGAATAAGGGGTTTCGTCTTCATTCTAAGGAACAAAAATGGTTCCTCTCCTGGTTTCTAAAATAATACCTCCATTTTCTTACATCGGATGGTGGCGTAATTACAACCCAACCAATCCGTGTCTAGTACTACATCAAAATCCTTCATTTCTATCATGTATAGATTCGCTTCCATTGGTTTTCCCTCAACTTCAATACTTACTGATTTGGCTATTCTATCAGTACTCAAAGGGTTGCCTGAAGGAATGCTAACCTCTAATGTACCTTCTGACTTATCACAGGTAATACTAGATTTAGCCATAAAAGTTGTCGATACAAAGGAATGTGTGGCTTCTGAATCAAACAATACATAAGCAGGCGTATTGGCTATCAATAAAGTACCTGCTATGACGTTCGAGTTTTCCTCTGCATCTTTCTGTGTCATTGCAAAAACTCGTGCTTTCCCTTTCTGGTTCTGGTCATTGTTATCATCCTTCTTTGGGGTAAATGTGGGGCAATTCTTAAAAATCTGCCCTGGCTTGCCATATCTGAAACAAACATTCTTTCCTTGCAAACACACGCCATGAGGCGTCTTTCCACACTTAGGACATGGCTCTATAACTGGCACAATGCTCTTGTTGGCATTAGCTCCGCCATTAGCTTTCTTGTTCTGCCACTTGCCCTTTCCCTTATCCTGGCGATTCCATTTCTTTTTACCCATACTGCCATTGTCCGGTTGATTGAACAGTTGACTATATTGCTCGGTGCTAATCTTCTGATACCAGATAGCATGAGCTCTTTCCAGCATTTCACGGTATGAGATGAATGATGGGACATAAGTATCATGCTTATATCTGGGTTCAACCCTTGTTCAAACCTCCTGACTTTCTTGTCCTCCGTATCCACCAGTGTGGAGCATACCTTGAAAGTTGGTCAAACTTCCTTCCATACTCAGTTAGGGACATAGTCGTTTGCTTAAGTTAGAGAAATTCACTTTCTTTGTGATCCCTCAAAGACTGTGGAAAGTACTTGTCCGTTACTTCCTTTTTAAAACGCTCCCAAGTCAATTCCGCTTGTTGCTCTGGGGTCCTCGTCCTTGACATCGAGTCTCACCAGTAGCTTGCATCACTGGAGAACATAAACTCAGCATACTGGACCTTCTGGGCATCCGTGCACCCTATTAATTGGAATATTCTCTTCAACTTGCGAAGCCATTCCTCGGCTGCAAGTGGATCAGCTGCTCCATTGAAGGTAGGGGGCTTGTGTTTTCTAAATTGCTCGACCACTGAAGCATGGGTTGGAGGAGCATTAGGAGCTAGTGGTAGGGGTTGCGCCTGGTTCGGGTTTTGGCTGCCAAGGTCTTGGACCGCTTGGAGGAGATCTCTTATCAAGTTGGTTTGGTTTGCGCGGGCTATTTTCTTTTAGATAAAACGTATGGTTCTTATTAGTTTCATACTTCGAATTCTAACAAAGAAGATAAAGTTTTATTTCTTGACATAAAGGAAGTTGTTACAAGGATTTAAATCTAATCCCTATAAGTTCTACGGATCTTCTTTGGTAGAGCCTCATCTCCAGAGGAGTCTTCCGCCTCAGGTCTGGATTCTATGTCCATCTCAACCTGTGG
>NC_036243.1:11054164-11104066 GCF_002742605.1 Olea europaea var. sylvestris | reverse complement strand
AGAATCTCAAACACGTAGAGTCATGACTTAACACGACGCCTCGATCGGAAGTACATGCCGTACCCGGAGGTACCATTAGATATGGAGGTGTATGCTGTACCGGAGGTACCATTAGACATTCAAATATTAACATAAATCTTCATTTGTTAGAAACTTATAACTTAACACGAATTAACACTTTGCACCTCTATCTACCTTGATTGTTACTTTGAACCTTGTTGAAAAATACACTCCTTTGATGTTTTCAAAACAACACTACGTTGAGAATTGATGCTTGGAAAACACTTCTTGATAGCACCAAAACTTCTAGGAAAAACTAATTTTCCTCCCTCTCCTTTCTCTTTTTTCTAGGCTTGAAAACTCTCTCTTTTATGCTTAGAAGCTTTTGTCTTGGTGTGAAAAATGTGTATACATTGGGGCCTATTTATAGGTGAAAATCTCACAACTTAAGGGCAAGTGAAAGGGCCTAATACTCATTAATACGAGTGCCATTTATGTGGGAGTTATAGGTTTAAGAAGGTGCTAGAAAATCGTGTAGGAATTCGACTTTTCATATTCCGCGTACTTCGGTTGATACTTATAGCTTTTAGTATTTCTATCGTAACGTCTTCTCCCGATATCCGATTGAGGTAATTCAAAGTGCGTTGGAAAGCTAACTCAAAGAGATACAATTTTCTATAGATATCATTTTTCAAATCAAATGTTTTCTATGTCGTAAATGGGTCTCAAATAAGACTAAAAATCTGAAGTATACTTTTGCCGTCCAATATTCATGTCTTAGTGTTACTATGGTGTCTACAATTATTTGGGGTTCTACATAGAATTTGTTGGGTGTGTTGATCACACAAATCAACATCTGGGTATATTTTTATGATGGCTAATGGAGTTGTATCATGGAGGAGAGCGAAGTAAACCTTAACTGCTACTTCCATTATGGAAGTCGAGTTCGCTTCTTGTTTTGATGCTACTTCTCTTGTGTATAGATCAAGAGTTTCATATTTGGGTTTAGAGTTATAGGTTCCATTTAAGAATTTACCAGCGATAATTTAACTGCAGTCTTTATGGCTAAGAACAATAAAAGTGATAATCGAAATAAACATATCAACATTAAATATTTAGCCATAAGGGTCTGTTTGATTGAAAAAATAAAATTTGGGTGGAAAAAAATGAATTCTAGAAAATTTACTGGGAATTGTCAATAAATGTGTTTGATCGGTATAATTTTTCACCGAGAAAATGTTGAAATTTTGAATGTTTTAGTATTCGTCTGGCTATGTTTTTCATGAAAATTGTCAATTAAATGAATAGATTTTTTTACAATTGTGGATGGAATTTACTTTCATTGTCAAAAAAATAATAAAATAATAAAGGGTGGAAAACCAATCGCGTAAGGTGGAAAATGGAAAAGTAATTGCTTAGAAAATTTTAAACATCAAACACTACAAAAAGGTGAAAAAAAAAGTCCATGGAAAATGTACCATATCAAACAGGGTCTAAGAAAACGTATTAAAGAAAAGAAAGTGGTTATTGAGCATGTAAGCATTGAATTAATGATTGCTGATCATTTGACTAACGGCATGCCATTATTGAAATTCAAGGATCGTGTAGATAAAATGGGACTCGGTTCCACTATATAATGGCATATACAATTTTCGTATTACCTCTTATTTATTGTGATTTTTTCTCATAATCATGCGCGCGCTTTAATTTATTTAAGAAGATACATATCTATAAGACAAAGAATAAGACATAGGGTTTTTTCATTAAGTATTGTTACCATATAAACAATAATTCTTGAAAAACTAAATATATTGTAATACATGGAAAGTAATACTCGTTATTGAAGGACTCATCGCCATGATGCGTGTGTTTATTTTTTAAGGACAGTCGATGGAATTAAGTTGACACATTAGATTGAATGTATAGACCAAGTGGAAGAATGTAACTAATCTATTTCTTCCCACTTCAACAATCAATAGATGGTCCAACATTTATGGAGTTTTTAGTTTCAACAATTATAAGAGTTTTAATTCCACTGTTGATTGGAAAATTGGTAACTTAAGCCATAACTTGATAGGAGTTTTGGCTATATATAGATGGGTTTGTTCCCTAAGCTCTGCCCCGAAAATATATTATACACCATCAATTTTAGAGTGTTGAGAGTTTAGAAGTGTCATTACTTGGAACAAAAACAGATTTTCGAAACAACATTAATGACCGAAGGTATGAACTTGATCCATGAGTTTGCGATTTTTTGGATCCAATTTTATTTCCGTATAATTATTTTGAATCGATTTTTAGCCTAACAAAATGGGCTACATAACCTGGTAGAAACAGTCCTCAATTACCCATTTTAAAACACAATTTTTGATATATACTTATCAAACAAACGTGTGATGTTTGGATTTCAGAATATGGACTAGATATTATTAATGTTTGAAAATCAATTGACTCGTGGGGGGGGATTGAAAAGTCGAGTCGACAGTAGTAAAAATAATTGATAGTTACAAAAATTGTAGTTAACCGGAAAATATTATAGATGAGGTATTTTCTTGACCTATAATCGAATCGAATTTCAATTTTTCTAATGGAACTGACCAATTTGATACGTTCTTATAACACTTGATTGACTTTTTATGATTAAAGAAATATAAAAGATGTTTATTCCTATTAATTATTATCGACTCTGTTGGGCTGTGATGCCAATGATCAGTCCAACAAAAGGCAATGATGATAAAATCCAGGCCCAGTAGATAAAGAGCAGATTAATCCACTCTTTGATACTTAGACGACTCACTTAACTGAGCCCAATAACCCGCCCATTCTCATAGTTGCTCTGGGACTGTTGGACCGACCCATTAATCTGATGGCTGATGATTTCTACTATAAATATATCCTTTTCTCTTGACCTAGGGTTGGAAGTCGTCATTTTTCATTTTCTCTCTTTTGTGAGCCGTATTTCTGGAACCTTCAAAAGGGTTTTCTGGTTTTTTTCATCTTCGACCTCTCTGTGTGAGATTCTGAAGAATCGTCTCTGTGATATTCATTCCTTGGGTGATTCTTCTTTGTGTGAGTGATCTGTGTCGAAGTGGTTTGTCCATTTTGTGTCCCATTGAAGTAACTTTGAAGCTTTGGGACGGTGAGGGCTCGCGGTTGAGATCTTGGTGTCTCTGTGATGTTATAAATGGGGTCTTTGGTCTGAGCCTAATAAGGATCTTCACTAGATGTCGTGGTTTAAAGATTTATGTAAACGGTATACTTTGGTTGTACTACTTCAGATTAGTGAATAATAGTGGTATCAGAGCCTTGATAATTTGTTCTTGAGTCTTCGGTCGGAGTTCGAACACTGGAAAATTAATTTTCAGGCGTTCGACTTCAGATCGCAAAACCCGAGGTCTGGATCTACGTCAATCTAGTGGTTTGTTGAGCTTATCTGAACCTGGATAGTGTAATACGAGGTAATTCCATGACCTCTAGCCTCGATCTGGAAAAGCACCTGTGATCTGGTAAACTGGAAAACGTACTCTGTTGGCTGTGATAACCGGTTCTTGATCTCTGTTGGTGGTTAAAATCAAATAACCACACTTCGGTTTGCAATACTCGATCCTTACACGATTATACACACACTCGTAATGTTGTATATACTTGTTACTGCCTCTTTGATATGATTTAACTGCTGTATATTATAATTTGATATATCAGTAAGTAATATCTCATTATATTTTTGCCTGTGATAGTTTAATTTGGGTGATTCAAATTGAGCCTTGACCTGAGAACTTGATTCTCACGGAATCCTGGTGAATTTAATCACTCTCGTGCTATTGCAATTTTTGTTTTGTGCACTTGAGATATTGTTTCTTCCTATTTTGTACTAATTCTTTGGTTTTTTGTAGTGTTTATATTGATATGATAATTGACCTTGAGATTGCTGAAATTTTTTGTAATAAGGAATAATTGTGACTTAGTAATCTGATTACATTTTATTCTTTCTATGATCTAAAACATCATTTTTTTTGCAAAGGTCAAATTCAACAGATTTTTCAAAAGTTGATTATCTGTCTTGTTTTAAATTTTGGGAAATACAGTGTGTTAGTTTTTCAACAATAAAACATGACAAAATCTTTTGAACTTGGTGTTTTTGATGGAAAAGGAGATTTTCCCATTTGGCAACAAAAAAATGCGAGGTGTTTTAGTTTAGCAAAAAGTTTCCAAAGCAACAACAGATGAATTTCCTGATACCATGACAGATGATCAAAAGGAAGAATCTGATGAACTTGCTTATACCTCCATTATCTTTCATTTGTCTGATCAAGTTTTAAGAAAGATAGTAAAACATGATACTGCTAAGGCCTTATGGGATGAATTAGAGAAACTTTACCTGCCTAAGTCTTTACCAAATAAATTGTTTCTGTTAGAAAAAATTTTCAGCTTTAGGATAGACCCTACTAGAGACTTAGAAGATAGCTTAGACACTTTTAATAAGTTAGTTCAAGACATTATTAATACAGGTGAGGAAGTTTCTGATGAGTATAAGGCTGTAGTGCTACTTAATGCTATACCTGATGCCTACAAAGAGGTTAAAACTGCCATTAAGTATGGTAGAGATACTTTAACACCTGAAATTGTTATAGATTCATTAAGAAGTAAGAAACTTGAACTTAAGTCTGAGAGAGGTAATAGTGCCCATGAACTAGAGGGAGGACTTTAAGTAGGTCTAGTGGTACTCAGGAAAGCTATAATAATTAGGGAAACAGTAATAGGAGAAAGTTTAAGAGTAGAGGCAGGTCTAAGTCAAAGATTAGGACTAAAAAGTGTTATGGGTGTGGGAAATCTGGTCATTTTATCAAAGACTGTTATAAGAAGAAAAATGAACAAAAAGGCAAGGGTGTTGATGAAGGTAATATGGTAGAATCTAATGGTTCTACCGCAGTTGATGTATATGCTGTGACTGAAAATCAACCTAACTCTGCAAATATTGTTGATGAGAACCAAAACCAAGAATGGATCTTGGATTTTGGTTGTACCTTCCATATGACCTCTAAAAGGGCATATTTAGAAAATTTTAAGAAAATTGATGAAGGAGAAGTAGTTATGGGCAATAACATAGCCTGCAGAGTTGAGTGAGTTGGGAATGTCATTTTGAAATTTGATAATGGATACATTTACACCCTTGAAAGGGTGAGGTATGTCCCTGAATTAAATAGAAACTTGATTTCCATAGGAAATCTGGATAATATGGGGCTGCAAGGAAAAATAGGAGATGGTTTTTTGAAGGTGATGAAAGGATCACTTGTTATTTTTAAAGGTGTTAAAAAAAACGGGATTTATGTGATCAAAGCTAGTACAGTGTATGATCACATAGGTGAGTTTTCAAGTGTTGAAGTTGATGCCACTTTAAAATGGCACAAGAGATTGGCCCATGTAGGTGAAAAGGGCCTACACATCCTTTATAAAAAAAAGGTGTGTTTGGAAAATACTCTATATCTAAAGTGTCTTTTTGTGAAAACTGCACTTTAGGTACGCAGCATAGGCTGTATTTTAACACAGGAAAACATAGAACCACCTCAATCCTTGAGTATATACGTGCTGATTTATGGGGACCTTCATCCACCATCACTGAAGGAGGAAATAGATATTTTTTGTCCTAGATTGATGACTATTCTAGGAAGGTTTGGGTTTACTTGTTGAAACATAAATCTGAAACCTTTGAGAAATTTAGAACTTGGAAGATTCTGGTGGAAAATGAATCTGGAAAGAAAATTAAGGTCCTTAGGATAGATAATGGTCTTGAGTTTTGCAATGCTGAATTTGATCAATTGTACAAAAGTGCTGGGATTAAAAGGCACAAAACAGTACCTTATACACCTCAGCAGAATGGAGTGGCTGAGAGGATGAATAGAACCTTGTTAGATAAGGTTAGGTGCATATTGATAGGCTCAAGAGTTCCTAAGGTTTTATAGGGTGAAGTTGTAATGACAGCTTCATATGTTATTAATAGAACTCCCTCAAGTGCTCTAGGTGATAAAACACCTGAAGAGTTATGGACAGGACATGTCCCTGATTATTCCCACTTAAGAATCTTTGGTTGTGCCGCCTATTCCCATCAGAGTATAGGAAAACTTGAACCTAGGGCCCAGACATGTGTTTTCTTGGGATATCTTGATGGGGTTAAAGGTTATAGGCTTTGGAGTAAAGATGTAAAAGGTTTTAGAATCATCACCAGTAGAGATGTTACATTTGATGAGTCAAAAATGCCTTGCTTAGAAAATAAGGAGCCAAAAGGGCTATTTGGTGATGAAAATTATGATAATACCAAGCTGTAGGTGGAGCTTGGCTTGCCTACTGAACATGTTGGTGATGAACAGGTGGAGGAAGAAGTTGAAATAGCTTCTGGTCCTCAAGAAAATCTGGAAAGTCAGCCTGATGAATTGGGAGATTACCAATTAGCTAGAGATAGAACTAGGAGAGAAGTAAGAGAGCCTGTGAGGTATGGAGATTACCTTTCACTTGTTGTTTTGTCCTATCAAGACTTAGAGTTTAAAGAACCAAAATCTTATGAAGAGGCTATAACCTGTAAGCAATCTGAGAATTGGCATACAGCTATGATAGATGAGATGGACTCTTTAATAAAAAATGAGACTTGGACTTTAGTTCCTAAACCTGCAGGTAAAACCATTGTTGATTGGAAGTGGATTTTTAGTGTTAAGGAGGGAAATACTAAAAAGATGCCCATAAGATTTAAGGCTAGACTTGTAGCAAAAGGATTTACGCAAAAAGAGGGCATAGATTATAATGAGATATTTTCTCATGTGATAAAGTACACTATAATTAGAGTTATGCTTGCTCTTGTTGCTCATTATGATCTTGAACTTGAACAAATAGACGTGAAAACTACCTTCTTGCATGGTGACCTTGATGAAGTGATTTACATGAGACAACCACCTGGTTTTATTGATGAATCTAAATTTGATCATGTGTGCTTGTTAAAAAGATCATTATATGGTTTGAAACAATCTCCACGACAATGGTACAAAATGTTTGATAATTTTGTATCTACTATTGGTTTCATAAGAAGCGAATTTGATCATTGTCTTTATTTTAAAAGAAATGATGAAAATGCTATTGTTGCCTTTATACTTCTTTACGTGGATGATATGTTACTGATTGGTCAGAATATGCATGTTATTAATCAGATAAAACGGTCTTTAAGTACTGAATTTGAAATGAAAGACCTAGGACATACAAAGAGAATTTTAGGAATGGAAATTACTAGAAAAAGGCACCATAGGTTACTGCACTTGAAGCAAACAGCATATATTGAAAAAATGTTGACTAAATTTGCCATGCACAACTCTAAATCTGTTTCACTTCTATTGGCCAGCCATTTTAAACTTAGTAAAGAGCAAAGTCCTGTAAATGAATCTGACATTAAACAAATGGAAAATGTACCATATGCTAATGCAGTAGGATCTGTCATGTATATTATGGTATGTACTAGGCCTAATGTAGCTCATTCCATTAGCACACTTAGTAGATTTATGGCCAATCTAAGACCAGAACATTAGGTTGCTCTAAAATGGCTGTTAAGATATTTGAAAGGATCTTCACATATTGGTTGATTTTTAATGCCTGTAATGAAGGTGTTGTACTTAAGGGTTTTGTGGATTCAGATTTTGCCGGAGATAGAGATAATAGGAAATCTACTACTGCTTATATGTTTACTTTGTGTAACACATGTATTAATTGGAAATTTCAACTACAACCTATTGTTGCTTTATCTACAACTGAAGTTGAGTATGTTGCTGCAACTGAAACAATAAAAGAAGCATTATGGCTTAAGGGCTTGTTATCTGAAATAAATGAATTAAGTAACCCTGTTGTTTTATATTCAAACAGTCAAAGTACAATTCACTTATGTAAAAACCCTGTTTTTCATGAAAGAACCGAACATATTGATGTTAAGTTGCATTTTATTAGAGATGCTTTTTTAAAGAACTTATTTTACTTGAGAAAATTGCAACTCAATTTAATCCAGCTGATGTGAGGACTAAGGTAATACCTTTAACCAAGTTTAAGTCTTGTTTACAAACTTTGAACATTGATGCTGGTTAAATTTTTTGGTTATGTACAGGTGCTGTTCTTGATGCTTGTTGGAAGTACATGGAAGCTGTTTTTGGGAATGAGATATAAATTGTATTTTACATTTATTAGGCTATTTGTATGACCACTGGCATCAAGGTGAAGATCTGTTGGGCTGTGATGCCAATGATCAGTCCAACAAAAGACAATGATGATAAAATCCAGGCCCAATAGATAAAGAGCAAATTGATCCACTCTTTGATACTTAGACGACCCACTTAACCGAGCCCAATAACCCGCCCATTCTCATAGTTGCTCTGGGACCGTTGGATCGACACATTAATCTGATGGATGATGATTTCTACTATAAATATATCCTTTTCTCTTGACCTAGGGTTGGAAGTCGTCATTTTTCATTCTCTCTTCTGTGAGCCGTATTTCTGGAACCTTCAAAAGGGTTTTCTGGTTTTGTTCATCTTCGACCTCTCTGTGTGGGATTCTGAAGAATCGTCTCTGTGATATTCATTCCTTGGGTGATTCTTCTTTGTGTGAGTGATCTGTGTCGAAGTGGTTTGTCCATTTTGTGTCCCATTGAAGTAACTTTGAAGCTTTGGGACGGTGAGGGCTCGCAGTTGAGATCTTGGTGTCTCTGTGATGTTATAAATGGGGTCTTTGGTCTGAGCCTAATAAGGATCTTCACTAGATGCTGTGGTTTAGGGATTTATGTAAACGGTATACTTTGGTTGTACTATTTCAGATTAGTGAATAATAGACTCATTTCCTTGAAGTGTTATCTATTTTTATTTCGTATCTAAATTATATATTATTTTTAGAAAATTTACCAATGAATTACTTAGTTTATGTGATTATGTGCAACTATATAATTTTAACAATTATTTTTCATAATTAATTATTCTTTATATTTGTTAACATTAAATAGTTTTCTATTAAAAAGTATCACAAATATTTTAATATTTTTAATACTAAATTATCAAAATCCTTAAAAACTTTTGTTGATGATAAAGTCATTTAATGTTTGTTAAGTTAATTACAGAAAAATTATTATTTTAATTAATTAGATCATAAAGAAATTTGAAATTGAAAATCGTAATTTAATTTAAGACTTTATTAAGTCCTTGTTTGGTTCATTTATTTCCAAAATACATTTATCTCCCTCTTATTTTTAATCACATTTTTCAATAAAATAATATTAAATTCAAACTCAAAATCTTTCCTTATTTTCTAACCACACATTCTCCATCAAAATACTATTGCAAAATGGATTTTGGATAAAAAAAAATGAATCTCAAACAGGCTCTAAATTTATATCTTCTATTTAAATTATATTTCTTTTAAAGTTCTAATAATCTTTGATTAGTACGCGTATTCAAGTCAAGTCATTAGTCAAAAGTGAGTAAATTATTTATTTCGAAACTGGTCCTCTTTTAAGTAAAAATAGATTATAAAAATGGAAAATACCATTTGTACAGAAAAATTGTTTACCACCTTCTTGACAGATTCTCACATTCGCCTGGGACTCACATGGGACCCGAGTGAAAAAAAAATGATAAAAAATTGCTCTCCCTCCCCGCTCCCCCTATGAGTCTGTTCTGCTAGGGAGTGTGTCAAACCCTCCCTGTACAAACAGTAAGGTCGTATAAAAATACGTTGCTTTTGGATAAAATTCACTTATAAAAATGTCATTAACTTATTTTTCTTAAGCCAAACATGCAATACTTCTTAAAGGTATCAACTATCAACTAAAGAAAGCAAAATATTCAAGTCTTATTGGGTAATTTATACTTCTACGCCCGATTTGAATGGCAATTAAGGAAATACTACAACTTAATTTAGCTAACTGGCTTTACGAAACATAAATTATAGCATAATTCAAATTGACATAATAGTCCCTAAAATTACGCTCTTGCCAAATGTCGTATTGAATTTGAATTTTAGTTCATGTTTGATGCAGATTGTTTAAAACTCATTTTTAAATGTGCATTCTCAAAATAAAAAAAATTTGCTCTTGGACCCATAATATTTCCTATTTTTGAACCACATTCTCCAAAATATTACTTTTCAAAAAATCTGCTATTCTCAAAAAATCTACGTTAAACAAGCCCTTAATCAATTGATGATAAAATTCAAAAGTTGTAACTGAGAGGTTTTAATTGGAGAGGTGACATTTCTCTTACCAAATATGTATGTAATAGACGACGAGGGAGGTACGTACTTCCAAACTACATTACTTTCGCATTCCTCATGTTTTCAACTTGAGGGTCACTAGGACTAAGACTAGGACACCATCTAGTAATGCATGTGACGAGAACATATTTTCGTGGAACGGATATATTTCAAGAGTTATTGCAAGATAAAAAGAACCTCAACAAATACAAATCTCTGTAAGGATTCATCTAACTTGAATCGGTTGAACTTGGTTAGATTAGGTGGGTTGGGAGCTCTTTTGATCAGAGACATCCCTCTATCTTTGCTTAAACCTAACTCATACTCCGTGGTTGGAACACTTGGACTAAACCTTTCTCTCCCTTGATTTCCAAAACACATCATTGGAAACAACATTACTGTTGAAGAAAGTTATAATCATCATGTATTTATTATATAGGTGAAAAATGATCTACCATGATAGTGATGTTTGATGCTAAGATCTTGTGTGGTTTTAAATAAAAAAAATAAAACATTAAAGAACAAAGAAAAAATATAGTACGGAAGTCATTAAAGCATGACTTATGTAGCAAGATGGTTCCTAATGACGGTTTTAATCCATATAGAGTTGATAAGTCGGTCCTTATTGAGTTGATAAGTCGATCGGGAATTTGTTGAAATAATGATTTTTCTTATTCTCAAATCTCATTTAAGGTAGAAATAAAGAGAAATTAGAAAAGATATTGGACTAAACATCGGTCGATCAGGTTTAAAAGAGAAAAAACTAAAATCTTGTTAGTCCAATCAAGTCGCGCTATCAAACCTATGTTAGCTTCATAATTTTATCATTATGAGTCACTTTTTTCAACAAATGAGTGTTAGAATGTTATTGTCTTCAATACAAAAATCTTCCAGCCTGTTCTTTATTCCACAAAGTTTTGCTTCAAGATACAGAAATTCCATCAGTTATATAACACTGAAAAAGTGACACCAGCATTCAACTACCAGTAGGTAAAAGATCTCAAATTCTCCGAAACCCTTCAATCTACACACTTTTTTCTTGTTAGAAAACACTTAGTTTCGACAGTCCGAAGTATTTGCCATTCCAATTCAATAAACTTGATATATTATTAGAGGGAAAATGAGATTTCTTGTTACAGTATGGTTCTTATGCATATTTCTTTCATGTGCAGGTAAATTTATATTCTTGATCAAATTCATTTTGGATCCTGAAATTCTGCTTTTTTTTCCTTAAAACAAAAAATTCCAACTTGTTTATTTACGGGTTGCTGCAGTTGCCTATGATCCTTTGGATCCAACTGGGAACATAACAATCAAATGGGATGTAATGTCTTGGACACCAGATGGTTATGTGGTGAGTACTGCCTTATATATACAAATTAATCTTCTGAACTTTTTGAATTTCTGATACAAAGAGATTATGGCAAACACAAAATGGCTTTGTCAAAATAGCATTCGCCTTACTTAAAAGATCGCGAAAACATTCGTGTGAACTACCCTTATTTAAATAACTATAATGATATATATGTTTTCCTAGGCTGTTGTGACAATGAACAATTTTCAAATGTACCGGCACATCATGAGCCCGGGCTGGACCCTGGGCTGGACATGGGCTAAGAAAGAAGTAATATGGTCCATGGTTGGGGCACAGACCACAGAACAAGGGGACTGTTCTAAGTTCAAAGCTACCATACCACATTGTTGCAAAAAGAATCCAACGGTGGTGGACTTGCTCCCTGGTGTTCCTTACAACCAGCAATTCAGCAACTGCTGCAAAGGTGGAGTCATGTCTTCGTGGGGCCAAGATCCACAGGCTGCCATCTCGGCCTTCCAAGTTAGCGTTGGCCAAGCCGGTACCTCTAACAAGACTGTAAAGCTTCCAAAGAACTTTACCTTGTTAGGTCCTGGACCAGGCTACACTTGTGGTCCTGCAAAAGTTGTTCCTTCAACCAATTTCCTCACAACTGATCGGCGCAGGAAAACTCAGGCCCTGAGTAAGTCCTTTTTTCCATACTTCTTGTGCAGTATTAGATATGACTAGACATTATAATTTAGGATTGAAAAGCATTGTTAGTCATTCTTTTTTCTGTTAATTCAGTATATTGAGTACCTAACTGAAACAAAAATGAAAGTTCATTGATTCATTTCGGGAAGGAAAAAAAATGGTTTCAGAAATGCTATAACTTTGGTGACTAACAGTGTTTTTAAATACAAAATTTAGTTTATTTTTCTTCTTTAACAGTGTTCTAATCAATCTTTGAAGATTTCACATTCTTGATTGAGCTCTAGTTTGCTAATACTTGGATTCAATGCAGTGACATGGAATGTGACATGTACCTTTTCACAGTTTCTAGCCCGGAAACACCCCAGCTGTTGTGTCTCAATTTCGTCCTTCTACAATGAAACAATCACTTCTTGTCCTTCTTGTGCTTGTGGCTGCGAAAACAAAAATAAATGCATCAAGTTAGCAACTATTTTGATATGGCACATCAATTTGTATACACTATTTGTGTAAAATGAGTCGAATAACTGGTAACTATGTTTGCAGGAGCGACTCGAAACTTCTTAATATGGTTGGGATAAACACTCCAAGAAAAGATAACTCGCCCCTTTTACAGTGCACGCACCATATGTGCCCAATCCGGGTGCACTGGCATGTTAAGGTCAATTACAAGGACTACTGGCGTGTGAAGATAGCAATAACTAATTTTAACTACAGAATGAACTACACACAATGGACTCTTGTTGTACAGCATCCAAATCTGGACAATGTGACCCAAGTTTTCAGCTTCGATTACAAGCCTCTGGCACCCTATGCATCCATCAGTAAGTTTATAAACTCGTCTGAGAACATTTGTTAAAATACTACACGCTTGTGTACTAAAAATATGTACATTTGATATGTGTAGACGACACCGGAATGTTTTATGGCATGAAATTCTACAATGACCTGCTGATGGAAGCTGGGCCGTCTGGGAACGTGCAGTCAGAAGTTCTTATGCAGAAGGACAAGAACACCTTTTCCCTCAAGCAAGGATGGGCGTTCCCCAGGAAAGTATATTTCAATGGTGAAGAATGCATGCTGCCCCCACCGGATTCTTATCCGTCTCTAGCAAATTCTGCTCATCCAAGTCGAGTTTCTATCTCAACATTGTTCAGTTTTGGACTTCTGGTTTTTGTTGTAATGTGGGGATGAGTTTCCAAATTTTAATAGTATTGGAAATTTTGAAGACAAAGAACGGAGACTCTCAGTGATTCAATGATTATTGGTCCAGTAATCCTAGCAACATAAAAAATTTAAACCTCTGTTTACTATTTGTATGTGGCATTTGTCAAATTGTTCTTATTCTATACTTCTGCGAGCGAACTACCTACGATATGGGACAATTTACCGTGGGGGGCTTATTCTTTACAGGAAGCTTCATCAGACACTATCTCATTAGAGTTCGAGTGCTTTCTTTAGGAATGATGCCTAACCTCATCTGAGATCAGCTGCACTGGCTGAAATGTCGGCAGGATTTGTATAAAGAAGCGAGTGCATATTGAAGCTTAGACGAAGACTCTGTATTTGGAATTAAACTTTTACAGCTCTAGTAATACTATGAACTGAAAAATCTATGAACAATGTGATGTAAAGCACTAGCAAATCATGTTATATAAGAAGATAAAAAATGGAAGTGACGTCACTAACTCTTACAGTAAGTAGGAACATCCAAAGTATGTTTGGTAGAGTACTGAAGAGGAGTAGATAATACTGAAGACAAAGGATTTTAGCTTCATTTTACTTTTGCAATATGGCCTGATACTGTACATTTCATCTTATGTGATGAACAACAATGTTTAAATTTTGCATCTGAAACCATATGAAAATGTAAACTCCTAGGATCCAATGCAGCGTGTCTCCAATAGTGGACGCCTCATCAGATGTACATTAGTATTCATGTCATAAGATTTAGCCTGTCTGGTAGCGCTTATTCGGGGATTTTTAGCAACTTTTGGACCGTTATACAGTGCAAAAGGTCCCATACCAGCTGCAACTGTTGAAAAAAAAAAAAAAAAAAAAATAGCATGCGTCTTTTTTTTAATTTGAATTATAAGAAATGCCCTGCTAAAGAGGATTGAATGCAAAAATAAAGGGGCACATAGGTCATTTTCTAGTCCACTTTAATTGTTGGGTAAGCAATAAATAATTGCTATTGGTGTGGGACCCGATTGCACTGTACAATGGTCTAAAAGTTGCTAAACATCTCAGAATAAGTGTGACCAGACAGCGGCTTAAGAAATTTTTATCCTGGCCAAAATTTTTTATCAAGATAGGGTGGATATCAGAAGACATTGCGGGTTGCTCCGGAACTCAAGTCATATTGTACTTTTAAGATAGTTATGTCTTGTCTTGAATATCAATGAGTGTAGCTGTATGTAGGGTGAAAGTTTGGGGTTGTCAAGCTAAGCACCTTTTTAGGCCGAGTTGGTATGCTCCAGCCTTTAGTCTTGGAGAACAAGTTTTTTTACTTAAGCTAGTATCTACTTCACCACTCAATTCTATCTGTTCATGACTTAAAATTGTTCATAAACACTTCGTTAACAAATCTAACCAAATAGTTATACGCGTTGACTTAGAGAATAATGAGGTATAAGATAAAATATGAAGTAGAGATCATAACACAAGAAGAACACAAAAATTTTTTAGAGGAATGAAGAATTATTATAAAAAAGAAAGAATCACAAAGATTGTGTACTTCTCACAATTCTAATGAAGTCTAACTTACTTCAACTATAAAGAAGAGCCAACTATATAGAAGTACATGTCAAACTCGAATAAGAGTCCAAAAGATGAATCTTAGGCCGGAATGGTTTATGCTACTCAAGCAGGCCCTTGTGACAGGGCGGAGGTGGGGCCTATCTATTTCACAGGGGCTTGTCAAAGGCCTCTGTTTGTGTAGCTCGGTTCAGGTCAAAATAGCATGGTGCTCGAGCGCCAAGCTCGCTATAATCAAGCGATAGGTGCGCCGCTAGAGTAGTAGGCAGATAGCAGCTTTCTACTGAAAATTTCATCCCGTCACTCGAGCTGTAAGCTAGCGGCAATGCTGTATCTTTTTCTTCTTGACCCATATTTTGACATCTTCAAAGTTCAATTAAACAAATCCACAAATACCCAAATGAATTTGGGTCAAATTTTAACAAGTCTCTACTTGGAACCAAATTTCGATATAATGAACAAATTTCAAAACTCTCCACCTAGAGACAAATTTCACTACAAGACAAAAACCGAACTCTTCAACAAGAACATCGACCGTCCTCTCCAACGAACAAAATTTTCTACTTTTTCCACAAAATCAAACTAGGATAAATAAATCCAAACAATACTCGATATAATTACCTCGGGTTCAAAAATTTGCTCGAATTATCAATACCACAAAATGCTTTTGTAGAAGTTTTTTTTCCCTAGACTTAACATCTTCAACTACATTTAAAGTATATGCAACTAAATTAGCTTTATCGAACTTGTGTGAAGCCCTAGTATTTCTTTTAATCTGTCTCTGACAATTGAATACGATGGCACCACTGATGGTGGTCGCAAAGCACATTATCTATAACCTCCAAACTTGAATGAGAAGTATTCTTCAACATGAACCCCAAAGCAAACTTCAACGGTACAATACCAAACTGAATATCCACCAAAGTGCTAAACCTTTGCTGATTGATTTTCAAAAATTCTGCACAACCTTCCAAAACATACAACTGGGACCTTCGCTGCCCCTCCAATACAACATGGGCACCTTTATAAACCTTTAGGACTCCACCTTAACTAATGAACTTGTACTAGAGATAAGATTTCTCTTCAAATATGGAATGTGTCTTACTAGATCAAGTGTTCTGACCGTCTTATCTAATATCTTAAGTCTGACCCTTTTAATACCAGCTACCTTACAGGGTATGTTATGTTGAAAACAAATCCCGATTGGGAAACATGAAAAGTGCAAGCTATAGCAAGAATTCAATCATTGTCAGGTCTGGAGTCGCTTTCAGAAATAACCAAACTTTCTTCATCACTGAAACAGTTCTCAACAACATTGAATTCACCTGAATTTTTTTATTGCATTCCCTTTTGATTTGTAGCCAACTTTTCTTTATTCTGCAACTTGTAGCATCCTTCTTAATTTGTCCATTCTTCTTACAATAGCTACAAATTTGATTACTAAAGTTAGACTTCGATCTGCCACTCTCTTAACCACCATGTACAACAAGGCCTTCTCTTTGAACCTCAGATCCAATCAAATGCTTCATCTTCTCCTTTAAAACAAAGCATCATATACTTCTTCAACGATGAGAGTATCACGACCATACAATATCGTGTCTCTAAATGACATATATGAAATGGGCAACGAACACAATAAAATCAAACCCAAATTTTCTTCATCACACTTATCCTCCAATGTTTCCAAATCATCAACAATTTCTTTAAAGACGCCAAGGTGATTTTCTAAGGATGTACCTTTTGTTAAACGATGAGAATACAAATGTTGTTTCAGTTGCAATTTTCTATTTAGGCACTTAGTCATGCACAGTTGCTTCAACTTCAACCATAACGTAATTGTAGTTTTCTCCTTCAAAATGTCCTGAAGAATATAATTCAAAAGATGAAGATATATTTGTGAGAAGGCCTTTCAATCCTTACGATGTTTTTTCTCCAATGACCAAGTTGAGGTTACCTTGTCAAATCCCAACAAAGTGTCGTCCAAATCCATCGGAACAAGCACTGTTTGCATCTTCACCTGCCACAACGATAATTTAGTACTGCAATTCAAAGGCAGAATATCATATTTCATGGCTCCTATCACAAGAACAAAAATCTCAAACAAATCAAACCTTAAACTCTAATACCAATGGTTAACAAATCTAACCAAGTAGTTTGGAGCGCTAACATCACTTGCTAGAAAATAACAACGCATATGACAAAATATGAAGTAGCAATCACAACACAAGAAGAACACAAGAAATCGGACAGATGAATGGAGAATTATTATAAAGGTGAAAGCATTACAAAGATTGTGTGTTTATCACAATTCTAATAAAGTTTATCTTGTTCTAACTATAAAGAAGAGCTAACCATATATAGGGTACATATAAAACCATAATAAGTGTCATAAAAATGGAAATAACATCAAAAAACACATCAAAACACAAGACGGATCACGGGTTCAAATGACGCGACGCTCAAGCATCAGGTTCGCAGTAAGCGAGTGATAGGTACACCACTCAAGCGCCAGGCTAGCGGTAGGACGGAAACTTTCTGCTTAAAATTCTGTCCCATTGCTCGAACAGTAAGCTAATGGCTAACTAGCAACATTGCAACATAGTTTCCTGCTCGATCCATATTTTGACATCTTCAAAGGCCAATTCAACAAATTCACAAAAATCCAACCGAATTTGGATCGAAGTTAACACACTTTCCAAACAAATTTTGTCAATGCTAAGCTCATTTTCTGGCCTCAACGGTCCGTTGTGTTCAGTTGACTAAAAGGGGCCTGAGCTCAATAAGTCTCGTCAAGTTCGGAACCTGCGCCATGCCAAGATCTTCACATACATTCATGAGTCAATGAGTGGTGTAGTTAATTCAATGGGTTCCGTGAACAACGCAGTTACCCATGTTATGTTAGGTACAAAATCCATGCGTACTGAACATTCTTAAATGCTAAAACGCAACTGTCCGAACCACATAACAAAAATACTTAAAGTTTCCTGCCAACATAAAAACTAAATCATGTCGTTTTAAATAAATATTAATACCATTACATCTATGTAACATAGAAATAATAGAAATGAATGTGCCCCATGGCCTCTTCTGCCAAATTCACCAAAATATACACGTTGAATTAGTTTTGACAATGATCTGGATTCGTCTAATACATATGCAGAAATGGGTTCGACTTGTTCCAAAAGATTATCCACTGGCCAATCCACTATGACTAGTATTCTTAATTAGAGACGTCTATCATTACTATTGGAAAAAAAATTTCAGCGAATCGCCAACCAGGGGTGGACCCAGACGACTTGGGTTAGGGGGGCAAAAATAAAATTTATAGGGTATCTTCTAATAAAAAAACTAAAGAACAAAAAAAAAACAAAAAACCTAAGAAATAATTTTTTCCCCCAAAATCTAGGGGGTCAATTGCCCCTATAAACCCCCCTAGGTCTGCCCCTGTCGCCAGCCCTTGCATTGCTTGAACGGCATCTTCGCTCATCTTGTTAGCTTGAAGGGTGCTTATCTCATTTGCAATGTTGCCCAGGGAAAGTAAATATAGATGAAAATAAATAAATTCCTTGACGGTGTCATCCATGAAACAAGTGCATCCTTGACGCAGCGAAAGAAAGGAATTCAAGCGAAAACCTTAAAACAAGCAATTTGAAATCCATCAAATAATAAAGAAAATAAACTCACGAATTTATTTAAAAAAAAAAAAGAGCTAAGTTTAGAACGACTAAAAGTAATGAAAAAGAAGTTTAATCAAACTAGAATTAAAAAAAAAAAAAAAGGAAAATAAACGAATTGACAAAAATAGCGCTAAAACTTTAAAAATCAGTTTTCAAGGCCTAACCAAACTTGAACGGTCGAAATTCAACGTACTGTTCCCCTCGTCGTTCTCCTTTCAAAATGGTCTTATGGGACCGATCCGAAATCAAAATAATTTATTTCTACTAGTACTCTTTTTTCAATATACCCCTTATGTCGTACATCAATCCTAGTAAGCATACCCACCAAGCATCAAAAGAAGCTTGTATTCACGTGCCAACAAATGGTTTTTATCATAGAACAACGAAGTGTTTACTTGGCATACAAATTACTATACAGCTCAAGTGACATGGTTGGCTAAAAGTACTAAAAAATAGACTCTCGAGCAACTTTTTATTTTTAAGTAAAAGAGTAACTTATTTTAGAACTAACTCTTGCATAATTACTATCTAAAATGGTAATTTATTCTGACTTTGCAAATTAAAAATAACTGTTCATTTTCCAACTTATTCACATTTAAGTAAACTTGCTTGCAACATTTTGAGATCAGCCAAACATGCATCACAAATAAATTAAATTCAGTACCCTCCAACTCGCTAGCTTCACTCAAAGGGCCTGCCACTGATGCTGCTCAAACCTGCGATCTATGCAGCGGCTGCACCCAAAATAGTAAACTCAACCATTACAAATGTGTATTTCACTCTACTTGCAGGAAGCAGAGGAAGGGAGAGCTGAATTGCGCACCTTACGAGAACTAAGTGGTTCATCTGATCAATTTTACAGTCCATTAACTTAGCTGGGATTGCCTTGACAACCCATAGTTCTACCTCATTGTTGTCGATCTACAAAAAAACAAAATGACATGGTGCTGGATGCCTACGAGTCATTCTAATGCAGTAAAAACCACAGGTAATGCACAGTGAACGTAAAAATATCTCAAGGCCTATAAATCAACACCTAAAACATGTACCAAGCCGTCTTGACAAATAACTTTTAAAGTTTAGAAACAGAAACACGCACATGCCAACAGTAAAGCAGATAATATGGAAGTTCACTTTAGTGCTAATTTTTTTCCTTGATTTACTATTTCGACATGAAATTTCCAAGTTCTTATTGGTTAGAAATCAATTGTCATCATGTGTCTTGTGTTATTGAAAACAAAAATAGATCAACCATTCAATTTTTATCTTTCAAAATAAGCAAGCATAAATTAAATCCTAGGGATTCCTAAGAGCTAAGATGTACACAAATGGTCATTTTGTTTATCAAGACTCAGATAACTATCCAGAAAACGATAAGATCAGAAAATAGAACTATATAGTGCTTGTTTTCCACTCTAAATACATTTTCTTACATCGTTTACGGAATAGAAAAGAGAGAAGCCAAATCAAAATGGATAAAAATTGGCGTAACAATTACATGTCAAAATGACGAGAAAGGTGGAGGGGGAGTACTGCATTATCTAGTATTTCAGGATGTATTGTTATGAACATGTACAGTAGTCGGCTTACCGCTCTCCTCAATTATGGTAGCTCACAAGCTTCTCAACCTCATGATGGTACATTCTTGGTAATACAACCAAGTTGACAATTATGAAGTCCAATGGTCTTTGTATGAATATAATAGAATCTGATGCATTCATGATGAGGAAGAACTGACCAGTTCCATTCAACTAGTTCAACGAGGTGTTCGTATACGATTTTCAGGACACAATTGCTAAAATAAAATAAGCTGTCGTTAAAGGGCAATCAGCATAGACAACATTAAAGAAGCAGAAAGGCACTTCAGTTTTGATTCTAAATCAGGAAAGATAACCAGGGAAAATTAAAATCCATAACTGTTCACGAACTCTATAAGGAAGTATGCTATGATTTATAAGCACTACTGCACTACATGAAATTACATAACCTACGCCTTGACAAATTCAACTATGGTTTTGACGGCTTCTTCCTTAGCTTCACTCATTGATGGTTCATCTTCACCAGAGAAAGTCGCCAGATACTTGACAAGAAATTTAAAAGAATCTTTCGAGGAGCTAAAATCCCAGCAAAAGGTATAGAAACATGTTATGATATTACTTGCAGTATAATTGAGCAAAAAAAACAACAAATTACAATAATCTCGCAGTAGAGGTCTCATCTTTTATTTGTAGGACTATATACTTACGATCTAGTCATGCCATATAAACTTTAAATAGCACATAGATCAATTGCGGAAATTAAATGGACTGAAAATATACCTCCAGCCATTGATGTCAATTGTGCAATCTGAGATTGGAGCTTTAAATCTTGGATTGGAGTGCTTCTAATGCCTTCTCAATTCCTTGACAATGGTGTAAGAAAACTGAATGGAATAGATGGCATTAGGGACCCTAAACCGTGTTCCATACATATATAGGCTCTACCATTATTGAGTCTACCTTATTCAATACCAATAATTATGTAATTATTGACAAAATCGGCAGAATTTATAGGCCACTTTATTTGATATTAAAAATCTCTCACTCAAAATAGGAAAGAAACCAACATTCTCCCACTTGGCCCAAAAATTCTGTCATTTCCTATAGTAAGAAACAGGTACATGAATCATGGCAATAGGTCCTCTTAGAACAAGTATTATCTTCCATGTATTACAATATAATGTGTATCTTAACACTAGCCCATATAGCTTAATGAATAGACCTTATGTTTATTCAAGGTCCAAAAATTAATGATATTTCTCCAACCAATACATGTGTACACAACAGAAATGGGAAATATCACAACTGAAAATAGAGTTTTATTACTAATGACATTGGCCCATACTACGAAATCATTTTAAGGAACCAAGTCTCATTCGGTCTACATAATCCTTGAACTTGAATGGTGGCATGCCTTTTGTCCAAGAATCAGCAATCATTAATTCAGTGTTAACGTGTTCAATGACCACTGTTTTATCTTTAACACGTTCTCTTATGGCTAAGTATTTGATGTCAATGTGTTTGCTTTGACTACCACTTTTGTTATTTTTTGCCATAAAAACTGCAGTTGAATTATCACAAAATATCCTCAGTGGCCTAGAAATTGAATCCACAATTCTAAGTCCAGAAATAAAACTCTTCAACCATATACCATGCAAGGTTGCCTCAAAACAAGATACGAACTCAGTCTTCATAGTGGAAGTAGCAGTTAAGGTTTGCTTTGCGTTTCTCCAAGATACAGCTCCACCAACAAACATGAAAATATATCCAGATGTTGATTTTCGTGAATCAACACAGCCAACAAAGTCCGAATCTAAATAACCAATCACTTCCAGATTATCAGTTCGTCTATACATAAGCATGTAACCTTTCGTCCTTTGACGGTACCTCATCACCTTCTTTGCAGCTCTCCAGTGGTTCATACCTGGATTACTCTAATATCTTCCCAACATTCCAAGAGCAAATCCAATGCATATGGAAAGTTCTTCATTCGTTCCCTTTCAAAATCATTTTTCGGGCATTGGTTCAAACTGAATCTATCACCCTTCACAATGGGAGATATACTTGATGAACAATCTTTCATTCGAAATCTCTCTAAAATCTTATTGATATAGATTTCTTGTGACAGACCAAAAATCCCTGTAGATTTTTATGCCAATAACGTAAGATGCATCATCCATATCTTTCATGTTAAAATTTTTAGAGAGAAATTGTTTCACCTCATATAGCAAACCCGTATCATTGGCTACAAGTAAAATATCATCCATATATAGAATAAGAAAACAAATTTTACTCTCACTGACCTTCTGATATATACATTGATCCATAATGTTCTCTATGAAACCAAATGAAGAGATAACATCATGAAATTTTAAATACCATTGACGGGAGGCTTGTTTCGATCCATATATGGATTTCTTAAGTTTGCAGACCAAATGTTTACAACTAATAGAAGAGAATCCTTCTAGTTGTTTCATATACACCTTCTCCTCTAGATCTACATTAAGAAAGGCCATTTCCACATCCATTTGTTGCAACTTAAATCAAAATATGCAATCAATCCCTTAATGATACGTAAAGAATCTTTCTTAGATACGAGAAAAAATGTCTCCTTATAGTCGATTCCTTCCTTTTAAGTAAATCCCTTGGTTATAAGTCTTGCTTTATATCTTTCAATGTTGCCTAATGAGTCCTTCTCTGTCTTAAAGACCCATTTACATCCAATAGCCCTTGCACCATTAGGCAACTTGACAAGATCCCAGACTCCATTGGATGCCATAGAATCCATGTCATCTTTCATTGCATTGTACCATAAATTTGATTTTACAATTCATGGCTTGTGAAAACGTTTCAGGATCATTTTTAGCTCCGATGTTATAGTCCGATTCTTGCAGATAGTCAATATAATCACTAGTTATCGCTGATTTCCTTACTCTAATAGATCTCCTTAATGTTGTATCAACGTTTTCCTAAGGATCATGTTGTTCAACCGATTGTTCAATAATTTCAGGCAATTCTTGAATATCTTGATCTACTGGATTGTCATCAGCAACTTGTGGTACTTCAACGATTGGTTGTCCAACACCTGTTTGAACTTGAGGGGTGTTGTGAACGATAATCAATCTGTCACTTGAAGTGGAAGGTTGAGCATCAATATGATTCCTTTCAGAAACAATGTTCAAGAATCGATCGCTCCCACTAATCAAGTTATTCTCAAGAAACTTCGCATTTCTTGACTCCACAATCCTAGTACTGTGAGATGGACAATGGAATCTATACCCTTTTGACCTTTCGGCATATCTAATGAAATACCCAGTAATAATCCTTGAGTCTAGTTTATTCTCTTGTGGGTTATAAACTCTTACTTCAGACAGGCATCCCAAACGCACATATGTCCCAAACTCGGTTTCCAACCTTTCCATAATTCAAATGGTGTCTTTAGGACAGCCTTGGTTGGAACTCTGTTTAATATATACACTGTCGTTTTAAGAGCTTCGATCCACAAGGATATAGAAAGCTTAGAGTTGCTAAGCATACTCCGCACCATGTCCAATAAAGTTCGATTTTTTCTTTCAAACACACCGTTTTGGTCCGGAGAACCAAACATGGTGTATTAGGCAACTATCACATTCTCTTCAAGAAACTTTGCAAATGGACCAAGTGCTCGTCCATCCTCGGTGTATCTACCATAATATTCTCCATCCCTCCCTGCTCACGATCTTAATTTGCTTTCCACATTGTTTCTCGACTTCGGCCTTAAAAACCTTAAAGGCATCTAGTGCTTCGTTCTTGTTATGAAACAAGTAGATATACATGTATTGTAAATAATCATCAATGAAAGAGATGAAGTATTTCGGACCATACACGAGTCCATTTCTGGATTACAAATATCTGAATGTATGATTTCTAACATGTCTGTACTCCTCTTAGCACCTTTCTTGGACTTGTTGGTCTGCTTTCCCTTAATGCAGTCCACACAAGTGCCGAAATCAGTAAAATCCAAAGTACTAAGTACTCCATCATTCACCAATCTCTTAATCCTTTCTATAGAGATATTTCCCAATCTCCGGTGCCACAGTGTAGAGGAATCCTCATTTATAACACATCGTCTCATACCAATGTGAACATGCATAACATTATTATCAATACAATGTTGTAAATTAATAGAGAAAATACCATTAGACAAATTACAATTCCCAATAAGATCAGATTTATAAAATAAACTTAAAGATGTGACTGAAAAATTAAAGGAATATCCCAAAGGTACAAGTCTTGAAATCGAAATTAAATTTCTAGAAAATTTTGGAACATAAAAGGTCTTTTCCAACTCTAAATCATAGCCATTATTTAAAACTAAACTGCATGTTCCAATAGCCTCCACATGTGAACCCATCTTGTTTCCTAATAAGATGCTTTGTTCACTTCCCACCGGCTTCCTTAGATTTCTCATAATCTGCAAGGTATTTGAAATATAGATTGTAGCACCAGAATCAACCCACCATGTATTATGATTGACATCAACCATATTAGATTCATAACAAACAAGGGAGATTGAATTATCTTTCATCTCAAACCATTTCTAATATTTGGTACAATCTTTCTTCATATGCCCCTTGTTTTTATAGAAGAAGCAATTATTTTCCTTTTTAATTTTACCTTGGGATGGTATTTTACCTTTCCCCTTTTGCTTGGCTTGGTTATGATTCTTCACTTGGTTCCGATCCTTCTCACGTGTTGCCAACAATGCATTTTCACCCATTTTCATAGCTAACCTTCATTTCTCTTGAACACACATGTCAGAAGTTCATTGATTGACCATTTGTCTTTATGCGTATTATAACATATTTTGAAGGGTCCATATTAGTGCGGAAGAGTATTCAATATATAGTGCACAAGGAAAGAATCAGACATATCAACCTCTAGAGTTTTCAGCTGAGTTGCAATATCCCTCATTTACATGATGTGCTCACGCACACCTCTTACATTGTCGAGCCTTAAGGATGAAAATTTCATTATCAAGGTGCTAGCAAGTACTTTGTCTGAAGTTATAAACTATTCATCAATAGCCTTTAGTAATGCTTTGACATCATCATGCTTATCGACAGGGCCTAGAATACCAGCAAAGATTTTGGTCTTTATGAACACCATACTAAGGTGATTAGACCGCTCCCCCTATTCATAAAGAGCCTTTTCTTCTGGAGTGCTGGTTGCAATAATATTCGGCTTGTCCTTCCTTATAGGATAATCGATATCCATGCACCCCAAATGAAGGAAAATTCTCTCTTTCCACACTTTATAGTTGTCCCCTTTCAGTTCAGGAATTTCACACTTAATATCAGAGAAATTTGCAGGTTGCATGACTGCAAGAAAATTAGACACGCATAAAATTTGAGACAAATGAATACATATCATGTTTTACCAATATAAATCATGTTTCAAAATTATGAATCTAGTGACATAGAACTTACTTGTGGGTTAAAGTCCTACTCAATTAGATCCATGTATAAACTTAATGATAAAACTATTAAATCACGTTCGAATTCCTAATTCTTGTAGGTTATTAAGAAAGTAATTCAATATTTTATCCTAGTTGATCATACAAATATAATAAAAATTCATATGGGATAAAATTTACCATATTATATATGATCAACCACAATTAATGTCTTTCCTCAATATGTGATTCTATACTTTAATATATAATTTTGCATAATTAAGGATGCTATGGCTACTTCCTAATTAATTAAAATTATATGGAGCACTCGACATTAAATACAATTCACAAAATATGCTCCCATAAGAAATATGAGCACAAAAATTAAATTGTAATATACTAAATTATTTAACTTAATATTGCATGTATAACAAACCAATAAAAGTTATACATACAAAACAACAAAATGCAATAATTTTAGTACATATAAAAACAAAACCCGCAAACAATTCCCATTAATTTTGTGACTTATTCACATGCAGTAAAAAATAGGTAGAATGGATTTTGTCTTTGCCAAACCATTACTTTATTAGAATTGTAGAATAGCAACAGTCTTTATCTCATGTAAGTGGGCCCGCATGCTGGAAACTAATGGTCAAAACAAATATCATTCTTGTACTTTAATTAGTACATGACAAGGATTGAAAGGCCCACTGCATATCAAACCAATTTGGCATGTCTCTCTGCAACGATAATAAAGAATGGCCAGCTCCAGGTTTGAAAAGATTGTTTACCAAATTTTTTTTTTCCTTTTTTAATTACTAACAGGTCGTCTTCAACCTTTAGTCGAGTCCGACAATTTCTATGCATTCCAAACACCAAAATTTTAAGCATCAAATTACAGAAATATTAGAAATCCAATTTCTTAATGATTCCTAACCTTATTTTTTATCAAAAGCTTATAGTAAATTTCTGGAAAAATTGCATATAGCAAAACGAACAAGGCATAGGTAAAATGGGCTCCGATCCCAACTGTAGGACCAGTGCTGATCCTGTGATTTTTGGGACTTGAGTCGAACTTCCTAAATTAGGCCCCAAAAATTATAGTATGCATGCAAATTTTATCAGTATCTTATGAAATCATTTATCAAATAATAAGCAAAATGTATTAAACAAAATAGTTTTATTATAATCAAATAACAAATGTGACAATGTCCCAAATGATCGGTTAAATACTAAACAATCAACATTCTACCATTTCGTGTCAAAAGGATTACAATGGTACTTTTGAATTCTGAATTTAAGCTTCAAAACACAAAGAAACTAGAGAAATAACATTTAATTCCCAATCAAATAAGTGCTAACTAACAATCAAAGAAAAATTATGATTCACTTGAAGTATTAGATAAATTCAATTCTCCATGCAAATATGACATAAGAGGTGGTAGGCATCTGAAAGTTCTTAAGAATTTCTACTTCAGTAATACAGAAACCCCACAAATATAGCAAAGCATCTATCAATCTACATAGCTACATAATGTTTATTTTCAAAAGTTGCATTATAATCATATATCAATCATAATTATAACTTAACATCATATATTAATTAGAAAAAAAAAAGACAAAAATAACATACATATTTAACTCTTTCGTCTTATAATAACCAATGGAAAGTAAAACAACACGATTATTAGCACAATTCTTTTTAAAGAAAACCCAATAATTCAAGGAAAAGACTTGTTGATTTGTTAATTTTTCAACCCAAATAATCTCAAGAAAGTTTTCTATCTTTTTTATGAATGATGAGTATAAAAGTAAACTATTATCATTTTAAAGCACATATAAGAAAATAAAATAGAATTACAAACCTAAGACGAGGATAAACTTGAAGCAGCAAGCTTGTTTCTAGAGAATATCACTCACAAATCAAAAAAGAATTAATAGGATTTTTGTATTGGTTTTAACTTAAAATTAGCTACAAATTAATTGTAGATTTTCTCTCGCACGCATGCACATAGGCCAAACGGGAAGTAGGAAATTGGCCTTAAATCTAGTTTTTTTATCCTTTAGGAGCAAAAGTAAAAATAATAAAAAATTAAAAAAAAATTGAGGCCCCCTTCTTAATTGGGCCTGAGGTAGAGACCAATGTGGCCTCTGCCTAGGACCGGCCATGTGTAGGACTATATACTTACCATCTAGTCATGCCATATAAACTTTAAATAGCAAATAGATCAATTATGAAAATTAAATGGACTGAAAATATACCTCCAGTTATTGATGTCAACCGTGCAATCCGAGAATGGAGCTTTACATCTTGGATTGGAGGGCTTCTAATGCCTTCTCAATTCCGTGCAAGAAGACTGAATGGAATAGATGGCTAGGGACCCAAAATCGTGTCCATATATAGGTTTCACCATTATTGAGTCTACCTTATTCAACACCAATAATTATGTAATTATTGACAAAATTGGCGAAATTTATGGGCCACTTTATTTGATAACAAAAATTTCTCACTCAAAATAGGAAAGAAACCAACATTATTTTGCTGTAAAATATTAGAAAATGTAAGAAAGAGATCTCTTTGGTCCTCAACTCCAAGATTCCACTCCCTCAAAAAGCTATCCATTTTTCTAAAAACGGCACAACGGGTTCAATGACTTTTCCATTGACCGCCATATTAAGGGCCTTCATATACACACGGAACCGGCTATATGGATTTTCCAATAGGTTATAGAGGTTAAACATGCTGAAAGAGCGTAAAAACAAGTATTAGACAGCAACATCAAGATTTGAAAAACTAAAATAAATACGACCAAGGACCATTACATCTTCAAGTGCACTAGCGCAAGGCAAGTTTCTCAAACCACACTTTCATAAGTGAAAATGCATTTTTCTCCCACTTGTATTCTAATGGACAGCTGGCAGTTTGGTATTGGCTAATAAATGGTCACTAGAGCTGTGCTTTCTCTTGGCAATTGTGGACTATTGATCTAATCCTATGGCTAAGATTTAGTATCCCATAATTAATGCATAAAAGACTCCTTTGAGGGTTGGTGAAAGAGTCAGACGGGTCACTCATTTGGAAGAAAATTGTCTCTTTGATTTTTTTTTTCTCTCTCTAGCTCTATCTTGCCTCTACTTCCTCTTTTCTCTTTAGATTTGAAGAACTTTGATCTCTGTAATAATCTTGTAGTTATCTGATGATGGTAGAATGTTGGTACAGTGTTTTAGGCCTTTTTTGTGGCTGGTAAACCTGTATTGTGTTCTTGGCAAGGTTTTTTCGAGTCTTGTGGACTAGGATTCGAGTAATTGAGAGATCCTTATGGATCGATGACCTTATAGTGGGTCTGATTTGGTTTTCTCAACTGGTTGTACACACTTTTGAAGGTTTCTTGCTAGTGATGGGCTTACCTCTGAGCCCCCCAGATTAGGCTATTTTTGGCTGAACTAAGTGAACAATCTTTGTGTTCAATTTCTGTTCTTGCTTTATTTTGATTGTTTTTATGATTGCTTGTGGGTTTTGGGTCGATAATCTTAATAAATCTGGTATCAGAGCTCGATTTTCGAGGCATCTGTGTGATATACCTTGCCCTGAGGATATTCTGTTAGTTGAGAAAAGTAAACGATCGTGCATATTCTTTTTCTGGATTTGCAGTATTCGTTTTTTTAAATTTCTTGAGATTTAATTTTCTGTCCAGATCTTAAAGATCTGCATAGACATTTAAGGAGACTAATTTTCTGTTTAAAAGTGCGTAGTTTAAGAACTAAAGATTGGTCAGCTCTTGACCAGTTCCAGTTTTGGTAGGTGATAGGGTGATCTTTGAAACTCTTGTGATTCCACTGTTGTTCAACGGTGCTGTGGGTGAGATCTAACCATTAGAAAAACCTGTATAATTTCGGTGCACAAAAATTGCATGTCTATTGTTCTGTGGATTAATTACTGACATTGTACAATGTGTATTGATAATTAATCTGACAATAGGAGCATGTTTAGGTATTATACAAAGTTCTTTAAATCTGTTGTGTAATTCTTTGAATTCCCAACACGTTGTCTACTTGTGTATATTGCTTCATTGTGCAAGTTAAGATATTTGTTTTTTTCATTCTGTAATCTGCATCCCTTTAAATCAGTTAGGAAGTTTCTTGGTTTTTTGGTAATCATATATTGAGGTGTCTGTCATGGCTTCCAGTAATCACCCTTTTACAGAACCTATGATGGGTTCGAAGGTCGGATTATCACAATTCGATAGAAAGGGGGATTACTCAATTTGGAAGCAAAAAATGAGGGCCATATTGGTCCAACAAAGGGTTGCTAAAGCCCTGGACGACCCTGATAAATATTCTGATGAACTTAAAGCCAAACCTGATGAGATTCTTGAAATGAATGAAATAGCTTATAGTTCGATTATCCTGCACTTATCTGATAATATAGTAAGGCAAGTAGAAGAATCCAAAACTGCTAGAGATCTTTGGACAACCTTAGATAACTTGTTCTTAACCAAGACTTTACCAAATAAAATTTATCTCCTGGAAAAAGTGTTCAGTTTTAAAATGGATGATCGGAAAGACCTTGAAACCAATTTGAGTGATTTTAGCATACAGGTGAAGAGTCTTGCTCATAATGATAAAAAAAATTTGAAGATGAGGATCTTGCAGTGATCCTTCTAAACTCTTTACCTGATTCTTATAAGGACATCATGCTTTAACTCAATCAAGCGTAACGAATGCCCTAAGATCTAGGGAATTGGAAGTCCAGAAAGCATCTAAACTAAACTCAAGAGATGACAGTTTATTTGTGAGATAAAGACCAGAAAAGAGGGAAAATAATTCCCAGAACAAAAGATTCAAGTCCAAATCCAAAATCAGATCTAAATCAAGAGACAAAAGCAATAAAAATGCTATCACTGTGGAAAACTTGGACATTTCAAAAGAGACTGTTTTGAGCTAAAGAAGAAGCTAAAAGAATCCATCAACATTGAGTTAAATAATGTTGCTGTGAGTTCTAAACTTGACAGTCTTCTTGTAATGACTGTGACAAATGAAGAAACAGACACTGACTAGATTTTGGATTCTAGATGTACATTTCATATGTGTCCAAACAAATCTTGGTTTCATAACTACAAGGAGATAAAACCTAGAAAAGTATATATGGGTGATAACAATTCACAAAATTTACTGGGAATTGGTGACATTTCAATCAAAATGTATGATGGGAGTGTTAGGCAGATTAAAAATGTGAGATATGTCCCAAATCTAAAAAGAAACCTCATTTCATTGGGCATTCTTGAAGATGAGGGACATACATTTAAATCTGAAAATAACACTTTGAAAATCTTGAAAGGATCTCTTGTAGTCATGAAGGGGCCTAAAAGGAATGAGCTATACTACTTAATGGGAAAAACTGTTAATTCCCAGGATTCTAGGGATGTCAAAAGGGTCGAACCGCTCATCGAAATAGGGCTCGTGAGCGGCTCGGGCTCATAAAATCAGGAGCTCAAACGCGAGCCGAGCCCGCTTGCCCACAAGCGGCTCATTATTTATAGTGACCAAAATGGTCACTTTTTAAAAAAAGTGACCGTTTGGGTCACTATTTCAGTTACCAAACGGTCGCTGAAACTTTTTTTAAAAAAAAAATTCCTTTTACTATAAATACCCCTTAACTCTCCCTTTTTTTTATATATCAATTACACAATCACTACTTCAACTCTCTCAAGTCTCAACTCTCTTAACTCTCTTTTATTATATTAATTATCAAGTTTTTACTCTCTTGTACTATAAAATATACAATCTCGAGTCAATTTTTATAGTTTATTAGTTACAATTTCAATTCATCAAATTCTCAATTCTCACAATCTCACTACATTTATATTTTTCTAGTTATTATATTTGGATTTCATCATAAAAAATCAAACAAACGGATTAACGCTCATTTGTTGAGAGCTTATTCAATACGGGATGTGGGCCACATCATGGCGAATCGCTTAGGACGCCGCAAAATCAATTTTCAAATGAATTTGAGGTCTAAATGACGTACTCATACCTGAAGATGTTCACATTCAGGGTCAGGGAAGTCACAATCCAATTGATTTGGATTGTATTAACGTTCCCGAAGCGGAACATGAGGACGAAAATGTCGAATTAAACATCCCAGATGCGAGGGAAAAGAGAAATGGCAAAAAACAAGCAAAATGTTGGAACCACTTTAAGTTTATTTCAACGGGAAAAGTTGTCGATGGCCTTGCAGAATCTAAAGTAGTATGTAAATACTACCAACAAAGATTGACATGACAAAAAGGAATTGGTACCACCCATCTCAACCGCCACTACAAAGTATGTGCGGTCAGACATAGACTTCTTCCAGCTGGTCAAACATAATTGCAATTTGGCAGTCCAGGCGTCGATTCTACGACTTCACCCCTATCAACGTGGGCGTATTCGAAGGACAATACTCGAACCGAAATGGTGAAATTTGTTGTCGCCACTGAGTTGCCTCTGGGTATTGCAGACAACCAACACTTTGTCTCGTTCGTGAAAAAATATCTGTAACCAAGGTACATTGGGGTAAGTCAAAACACTCTTCGTGCTGATACAATACAATATTTCACTAATTCAAAATAATAATTAATTATGGATTTGCAACAATATGAGGGTGTTATATCTTTAACTTCTGATATATGGGAAGGGGTTAATAAAAGAGCATATATGGCTACAACCGCACACTATATAAACCCACTTTGGTGCATGCATAAAAAAATTATTACTTTTAGAATTATTGAGTTTCCTCACAATGCTAATAATATATATAATGTTATTATCAGTATTACTAGAGAATATAATTGCGAGACTAAAATTCGGTCTTTTACTTTTCATAATGCTAGTGTTAATAAGGAAGTCGTCGATAAATTGTGTAGAACACTTCAACCTGATTTTGGTGGATATTTGTTTCATATTCGTTGTATGTGTCATATTTTGAATTTAATTGTGCAAGATGGCTTAAAACATATAAAAGATGAACTTCAAAGGATTAGGAATGCATTAGTATTTATTACGATCTCTTCTAGTAGAAAACAAGCATTTGAAGATTTTTATGCCGAACTAGGGGTGACGATTGCTAAAACATTTGTTAGCGACGTAGGCCATAGATGAAACTCTACTTACTTGCTATTAAAGTCATGTGAAGATTTCGAAAATTTAATAGCTGGCTTTTATAACAATAGACACGTTAGAAGTAATGACGATGGTATGTTAAATTAATTCGACTGGGTTTTAGTTTTAAAAGTTAAACGATTTTTAATATATTTTTATGAGACCACAAAGATTTTATCCGACGTTTATTATCCCACAAGCTGTATGGTACTTGAACGCCTTTATATAATTGCAAGAACATTTCATAAATATAAAAATGATCCTGCTTTTAGTGAAATTATAATTGCTATGGAATTAAAGTTTAGAAAATATTGGGAAGAACTGCCAATATTATTTCCTTCAGCATGCGCAATGGACCTCCGATATAATATTTCGAGAACTAAATACGTAATTGATCAAATCAATAAAGCCTTAATACTTGATACACCTATCACCTATAAGAATTTAGAGCAAACATTATGTGGAATGTATGATTTATATACAGAAAGAATGGGTGCGAATGTTAGTCGGGTACCCTCTACACCTACTCCTTCCGCTAAAATTGAAGAAGATGATGCCGAAATAATGAATTTATTTCAAGGCATTAATACATTTAGATATGATGCAACTGCAATGTGTTCATCTAGTGTCATGTCGTCTTCATTTGCATCTCATCAAACATCGACCGAAACTCAAAATGTGATGCCTGTCGAATTAATTGATTACTTTAATTATAATATGCCAACAGACAGAACAATTAAAAAAATTCAAAAGAAGTAATTGAATTCTGGCGAAAGTATGAAAGACATTAGCCAATTGTTTCTGCAACTGTGAAAGATCTGCTGACACCTTCGGTTAGCACTGTTGTTTCGGAGTCTACTTTTAATGCAGGTAAAAGGGTTTTGATTGATATCAGGAGCCGACTGAAAGAAGATATTTTGGAAGCGTTAATGTGCGTGAAGGATTGGCAGGACGCTCATTTTCGACTACAAGATAAATACGCTGAAATTGCATGTCGTCGGGTAAGTGATATTTGATTTAATTATATTAATCAAAATTTTCTTATTTTTTAATCGTTAAATTTAATTTTCTTAAAAAAAATTGTACACGTTACAACAAGTTATTCGTATACAATTTTTAGCTCCGCCTACTTAAAATTAATGTAGCCGGTCCCAAACTCGGATAAAGGAGGGGGTTTACATTTTTATCTACTTTAAAAAGAAATTAAAAAAATTATATTTTTTGTAAATGTATTTCAAAAAAACGATTCGTCTTCATTATATAAATATTTTATACTTTATAAAAAATATTACAATAAGATATAAATAAAAAAATAAAAAAGTGTCTTCATTAAATTATTTGTATTTTTTTAACACTTTTTATTTTTTTTAAAAAGTGTTTTCATTACATTATTTGTGTTTTTCTCTATTTAAAAAAAGACGAGCCCACGAGCCAAAGCTCGGCTCGGCTTGGCTCGTTGAAAACGAGCTCGTGAGTTTAAGGGTCGAGCCCATTGCCACCACTACAGGACTCAAAATCTTTAACTATAATTGAGAGCAAATCTGAATGTGGCATTGTAGAATGGGTCATATTGGAAATAAGGGATTAAAGTATCTTAATGACCAGAAGTTGTTTGGGAAAGATAAAGTTGAACCCCTTAACTTTTGTGAAACATGTGTGCTAGGAAAGTCTCATAGAGTGACTTTTGAGACCGGGTCACACACAACAAATAGACTATTAGACTATATCCATGCATATTTATGGGGGCCAGAAAATCACCTAACCTTTGGTGGAAATAAATATTTTCTTTCTATAATTGATGATTATTCTAGAAATGTCTGGACCTACCCTTTGAAATCCAAAAATGAAACCTTTCAAAAATTCAGATTGTGGTTAAAGATGGTTGAGAACCAATTGGACAAGAAATTGAAAACCTTAAGGACAGATAATGGGTTGGAATTTTGAAATGCTGAATTTGATAATTTTTCCAAGCAAAAAGGAATAATTAGATATAGAACTGTTAAACATATACCCCAACAACATGGGATTGCTGAGAGAATGAATAGAACCGTTATGAATAAGGTAAGATGTATGCTGATCAGTTCTGGGCTTGCAAAAGGGTTTTGGGCAGAAGCTGCACTATTGCCTACCTTATAAATAGGTCCCCTTGTAGTTCTGTAGAGTTTAAAACTCCACAGGAACTATGAACTGGAAAACCCCCAAATCTGTCACACTTAAGGTCTTTGGATGTGCTACATATGCACATCAAGTTGAGGGAAAATTAGACCCGAGGGCTACCAAGTGTGTTATGCTTGGATACCCTGAAGGGGTTAAAGGGGGTTATGGGTACTTGGTATTAAAGGAATAAAGATCATTAACAGCAGAAATGTGGTGTTTAATGAGACTGAGATGCCTTGCTTGAAGAGTAATATGGATAAATCAGATCTGGCTGAAAAGGGTATTTCCCAAAATGAGGTGAAGTTGGCAAAATTAAATAATAACATATTTGATATAATTGAACCAGAACCTGTACAGGTTAGTGAAAGTGTAGAAAATACTGATGAAGGTGAAGTTAATCAACCACAAACTGGAATTGAAACAGAATCTGAAAATGTGGCATCTAACTACCCGGAAAATGAAGCTAGTACCCAAGATTATCAATTGGTGAGAGATAGGGAAAGGAGACAAATTAAACCTAATCCTAGGTATGAAATCAATAATCTGACCGAATTTGCCCTCATCTCTAGAGAAAACTTAGAACACTCTGAACCCCTATCTTATGAAGAAGCTTTGAATAGTTCTAAGTCAAAGGAATGGAAGGAAGCAATAAAAGAAGAAATGAAATCCCTTCTTGAAAATAAAACCTGGAAACTTGTAAAGAAGCCAAAGAATCAAAGAGTTGTTCAATGTAAGTGGATCTTTAAGTTGAAAGAAGTGGTTTTAAAAACTGATCCTTTGAGGTATAAGGCAAGGCTTGTAGCCAAAGAATTCACTCAAAGGGAGGGAGTTGATTACAATGAAATTTTTTCACCTGTAATCAAATATAAAACCATAAGACTCATTTTGCCTCTAGTTGTTCAATTTTATTGGGAACTAGAACAATTAGACATGAAAACTGCCTTTTTACGTGGGAAATTGGAAGAGGACATTTATATGTGTCAACCTCAAGGTTTCGAAGAAAAGGAAAATTTTGATTTTGTTTGTAAATTGCAAAAATCTCTGTATGGACTCAAACAAAGTCCAAGACAGTGGTATATAAGGTTTGATACATATGTTTTGAAAATTGGTTTTAGAAGGAGTGAATATGACCATTGTTTATATTATAATAACTCTAAAACAAGGTCTGAAACGTATCTACTACTCTATGTAGATGATATGCTTCTGGCCAGCCCCAGTAAAGCTGAAATAATGAGGCTGAAAAACTTATTAAGATCTGAATTTGATATGAAGGACTTAGGAAATGCCAAGAAAATTTTAGGGATGGTGATAAATCAAAATAGGCAAGAAAATATGCTAACTATATCACAAGAACCCTGCCTACACAAAGTTATAACAAAGTTTAGCATGAAAGAAGCTAAGTCCATCAATGTTCCCCTTGCTACCCATATGAATCTCTCATTTGCCCAGTGTCCAAAAACTAAATCTGAAATTAAAGATATGAGAAATATTCCATATGCCAATGCTATTAGATCTGTTATGTTTTCCATGATTACAACACGACCAGATCTTGCATATTCAATCAGTTTTTTAAGTAGATTTATGGCAAACCCTGGGAAACCACACTGAGCTGGGTTAAAGTGGCTACTTAGATACATAGTTGGGACACTAAATGTAGGATTGGTGTTCAAAAGGGGAACGAAACCATTAACTTTTAAAGGTTATGTCGATTCTGATTTCGCTGGAGATAAAGATCAAAGAAAGTCTACAACTGCCTTCTTTTTTACACTTGTTGATAATTGTATTACGTGGAAGTCTCAACTTCAATCAAATGTAAATTTGTCCAGCACTGAAGCTGAATATGTGGCAATTACTGAATGTGTAAAAGAATGCATATGGCTTAAAGGGATCTTGACTGAACTGAATTTTTTGAATACTCCACCTGTGATATTAACTAATAGTCAAAGTGTTATACTTTTAAGCAAAAATCGTGTCTATCATAAAAGGTCAAAACACATTGAGGTGAAATATCATTTCATAAGAGAAAAACTCTCATCTGGTGAAATGGTTCTTGAGAAAATTCATACTGATTTTAATCCTGCTGATATGGGGAATAAAATATTGCATGTTAATAAATTCAATCTTATTTATCATTGCTTAATATTGATACAGATTGATTTTTTGTGCAGGTACTTGGGCGATAATGTAGGGTATGGTTTCGTCACTAGCATTATAGCAACAAGAGAGGAAGTACGCGGTTTAAGAACCAAGGTGAAGATTTGTGGAGTTGTGTTTCTCAAACCACACTTTCATAAGTGAAAATGCGTTTTTCTCCAACTTGTATTCCAATGGATAGTTGGCAGGTTGGTATTGGCTAATAGATGGTCACTAGAGTTGTGCTTTTTCTTGGCAATTGTAGACCATTGATCTAATCCTATGGCTAAGATTTAGTATCCCATAATTAATGCATAGAAGACTCCTTTGAGTGTTAGTGAAAGAGTTAGACGGGTCACTCATTTGGAAGAAAATTGTCTCTTTGATTTTTTCTCTCTCTAGCTCTATCTTGCCTCTGCTTCTTCTTTTCTCCTTAGATTTGAAGAACATTGGTGATCTCTGTAATAATCTTGTCGTTATCTGATGATGGTAGAACGTTGGTATAGTGTTTTAGGCCTTTTTGTGGCTGATAAACCCGTATTGTGTTCTTGGCAAGGTTTTGTCTTGTCTTGTGGGCTAGGATTCGAGTAATTGAGAGATCATTGTGGATCAATGACCATATGGTGGTTCTGATTTGGTTTTCTCAACTGGGTGTACACTCTCTTGAAAGTTTCTTGCTAGTGACGGGCTTACCTTGAGCCCCCTAGATTAGGCCATTTTTTACTGAACTGGGTGAACAATCTTTGTGTTCGATTTCTGATCTTGCTTTATTTTTACTGTTTTTACAATTGCTTGTGGGTTTTGGGTCGATAATCCTAACACTCTGCCATCTTATGAACTTGTTCCAGACTATCAGGCTTATTGACAAGGTTGCAAATGACGGTATGTACACATTCAAGATCTGGGGCAAAAGTTAGCAGACAGCTGCTTATATGAGTTAAAGATATCATAAACAGTAAATAACATATTAAAATAGCATTGCAATAGAAATGCAATGATATAAGAAATCCTTTTGAACCAGCTAGACTAAATATGCGTCGTGGGTCATATGTCGTGAGAACGATTCATAATCAGATTGGCTTGGATATGTGTCTAGCCAATTTTTTTTTATTTTTTGGGTAAAATTAAAATGAATAATTTTTTTATTTATTAACTAATTATTTAAATTTTTCAAGATTAAATAATTAATTATTCTCGAAAATTTCAAGATTGTGACATTTCATCAGACAAATATATTGTCTAAAAATTGTGTTTGTTCGTAACAGATATGTCCATTCAAGTATGAATCTTTTCAAATAAAACATAATTTGTAATTTATGTGTTTTAAGACATAACTTTTGTCTTGTTATAGATAAGACTCCTATGTTCTGCAGAATTCACTTTCACTTTAAATCTTTCTACCTTGCACTCATTTGTATTAGATCCTTCACTATAGAAAATATTTGTGGTTGCTATTCCTCTTATTCGAATTTCAAAGTGTTGTTATTGTAAGGAGAGATCGTTGCGTCTTGGGAGATGATTTTTCCTTCCATCATTGGCATGTGTACGGTACAAATTCATCTTCAAAACAAAGAGTTCAATTCTTGTCTTAATTTAATTTTCATTCTGATTTCATCCCGAGTTTTGGGATGAATTTTTCTTGTCATTTTTATATGATGAATAATATCATACAAAATATTTCTATCAGATTAAGAACTCAAAGTGATGGGTTAGAAAAATATTTTACTAATTTGTTATTCTTCTTTCATAGTCTACGAAATCAAGAAAAATACGTAAATTGATTAAAAGGGAGGAGGGGGAAGAATTCAAACTAATTTAATTTTTCAACAACAAAATCAAAAAATTGTTACCAATTTTATATCAACAGGTATACGAGTCATAAAGAGTAAGTGAACATAGAGTTCAAATATCGATCTAACGAAGAATCAATATCTAATCTAGTTTTCGATCGAATAAAAACACGATTGATTGGTATAAATTTATATTAACAACCTAAAATTAATGTCAGGAAGGAAATCAATGGGTAAAGAAGGGTCTTGGAGGAAAACGGAAGAGGAAAAACAAAGAAGAAACTAACAGCAGTAACTGAAATTGAAATTGCATACGACGCCCTTTTATATTAAGTCCATACGATATCGTTTTACTTGAAATAAATTGTGTCAGTTAATTAAACACGCTTCTCTTAGAAGTGAGGAAATGCGACTTCTGCTTTGCATTAAATGGGTGAATATATATGCAACACAGGGGCGATGGACGAATCGTGCGTGTAATATGATCATTTCAATGAAATTTTTTGAAATCGTTCAACGGCTTTTCTCATCTCCTCCTTCTTAATTTTGTTATTTTCCCTTACCACAAATTCTATTTATATTTTAATTTGCTACAGTTCAGCTAATTGATTCCATAATTGAGTTACGGAGAAGTTGAAGCTGCAATTCAAGCTCAAACCATGACAAATGGTATCAGAGCAGGTGAATTTAATTAAGCATTTACTAGTTATGGATATAACGGCCAAAGTTGTTGATGAACATTTGAAGAAACTAGATTTAGGAATTATTGTTCTGGGTACCTCATTCAGGGCTATTACCAGCAGGTTGGAAAACAAGCTTGAGTCCACAGATCAAGAACTCCCAAGTATTTGGTCACGTGCAAAAGAAAAATTGATGATGCTATGTTAGATATGAATAAAAACTATGAGAAATCATGATGACCCAAATGTCTTCTGATCTTAAAACTAAGTAGAAAAACTAAGGTATAGAGGGATCTTTGGTTAACTTGACGTCTGGGATATATACGCCTAGAATTAGTAGAAATAAGAATAGCTTTAATACCAAAGGTGGGCTTAAGGGAAATGATAGGTTGCCTGAGATGGATTTTCCACCTTTTGGGAAAACAAGGTCTCAGGGAATGGCTAAGGAAAGCTAGGAAATATTTCCAACTATGTCAAACTCCCGATGAACTTAGATTAGAAGTTGTAGAGATGTATTTGGAAGAGAAGACTGATGTATGATTTTATGGATTCGTTGCAAGCCATTCTAATGTAGGTTGGGAAATGTTCTCCTGAAGAGTTTTATAAAAGGTTTGTTGAGAATATAGGGAAAGAGGTGTTTGTTGAATGTTGAGGGGAATACTGAAATTATGGTTATTTATAATGAAAAAGTGGAGAATGAAGAAAAATTAGTGGTTCAGGATCATGAATTTCATGTAGAAGATATTGTTTGGGGTAAAATTAGGAATCAGCCGTTATGGCCGAGACAAATTCATAATCCATTGGATGCTTTTGCAGAAGGTGAAGATGAAGTCGAAAGTCAAGGAGAGGCCAAAAATGAGAGTAATGGAGAACAACTAGATGTTGATGTTCAACAGGGTGAAAGTCATGACTTTATAGATGGAAAACATATTTTGGTTGATAACTGAAAGTTGTTGACTAAAAATCAAGTCCCTATACCAGGCCTTGTCGAGAAATTTTCTTAGAGTTGGAAAAACGTGCCGGGACAGGAATACTTATGGCATATGATAACGATCTAATTGGTATTCTTGGGGGTAGCAGCTACATTGAAAGGGGAAGTAGTCGTTGTAGTAGAGGGTGTTATAAAAATTGGCGTGAATCCTATTATTGTTATCAGTGATAGTTGGAAAACTGCTCAGGCTATTGCTAAGGAGGTTGGCATTACATATGTTAGGGCAAAAGTAATACCTACAAGGAGAAGCTAATATTATTCTGTCATTCCAAAAGGGTGGAAAATTGTTAGTGAAAGAGAAACTAATGCCATACTGATTCAACATGGAGAATATTTAGAGTAATTCTCGATACAAAGATGCGTGCAGATGAATACGCAGTTCAAAATCTGATCGAAGAAGATGAAGATAGACCCCCTGTACATGAAGAGAAAAATTTTGAGACAAAAACTGAGACTAGAGGATATGATCCTTGATGAAGATGCCCAAGTCAATGAGACATATGCCATCTTGCACTACTTGCTTAGTCCAAGAGTGGTGAAGAGAATGGTGCAGCCTGCTTGTTAGGCAATTTGTTGTCAAACGGCCTCCTCGGGCTATGATGTAACCTCGATTTTATTATCAATCGGCCTTGACCATATGATTGACTAGTACATCGACACAATTATCGAGACAACACAATCCACATTCGTAAGGATCGTTCGAAGCAACCTATTGTAAATAGTGTTGCTCACGGTTCGTCTCATTTCCTTGGAAGGCTATATTATTAATTTGAAACCCACTTAAATTGAGTCGAGCCTTGTTTTGGTCCACAATTTAACCCTAACCTAACTTACCTATTTTGGACATTTACTTGGCATATAATCCCGTCTCCCTCTCGGCCTCCATAAAGTGTGTCCCCATTTTCTCTCTTTGTGAGACTTTTCTTCTTGGCTTCTTGCTTCACTTCACTGTAACCTTTGTGGTTAATCCTTAGTGGGCATATCATTGGACTTCATCTTCCCAACCTATAGCAACCGGAAGTGGGGCTGTTTTAGTGGTGGTTTTGGAGTTGTCTCAACCTTGGTGGTGTCGATGAAATTGGCAAACTGAGCCCGGTTTTGTACTTGGAGTTTACTGAAAATCATCCCTACATCTGGTATCAGAGCCAGAGTAACCTTCTCCGGCCAGAAAATCACCAAAATTGGCGGTGGAGTCGCAATTTTCATAGGAAAACCGAACTTGCAATCCCATTTTTCGGCCAAACCAGTGACTTTCCGGCGAAACCGATCCCATATCTGGAACCAGCAGGCTGAAGTGCCCCTTCTTGTGTGGCGCGTGGCGGCGCGGCGACCGGCGGCGGCGGTACGTGGGACTCCGGCGACGGTACGTGGCGGAGATTCCGGGCGAACTTCCTTCGGGCAGTTTGCTCATTTTAATCCCCTAAATGCACTAACACTGTTTATTTTCTGTTTTAGGTTACACAGAAAAAGTTTGACAATTTTGCCCCCGATGGATCGACGGTTGAAATTGCATATATCTACTGAATTACTTTAGGCCAAGGTTGCAGCCCTAAAGCAGTAGATTCACATCTCTCTCCATTATACGGACTCAGACACGTCCGCTTTGGTAAATTGGCTTAACCCGTTAATTTTTCAGTATTAACGCGTCACCGTGTGGGATGACAATAGGTTGGGGGTTGTCATTGCTTGGCAACCATTGTTTGTGCTAGAATTAGGGTTACATGCTCTTGATTGATCTTTTGATTGAGTATTTGTTTTTGGTTAAAATCAATTTTGTAATTCTTAGTGATCTAATTACTGTGGGACTAGTTATCTGCTAAACGTATTTTTTGCTGCATTGTTATTTTCCGCTGCTTACTTACTCCGTTAGAAATACCGTGACCTTATCCGTTCGAACATTCCCTTGATCTAAGATCGTGAGTCTTACAAAACCCTAGGAATCTAGATCGGTGTATACTAGCTGTAACTCTAAGACTACTTTGTGTGATTTGATTGTGATTTGTGCATTTTTTTATTGTTGTGTAAAGATGACAACTCACAATTTTGATTTGAAAATTTTTAATGGAAATGGTGACTTTGCTATTTGGCAACAAAAAATGAGGGTATTTTAGTTCAACAAAAGGTTTCAAAAGCCATTGAAGGCAATTTTCAATTGATTTTTCACAAGAACAAAGAGAAGAAGCCGATGAGCTTGCTTATACCTCAATTATTTTACACTTGTCTAACGCCGTTTTAAGAAAGGTGGGTAAACTGAAAACCACTAAAGAACTTTGGAAGAAATTAGAAGACTTGTATTTGCTTAAATCTACATCGAATAAACTTTACCTGCTTGAACGTTTCTTCAGTTTGAAAATGGATTCTTCAAAGGATCTAGATGACAATCTAGACGTGTTTAACAAATTGGTGCAAGATATAGTTAAATGTGATGAGACTGTGTCCGAAACTTATAAGGCTATAATTTTGCTCAATGTAATTCCTGATTCCTATAAGTTAAGAACGCTATTAAGTATGGTAGAGACACGTTAACACCTGAAATTGTCATAGATTCCCTAAGAAGTAAAGAAATGGAAATTAGGGCTGAAAAACATGATAAGAGGAACGGTGAGGTACATATGATGCGGGGTAGAACTCAATTTAGGCAAAATAGTCATAAGGGGTATCAAACTAGTGGCGAGTCAAGTGGTAATGGATGGAAAAAGAAAAGCAAAGGTAGGTCTAGATCAAAATTTAGGACTAAGGTAAGAAAATGCTATGGTTGTGGAAACACAGGGTATTTTATAAAAGATTGCCATAAGGAAAAAAGTAAGCTAAAGGTTAAGGAGAGAGATGAGGTAAATGTGTTAGCATCTACTTTTGATATAAATGGTGGTGAGGTCTATACGATTACAAGTCCAGTTGCATACACTGCTGAATTAAATCTAACTGCTAATTCCCGCATGCATGAGTGGATACTTGATTCTGGTGCATCTTTTCATGTGACGTCTAAAAAGAATTGGTTTTATAAGTTGCATGAATCTAACGTTGGGCATGTTGTACTGTGTGATAACTTTGCCTATACTATTGCTGGAATTGGTGACATAAACGTAAAATTTGACACAGGTTTTGTGTATACGTTAAAGGATGTTAGATATATTCTTGAGTTGTCTACGAATCTGATTTTAGTAGGGAGACTTGAGAAGGATGACTTTACTGTAAAATTGGAAATGGTATGCTAAAAATGATCAAGGGTGCTTTAGTTTCCATTAAGGGAATTAAGAAAAACGATATATATATTACTATTGGGGAAGTGATTAGAGATGTGAATTCCTATATCTCCTCTGCCAAGATTGATCACACACACACATGGCATAATAGACTTGCTCACGTAGGGGTCGAGGGATTTAAGCTACTTAATGAAAAGGGTGCTTTTGGCAATGACTGTGTCAGATTTGCCATTTTGTAATCATTGTGTGCTTGGTAAGCATTATAAAACTTCTTTCTCCACGAGTGTTAATAGAGCTAAAGGCATGCTCGAATATGTGCACTCTGATCTATGAGGTCCTGCTAGTAATCCCACATAGAGTGGAAATAGGTATTTCCTGTCTATTATTAATGACTACACTAGGAAAGTGTGGGTCTATCTTTTGAAGGATAAATCTGAGACATTCAATAGTTTTAATAATTGGAAGAGACAAGTGGAAAACCAAACTGGCAAGAAAATCAAATTTTTAAGGACAGATAACAGCCTAGAATTTTGCAATAAAGAATTTGATAATATGTGTAAAGAAAGCGGCATAACTAGATATAAGACCGCTCCCTACACCCCTCAACAAAATGGGGTAGTAGAAAGGATGAATAGGATCATACTTGATAAAGTACGTTGCATGATGATTAGTTCTGGTGTTCCCAAGTCATTTTGGGGTGAGGCTGTTATGACAGCTTGCTATTTAATTAATCTGACTCCTTCTGCTGCATTGAATGGTGACACTCCGCATGAGAGATGGTCGGGTAAACTGAGTGATTACTCGATACTTAGAACTTTTGGCTGTACAGCTTTTTTTCATCAAAGTGAGGGTAAGCTGGAACCGAGAGCTAGGAAGTGTGTCTTCCTAGGATACCCCGAGGGTGTTAAGAGTTATAGGTTATGGGATAGAAGCCAAAAAGGGGTTAAAATTATTATAAGTAGAGATGTCACGTTTAACGAAAATGAGATGCCATGTATTAAAGGGGAAACTGAACCTGAGAGTGAAGTAGAATCAGGTAAAGAGAGAGACCAGTTTAAGGTGGAGTTAGGAAAACTCAGTTCACCTACCCCTACTATTTCAAATGAGGTAGAGACTCAAACTCAGGAACCCGAGGTAGAGAATAGTAACGAAATAGTAACAGAAGAGCACTATGAGGAAAAAAATCCTTTAGCTAACTATAACTGAGTTAGGAATAGAGAGAGGAGACAGACGAGAGAACTAAGAAGGTTCGGTTTTGAATCTGAATTAGCTTTCGCCCAGGCTAGTTATGAAGAACTAGCTGATAAAGAGTCAAAGACCTTTGAAGAAGCAATACGCAGTGATCAATCTAATGAATGGCTTAAGGCAATGAAAGAAGATATGAGTTTTCTAGAAAAAAATCATACTTGGGAGCTAGTACCTAGGCCTAAGAACAAATCAATTGTTGATTGCAAATGGATTTTTAAGGTTAAAAAAGGAACTAGCAGCTCGGAACCCCTAAGGTTTAAAGCTAGGTTAGTGGCTAAAAGCTACACACAGAAAGAAGGCGTTGATTATAATGAAATTTTCTTACCAGTTGTTAAGTATACCACTATTAGGGTCATGCTCGCATTAGTTGCACATTTTGACTAGAAACTTGAACAACTTGACGTAAAAAACAGCTTTCTTACATGGTGAGTTTGATGAAAAATATTTCATGAATCAACCAAAAGGTTTTAAGGATAAGTCAAAACCTGATTATATGTGTTTTCTGAGAAGAACCTTGTATGGGTTAAAACAATCTCCTAGACAGTGGTACAAAAGGTTTGATTCCTTTGTACTCATTATATGGTTCCAAAGAAGTAAATTTGATAATTGCTTGTATTTTCAACACAATGAGACTAATGATAATTATCTGTTTTTGTTACTCTATGTGGACGACATGCTTTTGATTGGATCATCCTCTAAATGGATAAATAACATAAAAGCAAAACTAAGTGGTGAATTTGACATGAAAGACCTAGGTAAGGCTAAGAGAATCTTAGGTATTGAAATCGAAAGAGATAGGTCAAATTCTGTTTTGTCTTTGCATCAGTCTCCATACATATCAAAAGTATTGAAGAAATTCAATATGAGTGATTGCAAACCTGTCATGTTGCCTTTTGCTAATCATTTTGTTTTATCGAAGGAACAATCTCCTTGTAATGAGCGTGAAGTTGAATACATGAGTAGAGTGCCTTACTCTAATGTGATTGGTTCCATAATGTATTTGATGGTTTGCACTAGACTTGATTTAGGTTTTGCTATTAGTACTCTCAGTAGATATATGGTTAATCCGGGCCCTGAACATTGGGAAGCACTGAAGTGGTTGTTAAAGTACTTGAAGGGTACTAGTAACGTAGGTTTAAAGTTTAGTGCTAATAAAGAAGGCATTAAATTAAAGGGTTTTGTAGATGCAGACTACGCGGGAGATAGGGATGGTAGGAAATCTACTTCATCTTACGTGTTTACCTTATCTAAGTCATGTGTTAGTTGGAAATCACAGTTATAACATATTGTTGCACTATCCACTACAGAATCTGAATATATTGCTACCACTGAAGCTATTAAAGAAGCTCTATGGCTTAGAGGTCTACTTCATAAACTATGTGTCTTGAATCATTATGTGGTGTGTGTTCTGATAGTCAGTCATCTATACATTTATGTAAGAACCCTGTTTTTCACCAGCACACTAAACACATTGATGTTAGACTCCACTTCATTAGAGATATAGTATCTCAAGAGGTGGTAAGACTTGAGAAAGTCCATACCCACTACAACCCATCTGATATGGGGACGAAGGTACTGTCACTAACAAAGTTTAGAAGTTGCAAAGAACTTCTAAACATTGGTACAGGTAAATGATTTCCAATTTTATTGATTTTCTATTAGAGATGTCACTAATGGGAGAAAATTTTCTTTTGCAGGTCCTTTGACACCAAGGTGGAGGTTGTTAGTCAATTTGTTGTCAAACGACTTTCCCGGGCTATGATGTAACCTCGGTTTTATTATCAATCGGCCTTAGCCATATGATTGACTAGTACATCGACACAATTATCGAGACAACACAATCCACATTCGTATGGATCGTTCGAAGCAACCTATTGTAAATAGTGTTGCTCACGGTTCGCCTCATTTCCTTGGAAGACTATATTATTAATTTGAAACCCACTTAAATTGAGTCGAGCCTTGTTTTGATCCACAATTTAACCCTAACCTAACTTACCTATTTTGGACATTTACTTGGCATATAATCCCGTCTCCCTCTCGGCCTCCATAAGGTGTGTCCCCATTTTCTCTCTTTGTGAGACTTTTCTTCTTGGCTTCTTGCTTCACTTCACTGTAACCTTTGTGGTTAATCCTTAGTGGGCATATCATTGGACTTCATCTTCCCAACCTATAGCAACTGGAAGTGGGGCGGTTTTGGTGGTGGTTTTGGAGTTGTCTCAACCTTGGTGGTGTCGATGAAATTGGTATACTGAGCCCGGTTTTGTACTTGGAGTTTACTGAAAATCATCCCTACACTGCTCAAGCAGTTCCAGCTGTTTCTTCAACAGCATCCCAAGGTTCTTAACAATTATGACTGCCAAATCAACAGCGGTGTTCAACCTGCTTCATCATATCATCATCAATGTCACTACCGCTATCCTCTCATGTTTTACAGAAAATATTTCATTGAAGAGGCAATCGGAGCTAAATATGGGGAAGCTTTTGAAATATTTAGACCAGATAGCCCCCTTAAAGTTGAGGTAGGCCTTTTGGATGATAGATTGTAAGAAGATTTCCTTCAAAGAATTCAGTATGTCATGAAGCCTGATGAAGCTTATGGGCTTATATTCTCATGAGACAATATTGTGACAGACACTTTATCATGGAACTTGAATGTGACCTGCACTTGAGAAGAGAAAGGAGATTTCTCAGATTACTATTTTGAGCTTAATGCAGAAAGTGAGCTTCAACCAGATAGGCAACTTGGGAGGGTGTTGAATGGAATAAATTCCAATTTCCCTTCTGGGGACAAGATCAAGGTGAGAGGGAGGGTTGTCAAGAGGGAAATCAATGGGGTCTCAGAGCTAAACGGAAGAGGAAAAATAAAGGAGAAGCAACCTACAGCAGTAATTGAAATTGAAATTGAAATTGCCTATGACTTCATTTTTTATTAACTCCATACGGTGCAGTTTTACTTGAAATAAATTGCGGTAGTGAATTTAACACGCTTCTGTTAGAAGTGTAGAAATGCGATTTCTGCTTTGTATTAATAGGGAGAATATATATGCAACTTAGGGACGATGGACGAATCGTGTGTGAAATTTGTTGAAATCTTTCAACTTTTTTTCTAATCTCCTTCTTAATTTTGTCATTTTCTCTTATCACCAATTCTATTTATATTTCAATTTGTTACAATGTAGCTGAATTCAGCAGATTGGTTCCATAGCCGATTCACGAGAGAGTTAAAGCTGCAATTGGTTCCATAACTAATTGTTGTAACAATCAGTAAATTGTCAATTACATAATTTTTTCTTTGCAATCCCATTATATTTATTAGAAGATTCAATGTAACTAGATCATTAGTAACAATATAAAGCAATGTCAATCTTAACATTGACTCTTTTTTCAACTTGTTCTATCGAAGTGGCATTACTCTTATAATTACACTTCTTGTAATATAATAAATACAAACATGGGCCCTGTAAAATTTTTGAATGAATTAGTCTCAAGATGTAAAGGTGTCCCAACTGCCCAGCCTATAAGTGGCTCACTGCGCACGATCCTAGAACATCACCAAGATACCATTTAAATATAAAATAATTTTTATTTTAAAGAGTTAATGTTTTAATATAAACTCGACTCATTATTTTTACTTTTTAAAATAAAGAGTGAATTTCACTCTCCAAATTTAAAAAGTCAAATTCACTCTCTATTCTTAATTCACAATAATTACATTTAATCGACATATTTCAATACTTTATTTATTAAATTATTCAAATCAGATTCAATTAATTTTCCATTGAAGCATAAAAATATATGTTTAATAAAATATGAGGAGAAATCAATCAATATTTCTTAAGAAAAATAAAATAAAGAGCTAAAATAGAGAATATTGTTGGAGCGCATTAAAAATTTTACTCTAAATTTAAAAATGATCTCTATTATGTATAAAATATCTTTATAAATACGAATTTTTTGGAGATGCTCTTAACCCCAGCTTCACTAATTTTATACAAGTTGATATATTGAGCAAGCAAGCAAAATGAAACAGAGATAAAAACATGAAAGATTGAGACTTCGATTCAGTTAATACATATAGCACTTAATACTTGTCTTGCTTGTTTTTTTGATGATTACACCCAGTAACAAAATTCAATAAAGCAACCACACAGACCAAACATTCTAAGCATTCGTTGAAGCAATCAAACCACTTTCAAGAATAAGGGCATCATTTGCTGCCATCACCAAATAAGTAACCCAAGGAAGAGCCACCACCAGGTGCAGCATGGACCTTGGTCGAAGGGCGTTCCTGTAACCCATATGATAAGAATTACAAGAATTAATCGTCAGATAAGAAGAAAAGATAAACCTACATGGAGTAGCATGTCTCTCCTGAATCAAAGAACAACCAGGAGCAGAGTTTAGATTGAAGAATGCACACATAATGTTAAACCAAAAGATGTACCGATATTTAGAATTGTGAAATATTATACACTATCCCCCTTTTTTGTCAAGAAAATCATGGAGGAAAGGAGAAGGGAAAGGAAAAGAGACCATGAACATGTTTGGCTAAGCTTAAAAAGTTAATTTGTAAGTTTTAAAATAGCTAAATCTTTTTTAGTCGTGAAAGTTGGAAATGAGTTACTTTATCCGCAAGGTAAGAGTTACTTTCAAAGTAACTTTAAAAATGTTCATACAAACTAATTCTGACTGGTATGTGGCCGTGTTCAGTGCTTGTAAAGCAAGCATGTACTGAAACAGTAAAGACCATGTGAATCTAAAGCACCGTTTAATAAGATCAACGTAATCATATGTAAAACCAGAGCAGCCACATACCATAGAAAATTCGAATTTTCCATCTTTATGCATTGGGGTTGCTTTTGTATTTAAATAAACTACTGGAG
>NC_036243.1:11046362-11052298 GCF_002742605.1 Olea europaea var. sylvestris | reverse complement strand
GAATGTTTCTCACGAACTCTTAAATTTCATTCTAATAACTATTTACAATAACCATGCATCGATTATTTAGCATAGTGGCACCCTCAACTGGATCCATGAAAGAATCCAAAGAAAATATGAGGGTAAAATTTTATACAAACAATTTTGTGGAGACATATTCCAGATTATCCATTTACTCACTTTCACTTTATATAAAACCAAACTACATTTAAAAAAATTTAAATATGAGTTTGGTAGGGGAGGAAAAAGGCAAAGCAACCTACTTTATTTCCTTTTCTGGAAGTCATGACTCGTGATCTATTATTAGAAGCTTTTTAAATTCTAACAAGCATCCCTTAGCAATTACACAATCCATATTTCAAAAATGAACTGCACTTTTCTCTCTTTTAGAAAATTTAATCGGAAAATGAGCATATTTGATAACCTGGCTTCAAAACCAAGCACATATGTACAAGGTTTTAATTGCCAATAAAATAAACGGATCCAAGATTCTACCATAACATTTTACTCCTCCTTCAAAATGTCACAATCAAAATCGTCAAGAAATTCTATTTCCGGAAATAATACTGATAAGTAGATCCAAGATTCGACCATAAGATTTTGCTCCTCCTCAGAACCCCAATCAATATAGTCCATATGATATAGGAAATTCTAATTTCTATAGAAAAATACATATAATATCATTAATGCATCAAAAATTAACCCGTTTTATAATTTGAAATATGCCTCGGCGAGATTTGACGAATTTGACGAATGGAATATCAAAATAACACTCCAATGAAGCATAACCGTTACAAAGAACGGCAAATGGACAGAGATGTAATAAGAAAAAATCATATATGCCACAATGAATCACATGAATTCGATAAACGGGTCATTAAATTCATAACGTCATTGCTAAAATTAGTCCAATAACAAACGAGATCATTTAAATCTGACCATAAAATGAAAAAAAAAATCAGCATTTCTTACCTTTTTCTGCTTGGATTAAATCCAAAGGACGAAATATATTACAGCAAGAGAGAAAGGGAAAGGATATTCTTCAAATGATTTGAATAGTTATAGGATAAAAAGGAGCGTCTTAATGGAAATTGAAAATTTGCAGTAGAGGTTCCCAATCTATTAATGTTGTAGCAAGTTGGTCTCTAATATTTATTATTTGACATACAAGTCCACTTCCCTCTGCTCCAGCCACAAATAACCCATCGTAGGCAAGCTAGAGCAATCGAGGTGAAAGAAAAATGCAGAGAAGGAAATAACCTTGCTTGCATTGGGACGAGTTTGGATATAAAATTACTTCATTGACTAATTACTGAACAAAAAATTACGCTTTATGCAATGCATAATATAAAACATATTGAGAGTATGTTCATCATATTACTTGTTTGTCAAACTAAATTTGATCCGATCTTTGTTGATCGGATGTACAAATTTTGGTGTTCTGCTTTTCAATTTTGTCTCTCTTTTTGTTTATTTATTATTGAGGCCTCGTTTGGTAGGGATTTTTTGCCTCAAAAAATTGATTTTTTGATCATTATTTTACTATTCAAGCCGTAATTTTTGACTTGACCCCACTTTTCTTCTAACGATCAAAAAATCAATTTTCAAAATTCCTACCAAACGGGCCCTGAAATTCTCCTAACTGCATGATTCTGGAATTTCCCTGTAGCCTTAACTGATAATTAAGCCAAAAGAACTAGTAAAGACAACCAATTTTCCTCAAAAGTGAAGAAACGAGGCACGAAATTGGTTGGTGTTGTGCCTTAGCAGTATCCCAGGATTTTGATATCCATGCTTCTGACCCATTGCAAATCAACTTCTGCTTTAAATTCAACAAAGAACTGTCCACATTCATGTGTTGCTCTTCAATTCTTCACACCACTGCAAGTTCTGCTTCTTTCTCGTCTCTTGAATTCATACACACAAGTCCCTTGAAAGTTTTCACCCGCTTTGGGAAAAACTTGCATACAGTTTTCTCTCTTTCATGACTGGAAAAGTTGGAGTACAATGATTAACATCGGATGCACCAGAAAGCCCCTGAATAGAACACAAATCCTACAACCCCTGAATCACATCAAACACATTACGCTTATTTCTATTAGATAAATTTGCACGAGTCACCGCAATTTTTCCACTCTACCTCACCCCTATATCTGGAAGGTGTCAAGAGCAGACTGCTGGAAGCTCTGACAGCTCTCACCTGTGCCACAGCAATTCTAGCAACGGCCTGGGTGAATCATCATTTCCAGATGTTTTATTCTTATTTTTATCCTGGGAATTTTCTTTTTCTTTTTCTTTTTCTTTCAAGAACTCGACAACATAATTCCCACCTCCATCACTTATGTTCAACAAAACTTCATAATAATAAATATAACTTCTCTCGAGCTAAACTTCCTGAAAATGCAAGAAATTCTCCAAAAAATGCTTTCTTCACCGGAAATTCATGGATTCAAGATGGTTGAGTAAAACCCTAAGTTCTTTGCATTTTCCTAAGGCTGAACAAATTCATGAGAGAAATTGAAAAAAGTAAAGTAAAGTAAAGACAAGCACATTACTTACCTTAGAATTTCAGGGTTTATACTTTACCTTAGAATTTCAGGGTTTATACTGGACTAGTTCAGAAAGAAAATTAATTGATCTTTCAGTAAAAAGAGAGTGCTTAATCAGACATGGAAGATTAGCTGAGATTATTTGAGAGATTTGATTAGGATGATAGCTAATTAAACCTCCATAAAACTCTCTATCCAGTGGGTTGAGGCCTGTGGGTGAGATTAGTCGAAGTGCGCGTAAACTAACCCGGACACCAACGATCATCAAAAAAGAAAATAAAAAATAAAACTCTCTATCTGGAGACAGGTAGGGAGGGATAATAACTTGAACTTCCTCCCCCAACAGATCTGAAGCGAAATAAAATTTGTTTGCTTATCTCAATCCAGTACACCACGCAAGGCTGCGTTTTAAGTATCAGGGAGTGTTTGGTGTTGACAGATAATAAACAAGCAGATATTTATGCGCCACAAAGAATCAACTCTATTAAATACTCACTTTGCACTCATTTTAACTCCAGAATATTTAGCAATACTTCTTTCAAGCCAAAGGTACCAAAAGTTATATAGAGAGAATTTAATGTTACAACACTTGAAGTTGAGGCTTGCAAGTATACGGCGATTGCTACATTTATAAGGATTGCTACATTTATAAGGACATGATCAATGGATTCGTGTGCACGACAACATTTGCAGACAGAGACAAGACTGATATGAAATGTTTTCTGTATGAGATCTATTTGTGCTATGATTTCCAAGCAAAGAACGAGATTGCTTTTTCCATATGAATTTGAAGGAAGATCGGATGCTTTGTCTCTTGTCTTACTTTTTCCAGCAAGAAGCTGGAGCGAAGAGGCCAACAAAGACTAAATCAATCCCCTCAGCATATGGAGGAATTCCGGCAACATCTTGTACCGTTGGCAGGTAAGAGGATCTATAGTTTAATTAAATTCCAGTGTCCCCCTTTTATTTTATGGACAGAAATAAGTGAATTGGGTACATGCAGATACTTGAGCTTCTGAGAAATATCCTCTATCCAGAAAGATATATTCACAATTCTGTTCAATCAAAGGTATGCAAATAACTATTCAACAAATAACCTTTCTTCCATCAATTCACAAGCAGTAAGCCAGATACTTATTCGAGTATTTATCACTGTGTACTTGGTACTTCCAGAAAAGTCATAAAATAATGTCCAAAGAAATTCAGGCAAACTGCTCTGTCTTTTGTTCTTTCCATTGAGCAATAAAATTAAGATCTTTCAACCCAATGAACAGTCTATACATATCTGTTAAGCATGGTGTTTGACTAAATGAAATAATTGATCAGGTGACTGTGGCACGTTTGGCTTCAACAAGAGTCCTTTCAAAGATATTTGGAACTCAGTTTTAGGAGCAAAAACTGAAAAACAGAAGGGGAAAAAAAAGAAGCAATAAACATCTAGACAATGGGGAGAAAACAAATTAAATTAAGATTGAACAGATATCTGCTTGTGAATCAAATTCAACACACTGCCAAATTAGAAAAGACTTACAAGTATAACATTACTAAAGAAAGGAATAGTTCCCTACATCTAGATGGTGGAGAAATATGACAGCTGAAGATGAAATTCTTAGGAGCAATAGAGGATTCATTTGCCAGTGCATGACTTTATACTCCATCCAGTTCCTAAACCATAATTATCACAAAATATATTCATCTAACAGCAACTTCTATGCAATATTTTCATACAATTAATTATAGCTTAGAAAATTACAAGTAGAAAAAATAGTAAGGGTTATCTGTGAAAATAACTTACATAGACCACTGGCACTAAATGACGATAAAAGTATTGGTGCATTAATTCAAACCTCATAGAGATAAAATTTAAAAAATAAAAATAAAAAAGGAAGGTCTGATGCTTGAAACTCGGAGGTTTTAATCTCAATTACAAAAAGCTATCAATACAATGTTCATGTCTGTGAGGGACAAAACATACCTCTAGATCTCGTGAAGTTGGAAAAATACCCCTTCGGAAATCTGTAAAGATCAAATAGAGAAAAACTCTCTTTGACTAGCGCTACTCTTGAACAAGTAGCAGCTGACAGTTCCCTAAACAAGTATACAAAGTCTAAATCAATCATGCCTAATTTACACACGTGATGCCCTGCAAATTATCCATAGTTTCCCTAAGAATTTGCCCAGATCTCTTTTTCTTGTCATGTTTTTCATCATGGTTAACACCAAACCAAAGAGCTATTTTCTCAACTCCCTCATTCCAAGGGCTAATTGCTGTACTCGAGCACGTCCTGCTATTTCTGAACTTAAATTTTATTGTGGTCCTCTCATTCAATGGAATCTTTCTCCTGTCCTTCATAGATTTACACGACTGGGTCCCAATATCTTCAATGGCATGGGCACATGGTTCTAAAACAGAAACATGACTCTCCAAAGCTGCATGATTCTGGCATTTCCTTGTAGTCTCATCTGATAGTTTAGCCGGAAGAACAGGTTAAGACACCTCCTTATCCTCAAACTGAAGAGGTGGGGCAAGAAAAGGGTTACTTTCAACTGCGCATTTTGCCTTTGCAGGTTCATCAGCTAACCCTGCTTCCAAACCATTAAAAATCAACTTCTGCTGCAAATTCAATGGAGACCTTTCCACCTGCATGTGCCGCTCTTCTATTCTACTTGTTGAAAAGTAATAGCAAATAATAGTGTTACCGTAATTTATATTTGGGCAGAGTAACAACGTTTGAATGGTTTTGAACGGTTGAGGCAAGAGTTCGACTCTTTCTCCTTAAAACGATAATGCCCCACACTGATACTAACGGTATTGCAACACTCGTTTCCCAAGATACAACGACCTCGTCTTGTAATAGTAGTACTCCAAATTACAAGACCCGACGAACCCGTAAAGTTTAGATCTCTCCACACACACTAGATGACTGAAATGCACGAAAACTAATTTTCGAGGACTAAATTATAAAACAGAAATTATGCAAGGACAAAGGGATAATTTCAGGAGAGTAGAAAATCAATTCTGATTTTTGGAATGAATAAAAACCGGGGTATGGGGGCCTATTTATAGATGTTGAAAGGTTGTGTCCCAACAGACACAACTGCCGAAAAGTTGTGTCCAGAGGACACAAACTGTTTGGACAGTCAACTGCCACTTTGGACAGTCAATCATCACTTGGACAGTCAACCACCACTTTCGACAGTCAACCGTCACTTGGACAGTCAACCGCCACTTTGACAGTCAACCGACTAAATTCTAGAAGTACCGTATCACGTGTCACACACAAAAAATTCGGGGAAGGAAAAAAAAATTAATAACATAAAATATATTATTATTATTATAATAATAAAATAATATAATTAAATGTTATTTTACCAAAAAATATATAT
>NC_036243.1:11042670-11044532 GCF_002742605.1 Olea europaea var. sylvestris | reverse complement strand
TATAGCACTTAATACTTGTCTTGCTTGTTTTTTTGATGATTACACCCAGTAACAAAATTCAATAAAGCAACCACACAGACCAAACATTCTAAGCATTCGTTGAAGCAATCAAACCACTTTCAAGAATGAGGGCATCATTTGCTGCCATCACCAAATAAGTAACCCAAGGAAGAGCCACCACCAGGTGCAGCATGGACCTTGGTCGAAGGGCGTTCCTGTAACCCATATGATAAGAATTACAAGAATTAATCGTCAGATAAGAAGAAAAGATAAACCTACATGGAGTAGCATGTCTCTCCTGAATCAAAGAACAATCAGGAGCAGAGTTTAGATTGAAGAATGCACACATAATGTTAAACCAAAAGATGTACCGATATTTAGAATTGTGAAATATTATACACTATCCCCCTTTTTTGTCAAGAAAATCATGGAGGAAAGGAGAAGGGAAAGGAAAAGAGACCATGAACATGTTTGGCTAAGCTTAAAAAGTTAATTTGTAAGTTTTAAAATAGCTAAATCTTTTTTAGTCGTGAAAGTTGGAAATGAGTTACTTTATCCGCAAGGTAAGAGTTACTTTCAAAGTAACTTTAAAAATGTTCATACAAACTAATTCTGACTGGTATGTGGCCGTGTTCAGTGCTTGTAAAGCAAGCATGTACTGAAACAGTAAAGACCATGTGAATCTAAAGCACCGTTTAATAAGATCAACGTAATCATATGTAAAACCAGAGCAGCCACATACCATAGAAAATTCGAATTTTCCATCTTTATGCATTGGGGTTGCTTTTGTATTTAAATAAACTACTGGAGCATTGACTTCACAGAAAAACTATTAAGTGTACAAAAAATTGTGAGACATTTCAACTTCTAATATGCCAACCAAAATGTACCTCACATTTGTGGGAACCAAACAGTATATCAATGCTTGAGAAATATATATGATATGAGGCCAAGGCATCAAGTAATTGTGCTCAAGACTATTATGTTTAGAGGGACTAATCTCTTCTCTATTTGCATTAAACTTCACTTTTAGGACTCAGCACGGAAAAAATATGCAACGATGGTATAAACAGTATGGTACCGTTAGAAAGTTGCCACAATTCTGTCCATCTGCTCGAAGGTAGTTGTTTATGGTGTTACCAGGTATGCCTGCAGGAGTCTGCTTACTGTTATCCACAGATTGGGGAGTAACAGAAGGCTTAGGAGAACTCCCGTTGTTTGAGCCCTTGGGGGGAGCATTAGGGGTCTCTCCACCTCCAAAAAGATATCCCAAGGAACTTTGTCCCCCACCAGCACTGACTCCACGACCCATTCTCTCTGATTATTAATCAAGGAGAATTCAAAATAATCGTACATAAATGAAGACTGGAAGAAACTCCATTTACTAGCATAATATTTAAATCATACACAGACAAAATGGGAAGGTTCTAAATGCCACAAAGAATTTGTTGCTGCATAAACGGGTCAATTTTGAAATCCTACAAAGCATTCACCAAATGAATATAATGATACTATGGAGTTAGATGGGCAACATGAGTAATAAATCCTACTGGCAAACCACGTCTGAATGTAGGTGAATACAAGTTTAACATACAGAAAAATCATAGTTAGTGCACAGAAAAACTAGCCGCGTGATCTGAGGAGTGCCACATATTAGGAACTCTGAATTTTTCTTTCCCAATAGGTGATTGTCAAGAAGAATTTGCACAGTGCACGGTCAATGTCCCAATTACCTTTTGCCCTAGGGCATGTCTCCACAAAAGCAACAAGTTTATTTAATCTAATTATGTTGATTTCTATTAATTAACATTTTTCTACTTGTCTCACTTTTCACTCTTTCTAGGGGAACATCAGGTTTTGGG
>NC_036243.1:10992379-11042607 GCF_002742605.1 Olea europaea var. sylvestris | reverse complement strand
TCATGTGAATGTTTCTCACGAACTCTTAAATTTCATTCTAATAACTATTTACAATAACCATGCATCGATTATTTAGCATAGTGGCACCCTCAACTGGATCCATGAAAGAATCCAAAGAAAATATGAGGGTAAAATTTTATACAAACAATTTTGTGGAGACATATTCCAGATTATCCATTTACTCACTTTCGCTTTATATAAAACCAAACTACATTTAAAAAAATTTAAATATGAGTTTGGTAGGGGGGGAAAAGGCAAAGCAACCTACTTTATTTCCTTTTCTGGAAGTCATGACTCGTGATCTATTATTAGAAGCTTTTTAAATTCTAACAAGCATCCCTTAGCAATTACACAATCCATATTTCAAAAATGAACTGCACTTTTCTCTCTTTTAGAAAATTTAATCGGAAAATGAGCATATTTGATAACCTGGCTTCAAAACCAAGCACATATGTACAAGGTTTTAATTGCCAATAAAATAAACGGATCCAAGATTCTACCATAACATTTTACTCCTCCTTCAAAATGTCACAATCAAAATCGTCAAGAAATTCTATTTCCGGAAATAATACTGATAATTAGATCCAAGATTCGACCATAAGATTTTGCTCCTTCTCAGAAACCCAATCAATATAGTCCAAATGATTTAGGAAGTTCTAATTTCTATAGAAAAATATATATAATATCATTAATGCATCAAAAATTAACCCGTTTTATAATTTGAAATATGCCTCGGCGAGATTTGACGAATTAGACGAATGGAATATCAAAATAACACTCCAATGAAGCATAACCGTTACAAAGAACGGCAAATGGACAGAGATGTAATAAGAAAAAATCATATATGCCACAATGAATCACCTGAATTCGATAAACGGGTCATTAAATTCTTAACGTCATTGCAAAAATTAGTCCCAGTAACGATCGAGATCATTTAAATCTGACCATAAAATGAAAAAAATTCAGCATTTCTTACCTTTTTCTGCTGTGGATTAAATCCAAAGGACGAAATATATTACAGCAAGAGAGAAAGGGAAAGGATATTTTTCAAATGATTTGAATAGTAATAGGATAAAAAGGAGCGTCTTAATGGAAATTGAAAAATTGCAGTAGAGGTTCCCAATCTATTAATGTTGTAGCAAGTTGGTCTCTAATATTTATTATTTGACATACAAGTCCACTTCCCTCTGCTCCAGCCACAAATAACCCATCATAGGCAAGCTAGAGCAATCGAGGTGAAAGAATAATGCAGAGAAGGAAATAACCTTGCATGCATTGGGACGAGTTTGGATATAAAATTACTTCATTGACTAATTATTGAACAAAAAATTACGCTTCATGCAACGTATAATATAAAACATATTGAAGTATGTTCATCATATTACTTGCTTGTCAAACTAAATTTGATCCGATCTTTGTTAATCGGATGTACTAATTTTGGAGTTCTGCTTTTCATTTCTGTGTCTCTCTTTTGATTATTTATTATTGAAATTCTCCTAACTGCATGATTCTGGAATTTCCCTGTAGCCTTAACTGATAATTAAGCCAAAAGAACGAGTAAAGACAACCAATTTTCCTCAAAGTGAAGAAACGAGGCACGAAATTGATTGGTGTTGTGCCTTAGCAGTATCCCAGGAGTTTGATATCCATGCTTCTGACCCATTGCAAATCAAGTTCTGCTTTAAATTCAACAACATTCATGTGTTGCTCTTCAATTCTTCACACCACTGCAAGTTCTGCTTCTTTCTCGTCTCTTGAATTCGTATACACACAAGTCCCTTGAAAGTTTTCACCCGCTTTGGGAAAAACTTGTATACAGTTTTCTCTCTTTCATGACTGGAAAAGTTGGAGTACAATGATTAACATCGGATGCACCAGAAAACCCTGAACAGAACACAAATCCTACAACCCCTGAATCACATCAAACACATTACGCTTATTTCTATTAGATAAATTTGCACGAGACACCGCAATTTTTCCACTCTACCTCACCCCTATATCTGGAAGGTGTCAAGAGCAGACTGCTGGAAGCTCTGACAGCTCTTACCTGTGCCACAGCAATTCTAGCAATGGCCTGGGTGAATCATCATTTCCAGATGTTTTATTCTCATTTTTATCCTGGGGATTTTCTTTTTCTTTTTCTTTCAAGAACTCCACAACATAATTCCCACCTCCATCACTTATGTTCCACAAAACTTCATAATAATAAATATAACTTCTCTCGAGCTAAACTTCCTGAAAATGCAAGAAATTCTCCAAGAAATGCATTCTTCACCGGCAATTCATGGATTCAAGATGCTTGAGTAAAACCATAAGTTCTTTGCATTTTCCTAAGGCCGAACAAATTCATGAGAGAAATTGAAAAAAGCAAAGTAGAGTAAAGAAAAGCACATTACTTACCTTAGAATTTCAGGGTTTATACTTTACCTTAGAATTTCAGGGTTTATACTGGACTAGTTCAGAAAGATGATCTTTGAGTAAAAAGAGAGTGCTTAATCAGACATGGAAAGATTAGCTGAGATTATTTGAGAGATTTGATTAGGATAATAGCTAATTAAACCTCCATAAAACTCTCTATCCAGTGGGTTGTGGCTTGTGGGTTTGCCTCTCAACGGTCATCAATTCGAGTCTCCTCAAGACTATTGAGGTGAGTACTCAATCGTTAACTTCGGGGCCTCGTGGTATTAGTTGAAGTGCACGTAAGTTGGCCCGGACATCCACGATCATCAAAACAGAAAATAAAAAATAAAACTCTCTATCCGGAGAGAGGGGTAGGGAGGGATAATAACTTGAACTTCCTCTCCCAACAGATCTGAAGCGAAATAAAATTTGTTTGCTTATCTCGATCCAGTACACCACGCAAGGCTGCGTTTTAAGTATCAGGGAGTGTTTGGTGTTGACAGATAATAAACAAGCAGATATTTATGCGCCACAAAGAATCAACTCTATTAAATACTCACTTTGCACTCATTTTAATTCCAGAATATTTAGCAATACTTCTTTCAAGCCAAAGGTACCAAAAGATATATAGAGAGAATTTAATGTTACAACACTTGAAGTTGAGGCTTGCAATTATACGGTGATTGCTACATTTATAAGGACACGATCAATGGATTCGTGTGCACGACAACATTTGCAGACAGAGACAAGACTGATATGAAATATTTTCTAAATGAGATCTATTTGTGCTATGATTTCCAAGCAAAGAACGAGATTGCTTTTTCCATATGAATTTGAAGGAGGATCGGATGCTTTGTCTTTTGTCTTACTTTTCCCAGCAAGAAGCTAGAGCGAAGAGGCCAACAATCGAAAGACTAAATCAATCCCCTCAGCATATGGAGGAATTTCGGCAACATCTTGTACCGTTGGTAGGTAAGAGGATCTATAGTTTAATTAAATTCCAGTGTCCCCGTTTTATTTTATGGACAGAAATAAGTAGATTGGGTAGATGCAGATACTTGAGCTTCAGAGAAAGATCCTCTATCCAGAAAGATATATTCACAATTCCGTTCAACCAAATTAAGGTATGCAAATAACTATTCAACAAATAACCTTTCTTCCATCAATTCACAAGCAGTAAGCCAGATAATTATTCAAGTAATTATCAATGTGTACTTGGTACTTACAGTAAAGTCATAAAATAATGTCCAAAGAAATTCAGGCAAACTTCTCTGTCTTTTGTTCTTTCCGTTGAGCAATGAAATTAAGATCTTTCAACCCAATGAACAGTCTATACATATCTGTTAAGCACGGTGTTTGACTAAATGAAATAATTGATAAGGTGACTGTGGCACGTTTGGCTCCAACAAGAGTCCTTTCAAAGATATTTGGAACCTCACTTTTAGGAGCAAAAACTGAAAAACAGAAAGGGAAAAAAAAGAAGCAATAAACATCTAGACAATGGGGAGAAAACAAATTAAATTAAGATTGAACAGATATCTGCTTGTGAATCAAATTCAACACACTGCCAAATTAGTAAAGACTTACAAGTATAACATTACTAAGGAAAGGAATAGTTCCCTACATCTAGATGGTGGAGAAATATGACAGCTGAAGATGCAATTCTTAGGAGCAATAAGGAGCAATAGAGGATTCATTTGCCAGTGCATGACTTTATACTCCGTCCAGTTCCTAAACCATAATTATCCCAAAATATATTCATCTAACAGCAACTTCTATGCAATATTTTCATACAATTAATTATTGCTTAGAAAATTACAAGTAGAAAAAATAGTAAGGGTGAAAATAACTTACATAGACCACTGGCGCTAAATGACGATAAAAGTATTGGTGCATTAATTCAAACCTCATAGAGATAAACTTTAAAAAATAAAAATAAAAAGGGAAGGCCTGATGCTTGAAACTCGGAGGTTTTAATCTCAATTACAAAAAGCTATCAATTCAATGTTCATGTCTGTGAGGGACAAAACATACCTCTAGATCTTGTGAAGTTGGAAAAATACCCCTTCGGAAATCTGTAAAGATCAAATAGAAAAAAACTCTCTTTGACTAGCGCTACTCTTGAAAAAGTAGCAGCTGCCAGTTCCCTAAACAAGTATACAAAGTCTAAATCAATCATGCCTAATTTACACACGTGATGCCCTGTGAATTATCCATAGTTTCCCCAAGAATTTGCCCAGATCTCTTTTTCTTGTCATGTTTTTCATCATGGTTAACACCAAACCAAAGAGCTATTTTCTCAACTCCCTCATTCCAAGGGCTAATTGATGTGCCCGAGCACTTCCTGCTATTTTTGAACTTAAATTTTATTGTGGTCCTCTCATTCAATGGAATCTTTCTCCTGTCCTTCATAGATTTACACGACTGGGTCCCAATATGCGCGTGTGGGCTTTGGCTTAACCTACTAGCATGTAGGTTCTCTCCCCCTCAAAGACTATTGGTACCTCTTGGGGCCCAAACCCAAGTCTCAAACTTAAGCTATATAAGGTGGTTTATATTCTTCTAGTTTTCCTACGTGGGATTGGTATTTTTCAATTTCCCATATATTTTATTTCAACATCAAGTGGGCATCTTTTGGCCTTAATTTCTCATTCACCCTAAATTGGTTTTGAGAAAATAAATATACCATATTAATCTACTCATGGAGTAGAACACATTCGGCCAAAGAAATCTTATTTCCGATTAACGGGGCCCACTAAATTAATTGGTCAAAAGTTGGTCAAACCAACTAATTAAAACCAATTTTTCCAACACCTTCCACTGCAAGCTCAGCTTCTTTCTTGACCCTTGAATTCAAATACACACGAGTCTCAGGATCTGGAAACTTTGGCAACCAACCAGGTATATGTTCATCGGGGGGGGTCACCCATTTGCACAAAACTTGTTGGAGATTTAAAGCAATGAAGAGAGGAAAATTGGTAATAAAAGAATATAGATATACTAAGAGGCTTGAACACGAAAATGATAACGCTATCCTCAAACGTTATTTGCCCCTTTTCCAATGCTTTTGAGGAGTTCCGACAAATAGTTTGTAGGATTAAACAAGCCTTCGTGTGAATAACACCAAAAGCAAAGTGTATCTTTCACAAAGAACAAGTGAAAATAGATATAAGATTGATTATGTGATAATTTGGGAGAATAATCTTGTGGTGGATTTCTTAATTTTCTCAAGAGTGTTTTTCTTTGCAATTGGAACACTTATTTATAGGCTTTGAAGGGTTCCCACGAAATGGTGCAAAATTATGTTGAAAAGGCACCAAATTCAAAAGAAAAAGGGTAAAAAACGAATCCCAAACAATCACTTTGTATAACCATGCAACCGCATGGGCTATAACCATGCGGTCGCACGGTTATAGTGCAAGTGGCCCTCCCAGTTTCGGGAGGGCCTCATGCAGCCGCATGGGCTTAACCCGTGTAGCCACATGGTTAAGCCCAAAAAATTTTTTTTTTTTTATTTTGAACAACTAAAATTCTAACAATTGATGGAAAATATTGTTCACAATCAATAAACGGTGTATAGGATGAAAACGGAATTGAAATTGAAATGAAAACGGACCAAAATGAAAACGGAATTGAAAACTGAACAGGGCCGCATGGGCAAATATCCATGCGGTTGCACGATGATGTACCGAGGCCACATGGCCTCGGACATGGGTTAAAACCATGCGGTCGCATGGTTGTAAATTAGGGACCGTTGGACAATTTTTTGGTTTGAATTTTGGCAGCTTTTCATTTCATTTTGGCACCTTTTCGTGTGGCAATGTTTCATGTCTATAAATAAGTGATTAATGGACATTGAAAAATAATTACAAGTATGTGAAAAACATATTAACAAATCCACATGAAAGAATTAAACTTTCTTCCCTCCATATTCATGTTCTTCAAGTGTTCTTCAAGATTCGGGTGGAAAAATCATTTGTGCTTTTGTGATTTTCTACAACAAGGTTTGATCAATCCTATGAACTATTTGCCATAAAACCTTTTAAGCACCAAATTTGTATACGAGAAGGGGCAAATATCGTTTGAGGACAACGAATCATTTTCGTGTTTGAGCCTTCCATATTGGTTTGTTTTCCTTGTTAATTTCCATCTTCTTGAATTTCTATTTCTTAATTTTCATCTCCATTTTCCCCGATGGCATAAATTTCCAACAATCTCAAACGATATTTTTTTTGTGATGGAGAATGAGATGTCTATGGCAACAATCAAGATGGATCGAGACTTTGTTGATGTCACTAACTTCAAGAGATGGTTTGACTTGTAGAAAAAGTATAAATCCAGATTTGTGTATTCGGAATTCGGTAATTGTGCCTTCTCAAATCTAAATTCAGTAAGTCAAATTTTTGTTTGATTTTACGTTAGTAAAATTGAATTTGTGCATGTTAGATTCTGTTTTACATGCATGATTTCACTTTTATGAGAAATCTGTTTGAATGAAATTTATTTAAATGAGAAACCAACTTGATGGATGCATATGCTTTTGGATTTATATGATTTCTCAATTATGAACCATCATTAGCGGAACCATCATGTTTGTAAACAAAATGAAAGAAAATGAAGTTTCAGTATATGCAAAAGGTTATATAGATTTCTGAATTTCATTTCCTGAATGCATGGTTTATCAAAAGATGTGAATAAATTATTAAATGCATGAATGAGTGCGATGCTTATATATGAAAGAGTGCGATGCTTACACCTATTTATGTGTAATTTGAATTGGTGTGAGAATTAGTGTTTAAATTAAAAATGAAAGATTGTGTCAATTCATTTTGAAGTTTCCATAACTACCAATATTCTAAAATTGTATGTGAAATGTATAAATGTTTGAAAGGATGCGATCATTTTGTTGAAAGTACATGAACTTTTGAAGGAATATTGCTATTCTTTTTGAATAGGTGCCTTATTGTTTAAAATAAAATGACACACACTGGAAACAAATGTTACTATCTTGTGAAGTGTCACTAGTTTGATAAGTTGCATACATTCTTTGGTCTATGTGTTGACATTGGTCAAATTTGTATGATCAAATTAAAGAGAATTTGATTAAAGTACAAGTGCATTTGCTTGAATTATGACAAATTGTGATATGTTCTATTAGAAATTGTTTGCGCAATTACTGAGACATGGAATCATTTTATAGAACACAAAATTATGTCTATAGTTGGCGGTGATGCTTGATATCTTTGAAAATGGTAGTAAAAATGATCTTATGTAAGATTATATTTGCATAAGAATATGACAAAATGTGATTTTGTCCAAATGTGAATAAGGTAAACATGTATCTTATTATCCAATATGACATAATGCTATCTTGTGAAAGTGATAAGTTGTAAAAAGATTGGAGAAGTTGCAATTCTTGTGAATTAAGAAAAAATATTCTTCTTTATTCATTGAATGTGACTTCAATTATGGAACCAATTGATTTGGTTTAAACTTGGAAAAGCATTGTTGGTCTATGAGGTAACCTTGGTAAAATTGTGTGATCACAATTAAGATGGTCGATTTGAAGTAAGTTGTGACTTAACGACCACTATCTAAAAATACTTAAAATAGATGATAAATGAATCGAACTGTGAAAGAGTTGATGAAATCTAAGTTCAATTACAATCCCAAATGTGGGGGTTGACATAATGAGGAACTCTAAGTTCGAATATAACTCGAAATGTGGAGGTTAACTTTAAATGCTTGAGAACCTATATGAGAAGTTCAATATTTATGAATGCAATATTACATGATTGCATATAAATTCCTAAGTGAGGAATTGTGGGGGTAACTTAATTTAAAAGTTACCATATCATTTACATATTAATCATAGAAAAATATCTATGAAGGAAGAAAAGGTAGAAAAGTCCTTATGATTATAATTATAAGGATGAGATACATTATCATTAAGTTTAAGTGGATAATTTGGGTGAAAGCCAATCACGGTGCTTTCAAAACCAATGTGAATATTTAAGAGTATTCATAAGTTGAAGATCACTGTAATATTTTAATAATGAAATATGAATACCCAAGTGTGAGATCCACAATAAAATTGATTGAGAAGTGTAATGATTTGATAAAAATGTTCAAACCATGTTTGGATATAAATAAAACTTTAAATAAAGCAAGTGAGAAGCATATGGCTTCACAAAAGGATTTCTTGGTGGTGACAAATTGTATCTATCAAATGAATCGATCGTTGGCTAGCTATACTTTGATAAGATACTAAGTCACATGAAATGAAAAGTAAAGACATATAAGTCTTAAAGGTGACGTCACAAGGAAATTATCAAAGGTGGAATAATTTTCGAAGAGAATTTAGCGAATCCTTTAACTAGACCACTAAATAAAACTTTAGTGGCATATACTTCGAGTAAGATGGGGTTGAAACTCCTAAACTATAAAGGTCCACCAATGACGGCAACCCTACCCATCGCTTACTCAAAAGGGTAATCCATGGGTTCAAAGGGTAACAAACAAGTCATTCGATATGTGGGATAGTTTCGGCATTATTAAAATTCGCAATAACCCTATCCTAAGTAAAATAATGCTGGTTGTTACTGAAATGAGGGTTGAGTATTGAAGCTCTTAATGAAGTCTAGTACTAAAATACAAGTACCTCTAAAAGTAACAAAAGTACTGGAAGAACTTTACCTAAACAAATTTCAAGGTGGTGCCGCTTCAATAGAGAGTTGGAGTTTCTCTCTTAAAAGTTTGTTGAATAAGATGAGCGCAATGCCATATTAGCGCTAAGCGAGTTGAGGAACTTGAGAACACGTAATGCTCGTGTGTGTATTCTTACCGGTATTGTCACATGGAACAAATGGTTCAAAGTTTCACGCTACGTTTGATTTCAACTTTACTTTGTTTGAATTACACTATGGTTAGATTCAAATCGAAAGATATCTAATCCTTATGTATGAGTATTATTTATTTTGAATATGAGAGTTTATTGAATTTTGAACAAGTGGGGGATTGATGGAAAATATTGTTCACAATCAATAAATGGTGTATGGGATGAAAACGGAATTGAAATCGAAATGAAAACGGACCAAAATGAAATTGGAATTGAAAGCTGAACAGGGCCAAATTTTGGGGTCGCATGGGCAAATATCCATGCGGTCGCACGATGATGTACCGAGGCCACATGGCCTCGGACATGGGTTAAAACCATGCGGTCGCATGGTTGTAAATTAGGGACCGTTGGACAATTTTTTGGTTTGAATTTTGGCAGCTTTTCATTTCATTTTGGCACCTTTTCGTGTGGCAATGTTTCATGTCTATAAATAAGTGATTAATGGACATTGAAAAATAATTACATGTATGTGAAAAACATATAAACAAATCCACATGAAAGAATTAAACTCTCTTCCCTCCATATTCATGTTCTTCAAGTGTTCTTCAAGATTTGGGTGGAAAAATCATTTGTGCTTTTGTGATTTTCTACAACAAGGCTTGATCAATCCTACGAACTATTTGCCATAAAGCCTTTTAAGCACCAAATTTGTATACGAGAAGGGGCAAATATCGTTTGAGAACAACGAATCATTTTCGTGTTTGAGCCTTCCATATTGATTTGTTTTCCTTGTTAATTTCCATCTTCTTGAATTTCTATTTCTTAATTTTCATCTCCATTTTCTCCGATGGCATAAATTTCCAACAAAACTTGCATACAATTTTCTCTCTTTGACAACTGGAAAAGTCGGAATTGGATATGCAGATGGGAATTCCTCAGCTTCTTCAGCGTACTGAATAATGTCCCTAATTACTCTAGAACGAGTAAGACAATGATTAACGTCGGAAGCACCAGAAAACCCCTGAACAGAACCCAAATCCTCCAACCCCTGAATCACATCAAACACATTACATTCGTTCCTATTATCTAAATTTGCACAAGCCGTGGCAATTTTTACAATCTCTCTAATGTACCTCACCCCTACATCAGAAAGGGTGTCGAGAGCAGACTGCTGAAAGCCCTGATACCCTAGGCTGTGGCATACCTGTGTCACGGCAATTCTAGCAATGGCCTGGGCGAAATCATCATTTCCGGGTGTTTCATTCTTCTTTTTATCCTGGCGTTTGTAGAACTGAACGCCATACTTCCCATCTCCATCACTCATATAGCACCACTTCATAATCATAAATGTAACTTCGCTCAAACTAAACTTCCAGAAAATGTAAGTAATTCTCCAAAGATTCAAGAAAAAAATGCATTTTTCACCAGAATTTTATCGGTTCAAGAAGGCTGAGTAAAACCCTGAGCTCTTGCATTTTCCCACGCCAGAACAAAATTCGTGAAAGAAATTGAAAAATGTAAATAAGAGATTACGTAACGTTACTTACCGGAGATTTACAGGTTTTTCTATTTATTGAGAGGTTTATTGAGTGATTATTTGAGATATTCGATTAGGATTATAATTAATCAAACCGAAATAAAACCCTTGATCCACAGCGGGGCGGGGTGGTGGTCGCGATGGATACGAGTCTGTGTTAATCTTTCTATAATATAAACGGCATGTCTGTATAAGAGCAGTTGCCGAAGACCGATTTCACATTGCAGCGAACTGGGAAAGAAGGAATCCCGTTCCACCCGGAACTGATTTTTATCCTTTTAGGGAAAATTGCAACGGCGGTCCCTAAACCTTTCCTTTTTTTAGACTTTACCCTAACATTCACTTATGCACCCAAGGTCCACCATTCATTTGACCATTAGTTAACCGAAAAAGTCAAAATTGATTCAATTTTGACCAAATTGAAAAAGGCAAGATGATACTTTTGCTATTAATTCCAATTTATCCCTAGAATAATTAATTAAAACAAAATAAAAATGCAACGCAATTATTATTTATTTTAAAATAATATAAACCTCCATCGCCCATCCTCCTTCCCCAACCCACCCACACCGTGGTCAAAATCGTTGTCACCACCACCCACAACTTCGGCACCTCCACACCCAAAATATTTCCAAGACACCCAACCCGAGTTGAGAAGTGAGTTTTGAAGTAACTATCAAATCTTCATCTAAACCCAAACCTAAATCTCAATCGTCAAATACGGCACGAGCTGTGGTATAATTCGATATGACTTTTTGGCAATAGGAGTTGAGCTTCTGTGTTTGTTTGGTACAGATTTTAAGCCAATTAAAATCAATTTTTTGACCGTTATTTCACTATTTCACCCATTATTTTTGAATTCTTCTCTCACAAATAAGATCCACTTTATTTCAACGGTCAAAAAATCAATTAATCAAATCCCTACCAAACAAGCACTCTGTATAGTTCAAGAATTGAGTTTAACTCATATAGAAAAGTAATGGAGACAGTGTTGCTTGGAGAAGTGTTGATCTAAGTGGTCATTTCTGGATCTGGGTTCATGTTATTTGGAGTAGATGTTATGGCGACAACGATGGTGGGTTATATGCAACTGCTGAAGACATTTTAAATGAAAAATCAGTACGACAACGTGTTGGTGGCTGGGTAATTTGATTTCTGGTTTTGACTTAAGTGGGATGGGATTTGATTTTCGAAAATGCTGTAAGCTAAAAGGTGACAATGGTGAGTAGGTGGTGGTGATTGTGGCTGTTTCCAATAATGTATCATCAGAGAAGATGAGTTGCTATGCTATTTTGATTTGGGGGTGGCGTGGGGTGGGGTATTTGGGTTTTTAATTTAATTGTTTTAATATTTTAATATGAGAAAAATGTAAAGTACCATCTTACACTTTTCAATTTGGTCAAAATCGATTAAATTTTGACTCTTTCGATCAACTAACAGTCAAATGAACGGTTTCCATCCATTTAGATCTCGGGTGCAAATTTTTGAAGGGTTCGGAACTGTGGATAGCACAAAGTGAATATTAGAGTAAAGTCTGCAAAAAACGAAAGGTTAAGGATCGTTGCTGCAATTTTTCCTTTTTATATTCACAAGTTTTTTGTTCTCAACTGAAATGAAGACACATTTGGGGTGCGTGGATTTTGTATGGAAATAAAATAAATTTTAGATAATTCAATTGTCTAGAATTTATTTGTATGAAAATTGTTAATTAAATGTGCTTAATTGATTTTATTTTCAACCTACAAAATATTATATATTTCCGTTTTTTATTGGTGAGTAGATAAGAGAAAAAAAAGAGAGTGAATTCCCTGGAAAATAAAATCCTACTCTTTCTAAAGAAAATATTTTCCTTAATTTTGAGAAAAATATGGTCAAGTGACCATAAGTAGAAAAATATTTTTCATGAAAAAATAGTAATGAAATAGCACAAAAATGGGAATTTGGATAGAAAAAACACATTTTTATGAAAAATACTAACAATCAAACGCACCTTGGTGTTGCCCAAAAAATTATAACAATCTAAGTCCCAATTAATAATTATTTTTATCACATATATTGTAGGGTTCACATTTTCATCAACTTTTCAATCACATATTTAATCAAATTTTATTCAAATCTAATTAAAAATTTGATTCTTATCTACACCAAACAAGGGCAAAGTATGATTTTATTCCATTTTTCTCACATTATGACTCATAAATGAATCTATACAACCAAGATTTTGTCGAAATTTAATATTAAGACAAATTACATATACCTATTCGAATATTTTTTTAAAAATTTCAATAACACCTCCTCATTATTCTAAAAAGTACACAAACATCTCTTATTCCAAAATTTGAATAATGCGTACTTACGATTTCTAAGCACTTTTTCCCTAAATCCATGAGCGTTTTGAAAAATAATGACCCCGTCACATAGGTCAAATGCGCTTGTCCTAGGTTGCCATTGTAGGTGTTCAAAAGCAAAGTGTGAAGCGATGAGTTTTTAAATTGGCCTCGCATAAAATGCTGTTAGAGGCTGTTACACATTGAACGCGAGCTCTAGGGATGTAATGTTTGTTGCCGATTGCTTCTTCATCATGTTTGTGATATGACTTTTGATCTATTAAGTTATATTTGAGGAAATGATGATTTTATCGTTGATGGTGCCAATGATCCTTGTTGGAATAAGTGTTTGTATCTATTTCACGTCCTTGAGTGGGCCTAAGGGTTTTGGACCTCGCCTTGCATATACTTTAACATAAGAATGGGTTAGTGGTTTACAAGAATAATCTTAGATAGAATGTAGGTTTTATGAAGTACTTTGTTATGTTATAAAAATTGCATATGTACCTTGTTATTGAGGTGGGACACAGATGGACTTATATCTTTGGTCGAGGAGATGGAAGTGGAAAGGATCACACTCTTAATTTTTGAGATACAGGTGTTCACGAGATAACCACTTCTATCTATTTGCTCCTTTCATGCCCGAGTAATCATACAGGACAAAAAAGATTTTAACTCGTGTAGCACAAGCATACTTGATTTTTGCGCGACCAACAGTTGTCTAATTTGATAGGCCTTTCCTGAGTGATCATCTTATGACAGCTTGTGGCATGCCAAAGTGATTACTCCTTTTCCAAGATGGCATCTTTGAGTGTTATTCAATATTTTTATCGTTGTGTACATATCATATGCGTTAACTAATTATATTATTTTTCTTCGAGGATAACTATATCATATAGCATTAGGACAATGCTAATATAAAATATTGATGCAAGAAGAGTTAAATATCATAAATTTGTATATAAGACACCAACGATCTTTAGAATCATAAATGATAAGTGCATTTGATACACTATTTAGACTTTGAAGTTACAGTATTTGTCAGTTATTTTAATGAATAACGACTTAACTCGATTTGAATTGTCTTTTTTAGGAAACAATCGATGAAAAAGGCAAAATTGGAGAAAAAAGGATGAATAGATGACTGAATTGCAAGAAAGCCAAAATTCAAGAACTGAAATACAAATAATCAAAAGTTGGATCGGACCGCAAAACGAACATTTGAGAGTGCTAGGACTCGATTGAATGCATTTATAAGGAAGCAGGATGAAAAGAAGAGTGATTGAAATGGACACTTTAGAAACTTTGGGACCAAACTACAAATTTGGTCCCCTAAAGAGAAAACCATGCGTACGCAGGCCTTGCGTATAAAGGCCCACATGTGGCTAACTGAGGCCTAAATCAACTTTCCATACGTATGTACGCATGGTTAATCTTCGTAGGAAAAATTCACCTTTTTTGCTTTTGTTCCATCTTGGTATGGTATAATATTTTTTGCATCCTTTATAACCTAAGAGACGTCTAGAACGTACCTAGTTGTTATCATATAATTGAGGCTGTTGACTTAAATGGTTAACTTCTTGTTTCGATTACCACAAATAAATTGCGTTTATTTCTAACAAATTGAATTCGAGTGTTGATAGTGATTGTTGCAAAATCGACAAAAATAAAGACACGAAAATCAAGATCATGAAACATGCACATTGACAGATGAAATAGGCGCTTGAAGATCAACGTGGAAGCAAAATTGGCGATTAACAAACTTAGAGACGAAAATCGAGTCTTCACTTCAAAATTCACCTTGAAGAAAAGATCAATTATCGAACTTCAAGACATTAGATGTACATGCTTTGAATTTATATGTAAAGGTAAAACATTTCAATTCTTAGCATCAACTATAAATCAAAAGAATTTGTATGCAAGAGAACAAATTTACTTACAAAAGATATTTGCATAAAAATTAAATTTTAAAAATGGTAAATATTTTGACTCAACGTTCAAATATGTACAAAAATACTTATCTTTACAATAAGTGAGAAAGTCCTTCAAGAACCTACATTGATCAAATTCATTTCGAAGGAAATACGTCCGAGAGTCCGAGGGCATTTCTACCCATCCGGACATCCGGATGCCCTACCGTCACTTTTTTCAACTGCTCTTCCACTAATCCAAATGGCTAGTTTTTTTAACCATCCCGATCCCAACCGGACGTCCGGATGGACAATAGTTTTTGCCCGTTTGAGTTCTATAAATACCACTTCTCTTTCTCATTTGCAACAACCTTCTTTAAGTATTTAAGTGAGGCTTTTATTGATGTCAACTACTTTGTTTTTAATCTTTAGAAGATCAAAATATTTATTTCTTGAAAAACTTTTTGGGTGATCAAATTTGTGAAAATCTTTTATCTCATTAAAGTTTTTCAACATCTAACACTTAAGCTATACTCGTTGCTATTTATTGAAGTGTTAGCCTACTTCTCTCTTGATACTTAATTGTGATAATACCAGTTATTAAGAAAGAAGTTTATACTTGTGAAATCTTTTTTTTGTTTGATTATGGATTGTGTTGAAGTCCCAAAAATTAAAAAGTTGTAAAAGGATTGGTGCTCCTTGGATGTAAGTCACCAGAAGTGTTGTAAGGATTAAATTGCGTCATACATCAATCAACAATAGTGAAAAATGCCTTGCTCGTGACGGAAAGTTTGGTAATGAGGGATGTAGATGGTTGATTGGACCGAACCTCCACAATTACATCGTTACTCATTCTCTTTCATTTCCCTTTTACTTATTACTTTCTTATTTATGCTATCTTACTTGTAAATTAATTGATCTACTATTTGTTTAAGATTGCAATTATTTTCGAAAAAGTTTTTTAAACAACCAATTCACCCCCCTCTTGGTTAGCTATTCTTGGGCTTTCAATTAGTATCAAAGCAAGGTGCTCATTTGTTTTAAGATTTTACAATCTTGAGCAATGCTAACCACTCCCTTCAAACTCTCGCGGGGCATTCCACAAACTAACGACCTTTCTTTGATGGAACACATTATAATTATTGGAAGACTAGGATGATGATTTAAATTCAATCAATATATTACAATATTGGGAAGTAGTTGAATATGGTCCCTATAAACCTACTAAGACCATTAAGATAGATAGCCAACCCGACCAAACTATCCCTATGCCTAGGGAAGAATATGCTGAAGAAGATAAGAAAAAGTTATTTTTGAATACTAGAGCTAAGAATTTACTTTTATTGCGCATTAGATAAAAATGAATTTAATCGGATTAGCACGTGTGAATCTGCATATCATATTTGGTATGCACTAGAGATTACTCATATTGGCACTAGCAAAGTTAAAGAAATAAAAATCAACTTGTTAGTTAAAGAATTTGAAAACTTCTTCATAAAACAAGATGAACCCATTGTCGATATGATTGCTCATTTTACCGATGTTATAGATGGTCTTAAGGGTTTTAATCGTAAATTTACTCACGTTGAACTTGTTAGTAAATTGCTTAGGTCGCAATCGAAAGTTTGGAGCTCATTAAGAATGTTGATAGATAATACCAAGGATATTAATACATATCCTTTGAAAGAAATATAGAACATTAATGACCTTTGAACTCAACAATGTCGAATTCAAGGAGAAAGCGAGGAAAAGCAAAGAAGAATCAAAGAAGCTTCCTAAACGTCAAATTGTCTTAAAATTGACAATTGAGAAAGGAACTACAAATGATAACATGAGCGATGAAAAGTTTGATGATTTAGTCCTTCTTGTTAAATAATGGAGAGGTCTTTGTAATTGATTACGTCTAAAGAATAATGCGATGGTTGTAGTATAGCCTTAGGGGTGTCATATCCACAGGGAGATGTAAAGTTCTCAAATGATTTATCAAGCTGGGATTTTCGTCGTGGTTTGTATAAAACAATTTATCAATTCGAAATGAGGTTTAAATATCAGTATGTGAAATAGTGAAGCGTCGAGTTCTCTCGGTTAGATTGGATCAATCGATATCAACTACACATTCATATACTCAATTAAAGATTTTGTCATCAAACTTTAATTGAAGAATATAACATTGAAACCCAATTTAATTCTATAGTAATTCTAAAATCATGATTTTCTACAACACACTTCCCACTTTAATTTGTTGAAATCAGATCCAAAAACAATCATATACATAAAGCACATAATGGTAAAGAATCAAACCAATAAGATCGCATGAAGTTGAAATTCAACGAATAGTTTAATTCCACAATAGACAAAATATAATTGAATCTATGAGAAACCTAATAAACGTTAAACCAATATTACAATATTTGGAATTGCAATTCAATAATTATTTTTTATCAATTAATAGAAAACGTTTGATTGAATCTATAACAAATCTAATAAAAATTGAATTAATTCAAAACAATATCATGAAAATATGAAATCCAAACCTCAAAATCATTTAACAATGAAAATTATAATTACATGCGTGAATGGACGTTGAAATCATCGATACCAATCGAGTTCCTTCTTGGCTTCACCGAATCCCTCAGTTCCTCGTAGTGTTCTTGAGCCAAAAAACAAAGAAGATTTATGCTTAGAGGAGAAGAATTGCATTCTCCCTCAAGTTAGGGCTTAAAATCGTGTGAAAACCGCGTTTCCCTAAGTGGTTGCATCAAATTAGGAAACTGAAGATTCGGGTACCAAAACAAACCATGTGTATGCATATCTACCTCTACCAATGTTCGATTAAGGTGATTCAAGTTGTGTTGAAAAAATAACTTAAAGGGCTACAACTTTTCTTCAGATATTATCATCCAATTCGATCGTTTGTTATGTCAGAAATGGGTCCCAATATGAGGCTAAAAATCAATGCGTAACTTTTTCGATTGGGAATTGATGTGTGATCAAACTTTGACGATATCTTATCCCTTTGACCTCTTTCCTCATCCACTTGACCTCTAACACTTTCAAATCTTCATCATAAAGTTAGGCACCAGTTTGGAATATTTGCACTTTAGTCCCCGAACTTTCATTTTCTTCCACTTCGGTCCTTTTTCGCTATTTTCTCCCAAATTTCACATTTTCCACCAAAATACAACCTGAATCAAAATATAAGTATAATGAGTGCATTTTTGTATCAAATAATCACGTGAATGCAATAAATAAAAAGGAAAAAAATATTATATTTTACACTCATATTTGTAATAATCGAAGATTTCTAAAGAATGAGAAAAAAATGTGAAGAAAGAAGTAAGAAAATAATTTGCTATGGTTGTGACAAGCCAAGTCACAAAAGAACCGAGTGCCTGAACCAAAAGAAGAATATCAAGAAAAAGACACTCCAACCTACGTGGGACGATAGTGACGATGAGTACCAGAATGAAAAGGATAGCTAAGATGAAATTGTCAACAAGTGCTTCATGGCGATGGAAGTGAGGTAAGTTTAAATGAAAAATGTTCTTATGATGAGTTATCTAATTCATATGATAAAATGCTTGAAAATTTTTGAAAAGCTTGCCTTTAGCTACTCTATCCTTGAAAAGAAAAATTCTTCGTTGAAAGATGAAATAAAGAAAATCATGGAAAAACAAAAAAGAAGAGGTTGATTACGATTTATTAGTTAAGGAAAACATTTTCCTAAAAGAAAAAGTTGAGAATTTAACGAAAATAATTTATAAATTCACCCAATGGAAGAAAAACTTTAATTTAATGCTTGGAGATCAAAAATGCATTTTTGACAAATGAGAAATTGGATAAAAACCCTCTTTGAAACAAAAATCCCTCAAAAACATGTTTGTCAAAGCTTCAAATTCTTCATTTCAAATATAACATGTAGCTTTTGTAATAAAAGTGGACATGTTGCTTTTAATTACTTAACTAAAAAGATGCTATATTTTGAAAGCAAACATAAGTGGATTCAAGACTCCATAAAAATTAACTACTAAGGACCCAAGTTTTTATGGGTACCAAAAATCAAAAATTAAATTGTTCTTGTAGATACCGAAGAAAATAAAAAGTAAATGGTTCTTGGATAGCGGATGTTCGAAACACATGACCGGAGATTGATCGTTATTATCAAACTTCAAAAAGAAGGATGGAGGTCATGTCACCTTCTGAGACAACCCTAAAGGAAAAACTATCGGCATTGGAAACATTGATAATTACTCATCCCCTCGATTGAAAAATATTTTATTAGTTGATAACCTCAAACTTAATGTACTAAGTATTAGTCAATTATGTGATAAATGTTACAATATAAAATTCGATTATTCCAAGTACCTCTTTAAGGATGCTACATTAAAAGAGGTAATTTTTATAGGAAGATTAAGGAAAAATATTTATATCATAAATATTGAATTTGAAAGTAATAAAAATTGTTTACTTAGCTTGAAACATGAAATATGGCTATAGCATATGAGATTAGGTCATGTTAGCATGGATCCTCTTTTGAAAATTTCTAAAAATTGTTTTGTGAAATAATTGCCAAATTTGAAAAAGATAAAATATATGATGCATGTCAATTTTGAAAACAAGTAAAATATTCTTTCAAGTCTAAACTTCATTCTTCAATTACAAAATCATTACAATTTCTCTACATAGATCTTTTTGGACTATCTAGAACGGCTAGTTTAGGCAGATAGATCTTTTTGGACTATCTAGAACGGCTAGTTTAGGTAGTAAACATTACGTTTTTGTTATTGTTGGCGATTTTTCAAGATTTACTTGGGTTATGTTTTTGAGCTTAAAGGATGAAGCCTTAAAAGTTTTTAAAAACTTTTGTAAGAAAGTTGAAAACGAAAAGAGTTATACCATTACGACTATTAGAAGTAACCATGGTAGAGAATTTGATAATATCGGTTTTGATTATTTTTGCAATGAAAATGGATATAAACATAATTTTTCGGCTCTTAGAATTCCTCAACAAAATGGTGTAGTGGAAAGGAAAAATCGTACATTGCAAAAAATGGCTAGGACCATGCTAAATGAAAATAATTTACAAAATTATTTTTGGGCCGAAGCCGTCAACGCCGCTTGCTACATTGTCAATGGAGTGTTAGTAAGTCGAAAGAAAACTAAAACTTCTTACAAGCTTTGGAAAAATAGAATTCACAATATCAGTTATTTTAAAGTTTTTCGGATGCAAATGCTTTATTTTAAACACAAAAGATAATTTGGGAAAATTCGATTCAAAATTCGATGTTGAAATTTTTCGAGGATATTCATCGACTAGCAAAGCTTATAGAGTATTTAACAAATGAACTCTAGTCATTGAAAAATCCATGCATGTTACATTTAATAAGACTAACTCTATTGATCACAAGAAAGGTATCGATGATGATGTAGGTTTGGAAGTTTCATCCAAACAAATGAATATTCAAGACTAAAACAAGGAAGTTCCCAACGAAAAACAAAAGGAGAAGCCCAATGTTCAAAAGAGTGAAGAGAAATTAACTGAAACTCAAAATGATCCACCACTATCGAATGAATAGAGGTTTGTTCCATCCCATCCCAAAGAGATAATAATAGGCGATCCATCCAAATGTATCATCACTAGAACCTCATTTAAAAATCATCTCGGTAGTTGTACATTTATTTCTCAAATCAAACCTAAAAATTTCAAAGAAGCTGAGTTTAATGAGTTTTGGATTCTAGCGATGCAAGATGAACTAACTAAATCAATATGAAATAAATCATGTTTGGGATTTAGTCACTAGACCAAACAATCTAACCATAATTGGCACAAAATAGGTTTTTATAAACAAACGACATGAAAATGTAATAATTGTGCATAATAAGGTTAGATTAGTCATCCAATGTTACAATCAAGAAACAGGTATCGATTTTGAACAAATATTTGTACTGGTAGCTAAATTAGAATCAATCCACATGTTTCTTGCATTTGCATGCTATAAAAGTTTTACACTTTATCAAATGGATGTAAAAAATGCATTTTTAAATGAATATATTCAAGAGGAAATTTTTGTTGAACAACCTCCCGATTTTAATGATCACAAGTATCCGGATTATGTTTTTAAACTTTAAAAAGCTCTTTATGGTTTAAAGCAAGTTCCAAGAGCTTGGTACGAACGTTTGGACAAATTTCTACTTTCAAAATGGTTTTTCAATTGAGAAAGTGGATACTGCACTTTTTGTTAAAACTCATAAATGAGATATGCTTGTTATTCAAATTTATGTTGATGACATTATTTTTGGTACGACAAATATTCGTCTTGGCGAAGAATTTTCAAAATGTATGAAATTCGACACCACTTTCTTAGATATCATGCACAAAAGGGTGACATTGTGTTAGAATTCATAAATACCGAAAACCAATTGGCCGATATCTTTACCAAAACCTCCAGCACACGATCAATTTTCACAAATTCGAAAAAGATTAGGAATTATCGATGAAGATGATGTTCTTTGATAATTGAGTTCTTTTTTAAATATAAATAAATAAAATATTGGATGAGTCGAACAGACTGTCCGGTGTGACTAGTTAAATCGGACGCTTCAAAGTGGATGTCTAAAACCTTTGATGGTGATTATTGCAAACTCGATAAAAACGAAGACACAAAATTCAAGATCATGAAACGTGCACATTGACAAATGAAATAGGCACTTGAAGATCAGCATGGAAACAAAATTGGCGATTGACGAACATGGGGACGAAAATCGAGTCGTCACATAAAAAACCACCTTGGAGAAAAGATCGATCATCAAACTTCAATACATTAGATGTAGATGCTTTGAATTTATATGTAAAGGCAAAACACTTCAATTCTTAGCATCGACTATAGCTCAAAATAATTTTTATGCACAAGAACAAATTCATGTTACAAAGATATTTGCATAAAAATTAATTTTTAAAAAGTGTGAGTATTTCAACTCAACGATCAAATATGTACAAAAACACTTATCTTTACAAAATAAGTGAGAAAGTTCTTCAAGAACTTACATCGATCAAATTCATTACAAAGGAAAAACACTTATCTTTACAAAATAAGTGAGAAAGTCCTTCAAAAACTTACATCAATCAAATTCATCACAAAGGAAAAACGTCTAGGGACATTTTTGTGATCCGAAAGTCCGGATGCCCAACGGTCACTTTTTTTACCGTTCTATCTCTTACTTAAACGATTTTTTTTTTTAACTGTCTGGACCCCAACCAGACAGAAGTTTTTGCTCGTTTGAGTGCTATAAATACCACTTATCTTTCTTATTTGCAACAACCTTCTTTAAATATTTAAGTGAGACTTTTATTGATCTCAACTACTTTGTTTTCAATCTTTAGAAGATCAAAATATTTATTTTTTGAATATTTTTTTAGTGATTAAATTTGTGAAACTCTTTTATCTCATTAAAGATTTTTAATAACTAGCACTTGAGCTATATTCATTGCTATTTATTGAAGTGTTAGCCTACTTCTCTCTTGATACTTAATTGTGATCATATGATTTATTAAGAGATAAGCTTTTACTTGTAATATCCATTTTTTTGTTGGGAAAATTGTAGCGGAGTTCCCAAACCTTTCATTTTGTTGAAGAGTATACCTTAATCTTTCATTTTTGCAGTCGCACTCACTAACCTTTCACTTTAATGACAACCAGAGTCCAAATGACAAATCTCGTCCAGATAGCCGTTAGTCAACACCAAAATTGAAATTTTGACTCAAATTGGCAAATTAAGTGAGGCGTAAAATGATAAATTATATAAAAATTAACAAAACAATTCGTCTTCTCCAAGAACTTCGTCTTCTCTAAACATCTTACTCCCCATCCCCAAAATCGAAAACAAAAACAAAAACCAAACCCAATTACTCCGACCACTGCAAACCCATCACCGCAATTACAATACCGTCCGATCGTCATTGCCACTAGTATGCCGCACCGCATCGTACCGTACTAAGGACCCAATGCCAAATGATATTAAGGATGGCATCAAAGCTAGAGAAAGGGATTTCATTGGAAGATCTGCCTTCAATCCAAAATGATAGGGGTAAATAGATCATATCGAAAAGGAAGCTAACGTGCTTTGCCCCCTTCTCCATTAGTTCTCCTAAAGGTGGTGTTGACGGGCAGCTTCTCATAAGCTTCTAAAAAAATTAAAGACCCAAATTGGAGCATATGGTGGAACTGAATTACCAAAATCACTCAGTTTTGATGGAAAAAAAAATCGAGCAAAAATTAATTGCTCTCTAGTAAGCATATTGTTAAGACATACACAAAATTAACTTTGTGGGTGCTTGCATTGACGGTAGTTGTAGTGGACAGTGCGGCATCGTGTGTATTAGGAGCGGTGGTGACTAGTTTTGTAATTTTTCGTTTTTGGTGGGATGGGATAGGTGGGATGTTTAGAGAAGATGTTCTTTATGATGTTTGGCGAAGATATTATAGAAAATATTCATTTACCATTTTAACCTTCACTTAATTTGCCAATTTGAGTCAAAATTCTAATTTTAGTGTTGACTAATGACATTTTGGACGGAATCCTTCATTTGGACTGTGGTTGCCATTAAAGTGAAAGATTTAGGACTGCGACCACAAAAAATAAAAGGTTAAGGTATACTTTGCAATAAAATGAAAGGTTTGGGACCTCCGCTGTGATTTTTCATTTTTTTGTTTGACTGTGAGTTGTGTTGAAGTCTCGAAAATTTCAATGTTGTAAAAGAATTTATGCTCCTTGTTTGTAAGTTACCAGAAGCTTTGTAAGGGTTGGATTGCGCAAAAAGTCAATCAACAATAGTGAAAAATACTTTGTTCGTGACGGAAAACTTGTTAACGGAGGACGTAAAACATTGATTGGATCGAACCTCCATAATTACATTGTTTGTGCATTTTCTTCCCCTTTTACTTTTACTTTCTTATTTGTGCTATCTTACTTGTAAATTAATTGATCTGTTATTTGTTTAAGATTGTGATTATTTTCAAAAATGTTTTTAAACAACCAATTCACTCCCTCTTATTTAGCTATTCTTGGGCTTTCAAAGTATAACATGAAGTGAACAAAAGATTTTACAACAAGAGTTGAAATTTCAAGACTTGGTTATGTATTATTAAAAATGTTAAGTCTATAAATAGCCTATTTCTAAACACGTGCAATTACCTTTTTCCTTTTTTTCCTTTAGTAGAAGGGTGGAATGGATTTTTAGATTCATAATCATAAGTATAAATTCTTGAAGTTTCTAGACCTGCACCTTTATTTCTAGTGGGTTACTAAATTTCATTTTATCATAATTGATTCATTAAAATGTATACTTTACTTCAATCAATTAATACTTCATTAGATTGCACGAACTAAAAATTCTAGATCTTGACATATCATAAATTATTCAGTTGACGTTATCATTAACTGCTTTGAATAAATTGACTTTTGAAACTAAATTAAGAATTAAACAACTCAATTATGATTAAATCCTCGTTTGAGCCATATTTTAGTAAGAAAATATATTTTAAAATAGTGATTTTTTAGAGAATGTGTGGTTAAAAAATAAGGAAAAAATTTCAATTTAAGTGTAAAATTATTTTATGGGAGAATATGTAGTTGAAAATGAATTTTGAAAAAATGAAACCAAACATAGACTTAAATAACATTTAATGGGAGCCTACTTTTTATTTCTATGCGAAAAACATGTCCGAGACTCATAATAACTTACTTAACATCAAAACATAAGTTAAATAATAACCCAATACTAATATATTCGAAAGTAATTTAACATTTGGTCATATTATTTGTTGCTTTTCCCATGTTTGAAGCAATCTATATGTCTGGCGAGTTAGAATAAAGAGTAATGTGATTTGCAGTCGTTCTTTATGGCATACATGTGACGATTAATGATTTGATACATCAATATGTAGCTTTTTATTACTTTATGCAATAAATCACTAACTGTCACATGTATACCACGTAGGATGACTGCAGTAGTGAGCAACTGCAAATAATGTTATTATAGAATAAAACTATTTTGAAAATGAATTTATTAGTCATTGATAGAGGTGTAAATAGAGTCGACATGATAAAATTGCTTTTAAATCTTTAATGAAAGACTAATATATTGAAAAATATTAACAATGCTATGTCTTTGTATGATACGAAAAATTACTTTTTACAATATCTATTCTTAATCAGTTACTACATATCGATTTTTCATAATTTATTTGAATTTTTACATTAACGGAAAAATCCTATATTATGGAACCTAACCTTAAAATTCGCAGTTAGCGACATGAATTAAATTACTGTGATTGAGTCCCATTTTTATTAAAAAAATGTATTTTAGAATAATAAATTGATGGAGAATATGTGATTGAAAAATAAGTAAAATTTTATGAATTATATGTAATATTATTTTAATGAAGGATGAATGATTGAAAAGAAGAGTTATGATGTTTGAGTCACATTTTTTTCAAAAAATACATTTTTAAATAGTAATTTGACATCATTTTAACAATACATTTTTAATAAAATAATATTATACGTAAATCCAAAATTTATCTTTATTTTTAATCACACATTTTCCATCAATATACTATTAAAAAATGTATTCTAAGGAAAATAATTTGGCTCAAAAAAAGGATTACAAAAGTTATGGGGGTGTTTGGGAGATATTTTTATGTGAAAATATATTTTTGAATAGTAAATTGATGGGAAATATGTGATTGAAAAATAAAATTTTTTTATTTACGTATAATATTATTTTAATAAAGAATATGTAGTTAAAAAGAAAAAGGAAAAATGCATTTTGAAATAAATGGGTACCAAACGGGGCTAAATATTATCAGCATTTTTCACACGCACAGTCACTTCTTTTCTCTCGTGCGCTAATTGCATTTCTCTACCCTCTACCTCTTAACATATCTGTCTTTTTCTCTCTCTAAAGTTTGGCCAAAGCACTGAATCGTACGTACCCTCTCTATTTCACTCATTTACTGCAAGTGTAGTTCATTGATCAGGTAACTAAATTCGTAAATTTGATTTAATCAACCGGATCATGTTAACTTGGCTATTTCTATTTCGGATTGAGGAAATATGCGCTTAATGATCGGTATGAATGTGAAGCTTTTTTGTACTTTTAACTGAAACTTATCGTTTGCTCAAAAATGTTATTTATGTAAACAGATTTTTTTATAAACCTCGAAATTTCGATCATTTTGGTTCTAGGGTTTTGTTCTTTACCTTTTTAGAGTTAGATCTACAGATGGATTTAGTAAAATATCAACCCTTTATTGGTTTATTCGTGGATTTTAACATTTATCCTTTTTTCTTGAACCTTTCTCCAGAAAGATGTAACATTGGTAATTACTTTTGGGGTTTTATAATATGGTCCAGAAACCAACTATCAGTCTTTCCTAGAAAACGTGAATTCTTTTTATTTTAATTTTTCATTTCGGCTGTTGCAGATGCTGATTTTAGTTCTACTTTCATTGAAAAGCTGTGATCTTTTTGTTGTCTGTTTATCAGTAATGTGCATGGTGCTGCTTGATATAATATTTAATGGGAATATCTGTGTTTTATGGCTGTTTTGGAGTTTGGGGTTCTGTTGTTTGGCAATTTGGAATTTAATGGCTTTTTTTAATTACACAAATTGCTACCGAGTATCTATGCTAATGACATGGTTATTATATAGAGCGTTTTTACTGGAATGCATCATTTTTGGGGGCAGAAATCAATTTATCTTTCTTACCTGTTATTTAAAAAGTTTGAAATCTGGAGCCAGTTGTTATCTTTGCAGATGGACTATAATACTGCTCAGTCTGTTGTTACACTTAAATTCTTGTTCGCTTTGTTTGTGTAATGCTATAAATTTCTTGGGATTACTCGCAACAAGTAGCTAGAGGTTCTTTTATTCTCTCGCGCTTCTCTATTTAATCTCCAAAAGAATTGAAAAGATACCATTTTAATACTATATATTTACTTGATTTTCTGTAGGAATGGCCATGCAAACAGAGACTCCTCCAGCAGCTCCCAGTGCTCAAGTGGTCGGAAATGCTTTTGTTGAGCAGTACTACCATATTCTCCACCACTCGCCTGAGTTGGTTTTCCGCTTTTACCTGGATACAAGTGTGTTGAGTCGCCCAGGTCCTGATGGTGTTATGACTACTGTGACAACCATGAAAGTAAGTTTGTTGAGCACTGAGTATGCTTATGTACCTAGTGCTGCTATTTCTACCCATCATGCTTCTCTTCCTGCAGCCTTCTTCTCCTTCTTCTTCCCTTTTATTTATTCTGCCGCAAATTAAAAAGTGACAATCAATGTATTATGCGTGCTGAATTTCTGCATCATATCTTTTCTGGTAGCTGACTAATCTTTATAACATTTTCGTTAGATGTGTGGAGTCTAATATACTGTACACTTCTCCCCTGGGCAGTGGTTCGACCTCGCGGCAAGGTTGACCGGGGGTTCAGCAGGCAAATTTTTTTTTAAGTGTTATAGGAATACTTTGGGAATTTCGAAGATTTATTAGGCTTTCCTAATATTTTCCTTCGATATAAAGGATAATATGGTGAGGCCTCCATTCTGTATATCTAAGTAGGGAGAAAATAGAGAGATGCGTGAGTCTCGAATACATTGTAATTCTCTTCTTCGATATAGTGCGATTCGGAAACTGCACATGGTGCAGTAGCTGTCACAATGAGAATGAAGCATGTTATCGTGTGGTATTGTCGCTTTCATATTTCTAGTTACGTGTTATTAACTGCTCTTGGCTCAGTATTATAATTTTAGCAATCCTACCTTTATAATATGTTATAATTTTTAACCACAATGTCTAAAGATGACATCCTAAACTTGAATGTGGGTTGATCTCTTATTCTTTTTAATTTGATTGCTAGATACCTAGTTAGTCAAGATCTCCTTTTCATTTAGTACTGATCTCTCAGGGGGACAATGTTGAATAGTTATAGTTAAAAATGTTCACACATGGTCTAACACTACAATGATGTAAATTTTGTGGGATATTTCTGTAATTAACCTTATGCATCGAAGATGTGAAAGTTGTCCATGTGGTAATGTCCTTGGCCTTTTCATTTCTTTTCATTTTTTTCCCGTTCGGAGGCTGTGATTATAACAAAGGATGATAGACCATATTGGGTGCTCATGTTTACGTGCTACATAGTAGATAATGTAGTTTGCATTATACAAGGATTCTGACTTGTCAAAGGTTTAATGTACAAGGAGAAACACTTAGAGGCACGGCATTGAAGAAATCACACCACATAAGTTGCATTAATGTCAAATTCTCACACGTTTGTGTCTCATACTTCTTTCATTACACATCAGAGGATGAAAATAAAACGTTGGAAGGATAAAATAACAGTAAGTAGCAATCTTGATCACCATATTGTGTTGAAATTTAGTTCTTTACCTCGATTAGTAAAGAGAATGTTACATATACAACCAAGAGAACTTTATGGACAACCAGTTATCAGATGGATGACAAACACATTTAGTTTGTTGTAACAATCTCTCCATCCCACTGAGCATCATCTTTTGTGGAGCATGGGTTTCAGAAGGACAATGTACTTTATAGACGGTCAAACAATGACAATTGACAAATATGTTAGCCCATTTCTCAGAAGTAAGAAATTAACCTTTCTGAAATAACCTGAATTTAGTGTGTCGTGGGTCATGTTTTGTTTAAACTTGACTAGGTCCCAAAAATGTTCCAGCTGTAAATTGAATTAATACCCTTGAATAGCTCCTGTTTAAACGGTTCCCATTTTCTTAGTTCATTTGCCCATCATCAGGATATATATGATACTGAGAGAAAATAGGTTTCATCATATAAATTTTAGCTTGGAATGAAACTGCAGATATTCTTGTGTAAAAATTTGTGTCTTGCTTTTCCGTTTGTCATTATCGTCAATGCTGAACCAAGAGAACTGGTAAGGACGGGTCCATTGGTAGACCTGAATGGTGCAAATTGCAAAAAATGAGTTTCACCAAAATTAAAAAAAAAAAAATGCAGGATCCCTTTGAATAACAGAAAATTGCAAGGGAAGATTTTCCAAGGGAAGCTTGTGAAAGTAAAATACAACGAAAAATTTTTCCGTCCGTGTTTGTTTGCAATGGAAATCTTTAATTATTGAAATTTATAGAATAAGTGTAACTAATTGAATTTCCCCACACAGTACTGCACTTTTGAATGTGACATGTTTGTGGAAAATACAAGAAACTATCTTGCAAGTAAGAATTTCCTGCAACGCAAGGAAAATAAAGAATAACTACCTTCCCACTTTTCGCTCCCCCTCATAAAAATACGGTCTGCACGACCTTTTCTCGTATAGTTTCTTGTTTATCTCCTGTTTGCTACATATTGGTGAGATTTGGTAGAAATCTCTGCGAAGTTCTTGATTTTAGTTAAAGAAATCATTAAAGAACTATTGATTACTTTTACTCTCATACCTCAACACCTTTCAAATTCCAAAACTACCCTTGACTTTTGCCACATGTATTTTGAATGAGTTCAACAATCATGCTGTTGGAAAGTCTATCAAATTAATGTTGGTAGTATTGATAGATTTTAGATAATTAGTTGTAAATGGTTTTATATCTTAAAAGATATATTAGGAGATAATCTTGATGAATTTTTGAATAGATAATTAGGAGATAATATTTCTTTATAGTTATCAATTAGTTATTTTGTTCTCATCCATTTCTCCTATGTAACCTATAAATTGGCACTTGTAAATCATATTTTATACATCAATGAAATACATTTGTTCTATAATTCTTTAGATGGTATCAGAGCTAAAACAATTGTTCCGACACTTTTTAGATTTTCTGGACTTATTCCAATTTTTTCTTTTCCATTCTCTCTCACTTCCTTGTGCTAAACCTAGTCTCCAAATATGTCCGAAATTTCTGAATCGATTCCCTCTCCATCAAACATGACTTCTACTTGTTTACCTCATTCTGATTCCAACTCTTTCTAGATCACTAGTATTGGAATCAATGGTAATAATTTCTTGTGTTGGTTGATGTCTGTGCAAATGTTCATTCGAGGAAGTGGAAAAATTGGATACCTAACTGGAGAGAAGAAGGCACCTGCAGCTGATGATGCAAACTATGCCATTTGGGATGCTGAAAACTCGATGGTCATTGCCTGGCTCGTTAACTCCATGGAGGAAGACATTACCTCAAATTACATGAACTACCCTACTACCAAGGAACTGTGGGACTACATTCACCAGATTTACTCCGACCTTGGTAACCAATCTCAGGTTTATGAATTGCAGATTCAACTTGGAGAAATTCGACAGAATGAGGATAATGTTACCAAATACATTCATACTCTAAAAAGACCAGGATCTTGATCTCTTTAATGTGTATGAGTGGAAGTCACCTAAAGATTACACTCATCATAAGAAGATGGTGGAGAATGACCGGATCTTCAAATTTCTTGTAGGATTAAACATAGAATTTGATGAAGTGAAAGGTAGAATCATTGGTCGCTCCCCTCTTCCCTCACTTGAAGAAGTCTTTGCGGAGGTTTGAAGAGAGGAAAGTCATTGTGATGTCATGCTTGGGAAGAAGGTAACTACTATACCGTTTGAACATTCTGCACTGATTGCTGCTGATGCAAATCGAAGTAGGTCTATATGTAACCAACGACCTGGGAATGATAAGCCCTGTGTGTGGTGCAATTTTTGCAACAAGCCTCGTTATACTTGTGAGACTTGTCGAAAAATTCATGGGAAGCCTGAAAATTGGAAAAGCAGTAGACCTAGTGAACGATTCAGTCAAACAACACCTGTTCATGAGCCAAAAACAATTCCCAGTCCCTTCAACAAGGAGCAGACGAATCTCCTTCTAAGGATGCTTAACTCTAATCCACAACCTGGTATTCCTAGTGGTTCTCTGGCTCAAACTAGTAGGATTTTTTGTACTTTCTCGTGTCATTCAAATTATCTCCCGGACCTTGCTTGTAATCTCATATCTATCGGTCAACTCTCTAAGAACTCTAATTGTCGTGTTCTCTTCTTGACCCCCATTGTGAATTTCAGGACCAGAGAACGGGGATGATGATTGGTAGTGCTAAAATGGTGGATGGATTCCTTCGATGACAATCCTCTCTCCAATAAACATGCTCAAGGATTTCGTACTAGTATTAGTTCTCTTCCTGCTTGTGAACGAATAATGCTCTAGCACCTTAGACTTGGGCGCCCTACTTTTTTGTATTTAAAATATCTATTTCCTACTTTGTTTAAAAATGAGGATTGTTCATCATTTGAATGTTAAAGTTTTCACTTATCCAAGAGTCATCATACTACGTGTAATTCTCTACCCTATTGTGCGTCAAAATCCTTTCTATCTGGTTCATAGTGATGTTTAGGGCCCTTTGAAAATTACAACATCTTCTGGAAAAAAATGATTCGTGACTTCCGTTGAGGATGACATCCGACTTTGCTGGGTATATATGATGAATGATAAAAATGAGGTTGAAAGATTATTTAATTTTTTTTTATAACATGGTCGAAAACCAATTTCAAATGAAAATTAAAATACTTTACACCTACAATGGAGTCGAGCATTTTAACCAAGTATTAGGAAACTTTTTACCAGAAAAAGGGATTCATCATTAATCTAATTGTAGTGATAACCTTCAACAAAACGGAATAGCCGAAAGAAAAAATAGGCATTTACTTGGGGTTGCTAGAGCTATTATGTTTCCATGCATGTACCAAAATGCTTATGGGGAGATGCTATTTTAACTGCTGCATATTTGATAAATCGAATGCAAGCTCATGTTGTAAAATACATCGCTCCTTAGCATGTCTTAAGAAAGTGTATCCCCAGTGTCGAATCACATCCAATCTTCCTTTAAAGGCTTTGTGTCTACGGTTTTTGTTCATCTACCCAATGGGCTTAGTTCAAAACTAGATCCCAGGCCATAAAAGTGTCCTTTTTGGCTATGCACCAAATAAAAAGAGGTATAAATGTTTTTAACACTCAAAACTAAAAAATATTTTATTAATATATATGTCAGTTTTCTAGAAAACCAACCTTATTATTATTATTTTTTTTTGCTGCAGCTGGGGGGGTGGGGTGGGGTGGTAACTACTAGTGAAGATTAGTTTTGGGAAATCAATCCCTTCCCTACCTCATTCTTTTCCTCTCTTGAACTTGATCTTATCCAAAAAACTCAGGAAATAGGTACTTCAAATTTGGAAAATGAAGGAATTAATTGTCCATTTTTGTCGAGTATTGAAAGCATGCATCCAGGGAGAGAAATGAGAAATGCTAGGGTAAGATGATACTCATCTTGTTTTTGAGTTCCGTGTTTATACTAGAAGGGGAACTCATCAAAGAAGCAAGGATCTGCCCACTTCTCTAATGCAAGATCAATCACCCCTGCATTAATGGCCAATCTATAGGTGCAAGCAATTCTATTTTCCCTATCTTAGATTCTACTTCAGATTAACTCCCTTCTTTACCAAACAATTTATCTGATCTAAACATTCCTATAGCCCTTAGAAATGGAGTCCGAAGTTGTACCAAACACCCTATTGCTAAACATTTGTCCTACCATAGACTCTCTAAGTCCCACAAATCATTTACAACAAAAGTCTCTAACTTAATTATCCTGAGAACTATTTAGGAAGCACTAGAAAATTTAGATTGGAAATTAGCGGTCTTGGAAGAGATGAATGCTCTAAGGAAGAATGGTACTTGGGAAATAGTTGACCTACCCAGAGAAAAGAAAACAATAGGCTGTAAATGGGTCTTTATTGTCAAATGTCAAGCTGATGGGAGTGTAGAAAGATACAAAGCACGTATGGTAGCTAAAAGGTTCACTCAAACATACAGGATTGATTATTAGGAGACATTTGCTCTTGTTACAAAAATTAATTCTATTCGTATATTATTATCTTTAGTTGCTAACTTTAATTGACCTTTGCACCAGCTAGACATTAAAAATGCATTACTTAACGGAGACTTGGAATAAGAGGTCTTTATGAATCTATGACCTGGTTTTGAGGAACAATTTGAGAGTATGCAAGTTGAAAAAAATTCTTATACAGCCTGAAACAATCGCCTCGAGCGTGGTTTGAACGCTTCAACAATATTGTTAAAGGTCACGTATATCCACAGAGTCAAGCTGATCATACTTTGTTTTGCAGACATTGGGAGGAAGTAAAAATCTCAATTTTAATCATATATGTTGAGCACGAAAGACTCAAAAAATTTCTTGCTAATGACTTAAAAATCAAAGACTTGGGGGCCTTAAAAATATTTTATTGAAATGGAGTTTGCTAGATCCAAGAGAGGTATATTTGTATCCCAAGAAAGTATGTGTTTGATTTGCTTGCAGAAATAGGATTACTCGGCTGCAAGGCAGTTGAGGCACCAATTGAACTCAGCTTAAAGCTTCTACCAGCTAAACCTGAAGATGTAAAAAATGAGCAATTTCAAAGGTTGGTTGGTGGGTTAATCTACCTATCACATGCTCGTCCAGACATAGCATTTGCCATGAGCATGATGAGCCAATTCATGCATTCACGAGGATCTGAACACTTTGAAACGGCTTATAGAATCTTGAGATACTTAAAGGGATCACTGGGAAAAAGGACTATTATTTGAGAAGAATAATAATTTACAAATCGAAGTATATACTGATGCCAATTGGGCTGGAAGTATAATTGATAGAAGATCGACTTCTGGCTACTATACATTTGTTGGAGGCGACTTGATTACACGGTTAGGCAAGAAGCAAAACGTGGTGGCTAGGAGTAATGCGGAGGCCGAATTCAAATCGGTAGCTCATGGAATATGTTAAGTTCTGTTGGATTTTATGCGCAATATTAAAGAGATGAAAAACGGAAATCAACACAAGATTTTTACGTGGTTCGGCGATGTGCCTACGTCCACGAGAGCGAAGCGGAGATTTCTTTTATTCAATTGTGAAAAATAGGGCTACAACATATTATTTATACTAACTTTAGCCTGGGCCCATATAAAACTTTAAGGCCCATACAGAAAATACCCTTGTACCGTACCGCGAGGGCATTGTCCCCGCACCCCCAACCCATTCAGCGTCCCTAAAAACCAGACAATAAATTAAACACGCACAAAGCCGATGCTGTCACTCCGCTCCGTTCTGTTCGATGCGTTCCGCTCCTCTCACTCCGCTCCGCGCGTCTGCCTATTTGATCCAGGGCATGTGTTCTACTCTATATGAGCCACATGCACAACAAGTTCTATAGGTTGAAAGAACTCTAGATGAACTAAAGATACCAAGTCTATCTCCAATAAAGGCATACTGTGATAACAAGGTAGCAATCTCGATAGCACACAACCAAGTTCTTCATGACCGGACGAAACACGTTGAGGTAGATAAACATTTCATCGAGGAATTTGATAGTGGACAAACATGCATGACTTATGTCCCTACAGATGATCAAATTGCAGATATCCTAACAAAAGGTCTACCTATAAAACAGTTCTAGAAGTTATCAAGCAAGCTGGCCATGGAAGACATTTTTTGACCAAGTTGAGGGGGAGTGTTGGAAAGTCTATCAAATTAATGTTAGTGGTTAATTAGTGGTAAATGGTTGTATATCTTAAAAGATATTTTAGGAGATAATCTTGATGAATATCTGAAGAGATAATTAGGGGATAATATTTCTTTATAGTTATCAATTAGTTATTGTGTTCTCATCTATTTCTCCTATGTAACCCATAAATAGGCCCTTGTAGATCATATTTTATACGTCAATGAAATAGATTTGTTCTATAATTCTTTAGACATGTTAACACCACTTCTAAATTGTATTTCTCTCTTTTGAAGGTTACTTTTGGAATCTAAATGAAATTTTCTTCCATATGGACAAGTGACTTCCATGTGAGGCAACTCAAAATTGATATTGTCATGTATAATATGGAAATGAGAAAGTACTTTTCATAATTATTTACCCACTATTTTTTATTTTGATCGCCATATAACTATTAGTAAGATCAGCTTCGTGTTGATTTTATGCTGGACAGAGTATCAATGATAAAATATGTTCCTTGGACTACAAAAACTTCAAGGCAGAGATAAAGACCGCAGATGCACAGGATTCTTATAAGGATGGAGTGATTGTTTTAGTAACTGGGTGCTTGACTGGAAAGGACAACTTGAGAAGGAAATTCACACAAACCTTTTTTCTTGCTCCACAAGACAAAGGGTACTATGTTCTCAATGATATTTTTAGGTATGTGGAGGAAAATGAGCCTGACGTAAGTGCACGACCAGTTGTTGGAATCGATGATATACCATCAACTTCTCTGAACCCAGATCCAGGTTGGCTTTGTTTTTACATATGATTTTACTATTTTGCTGCAGTATTGAAACTTCTCTCTCTCTCTCTCTCAGTTTTTTTATCATTTCCATTTGTTTTCAGAGCCTGCTCAAGTGCTCGATCCTCCCAATCTGGACCAGGCAAGTTCTCATGAACAGGTAGTTGAAAACATAGAGGATATCCATAACCCAGTGATTGGGGAGAGGCAAGTTAGTATTGAAGAGGATATTGTGGTGGAAGCTGAATCTCATTTAGATGAAAATCACATATCTGCAGTTGCAGAATCAGCTTCCTCTACTACCCCAGAGGATGCTCCAAAGAAGTCATATGCTTCAATTGTAAGTTCACAATCAAAGAAGGGGCCAACCAAAGTTTACGTACCTGCTAATACTTCGAGAGTAGCTCCTACGAAGACTGAAAAGCAATCGGTTGACGTAGCTACACATGCTTCTGACCCTGAAGCATCAGCCCGAGCTGCAGCTCTTAATGCACTCAAAATCGACGATTTCCAGGACAAAGGTATTGTGTTCTCTACCATATTCGGCCACTGGTTGAGGGCAAAGTTCTGATTACCAGTGCATGAAAACAAGCACTACTAAGTCTAACATGTATGATGAGAGGAAATTAAAAGAATCAAGAAACTTGTGAGAGCCAAATCTATTATTGAGATTATCCACTTTTTATTCCCTTTTTAAAGTCGTCATTCAAAAATATGATTCATTTTAATTTCCTTATTTTCTTAAAGTGGAGGGCCATTCCATTTATGTCCGCAATTTGCCGCTTGACATAATGGATGATCAGCTTGAGGCAGAATTCAAGAAGTTTGGATCTATTAAGCAAAATGGGGTCCAAGTTAGAAGCAATATGGTTGGTTTGATAGACATTATTTCCATGATTTGTTCAACCTGACTCAGCCTCTTTACAAGCTTAATAGTTTCTTCTTATTTTCTTCCTGCTCAGCTACAAGGATTTTGTTTTGGCTTTGTTGAATTTCAAGATTTCAGCTCCATGCAAAGTGCAATTCAGGTGTGTACGTTAATTTTCCTTTTCTGTTATCTTGTTCTTAGATTACGTCCAGAGAATGTAGAAATTACAACCTTGCCACAGAAATGTGTTAAAGGCCACTTGACTGATTGAAAGCCTCTTAACTAGTTTATTCTGTGTTAAATATGGTGTGATATTCGTTGTTATTGGAGTTTGAGTGATATTTAGCCCGTGTGATGGCCATTATTTTGAAAAAATGGTATTCTTTTTTTTTTTTTGGAGAATGTGTGGTTAAAAGGTATGGAAATTTTTTGGATTTATGGGCAAAAATTTTTCTTGTGTAAAAGTGTGATCGAAAATGAGTATAAGAATTAAAGGGTTTTGTTTCAAAGGAAGACGGGGCTTAATGATTGTTGGAAGCGGTTCAAATGGGTTAACTTTTAAGTGATACGTTGATCTTTGTAGTTGAATTTTGGAAAGGATCTTGAAGTCAGGCCTGGGGTTATGTTTTGAAGACTTTGTTGATACCTAGTTTATAATGAAGGAAATTAATACCTGTTTATAAAGAAGGAACTTAATCAATAGGCATGCACACTGAAGCTTAGGTCTCACTGTTTCTTTCTTTTCTTTAGACAGCACTTTCTATAATTTGTTTTGCTCCTAAAGCTCCAAGATAACAATTTCAAGTCCAGATCTTTTGCTTACTATTGAACCATACAAGTTTCAAAAGAGTTTCTGAGTTAAGTTTTCAGCCACCGTTTCCTGAAAAGATCCTGAACCCAGTTGCCTCATAATATATGCAAAGTTCCATCATCACTTTCCTGAAGCTTAGGTCTCACTGTTTCTTTCTTTTCTTTAGACAGCACTTTCTATAATTTGTTTTGCTCCTAAAGCTCCAAGATAACAATTTCAAGTCCAGATCTTTTGCTTACTATTGAACCATACAAGTTTCAAAAGAGTTTCTGAGTTAAGTTTTCAGCCACCGTTTCCTGAAAAGATCCTGAACCCAGTTGCCTCATAATATATGCAAAGTTCCATCATCACTTTCTGTCCATATCATCATTTAGTGGCATAAATACACAGGTTTATATTCACCTTTACCTTGCACGAAACTCAGTTGTGCTTTATTAAGCTTTCTGTATCGGATTGCTTTAACCTGTAAAGAATAATAACGTTTTGATCTTGTTGTTTTTCCCACCTGGTATTAATTAAAATTTGGAACTGGCACAACTAGTAAGATCCTCAGTAAGCATTTTTTTGCTTCTTGATGTCTTTTCCTTCTTAAGAAGGAAAGTCTTTTTCAAAGATTCTATAGAAATTTATATATGAAACCTTACAATGTGATTGGCCTATGCTTGGTTTTTGTTATGTAAAATCTAAAGCCACGATCTCGTTTTACTCTTAAATTGCTCACATGATTCTTTGTGTGCATTTGATCAGATGTTACCTTCGAAACTTCTTAAAAGATACACCAGACACCACAAGTGGTTTGGCTAAGTCAGTGAAAAAGTATACGGATCTTATTTCACAGCTTCATGCTTTCAATGTATTTTGTTTTTTAGCTTCCAAACATGAATATTTAATTCCTGATGCTAAGGTTTATATCATTTGAATTGATTCTATATATACACGTACATAAATGATCTTCTAAGCATCGGTGTTTAGCTTATATTAAACACCGGTGCTTAGGAGATCATTTTCGTATATATATATATACACACTTCTGCTATTCGTTGGAAATTTATATCTTTGCTGGTCTGCATTCTAATATTGTCATTATTCAGGCTTCACCCATAACTATAGGGGGGCGTCAAGCTGTTGTTGAGATAAAGAGGACCACTACTCGAGGTGAGTTAGAGGAGACTATTAGGATGCCTGTAAATGTAGTGTAATGGACAGTACGAGGAAGAACAAGAAGCTAAAATCTTGTCCATTATACTCTCGATTCTTGTCCAATGCAGCAAACCAAACGTTCCCTTTTATGATTTCTGTCCAAAGAACACTTTGCAAGAGTGTTTACTGTGATATTTTCATACGTTTAAAAGAAGCATTCACATGGATTGTTCATATGATATTGCTGTTGCTTTTACAGTGGGTACTGGGAGGGGTCGTTTTCCTAATTCACGTGGAGGGTTTCGACAAGACAGCTACAGGATTCGTGGAAACTTTAGTGGCGGACCTGGTGGTAGGAGTTATGGAAGAAATGACAGCTTCCGTGGTCGTGGAAACTTTGGTGGTGGACGAGGTGGAGAAGGTTATCACCAAGGAAGAGGAAGAGGAGGTCGTCGTGGAAGCCCACGTCCAAATGCCGTTTCAACGTAGGATGTCCATCTGAGATTAATTGGCGGAAATTTTCACTGTTTTTGTGGCCTGTGTGAGCTGAACAGTAAAACTTAGTCATTAATGTAGTCAAATTAACTTGTGAAAGTCGATTTATTTTTTCTTTCTAGTGCTTCATAATTAATTCTAAACTGGGTTGCCTGAACAAATGAAATGGCAATTAGTGTAGTATCAGTTAATCTTTCTAACATAATTTTTTATAGGGGCAACTTCTTCGCATAGTCGACGAATGTAACATTGCGAGAATCGCATTTTTCTGTTTGATGGAGATGGAGATTTTTTCAAGTAGAATTTTTTTTTGGATGTTGCTAAAATTGGATCCAATAGGAACTTCCCTCGTTACCTAAAGGTGGCTAATAGAATACCAGTTAGGGACCGGACTTCTAATTCTGCATGGTCAAAAGCAAGTAAAGAATAGATCAGTTAAGGATTTGTGTCCGTTGAAGGCGGCCTAGTTTTTGAATTTGGATGTGGGGGAGGCTTTATAACACGAGACAAATATATTTGGGTTCCGACAATATATTTTGGGAACGATTGTGTAATAATAACCAAAAAAAAAAAAAAAAAACCCAAGGTAATCTAAACTCTAGCGAAGCAAATGTATAATTAGCAAGAGAGAAGACAGAGTAGTCTTAAGCATATTGAGTTGCATTATTCTTTCAATGATACAAGGGGGTATATATAGTGTTACACGTGGAATGGTGCCAAATGAATGAATATACATGTGGTTTCATATCTTGAATCAGAGTATTTAATCTTTAAACATTAATTCAAATTTACTAGTTTGTGGCGCATTTAATGCTTCTATAGATGGCAATCACCCTACAACCTAAATTGATAAAATTTTGACATTCCACCATTACAAATGTCCCATTGATCATTTCACAAGGATCATACAATAAATTCAAGTTCTTCACGTGTGGCTCGTCACTTGAGCTTCAATTTTGACATTTGTTGAACTTCATCGCTTCGACAGTTCGACAGGAAAACTTCAGAGCTTCTTCATTAACACAAAACCACTTCAGTAATTACAGCTTCAGCGCTTCGAATTACAGGCTCCAATAATCCACGTAATTTCATCACAAGGGCTTCTGAGACTCGGTCATGTGGAGCCTTCATGGCAAAGTGTAACACTATATACCAACAGGAATTCTACACATGGAGCCAAAGTTTTTCATGTGCAATGAATGTACCGAACTAAACCAGAGCCAACTAGCGATAGTTTGGCTCGGGATGATCTAGTTCAATGAAAATCAAACCAAATTGAATACCAATGAAAGTTTTAGTTATGGAGCCAAAATTCTCCATCTACAATGATTAAATTGAACAATTTATATTTTTGAGAGAAAGGGAATTAAAATTAAAATTTGTTGTTAGGATTGAGAGCTGGAGCAAAAACTATTCATGGATCTAACAATAAGAATTATTTAAACTTTAACTAAAATCAACCAATAAAAAATATATCCAATCTTAATTGAGAAAGATATGAAAACAAAGAGCAAATTGCACTACTTGTCTCCGTCTTCGAGAGAGGTAGTATATCAATCCTCAACCTTTTTGTCTAATTTTTGTTTCCAGATGCTTTTGGTCCCAAAAAAAAAATAAAAATAAAAATGATAATATTAATAAAATGGCGATTACCTTTTAACTTTAAAAAAAAAAAAAAGGCTTATGTTTGGCTCATTTCTATAAACTGGTTATATTTACTCAAATAACTTTTTATAAACTGGTTATATTTACGGATAAAACCCCCTGTCCCGACTTGGGGACAGGGGTGTCACATGGTGCCCCCTATTGGAGGGGTGCCTGTCAGGCGCCCCTGTTTTTATCCCTGTCCCCAAGCCGGGTTTACTTAGTGACGGCAGCAACGAAATTGGGGAAAACCCAAGAGACACCGGATGGAAGGTGGTGGAGGGCTGGGGAAAGAAAATGGTCTTTATTTTTTGTTTTCCTTTTTTGTTTTTATTTATTATTTATTTGGGCTTGTTATATTTTCTTTTATTTTATTTAAATCCAATGCTACGGCTGTCATTTTACAATAATTTAGAAGATTTTTGGACGAAAATCATTGTATTGAATTTGCTAATTTTTAAAAGAGTGGAACAAAAATCAAATAAATAAAATTATCAAAGATAGTTGATCGAGTAATTTTGCAAGTGTAAAGATCGTAACAAGTAATGAAGTAAAATTTTAAGTACAAATATAATCCCATATAGACTAATTACTTACTATGATTTTTATTCTAATATGGCTTCAATCTGAATTATTGTGGTAATCCATTAACAAATCGATTATTTTATAACTAATTTATTCTAAATTAATCTAACTATTTCAATTTGTGGAGATTTTTGGGATTGAGTGGTTAGGTATTCCGAAGTCACCTAACTCGATTAAAATTCATTCAGACCTCTTTTCATATGTATTAACAATCGAATTACTCAATTTTAACTATTACTCTCTCTCGAGCAAAATTAGCCATATCCACATGGCCAAATTTATTATGTCTGTATACAAATTTGTACACATGTGAAAACATTAATTTGCAAGAATTCAATCAACATTGTATATATATGTTATAATTTTCTCTCGGCCTCTTACCAAAACAAGTTACTTATTGCATGAATTAGACAAATATATGTTTTCTCGGTCTTGAAATTATCATTAAATAGAATAGAACAGCTGATAATCAAGCAATTGAAATGTAACAAAATAAACAATTAAGACACAATCAAAGTTGTATAAAATCAATAGGATTAAATAAATAGTATATCTAAGTTACATTGTTCATCTAACAACAAATAATTTAGGCTAACATATAATTGAAACTAGATAAAAAAAAAAAAAAATGATTGTAAACATCGATGGATTGAATAAAATAAAGACAGAAAAGAATCGAAACAATTGTTGTTTTTTGACACAATTTTCAACCAAGATCCTCTGTTTTCTCTTCAAAACATGTGAATTTCTCGTCCAAATTTGAATTTTCTCCTAAAATAATTAATAAACTAACATAATTTAGTATCAAACTCATAATTTTAATAATCAAGAAAAATATAGCCTATGTTTGGGCTCCATTAACATGTGTTTAGGGGAAATGTATTTTGAAATAGTGATATTGTGAAAAATGCGTGGTTCAAAAAGAAGAAGAAATTTGAATTTGCATATGATATTATTCTATCGAAGTATATGTTATTAAAAAGGAAAAAATAAAAGTATATTTGGATAAAATGGAGTCCAAACAGGAACGTAATATTTACTATTTACACTTATCAATCATCCATTTCACTTTCCTCTAAATAATGAAGAAAGAAGAGAGAGAGAGAGAGAAACAATGAAGTGAACCTGTCGAAATCTGTTGAAAATTTAAACTTTATAAAACTAGAAACTTTAGAATTTGAAAAACCTAAATTCTTTTACTGTCAAGATCGTCCATATCAAATAATCAAAAAAATTAATAATGTGGAACATACCTTAATTCTTTGGGAATGATTCTTTATCACTGAATCTTGATTTCGGATCATGAATCTTAAAATTTGAACTGCAATCTTTTCATTTTTGGCTTCTTCATTTTTAATTTAGAATTTTGCCTTATTTGATTCTTTAATTCTTGTTCATGATTTTGCTTCTTGATCCATAATCTTGATTCTTAAATTACTTCTTCTTGATTCTTGATTGTGAGTATATGATCTTTCTCTTGTATTCTTACATTGATGGGATGACACAAAGAATGAGAAGTTACATATGAATTGTGGACCATAATCCTATACATAGTTTCCATATGTATTTCCTTCATCATGAACAATTATAAAAGAATTTGATTTCTACACATATAATCTGACCCACACTTTATTTAGACGCCCTAAGCTCAACAATTTAATTCTTTATTAGATCTTCTTAATTTTGGGCTTAGATTTAAGTTAACCCTATACACAATTAATTACATATATAGGCCCATACGAAAAATTAAAATTTTTTCCAACAATCTCTCACTGGGTCACATATATTACTTGATAAATATGTATAACCTTATGACGTCAAAACTTTTGCTATCATAATCAAAAGTATCTCCAAACAATCTTGCTCATCAAATATGTAAATATAGGATCAAAATGGTCTTCATTACAAATATCATAACTGAACTCTCAATGGTCACGATATCAACACAATCAAATGACATAGATCAAGTGTAGATGTATAGCATGAAAATTATATGCAATGTGATCCTAACATGCCTATTTTCAACTGATCTTACCTTATTCTTTAATGAGATCAACCATAAATTTAAATCAGAGCGGAACTGAACTAAATACTTTATTTCTGAAATAAATCGAATAACCATGGATAGATTTATGTGTCTAAAACAGAAAACACATGAATACAAACTCCCACTAAACTGGTATATCATCAAAAGATACAACACCCATGTGAACAGTATGCTCATGAAAGACCTTGGGTGATAGCCCCTTAGCAAGTGGATCCGCAATTATAGAGTTTGTTCTAATATATTCTATAAAAATATGAACACTCTGAATTATTTCCTTAATAACTAGAAATATGTCTATAAACTTTGACATCGTCAAGTTCATGTTGAAATACAAGTCTGTTATTGTCACCGAGTAACTAAAGTGGTCTTTTAAATTCATCCAAAATGTGTTGTCCAGCGACAAAATTTCGCAATCATATTCCATGATCAGAATAAGAATATCCAGTTATCTCCAATCGGTCTGATTTTCCTAAATGAGATCATGTGATCCTTATTTCTCTATAAATACCGAATAATCTAATTGGATGCTTTCCAAATATCCATTTCAAAGTTATTTAATTATGTACCTAGCATTCAACCAATGGATGACATATCTAGACGTATGCAAATATTAGCATGCAATAAACTCCCAACTGTTGAAGCACAGACTGTATTTTTCTTTCTTTAAACTTATTATTGGGGCAATAATTTAGACTAAACTTATCTCCCTTAGTAAAAAGGATATCACTTAGTTTACATACCTGCATCCCAAATCGTTTAAAAACTTTATCAATATAGCTCTGTTGTAATAATCCTAAAATACTCCAACAACGATCTCGTTGTGTTTGTATACCTGACATAAAAGAGGCGTCACTAAGATTTTTCATTTCAAAATTTCATAACAGAAATCTCTTGGTTCGTGCAATATGCTTGTATCATTGTAGGCAAATAGTATGTCATCGATATACAATACTTGAAAAATATGCTTACTCCTATTGAACTTGTTGTATACGGAATCATCAATTGTATTTATCTCAAAATCAAACAAGATAATTATTTAATGAAATGTGTGATCTCATTGATAGGAAATCTACTTAAACCCATAAATGGATTTCTTTAATTCACGAACCATCATATATAGCTCAAGATCAAAATGTGTCACAAGTATCATAGTAATCCTAAAAGAGTCTTTCGTAGAAACCAAAAAGAAAGTCTCTTTAAAGTTAATGCCTTCATTTTCGATAAAGCCATTTGCAACAAGACAAGCATTATATCTCTCCACATCACCCTTTGAATCCCCATTGATTTTAAATATCCATTTACAGTCGATGAGTTTCGCACCTTCAGGCAAGAGTTGAGTTCCCAAACGTCATTGTTACTCATGAATTTTATCTCTTTATTCATGACATCAATTCACTTCTAAGAATTATTCATTTACATTACGTGATGAGAGTTGATTGATAAGATCTTTTTGAACCAATAAAATACTATCCGTATTTTCTTGAAAAAAGACTAAAAAATTATCCGAATGGAGTCTCTCTTTTCTTTAGGGGATCTCCTTAATAACATTTGTTCTTGAGATTGTTGAGTTTGTTCTTCTGAAACAATCTTTTGATTGTGTATGGAAAATTTTTTAATATTGTTTTGATCCAAAATTTCTTCTTGAACAAGAACTTATCCATAATCTTGATTATTGTCAATTGTAGCAGAAGTGATATATACATATAATTCTTTAAAGACAAAATCATTACCCTTAAAACTTTATCTTCCCCCTCAAACTCTACATTCTCAAGGAATCGGACATATTTCATTTAGAAAATTGACCTAATAGTGAGATCTTTAAAATTTGTAACCCCTTAACAATTGTTTTACTTGGAACTTTATCGATAATTTAAGTTGCAGTCTCTAGTGCTTCAACCTAGAGAGATTCTGATGAAGTGTGGGATGATTTCACATTCCTTTAGGAATTTAGCAAAGGGCCCCGAACGTTGTTCTCATGATCCATCATATATATCATAATATTCATCATTATGGTAAGATCTGACTTGTTTAATTTTTTTTATTGAGTAGATTTTCAATCTGAGACTTGTATACCTTGAACATGTCTAGTGTTTGAGATTTTTCATAGATGCTACAGTGAGAAAATTTCATCTATGAACATAATAAATTACTATTAACTATTCCAAGAAGCCAAAGGAAATGGCCACAGATATCCATATGAGTTAGTTCTAAGACGTCTGAAGTTCCATCTCCTTATGTTTGTCTATTTTTTCTTAATGTAATTAACATAAACACTTGAATCTGAAAAATTAAGTGAATCAAAAATTCATCTAACACAATATTTTCCATTTTCTTTGGAGAGATGTGACATAATCACTTGTGTCATAACGAAACGGAATTCTCATTGGTCAATTTATGTTTACTACCACGTGAATTCACATGCAAGATTTTTTTAAAGAGGAAACCGTATTAAGCATATATATATTATCATAACCGAATAAAAAATCGGCACCTGCAATATTTAAATTAAGAAAAAAATACTAAACCGACTTTTTTCAATTGAACAAAAGTAACTGAATTTGTTCAATGTAAAAATAGAAGCCAAATTTTGTCCAAAAAAGACTGTACCTCAAATGTCTCTTTCAAATCCAAATAACAACCAGTTTTTGATAATAACCCAAAAAGCCTTATAGTCTCACTTTAATAGATTTGTCATTGCCTCCGCATAGATGAATGTTGCAGCATCAATTGGCTAGGCTGTTTGAGCAACCCCGCATAGACACACTTATTTGAATAATGATACCAAAATTTATCCACAAAATGTGTCTGCATGCTGAAACCAAGCCTTTGTTTGAGTCCCATTTTGGAGAAAAAATGAATTTTTAAATAGTGCATAGATGAAAAATGTGTGTAAAAAAATAAGGAAAATTTTGGATTTATGTGTAATATTATTTTATTGAAGAATTTGTGGTTGAAATGATGTCAAAATATTGTAGATGAATGCATTTTTTTTCTAAATAATGGGGCTTAAACAACTTGTAAATTAATCATCAAAACAAACCAAAATGAGAAGTGTACTTGACTTTATATGCCAAGCGTAATATTTAGTACAATATCTTTCATGTGCCCCAAATTTTCATAAAAGTAACAGTTAGATGATTTATCATTTTTCAAGTGTTTACTATTACTATTAAATTGAATAGGATGCAACTTTCTTATTCTTTAACTTGTCCTTAGAAGTACTGGTCAAGTGATACTTCCAGTTTTCTCTTGCACAACCTGAAAATGAGCTCATTAAGAGTCTACTTCCCCTTTTGACAGCTATAATTGATCTTAAATTAATCAAATTATGCAGGAAGAGAAATCAAAATCATATACACGAGCAAGTTATCAAACAGCTCAAACTTTAATATGGTTGATTTTGAAGCAAGATGAGGCACATCCATGATGCACTCTTTATTTTCTTTAGCTTTATACTTTAGTGAAACCAAGTTTCCTAGGAGAGTACTAGTTTCAACCTTATCGCTTATTCGCAAAGCATTTTCGAATACTTCTTTAAGAAATTTCTTGACGGTTACCTTATCGAACACAACGCCACTGAATGTTGCTGGAATTTCACGCTTCATAATCATAAAACTTATACAGTCTGAACGATCTCACTTATTCAAGTCCCGTTTTATTAGTGAAACTCTTATTCGTAAGAGTAGTGGATCGCAAGGTCTAAATTCATGTCACCAAGAACAATATAAATATTCTCTTTTCAGCCCTTAAACTTTGGTTTAAGCACAGGAATTGAATTGATGTTGGTAGATATTGCAGAAGTAGATGGATTAACCAAATAGAAAATCTAAACCTAAATAATATGTTCACATGAAAATTCGTATTGGACAGTCAATAATTTCAAATAATGGTGGTTCTATCACAAAAGATCGAGCACAATATTGATATTTAGTCTTTAGATGGAAATATCAACTTGTAAGTGATATTCCTAGTATAGTAATCAAATATTGACAATAAATCCAGTCAAACATTAAGTTTATTTTTGGGCCGACTCAATATTCACATAATGAAAAGTTTTACAATTGTCACGTATTTATTACTATATGTGTGCAAGTAATTCGCCAAATATTGACTTTCCTTTAGACTGGTAAATATCTGCATGAATTATGTACACACAACCTTCCTAATATGTCAAATAAATTAGTGTAGGCAAGAGAGGTTATTTTGGTAATATGTTGTTTCAACTAATCTATTTTAGAAAATTAGTAATTCGAAATAAATATTAAGTACCAAAAATTGAAATTGATTGTCCCTTTACATTTATATTTATATATTTCTCTTTTGAGGCCAAAAGAAAAAAATACCTAAAATTCGACGCTACAATGCAAGGCTAGTGCCGTAAGTGCTATGGCAGCCGTTTTGAACCATAATTTTCGAAAAATCCGAAAAAAATTTGAATTTTTGAATTTTAGGGTTAAAATTTATATCTTAAATTGGAAAATCCAAATTATAACTTTTAACCTTAAAATTCTTTCTTGAAAAATTCTGAATTTCAAAATTTATGACTAAAATTGATATTCCAAATTAAAAAGATTCAAAAACTCAATATATAAATTTCAACCACAAAATTCTTTCGTTAATCACAATGGTTTAACATTGAGTCGGGTTTGATACCGCTTGTTGAAATTTTAAACTTTAAAAATTAGAAACTTTAGAACTTAAAAAACCTAAATTCCTTTATTATCAAGATCCTCTATGTCAAATCACCAAGAAAATTAATAATGCAGAACATACATTAATTCTTTTTGAATGATTCTTTATTACTGGATCTTGATTCCGAATCATCAATCTTGAGCTGCAATCTTTTTATCTTTAGCTTCTTCACTTATAATCTTGAAATTTGCCTTATTTGATTCTTTAATTCTTATTCTTGTTTTTACTTCTTAATCCATAATCTTGATTCTTGAATTACTTCTTCTTGATTATTGATTGTGGGTATTGGATCTTCTTCTTTAATATGCTTTCTCTTGTACTCTTGTATTGATAGGATGACATAAAGAATGAAAAATTGCATATGAATTGGGGACCATAACACTACATATAATTTCTATATGTATTTCGTCCATCAAAAAATACAATTATAAAGAAAATTGATTTCTACACATAAAATCCAAACCACACTTTATTTAGATACTCTAAACCCAACAAATTAATTCTTTATTATATCACTTTAATTTTGGACTTAATTTTAAATAGCCTTCAACACGATTAGTTACATATAGAGGCCCACATAACAAATTAAGATTTATGGAACTTACATATCACCCTGCTTTTAAAGATCAATATTCTAAAATTAAGGTGAACGTTTCATTATTCAAAAATCAGATATTTCATATTTAAATATTAAATATTATAATACAAATTTCATCCCAAACCCTAATTAATTTTTCATCTCCTCTCTCTCCCCCCCCCACGCAAAACCCTAAAATGCTACCTAATTCAACATAACCAACCAACCATCGCCATCTCTCACACATGCACAACCTGTCGGAGTCGATGGGTAGGCTATCGTGTGCAATGGCAATGGTATCACCACAGCTTAGCTCTGCGATGATGGTACCTCTGCATGGGTGATGGTATTGCCAACGGTGATCGACTTTTCGAGTGCCGCTGCGTACAATACAATGGCGAGTCGATGTGCCAATTGTCGCACTAGCAAAGGTGATGATATCAGTAGCGATCAACCGTCCCAGTCGATGGGCCAAACGTCGTGATCGTTACAAAAAATTATTTTCTCTTTCTTTCTCTGATTTTGTGGTAGCCAGAGTTGGAGGTTGATTTGTTTGAAAGTGCAGATGGTGACCGCAAGTTTAGGGATTTTGTTGGTGGGGGTATGTTTGTGGTGTGGTGGGGTAAAGGTGGAAGAGATGGTGAATTTTAGCAGGCGGGGGTGGTGGTGAGATGGTGGTGGCGATAGCTATAGTTGTGGATCGGCTACGAAGGTTGTGATGATGGCGACGGCGATGGTAGGTTTGGAGAAATTTTGGTTGGTGGTGGTGTGGTGGAGATGGTGGTTTTGATTCTTAGTAGGGCGATGGTAGTGAGATGGTGGTTTTGGTGGTGGTGGTGGTGATGAGGCTGTATTGGATTGGGGTTGTATAAAGGGAGATTGTGACAAATTATTTAGTTATTGTGACCAATAAATTGGATATTTTAGGACTAATAAATAATATGTGATCTAAAAATTTAAATACTGACTTATAAAATTTGTAATTTGTAACTTATAATTTTTTTAATTTGTAACCGATAAATAAATTGTGACCTTTAAAATTTTTTGTTTGTGAAGTAAATAATTTGTGATCTCTAAAATTTTGATTCATGATTGAGAAATAATCTGTCACCAGTTAATTCAATAATTTGTGACTAAATAATATAGAATTGTGACCTTAATACATTGAAATAATAAAATATATTTTAATTAAGTATTTAATAAATAAAAATTAATTAAAATCTGATTTTTGAAATTAATTTTGACATGGATTATATTTAGGGGGTGTTTGTTTTTCATTTTTATAAAAGTGAGAATGAAAAATTAGCTATTATGGGCCCTATATAAGAGATAGAAATTCAAATATAGTGATTTAATGTGATAAATAGCGATCATATTTTTTATTTTAATGAAAATAAAATGAAAAATAAACAGGAGTTTAATTTCTTAAAGACAAAAATTTCCCTCACAATTTTCCCAACAAAATCTTGGTTCACAGCAAGTCCCGACCCACTTGATAAACAGAAAAATTTGACAAGACGTGAAGGTAACCCGCACGACTTAATCATTACTTTTAACTTCCACTTGGTTATTCAAATACGACGTCGCTTTCAGCAAGTTGTGTTCTGCTTAGCTGTTGATCTACAACCACAGCTTAACACGTGTAATTCCGCAACAAACAACCACCACGTGGCAGACAATACCTTTTCAAAAGTGCAAGTTGAAGCCCCATATGATTTGTGAGGGTCCAATCGAAATCTCTTTCTTGATTTTATATCTTATCTTTGCTTTTTTGCCGCGAAATTCTTTATGGACCAAATTGACATTATAATATTTATTAACTGTATTTAGTCCTCGTTTGATTCACATTCTTTGAAAAAAAATGAATTCTTATTCAGTATTTTGATATCATTTCAATCACATATTTTTTAATAAAATAATATTATATGTAAATTCAAAATTTTTAATTTTTTAACCACACATTTTTTATTTATATAATGTTCAAAAATT